>NC_092825.1:33599223-34206544 GCF_039878825.1 Excalfactoria chinensis | reverse complement strand
GTGGAGTCTTGTGACTTCATACAACTCTTGCATTTGACTCAGAGCAATAATCTGTTAAAAATAAGGATGATTTTCAATGACAAGGACAAATGGGTGAGTTTCTAGGTTTACTTACATTAGATACTGATGTAAAAAACAAAACAAAACACGACAAACCAAATCTGTGACAACTAAAGTGGATTTGGAACTTTATAAAAGGATTGACTGCAGAATGAGACTACCACCCATTTCTAACAGTGCAGACCCAGTGACTATGCAAGCACAAGTTTTAAGGCAAAGAATAATGGATGTCAGTAAGCTCTGGTGGGCATTTGCACGCTCTGAAAAAAAAAAATCAGTATGTAGACTCAGGCAGAAGGATTTGGTCCTGGTTATACATTTTACTTTGAAGGCAATGGGATTCAGATGTGCCATTAAAATGTAAGCAAACATACAAACAAAAATACCATGTGTTTATTGAGTGGTGTGAGGTAAAGAGCTGTATATAGCCCCTTACATTTGCACAGTAAGGAAGCTGTCAGTACCTCTTATCCCTTGGTCTTGATGCCAGAGTATCAGTACAAATGCCGGTGGTGATAAAGTTTTCTTATAACACAAACAGTGACTGGTTTAAGAAATGCTCAAGAATGCATAAGAAACACTGTGAGATTCCCTGGCAGCCCGCAGGCACTGTGTACTAGGCTGGCTCTTGTGCTGCTTCCTCTACCCATGATGTGCACATGGCGCTGAGCTGCATCCTGACCTGGGAGCTGCAAGCAGCTCCTTCCTACCTAACGTCAGCAGAAAGCTGGAGTATATCACCAGCAAAGAAGGAAGAGAGAAAACTAAACAAGGAGAGAATCATGGATGCTCAGTTGGATGATGACAGTTTGCGAGTTAGTTTGGAGGGACAGCATTCGGGAATGGCTCTGTCAGAAGTGATCCAGTCCTCTTTGGTTGTCAAACACCAGGATGTTCCTGCTAGTCAGTTGGTGTGCCTGTCATGAAAAATAGCTGGTGTAGTACAGCTAGATTTGTATTTAGAAACGGAACATTCTTTGCAACTTGCTGGTCTTTCTCGAATATCTCTGTATATTTATTTATTTTTTTAAAAATAGCCTCATGCACAGACTTTTATTTACTTGTTTTATAAACCCTGTAATTTGTGGCTTCCTGCAATGCTTTCCTTGGAAACATAACAAATTAATCAGAGACCTGAAAATCTATTAAGTACAGGTCTTTGTAGTGCATTTCCTGTCATTCATACTGAGAAAGATCCCAGGGTAATCAGCTAATTGAGAAAAGTCAAGAGCAATCAGAATAGAAACAAGACAAACTGGGAAAATCAACAGTAATTATGGACTGTGGACGAATTAAGGAATACATTAAACAGAATTATTTTCTTTTGCAGAAAGAGTAGACATTATTGAGAGTAGGGACTAATTAGTGTCCTTCCGTGTGACAAGGAGAAACCCTCAGTTAAAGGGCAGGTGGAGCAATTAAATTATGCAGGTGAATCAGCCTGGGAGGTAGCAAGAGAGAATGATTAACTGGATACCTTAACTTAACCTACGGGATGGCTACAGCATGAGAATTAGTGGCAGCATGTGCACAGTTACCAGCAAAAATGTCTGCTGTTACCTTGATCTCACAAAAAGAGTGGTGTTTTATACATACACAGGCAGACACCATACAGTAAAACACTCATTTGAGTGCTGCCTTTGTCTATTTGAAACATGCTACCTATACTGTTTGCTGCACCACCCAGGAGCTGGATGTTTGCTATAAGCAGCCTTCCTCAAGCATCTCTGGGGTCCATCATACACCCATGTTTTATGGCTGCAGGGAGCTCTCCACTCTTCATTGCATGCAGTGTTACCTCAAGGAGGTCCTGACCTGAGGATCTTTCATGAGGCAGGTGCTCCTGGTGGCAGTGCTTTCTTTTTTGGCATCTTCAGCAAAGTAAATGCATTCTTCAGCAGTGCGTGACCAAGGTTTTGAAAATGAATCTCACCGAATGCCTTGGGCTCATGTGAACAAGGTTGCATTCAGGTCACTATTGTGGAGAGCTGCTAATGGTGGGTCACCTGGATGGAGGGAGGTATTGCATCTCTGAACCAGAGGTTTTCCCCTCCAGGAACCCAGTAGGGTGCTTCTATTGTTAACTCTTCAGGGGACTAAGCCTAAGGGCATGTAGATACTGACAGATACCTTTAAAAAAGCACACTTTTTTAGATCAGTTTTCTTCCCTTTTCATCTCTCCCAAGGAAACACTGGAAGAGGGGTTTACCACACTTCCACAGATCTGCACACCTGGACACCCTGCCCTCTGCAGCTTTGTAGGACCATTCTGCAGTCTCTGTTTTCTACCACTGATAACTGGTATTCTACAGTGTCCCCAGGGTGAACAGAAAGAGAAGACAGCAGTAAAGACAGAAGTTTGTTACAGTTTGGGTTTTGTTTTTCCTTTCTGTCTTCTGATTTTTACCTCATTTTCACCACTTTTATACAAAGTTATCCAGCTTTTGATTGCTGCGAGCTCACAACTTGCTAGTTTTACCATGAGTATTCAACTGCTTTTGCAGGAGAAAGTGAATATTTTAAGCAAGCTTTACTTGATAAGAACATGAGTCTATGAGAATCAGAGGGGGTCACTAAATTCCAAGACTACTGTTGATGAGATTATGACCAAAATCTAATCTCATACTGATTCTTCCCTTGTTGCAATTTGCATGCTGTATCCACAGCAGTGAGAAAATACTTCAGTGACTCATATGTTTCCACCTTCTCTAATCTCTAGACACAATCAAGTCTGAGACTCTGTATCTCTAAATTGACTTATAATACTGTTTTTAAGGCAAATTTGTTTTTAAATGTCCTGGAAAACAATCAGAAATGTGCTTTGAGATCTTCTTTCTGAAAGAAAACAAGAAGTGTCTCCAGCCCAGACATCATTTTTAACAGCTATAACAGAAATGTGGAAGGAAAGGCAGCTACACACAAAAGAGGTCCCTTAAGAAAGAAACGGTGGAATCTGTATATGATGATATTCCAGTTTTTCCTAAAAAGAGAAGATGATAAGGTTCAGTTATATCTTCTAGGAACATCATATCTTTAGGTTAAGGTAAATAGACTGCTCTCTCTGAGCTGAACTTAGGATATAAACAGGATTCTTGCACTTGGTTATCTGTATGCCTGTAATTATTCTAACTCTCCACTGGATGTCAATACTGCTTAATGTTGGCTTGGAGTTCTCTGCTTAGAGCAGAGCGAGCCCTGCTTTCAGAGGTGATTAAGAATGTAATTAGGCAAGGGATGTAATGACAGCAGGTGCAACCTGGCCCATTTGGAGACAGGCAGACAGCTGTTAATAGCTTCATTCTCCCTTCCTAAAGAAAACAGGATTACTGTTGAGTTTCTGTTTTGGAGCTGATGTTGAGTATCTATCTGAAAAAATCTCTGCCCTGAACATATCTTTGGAACTAAGGAGCTGGTGACTGAGATTTCTACCAAAGATAGATGTGGTGCTCTAGAATTAAGACACCCTAAAACCACCACAAGGCTATCTTCCATTTCATACAGCGAGGGAGCTGACTAATGGAGCTCAGGAGCTTAAAACCTGTTGCACGAAAGACAGACACACACAGTAAGTTTTCATTAAAAAAGTTGTTAGGACCCTTATGAACAGTACAAAAGCTAAAATTACTGATTGGCTTGAACAAACCTTATTTAAGCTCTGAACACCCAGAGCTTCCACTTCTGCTGCTGCTACAATAAAACTGATTGCGTTGTGTGTATATTGCTCACACCAGTCAGTCTTCTTCGGCGGAGAACAGAAACAGTGGAGATGCTGAAGGCTGCTGAAGGGGTAAAAGCACAAAAGGTGAGAGGAGGAGAAGAATTTTCCTGTCCTACAGATACAGGGATTTGGAAGATATCCTGTGTTTCCTCTGAAATCCCAGTAAATTTTTCCTTGCAGGACTTCCATGAAATGAGTAATTCTGTGGTGGACATGCAATAGTTTGGTGATTCTCTGTTATCCTCCTGCTGCTGTCAGCACAGGTGAGAGCATGCCCTGCCCATTGAAGAGGAGAGAAAAATTGTTCAGATCATGAAACCTGAGTTATGCAAGTCTAATTTTTAAACAAACATCCTTTTCTTCCCCCAAACTACCACAATGCAGCAAATCAGCTGAAATGAAATGAAACAGAAATGGTGTTTCAATGATTGAGCTCCCAAAGTTGAGCTGATGCCATCAGCACCCCGTGTTCTTGTGAGCCTGCCTGATGATGCCTGTGTTGTTTAACTCTCATAAGGATTTAATACTGCACACTGGGACAAAGTTTTTTTTCCAGGCATGCATGGGGTGTTTTTTATACTGTTATGTGGCATATTTATTCAAAATGTACTATATTTAAGATTGCTGTAATCACATACATACATTGGCTACTGGCCACAATGCTCGAGCTATTAATCATAGTCCAGAATCCATGGCAGATGTAAAAATTAAGCTTTATTTATCAAACTTACTCATTGGAAACGGCAGCCCAAGAAATTTACTCCTTAGGATTCTGACTTTTCTTACATACTTCTGGCAATGGGTTCAAGTTTCAAAAAAGGTGTAAATCTTTTTTTTTTTTTTTTTTTTTTTTTTTTTCCTAGTCCAGACAGTGTTGGCACAAAACTAAAATTATTTTTCCAGAAATTCAAACCCTTTTGTTTGGACGTCCTTTATTTTTCTGCCAAATTACACCGCCAGTGTTATTTCTTTAACCTAACGCTATTTTCCGTTATAATTCCATCTTTCAAGAAACAAACCAAAGCCTTCCACCCTTGCAGTGATTTCAGGCCCGCAGATATGACTACCTTTCAGCTGAGTTGGGAAAGTAGTCTCCAGTGACAGGCTTGGAGGACTGCAGTTACTTTATTCATAAATAACAAGATGAAAATCCAACAACTTGATAGCAAAAAAGCAGGTTCAGGAGGGAGATTGTTTCTGTGCTGTGGCCCACAGAACCTCCAGCTCTGTAAACCTTGGTTATATGGGTCTACATATGAAAAACACTGTCTCTGAAAATAACATGCATGCCAACTGTTTCAGTTGAGCTGTGATGATGGTTCTGCTGTTTTCTTGTATAGGAAAGCTTCCTACAACCCAAACTTGTACAAGTTTTTTATTTAAAAGAACAGATTGGGTACAATAGTGCAGAATGAAAACAAAACAAAACAAAAAGCCAAAAAAACAGGACTAGCATTATGAGACAAAAATACAGCCGCCATATGAGCAAGCTGAGTGCTGCAGATTTGTACCTAGTTTTGGTTTCTTCTTCTTCCTCTTCTTCTTTTTGGCTTGCAAATTGCTTTTGATTTGCAAGCATTCCTTTTGTATACATGTATGATATATTAAAGTGCAAGAATTAAATTAATTCCAATTGTCCTCTGCTTGGATTAAGTAAATGTAAACCTTATAATGTCTGGGCTTTATTTGCTTTTGCAATCCAAATGTTGTTATAATATATCTTCTTGTTCTCTGAATTGCTATAAAACACTGATCTGTAGAGCATATGATTGTTCAGAAATCATTTCCTAAGCAGTTTGTCATCTAGATTGAATGAAGAAGGCATCCGAATGACAGGGTATAAAAGAGAATGTGGAGACCACTGGAGAACAGGTCAGCATAAAAGGGACTCCTTGGTTGTGGAAATGTTTAGGCTGTGTTCACCCACCCTAGAGGTAAATTAGCTGATGATGACCATGGTCATGCTGCAAGTGGAGAGAGGGGCATGGGGACCAGGTGAGCTAGCTTGGTGCCCAGTGCTAGAAGGAGTCTGTGCATTTAATCCAGGAAACAAACAACTGACTCAAGAACATCAGGTTGAAAATGTTGTCTAGTTTGCAGGAAAAGCTTTTTTAAAACTGTACTGGTTGTTAACCCAGGCTGTTTCGGCTGGTGCATCCAGTGCTCCTCTGTATAGGCAGACATCCTCATCATCACAACTGACATTTCCCTCTTTCCAGTGGGTTTACAGGGAAGAGGTTGTGCAAGGAGACAACTAAAACCTGCACTGCATGTCCTGTGGGATGGAGATATCCTCCCCATACCTCCCTAGGGCTACCTTCAGTTGAGACACACTGGCCAGGTGGCTGTATCACTCACCTGAAGTGAGGGAGGGTTTGGTTCTGGGGCTGCTGGGGAAGCTGGTAACACAGCATGCTGTCATGTCTCATAGGTTGATCATGATTGTTGCTTTATCATGATTCAGATAGGAAAGGAGCCTCTGACAGAGAATGGAACAGAAGCTGATATTTTTATTTGTGCTGTAGAAGAAGTTTGGTTTGGTAGTGTTTTGGTGGATGGAATAACAGAGGTTTCTTCTACATCATCAGATTCCAGTCCTTCATCTTATTTGCCTGCTTTACTTTCTGTAAAGCAGAGCTTTTTTAGTTTCTCACTTTGGTGAGGAAAGCAAATACAAAGGAAATCTGAACTCAGCTCTGTCTGAATCAAATTGGTGTATAACTTGGCCTCCCAACTGAAATATCGACTATCTCTACAGTCCTAAAGGAAACAGTCATCTTGATTTGAGGTAGACTGCATAAAGCCAACAATTTCAATGGACTACTTCAGGCATTAATGTTAATATCTGTGCAGCTGTTATGAGAGAATGTTGAGTATCATCTGCCAGGTTCTGTCCATGATTTGAAAGGCAGTCATACAAATTAATTAGCCATGGCATTGCTGAATGCTCGTATGTATTTGTTCCTTAATAGTCCTCTCCGTTTTGTTTTGTAAGTACTTCTACATTCCTCCTACTTCAATGTCATGCTGTTTGCCAGCATCCTACTCGTGCTCAAAACGGCTAAGATTTGTTTCCCAAAATGTCAGCATTTCCAGGTGTCAATTTTCTTCCCCTTTCAGATGCAGAAGTGCCAGTGGAAGGTTGGCTTTTGTTTTCTGGCTCTGCTGTAAATTATGTTCAACCTTTCCTTAAGAAAGTTTGTGTTTCAGAACAGCTCATTTTAAAAAACCTGACCCAAGCCTCCCAACAAGATAGTTGATGGCAGAAAAAGCTTTCTGCTTAGATTTGAAAGCTCTTCAAGAGGAGGAATGTAAAGGGACTGACAGACTCACAGTTCTTCTCCATGCCCCTTCTTCATGCCAACATATTTCTTTTTTCCAACTTCTGATCACAAATTAGTAGTTCAGTAACTGACCCAGTAGTATTTTGGACTATTATTCTATTTGGGTCTGCTTTCACCTAAATAACAACCATCTGGTGGTTTCTCAAATCAGATTCATCTGATGGACTGCATATAATAACCAGTTCAAGGATTGTCAGGGGAAGGGTTAACATTCTTGCCCTGAGCAGAAGGACCACAGCTGCATGCCGTAAACTTAGCACAGAGATTGTCAGGGTAGAAGGCCTGGGTCAGCTGTAAAGAATTAAGCAAATTCCCCTACTACAAGAAGAGGGAAGAAGAAGGGTGGAATCAAGAAGCTTCTTTTTGTTCTTGCGTTTGGTTCATGATGAAATAGATAACTGAGAACTTTTGGGGCACACCTCGACCCTTGGCCTCTGTGCATTTTTTTCCTCACAGAGGGCCTTGCTCCTTGATCTCAAAGAACCTGAGTAATTCATCTGTCATTCCGTTAACGTTTGAGGTTTGCAGAAGGTGTGTCGAAAAGATACCATGTAAATCTGCAAGCACATTTGCTGTTTTTCTAGAAACTGCATCCTCTCTTTCAAGCTAATGTTGTGTTTCTAAAGGGAAGGTGGGAGGTTTACTCCGCTGTAATATTTTCAGCACAAGCACTTCTTCAAGAGCAAGACTGAAGCATAAACGTACCTTGTTTTCTAGCAGATGTTACATTCTATTTCTGAACAAACAAATTCCAAAATACAGATTTCCCTGGGAAGTTTATCACAGAAAAACAAGGTAATGGAAGGTCCTTCTGCTACGACAAGTCATGGGAGAGCTGGAAATACAGCTATGTGTCATGGTACGTTAGAGATGGAAAAAAATGTATGTGTTCAGGGCTAGTTGACTTTGTATATCCCAAGATTCCTTCATGGAGAGGAGGAATGCAAACTGTTGGAGTGTTGCAGAAAGGAGGCATCCACAAAAATTCATGGCTGAGGTTGCTATTGCAGCCTGGGACCATGCAAAGGTCATATTCTAAGTTCTTTGCAATGAATGAGGAAGGCCACATTCTGCTTTTATGTTTCTTTCTACCTTCTTGGCTTCTTTGAATTTGTCAGGGTACCACAGGTTCCTGGGCTTTGGGCTTTTTTCCTTTTTTAGCTGTGGGTTAGAGAAAAATGTGGATATGTTATGTATGCATACACACAATAAATGTGCATATGTTTAGATCTGCACATATATATATATACAAAAGCTTCTTTGGGAATATAACTTTTTAGATAGTGAATAGTAGAAAGGCAGAGCAAAATGTTTATCTTTGTGACCTTAAAAAGTCATACCAAAATTGAGTAGATTTTGTCCAGTGATATGATATGTGGCATTTTGATGCTGTTTTAACAGCTGAGTGTACAGGCTGGCCAAATCTGAGGTGCCTGTTCTGAGGCCAAATCCAGGTGCTTGTTGTTTGTTGGAAGGCTGCTGCATCTCTTGTTTCTTTGGAGGAACTGTCTCAGGGAACAGCAGACTACCTGGACCTTAGCTCCTGCTTCCCCTGACTTGTGTGAGCCAACACTTTATGAGCTTATTTGATTCCTTCGTACCTGTTGCACTGCATGGCTCTGAAGTTGCTGTCCATATGCAAGATTTAAAGCAAAACTCTTGTCTGTATCTGCTGTTGACAATGGAAAAAGCAGATTTGTTCTGTCTTTCTATTTCTTGGGAGGGTGGGGGGAGGGTGAAAAGGGTAAGACTATATTTGATATATGAAAGCGTTTTTCAAAATGATCAAACCTTCTGTAATTTGATTTGTTGGCTGGGAGGAGGGGAGATGGAGGAAAAAAAGTATATTCTAGAATGTTTTTCAATAATGTTGTAACAACTATGACTCCAGACCAACAAACACTTACACATGTGCTTAGCTTCAAGTCTGAGTTAGACCCAAGGGACCTATATTTGTATTTGATTAATGACAATTATTTGAAGAGAGCTGGACTGGGTGGAATCAACTGGAAAAAATATGTAGCTATAAAAATGTATGCTTTCTGTAACATATCTTTATACTATTTCAGTTCTGTTATATTCTTTTATCTTGCATATTTGGCACACAGCTGTAGACTTCTAACATAAGGAAAAGGTTGCACTGTCGAATTCTGTTTAGGTTTAATCAAAAGTGTGCAACTGTGTCCCCATTTGCTAATGTGAGCCCACACAAAATGCTGTTAATACCAGGAAACACGCAGTCAGAATTGGAACCTTAATTTCAGCGCGCTCTAGGGGCTGATCTCCCTTCCTTCCTTTGGTGACTCTGGTGAGTTCAGTAGCTCTGTTTGTATGATTACAAGATTGACTTACAGGATCATTTCATTAACAATCTCCTTAACCTCTTGTGTCTCCTTGTCTGTTGCAGCTAGGTGTTTGGGAGCAAGGACAGGTAGAGCCTTTGCAAGTCAGAGCTTGTCAGAAGAACCTCTCAATACAGCAAGAAGTGATTTTAATAATGTGAGAAGTAGTAGAGTGCTGGTACAGACCCTGATATGATAGGATTACCAGATCACCTCCAAGCTCCCCTCAGCTGTCAGTGATTCCTTTGTAAGGACTGAGGAGAAACAGCCCATGATTCATGTCAGCCTTCAAGTAGGGGTAGGATTCGGGTCCAGATTGATGTCTGAGTCCAGGACGTATCTGAATGTAAGCCAGGTTGCTAAGTGACTGGTGTGGTCAGTGGAAATGGTCTTTGTTTTGAAAGGAGATGAGGAGGCACTTCAGCCCACCATGGGTAGTTGTGAATGTGAACTAAATTGATCTCTGGTCTCCAGCAGTGATTGAGTTGAATGTGACTACTTTCAATACTTTTTTTTTTTTTCTTCAAAATGTAATCTAATATCTAAGCTTGATCAGAAGAATGAAGCCCCGGAAGTGCCTGTTATAATTTGATATCTTCACAAGTAGGCAGGTAGTTGCTAGGAAACATGAACCTTCCCTTCCATGGGGAAGGTCCTGCTGAGAATTCCCAGATGGATTTGGGTTAGGAGAACAGCATTGTTCTCAGTACTGTTTCTGGCTCAGGCTTCTAGTTTCTTCTTGTTTTTCAAATGTATGAGTTTTCTTTATGCAACATGGAGGGCCAGATTTGTTTAGTTCATTGTGAAATCTCTTCTAGAATTAGATCTCTAGCTCCCTCAAGAATTCAAAGAGAAACGCAGACAAGCTTAAGAAGTCTAAATCTAGAACTATAGTTCTGCTTAAGCTCTTGGAACTACCAGACCAGAACAGGCACCAAGGTAATGTCTGACTCTGCTGCATTACAAACAGCTGACTGATAAAAAACACTGAATAAAGCTGGGCATTGACCTCAGCATAGGGAAGACATGCATGACCTCTAAATCCAAATGTACTTAACATCTACAAACTACAGATTAACAGGCTTTTTTGTATATTTCCTAGATTAAAAGTAGACAGCAGTGAAATTTGCTCTGAGGATCCTAACTCTATGTCATCTTTAGGGAAATTGCTACTCCTCTGAATTCAGAACTAGGACACGAAAAGGTAAAGAAAGATGTCAATGTGTCAGCAGCCAAGAACCTTTGTGAAGCTGGCACTTTCCTGTATCTCTGTAGCCAAATACTCAGGAGAATTAATGGACTTGGGCCTAAGCTGCTGCTCCAGCCTCAGCCTGGAGGCCCTCAGATCTGCTGGGTATGTCTGTATGCTGTTTAAACAGCTGCAGAGCCCCATCCTTGAGGGACCTACAGGCTCGCACTGGGTGAAGTCTTGTATACACAAACACAGTTTTGTTTATTTCTTTGGAATCCATCTGGATAAAAGGTGCAGTATAAACAGAAGGTCACCAGTGTTATACAGTGAGGATTACATGTCTAAGCTCCATCAGCGCTATGACTGCAATACATTTTACCTTTTTTTTTTTTTTTTTTTTTTTTTTTTTTCTTTTTTCTTTTTTTTTTTCCAGAAAATCACAGAATTGTAGGGATTGAAAGGGACCTCTGGGGATCACATAATGCAACCCCCTGCTAAAGCTGATTCCCTACAATAAGTAGCACAGGAAAGTATTCAAGTGGATTTTGAATTTTTCCAGAGTAGGAAACCCCACAACCTTTCTGGACAGCCTGTGACAGTACTGTCGTCCTCACAGTAAAGCAGTGCTTCCTCTTGTTCATATGGAACTTCCCACATTCCAGTTTGTGCCACTAAAAAGCATGGCCATGTCCACTCAACACACTTTAGATATTTATAAGCATTGGTAAGATTTCCCCTCAACCTTCTCTTCTCCAGGCTGAGCAGGCCCAGCTCTCTCAGCCTTTCCTCATAAGGGAGATGGATCAGGCCCCAGTCATCTTTGTCATTCTCCACTGAACTCCCTCTAGAAGGTCCCTGTTGTTCTTGAACTGAGGAGCCCAGAAATGGACGCTGCTCCAGATGCAGCCTCACCAGGCTGAGAGGTGGAGGATCACCTCCCTCAACCTGACGTCCACGCTTTTTTTAATGCACCCTAGGATACCACCAGCCTTCTTGGCCACAAGAGCACATTGCTAGCTCATGGCCAAGCTGTTGTTATACCAGAACATCCAGGCTCTTTTCTGCAGAGTCAGCCCCTACCCTGTACTGATGTGTGTGGTTGTTCCTCTGAAAGTGTTATACACTTCACTTGTCCTGGTTGAATCTCATTAGGTTCCTATCTGCCCAGCTCTCCTGCCTGTCCAGGTCTCACTGAATGGTAGCACAGCTTTTTGCTGTATCAGCCACTCCATCCAGCTATAATCAGCAAACATGCCAAGGATGCACTCTGTCACTTCATCCAGGACGCTGGTGAAATGTTGAACAAGACTGAACTCAGAACTGACTCCTGGCAATCACCACTAGATACAGGCCTCCAACAAGACTCTGTGAAGCTGATCAGAACACTTTGAGCTCAGCCAGTTCTCAGTCCACCTCACTGCCCACTCATCTATCCCATACTTACTAAGCTTACCTACTAGGATGTTACAAATGACAGTGCCAAAAGCCTTGCTGATATCAAGACTTAGATATTTAGACAGCCCCATTCCAACCAAACTTTGGATTCTGCCTGAATTTAAGAGAGGCAGTTCAACCTATATCATGACTATACTCCTGCTACCTAATGCAAGTTAACAGAAATGATACAGTACATCTCTTCAGTGCATGAGGTTGTTAGCTAGGTGAGAAAATTATGACTCAATTATGTGAATTCAGTGAATATAACAACAAAAGGAATAAAAATCTTTGTTGCAACAAAATATCTTTGCAGGATACCCTTTGAGACTCAGGTCAAGAATTACCAGTCTCTTCCTTCTAGTCCCATTGCCATACAATTCCTACTGCAGGACTACAGGGCTGTAGATGGGATGACTCACCAGGAGAGTTTTGTTATGCTTTGTTATGATGTGCCATAATCGTACATAAATGTCCTGTAGAGATGATTTGATAAACTACTGTGAGGCCACAGGAGCAGTGGATAAGACACTTAGCAGAAATTGCTTCATTTGACATGTCAGAAGCACGTATCAAAAGTACATTAGAGGAAGAGAGAGGTTTCAGATTTTATTTTCTATCAAGTTGTGCTTTGCATCTCTATAAATACCCCACAGTAAGTAAGCAGAACAGTACTAGAGGGGCCTAATGCTGTTGAATTTATGTCAGTCATTTAGAAATATTCTTGACTTTAACAATATATTACAGAGCCAGTCAGGCATGCATATATGATTCTAATGCATAAACTACCAAAGTAGCAATAAAACGTGTTTGTGTAGCACTGAAAAATTACATTCCACATACCTTATCCAGTGAGAATTGTTATTGGACTCTATTGAGTACAAAGTTCTGAATCTGATAAGCCATTGAAAATGAAAGATTTGGATTCCAGAAGTCATTTCATCTTTTTCCATCTATTGCATTTGTGAGTTTCTGTGCTTCGAGAGCAGAATCTGCATGAAGCAAGGAACAGAGCCCCAGGCCTCTCTCATCTTAGGTGTCATTATGAGACCCGTGTTTTTGTCTGTTCCTCTGGTCCTCTGTCTGCAGTTTAAAGAAGAAATCCCATACTCCTGCAGAGAACCCTTTACCAATCAGTATTTCACTGAAGCTGGCACACACAACAAAAGTTTTATGTTCAGTGAGTCAGCTTTTTCTGAGCAAAAAATTATTCTATCTGGAAATTGACCACTAGCTTTCATGATGTGCTGGCTGCATACGGCCCTTGTAAAGCAAACCCTCAGCTGACAAGGCGGTTCACACTGAAGTAGATATGGCCAGCAAATGAGATACTCCATCTTTTGCACTCTCTTCCATGGTTACAATGGAATGAATTACTGAATGCAAAGAATTTATTAAAAGGATAGCAGTGTGTGAACAAGTGAGGCAAGTTAATACAATTTAATACACATGGCTTGAGAAAGTCATTTGTGGAGAAAGTTATCAGAAAGGAATAACTACTTATGGAGGTTGGGATAGGGAATGAGAAGGCAGAACTGCAAAGAAGAAATTCCCTTCTGAAAGTATGATCAGAAACATGATGGAACTGAATGGCTTGCCTCATACATACAAAAAGGATACAAAATAAGACTAACTGAATCCCCAAAAGCCAAGCTGTTTCTAGTTTGTTTTGTTTTCTCTGAAGATGTTAGCAAGTCTCTCATCAGCTTCAGTAAGAGCTGGTTTGTGCTGACCCACAATGTTACTGCAGTCCAATTCTGTGGGTTAAAGTGGCTCCCAGCAGTGAGACCCCAAGTGCATGAGGAAGGGAAACAAGGTTATGGGCAAGGCCTGACTAGCAGACAGCCGGGGCCCTATCATCACCCTTCTTCCTTCTCTCTCCCTCCTAACGTAGGAGTTCATACCAAAATACCGCTGCAGTCTTCACAGTCTTTTTCTTAATTAAAGGCTCTTTGTACACAACCTAGATGTTGGGTTAAGCAGCAATTCAAAGCTAGCTCTGCCTTATTGTGAACTATATGAAACAAGAGGAACAGGAGCTGGTATTTTTAACCTACTAATGCATTATTTTCTGATAGAGAGCAGCCTGATAGCAGTGTATGCATATTCATTTCCTCTAATCTGTCTTGAAATCCATTTACATGATCAGTTAGCTGAGAAAGGAAATGAAGTTCTATTATCCTACTGCCTGCATTCATAAATGTTTTTCCTTAATCAGTTGGAAAGGTCATAGTACCACAAGAAGCTGGTAACACAATTCCAGAAGTAATCACGCTGCCTTCTCTTTACAGGATGTCTCTCACCTTAATGCCACCTTCACTTGAAGAGCCTGGTCTGGAAATACCGTGAGCACTGAGCAGTGAACTGTGTGGAGAAATTTTGTTCCCCCTGAGAACAAAATATTTGCTCACTTTCCATTCAGAGCGTGCATATCTGCTTATCGTAGTGATGCCATGGGCATCCAGAGCTAAATAATGACAGCATGGGTATGAGGGAAGTATGACTGTTTTATAGCATCAGTTAATGCACTAGTTTCCCTAGTTTCTGGGGTATGTGACCTTGAATCTTGAGTATTTCATAGCTCTGCTTAAATATATTTCCTAAGTTCAGTTTAAGTGGGAAAGAAAATCTGTGGGCTTTTCAGAAAAAAGAGCTGATCAACCAAGTTTTGAGCAAGAAGAGAGAGAAATATTTATATTGCAGATAACTGTGAGTTTTCATGGGATCTCATGGCAGGGATTTTTCCCTGGAATGCCTCTCCTCTGCACATTTAAGGAGAATGTAATAGGACACTGTATAAATGAGAGGAAAAAAGTCATCATGGCATTTTGAGAAGGAAATAATTGCATTTTAATACCCATTTGAGCATCACAAAGCAACATCAATTCTAGTTTGACCCCTTAGTGTTGCTAACACATGGCAGTTAGTTTTATTTATACTGCAACTCTAAGTCATTACTAGAACTGGACAGAAGTAAATTCCATTTTATGTAGTAATTTGCCATTTCAAAATAGATCTTATTCTGATTTGGAAACGAAAAGTTGTTCAAGAGAAAGAATAGAAAGTTGGCCAGAAGATCCTGGGCTATTGTTGGACCCATCTGGTTGGTGGCTGGGAACCAAAGCAGAAGGTGGTAGGAAACCATGCAGCTTTCTTCCTGAAATCATTTTTATTTTCCAAACCTGCACTTGACTTTCTTTATGCATTGAAGTACCACTGACTTTGCTGAGACTGGATTCATGTTTTGGTTTGGATGGGTATGAATTTGAGAGAGTTCATAAACCTTCTCTTGTGATCAAGGAGACTGATGGCTGGAGGCCATCACAGCTGCTCTCACTGTGGATGCACAGGTGTATGCTAGGCTTGCAAACCAAGAAAAACACAAGTTCTTTCTACAAGTGGCCAGCTGGTCAAGGGAGGTGATCCTCCTCCTCTTCTCTGCCTTGATGAGTCCACATCTGGATTAATGCTTTCAGTTCCAGGCCTCTCAGTTCAAGAAAGACAGGGAACTTCTAGAGAGAGACCAGCAGACAGCCAGAAAGATTATAAGGGGCCTAGAGCATATCTAGGCTCCTTATATCTAAAGTGAGAACAGCAAGGGGATGGAGCCAGACTCTGTTTGGTGATGCCCAATGAGGGGTAATGAGCACAAACTGGAACACAGAAGGTTCCATACGAATCTGAGGAGGATCTTTACTATGAAGGTGACTGCACAGGAACAGATTGCCCAGAAAGTTTCCTACTCTGGAGATATTCAAAACCCACCTGGACACTCTCCTGTGCACCCTACTGCAGGGAATTTGCTTTAGTGGGGGATTGCACCAGGTGATCCCCAGAAGCCCATCCAACTCCTACAATTCTGTGATTCTGTGACATCAAGATATGGTTTATACATAAAGTATGGATACAACAAAATTAGAATTGTTGAAGCAAAAAAACATTTGGTCCTGCAGAGCAGCTACTTCTTTGTGTTTACTAAGATGACCAAGAAGAAACTGAGTTATTAAAATCATTTTGTGAAAATTCTGCAATAATATTGCTTGTGGATATGCTCTTGAAATTCTGTTAAAAGTGGTATAAATTCAAGGTGAGGAAAAGTAAAGGCTGAATAAAAAACTTAAAAATGAAAGTATCCTTTTCAGTCTCTGCTACTATGCGATGTCCAAAGCATTGTGACCTTTTTAAGAGGTTAAAAAGTATTTCTTACCCTTACTTGCAAAAGCAAATGGTATTCAACAGATGAAGTATAGTGTTAACTGAACCTATTCATGACAGATTTTTGCTGACAAATACTGTTGCTTAAAACCACAGAGAAATGAAATGGTGTTTTCAAAAGAAGACTTTTCTATTTCCTGTACTGGCTTTATGTGTTGTCATAGTTATGTACTATAGACATCTGCATTTCAAAAAATTATTCTTGAAACTCCTGAAACATATTTTTTTTTTCTTCATTTCAGCAAATAAGCTAAGGATCCTCACCCTGAAAACCTATAGGTTTGCTGCTTGAATTATTTTACATGAAACGCTGCACTTTTATTTAAAGTAATATTCTTCCTATAGCAAATATAAGCAAATGTTTTTTTCCCTGATAAACTATGTCCAAATTGAGCAATTTGTGGAGTGCTGAACAAAACCAGAACACTTTAGTTAAAATAAGTTAAGACAGAGGATTAGGAATGAAGTTGTGTGAATATCCACTATTTCTCCTCCTAACAGCTGGCTTTACCAGCTGAGCTATCTTCTTGCTCTGCACTGCAGCCACGAGGATGTTCAAGATACAGCAGGACCATCCTCCATCCTGGGAAATGCAGTCTCGTATAGGAGGTTAAATCACACGTCTGTTCAAGTAATCTGTGGAGATGAAAACAAAACAACACAAAACAACTAATAAGTGGACTAGCTTAGCTTCTCATCAACTAGAGAACCAACAAGCTGGCATAATTTTCTACACTTCAACCAAGCATTTTGAAAACACATTTGTTGTGTCTTGGGCATCTATTGGTGAGATATTGCAACTCGTAGCTTTTACTGCTTTTAGAATGTAGTCTTGTAAATTGGGCAATTAGCTCAAATAAAAAGCTCTTGGCAGGATTTGCAGCTCTTGTGAATGCTTTGATAGTATTGAGTGTTATTGCTAAAGAGCATATATTTAAGCAAAGACACCTGTACAGCCTGTCCATACATTTTCAGAGCAGAAACTTACTTGTCTGCCTTCTTTATCGAATTTCTATCTACAAAAAAAGCTATATTGTTCTGCAAGAACCATAACTATGAGAATCTAGTTTCCAATAACTCTGTTCTTATGATTTAATATTTTTTTTTAATGAGTTACATGAACATGAAAGCTTCTACTTTATTGTACACTGGGGAATCCTCACTGACTTTCAACAGTCATGTGAATGTTTTTTCCTATGTCTGACTGCGTACTCTCCTGATATCTTTTGAAACCTTTATTTTAGTATCAGGTTAGGAAAAAAATTGGACTAAACACTGTGGATAAGGAAACAAAGAACACCAACCAATCATGGAAGCCTTTCTTCCCTACAAAACTGGGCTAAAATGGTTCCATATCCTTATCAAAGGATTAGGTAAAATTTATATGTAGATTAGAATGATTTATAAGGATTTTTAGTGGAGTAGTTTAGTTCTCATGTCCTTATAATTTATTTCACCATGCAAAATATTTAACTGTCGTTCCAGTTTTTCTGGAAGTTTTTATAAGGAAAAAAAGGGATATATGCAATATTAAAATACCAAGTCTGCCTTTGTCAAAAGTGCCAATGATTTTCAGTGCTGGGAAGTTCTGTGAGGCTGAGCTTTAGAATGAGTTAAACTCTGGAAGTAAAGCCGTGTTTTAGTGCTGAGCCGTCAGGTGTGAATGCTTGCCTGTCTGAAAGAGCTTTCATTTGTTACTACTGGCTAGCTGTGCTAATCATAAATCTGAAGTAAAGAAAGGCACCGGGTTGAACAGGCATCTCAGAATATTTAGGCTTATAAAACCTCCAAGTGTTCTGTTGTATGCACCCTGAAATGTTGATGCATGTGTGAGTGGAAACAGCAACCTTATACAGCTGCTTTTTGACAGCAGCGTGCAGAGCAGGAGGCCAAACATCTGAAGAGCGGCTTATTTTGCTCTCTGTAGCTATAGTCACTTCAAAGTTTGGATTAGCTCTTTTCTTCCATGACAACTATTTTGCTAAAACCAAAGTATTTTGCAGAACATAGCAGTTTCTCTGAAAATGCGATTAGTGAGATCCTCAGGTTCAAGAGCGTATCAGAAAGAGAAAGGCACTTACCTGGAAGGAGCAAAGCTCAGATTCAACTCTTTCACTGCCTGGTTCTCTGTGGAGAGCTGCGTTTGGCTTTCTTTTTCCCTAAGGTGAGTTACTAATCGGTAGGTTACAGATAAAATTCCAATTGATCTCCTGGAATATGTTTGCTTTCTTCATACATGTATTACAGATGATATTGGTTTTGTTTTGGAACAGGCTCTGAAACCTCGGTATATTTCATAAGCTGGAATTCCTGCCTTTCAGCCAGTCCTAATGTGACTCTCGCTTTTACCGAATTGAAAGGTAGATATTGTGATACCATTTGATAGATTTCTGGTAAGTTCACAGGAAGGTCCAATGAGGAGAAGATAAAAAGAAGCTGCAGAGATAGTCATGCTTTCCTTGTTCCAATGTCTTGCTCTGATCTAGAAGAAACAGACTGCAGTTACAGTGCTTATTCTGACCAAGCAAAATAGAGAAAAAAACATACTTAAACAGACTAGGAAAACAAAAAATGCCTATTTAGTTAAAAATGAAAATAAAGGGGTGTAATTTGGGGTTTTTGTACATAAGTGCGTGGTTAGCACCACCAAATCTTTTATACTGCTATAGACGCCAAATCATCTGAAGAGGCCTAAAACAGAGGTGATGAGTTCACTGAAGACTTACGAGAAGCAAGAGCTCAAAATCAACCTGACAAACCCAGTAACCTGGATAAAACCATTGTGTGCTCAGACACCTATGAGAGACTCAAGGCAGTTGACATCTGTCTCCAAAAGAGTTTTGCTTATTCTGCAGATCTTTCTGTGGTCACTGTCTGAGCCTGTCACACAGCATATAGGAAACTGCTCACCACAAATAAGCATCCCAAACCCTATCAATTTAAGAAATAAAAAACTGCATGAAATAATGTTTTACTCTATTTCTAGTTTTATTGAGCAACAGATCATTATAGTGCATGATAGAAATTTTCAGCTATATTAGATGGAAAAATTAATGCACATTTAGCAGAATTTAAGAAGAATTTCAAGGCTTTTAAAGTTTCTTGACCTAGAAATTTTCATATTATATGAGCAAACTTCCAGCATGAAGGGAAAAGAAGTGCAAACAGGACTGCAGTCACAAAAAAATGCAACATTTGTCGGCTTCCTCCTTGAAACAGAAATACCAGTTTGACATTGCAGTGCATCTAGACTGTAAAAGAGGGGCTGCTGTCTCTTGATTTACCAGCACTTGTTTGCAAGGCATTACAATTTACATTCTCTCACACACATTATCTCTCTTTTCTTCTCTTTTCCCCTCGATTCCATGAACTGGTTCTCTTCCATTTAAACTGAAAGATAATATTGACTTTGCTTATACTAAACAACACAGAGGCTACAATAGCAGCAAGAACTTTCAGTCACAGGGCCAGGCAAGTAAATAAAAGGGTATCTTGTTCATGCAAACTAAAAAAGTGCCATAAATTGCCTTTTAGCTTGGTGACCCTTTTGAAAAACCTTCCCTAGTTGTATTAAATATACTTAAAATAATTAGTTCATTCCCAGCTGAGTGACCAAAGCTTCTTGAAAAGAAATGCCTTCATCTTACTGGGCTATTAAATGTTAAAAGCTGAACTGCATTTTATTCTAGACATAACTTCAAGTCTCAGCATGCAATATTTATGTTTCATTGCCTACTGGATACTTTTTGCTATGCAGCCTATGCATAACAGTGTCATGAGGGCAACACATTCTAACTCTCAGATATATCTGTATTAGGATGGGATGAATTACTCCTTGAAAATCCCTCTCCACTGGCTGAGGAAGGAGCCTGTGGGATGATCTTAATACTCAACACTCAAACTTTTCAATATCTAAAATTAGGAGATCTAAGCCTCAGTCACAGACAGCACGCTGCTTGGCTAACTGGAGCAAGCTTTTTCCTGCAAGACCTTCAGTGCCAACCATCCACATGTGACAAGGTCACTGCCAAAGCTGGCATCGTTCTGCAGCTGCCAAGTAAAACAGATTAGAGAGGCTAACCAATTCTACACTTCTGTCCTGATGATTCTTTCTGGGATGCTCAGTGCAAGCCGCCCAGCAAGACCTGAAAATTTCCATCTTTGGTTATTTTCAAGATAAAGTCAACACTGGCCTGAGCTAGTGCTGTTCACAGCCCTGGACTAGATGGGCCCCCACGGATTCCTTTCAGCCTACATTTCTGTGGTGTTTTGTGTTGTTTTTTTTTTTCCATACTGATGACAAAGCAAGTCCAGATAATTAGCTCTGGCATAGACACTGGTGATTAGGATAGATGAATGCCAGCTCTGCTCTTAGGCTGCTTCTGTATGCAGTTTGTTCTATTTTGATGACAGAGAAGTGTTTCTGAGGGTTTATGGTAATGCAGAGTTTTCAGTAGCAATAAATACTGACCCATGGTTGTATTGATACCAAAATACAGAAAGGTATCTCCAGTTGGATGAATTTAGGTCAATCCAAGAAAGGCATTTAGTTTGTATGATATGAATTCTTCAAAGTGGATATTCACTTGTTTTGATAACTGTGGCAGAAGTTTGGATAGGTAGCTTAAACTAGATATCTAACATGTAAATAGCTAAAAGTGAGTTATTTATTGCTGTCTTGGTGGGTTGGAATTCAACCTTTTTCCTGCAGAATTTTCCACCTCCTTTTCTTGCTTTCTGATATTACTTGGGAACTGAACATTGTATGGCAGATATAGCTGCTTGAAAGATTAAAAAGGATCCTTATTAAGAAGAACAATTTTATCTGTTCTTTTTATTACCAAAAATTAAATTAAATTAAATTAAATTAAAAATAAAGAGATGGATTTACAATCAGTCTTTTTAAATTTTTCATTATATTTTTAGACCTTACACCATATAATTATTTCATTCATTGTTTTGTTTGTATGTTTTTCATACTAAATAACATTATTTAAGTTTGCGTAGAGAACATTTCAGGCAAATTAAGTATTGCTCTCTAAATTATTTATTTTTTACTGCAATTAAAAGACTGCATGTGATCCTGCTGAATAGGAGTGAGGGTATGGGGTGTACCCATGGATAATGAAAGCAACTAGAACAGGAGAGAGACAACAAATTTTTAAGCAATAGAATGGCACTAAGCCCTGAGCAGCAGAGGAGTGTAGTATCAGTGACAGGGAAGACTGCTTTGGATTACTGCAAGCAATGTTGTTACTATTTTTGGAGCATTACACATTAACGATCTAGCAGACATATGTGTTTTTCAAAGACTTGATCCGTTTAACAGTTCCAGTACATGGATTTTTTTCTGAAAAAGTGCTTATTTATTTGTTTTTATTCGGGGTTAGCTGTTCCGTTATGTTTCACTCCAACTCCTTTCCTGCACAGACAGCTTAAATCTCATTTTAGGGACTTGTGCTGCTGGCCACTATACTATCTGAACACATTCCATATAAGTTAGAAGGCCGCAGTGTACTCCTTCGTAGACATTATAGAGGTTCTGGCTCATCTCCCTTTTCAAATCTGTAAAGCTCTGTTTGCCATGAGATGTTCTTTAGGGGAAAGAATGAGAATGTTCTGGTTATGATAAAATGTACTCTATCGAATAAAAGGGGCTGGCAAAGTTTCCGAACTGTGGTCAGACTCTGTATTCATTTAATCTCCTCTGAAAGTTCCATGTTTTCTTTCTACAGTCACACATGAAGAACTAGATCCCCAGCTAGTTTAAGTCAATGTGGTGTTACTGACATCAGCTGTCTTTTACAGAGGATGATCTGGGTATTACAATACCAGCACACAGAAATCTAGGCAGTATGGCCATAAGCTCTTAAGCTTCCAGAACTGAACTAGTTAGTACAGAATCAGCTTAAGCATCTCTTCACTATTCTCCTCATGTATCTGTTATTGCTTCAGGTATCGAACCATATGAAGATGAAATTTTTGAGAGCTGAAGTGATCTGGTCATTGCCGTGCTGAGGTTACTGAAGTTTTCTTCCTAGAGAGAGCAGAGGCACAAAAGTGGCAACCGAGATGGGGTCAGTAAAGCCAGTGCTATACCTGAGTTGGAAATATGAGCAGAGGTGGCTTGCTTCTCAGAGATGCCAAGTCTCCTTGGGGAACGAATCACTGAAACAGGCTCAACATTCAGCCATATTCCTCAACTGCCAAAACCTTGTCAGGCAAAGGTAGCCTTCTGTGGAATCAGTTCAGAAGTGTCTTTCCATAAGGACATGGTATATCCCACAGCCTACATACCTTTCTAGCCAAACTACACAATCTATTCACATATAGTAAGAGAGATTCATTCTTTTGTAGGTTTGCAAGAACTTAAAACCCAGTTCAAAGTCTTTGAATAGAGTTATGTACATCTTTTCTGATATATGAAATAATGTTATATTTCATTTCATAAATAGAATCTGGATATTTAACATTTTCAGTACTTTCCATTTTTGTCACTGAAAGCTTCACAGAAGGGGAGATAGCAGATATTCAAAGGATATCTTTAGTTATATCTTTAGTTATATCTTTAGTTGCCTAAAGATGTCTAGTGCCGGTTAAATCTCTGCCTGCAAGTGAGTATGTGTCTTCTACAGATACTGAGAACTGCATGTGACTGTGCTACGGCAGTGTGGATGGTGTGATGCTTTTTTTGCTGAATCTATATTTGAGTTGCTGGACTAGACCTCATGCAAGTAGTGGTCATAGAAGGTAACCCAGTGATTCCTGCATAGGGCTGGAAACCACATCATGTTTACTATGCTTGGAGAAGTCCTAGTGTTAATTTACCATACCATAATTAGTGAACAATGTGGACAAACTGGAAAATTTGGACAAGGCTGGAAAATTTGAGCAAAGCTAATGCTGTCTCTTCAGCTGGTTTTGGGGAGAAACACTATTCAAGAAAACAAGAAGTAATCTGCTCATGGAGATATGGGTAGATCTAGCATAAAGTGTCAGGAATGAAGAGAAATTATTCCTTGTCACAGAAGAAAACTTTAAGCTTTTGTAGAATTTTTCAGCTGTAACCCACCTAATAGTAAGTCCAGAAAGGACAAAGTTGAGTCTTTGTTCTCAGCTTATTTCTAAAATATTACATGACAGATCTCTTAGAAAAAAGATGGAAAGAGGGAAGGCATCTTCACCTGTTTCTTGTAGCAGTTCTGTAGACTGACCATTTCTAGTGAGTGCTGTGGGCAAAGAGTAGCCAAAGATCTGAATTACAGGGAAGGATGTCAAGGATGTTGTTGCATGTGTTATCTTCATTTTGGCTCTAGCAAAAAACTTCTGTCTTACAAAAAGGAATACCAGAGTTTTCAGTATTGGGTGCTGGGCACTTATTAATTACAACTCTGACCTTTATTTCCTTTTTTGCTTCTTAACTTCTGGAAAGTACATTAATCTCTCCTACCATATGCTCCTTAAACTTTCTGGAGGTCATACTGATTTGTAAACATAACCACTATTTATCAAAGAACCTGTGGCTCACTTTTTCTGAGATGAGAATGTGTCACTGAAAAAGGAATATTAAGGCTAAAAGGGATTGTGTAGCTCCAAAGGATGCTGTAACTAACTCTCAGCAAATGCAAAAATGGATTGCTTTTAATTTCAGAGAAAACTGTATTTGTTTCCAAGTTTATACTATTTTTGACGTGCTAGCAAGTACTTGAATAAATGCAGCACTTTACATATAAAAATTGCAAACCAAAGGGAGGCAGCAATAATTTAACTCAGAAAAAACATAGAACTCTCCATTTCTCATTGAGTTGGCAGAGAAGCCCTCCCATATCCTCAAAAGAAATGAAAACAGATGAAGAAATCCTGTACAGTGCTTTCTCTAGTAGGAAGCAGATCATGTTTCTCACATCTGTTACCAACATGGTAGATGAGCTCTGTTCCCATTGGAGGGATGATCAGGATATCTGTGATTTGAGGTTTTGCTTTTTTAGGAGATAGACTTTTCATCTTGTTATGGCTTTTGTTAATTTTGCCACAATTTGATGTTATGAGGGAGCTCCTCCTTTTCTGTCAGTAGTACAAGGTCATTCTATCAGAGTAATATAATACATGATCATCTTGAATGCTTCAGGCATTAATTTTTGTTCTGGTAAAATTTAGCCATGCATCTTTACTTCCTGCATTTTTGTGGACATTCAGTCCAATGCTAATGTCAAAAGTAACCACATGTTATACTGATATGTTAGGCTTTAAAATCAGATATTGAAAAGATCTGAAAGTACAACGTTATAATGTTTTATTTCTAGGAATGTTTTTTAATTTCATGAGCTATAAATAATTTGAGTGACAGAAATGACCTAAACTGCTTTTCCATTTTCCAGTTTGCCAGTATGCAGCCAGGAGAGAAATAAACAGGTCTTCATGTCTGAATGCCATACAGAAAGAAATTCAAGAATGAAATCTATAGTTTCACAAATAATAGTAATTTCAAGAAAGTACAGTCTAAAGCTCTTCAGAAATGTGGAAGTCTTTGTCAAATTGAAAGGATCTACCCTTTTCTATTGGAAGATTTGGAAACAATAAATATATTGAGCTTTGCAAATTTCCATGATGGAAATTGCTGGAGTAAGTCCTTATGACTTACACCCTTGTGAATATCATATTCTAGTAAAATGGCATTACTGGATTCTACTTCAACCAAATGTTTAGAGAATTGAATAATATGGCATTTAATCATAATATGTAATAATATTTGAAGGGACCCTGAAGGGCTCGTATAATAAACTAAGCAGTCAATACTGAAATCTTCTCAATTCTAAAAGTACTTGAGAAAAGAGAGACACTGTGTAAAATACATGCAAGGAAATTGGGATGTCACTAAAAAGTAGCTACAACTGTAATTTTTGCTCTGTGAGCTACCTGGTACATGGCTGAAGACCATAGGGAGTACCAATGGAGTAACACAGAGCAATAATGAATAAGCTCAGATTGCTGAGCGTCAGCCAACGGTTAAGGAAATACTGAAATATTCAGAATGCACATTGTAAAACAAAAATTCAGTGGTGAAAATGGGGGATTCATCTGACAGTCTTCACTTACGTGAGAGATGTCATGGAGATGAATCAAAGTCACCAGTGGTTGAAGGGTGAAAATCTGCCATTCTCTTCAGAAATGCTCCCTAAATACTCTAGGATGAATCATCAGTTAAAGCTAAACTTGGCATAGGATATCTAGGAGACCAGAGAGTGGAAAGCATGTTTCTTTTGGATCACCTGAAAAATTCATTCTCTGAGAAGAACAGAAGACTAGAAATGAGTGTTACAGAAATACAAAAAATATATATATAGAATACATCACAGGTATAAAAACTATACCTTGTTTGTGAAAGACATACTGACAAAAATGAGCAATGATTTTTGTGTAATTTATTAGGTGTATGTTTCTGTTTCTATTGGGACAAAAGAAGAGCGCGTCCAGTTCAAAGTAAAGAATCATCAGGGCTTTCAGTTCTGACTCAAAACACCACTGAAGAGATAAAACCCCTCATTCTTCCAAGTGATTAAAAAAAATTCTGAGATCCTTACCTTGTATCTTAACCTTTGGATGTCAAATGTATTTTTAATTATGATGTTCTTTCTATTACGATTAGCATTGTTAGCAGATGTTTTTCCTCAAAAATCAAGACTATTGGAAATCAATATGTTTCTTAAACTAGCTATGTTTTTCCTCAAAGAGACTTCTGATCTAATTGACACGTGTATTAAAAGGATTTCCTGTTCTAAATATGCTGATTTCCTCAACCATTGTGACTATACGTAACATATGTCTCCAAATGCAGAGTATTCTCAGTCACCAATGCTCCAGAGTTTATACTGTGAAAACTCAAAGATCTCATACAGATTCTAAGTTTCATTCTTAACTTCTGAGTTCAGTGGGATTTAAAGGCATTTATGAACTTTCATGGCATGTTCAATATGTTGCAGAATCAGGGCCTTAACTATTGCCACAAGAAAGTATTCAGAATCTCACTTTCTGGATTTTGTCATTCAGAGTGTCATTAGAACTGGCATAACAATTGAAAGAAGTTTCAAAGCATCTGGAAGGTATCACATTTGATATCAATGGTACCTGTTAGATTTATATAGAAAAGCTCCAGATAATGTATTTTTTTAAAAAAAATTATTTGTTTCTTTATTTACGCTGCCCCTGAAGAAAATACACACACACACAGCTAAGTTCTTAAAAGTGTAGCCATTCCAACCAGATCTGAAAAAAAGGACAGTAGAAGATTTGAAGTTATTATGATGGCCTTGGACGTGTTATAGGAGGGCCAGATTGGAGATAGTAGGATACATAGAAGGCAAAATAACTCAGACTTGCAGGAAAACTGGAGCTTTAACAAGAGCTGTTAAGTGGAATATGAAATATCACATCCATATGCTCGAGAAACCACATGTTGAACAGAAGGAATGGTAGACTATCAAAGCAGTGACATAAAATTTGTTAGGCTTGGCATAGCAAGTCAGAATCAGTACAATAAGCAGAACACTCAAACGCTCAAATAACCTTGAAGAACTGTTGTAACTGCAAACAATGTTTTCCTCTTAATTAAAAGAAAAAGAAAGAAAAAGAAAGAAAAAGGAAAAAAAAAAAAAGAGCGAACAATTGTTAGGCCGTATTATGTTTCAGATTATTTTAAATTGGAGGTACACAGCATTACAACATTTTTTTTCTATAGAAAATACCACACTCTCGTGAAAACATTACTACTCGTTAAATGCTGCATGAAAAATATCTGCACTTCGTAATCTGCAAGTAAAAACACACACAGCATAACAGCAGCAAATTGCTGATAAATGGAAGTGCTATGTGTGTACATTTACGGTATTATTTCATATCAAAATATCATGCCTTGTCTACAGAAATAGTTCATTCTTTGCTGTGCTGGAAGTTTCATACACTCTTTCAGAAGTGCCAGCTTTAAAACTCTTTATATTTTCAGATATTACAATAAGTCTCACTAACCAGTATTCTGAGTCAGGAGCTTAAATAGATTCTTGTCTTTAACGTTAGCAGAAGCAAATATCATTCATGTATTTCAGACAGAAGTTACCCCCCCCCTCCCAACAAAAAAAAGAGAAAGTATTAAACAGCTTCCACAGTGTTTTATCATTTACACTAATACTATGTGATTCTACAAATTATTGCTAGTATTTACAAGTAGATATTGCCTCTGAGCCTTAGGAGGGCAGTCCTGCAAGCTGCAGCACGTAGGATGTATTGCACACTTCTAAAGCCAACAGCCTTGTGAGAAATCATCTAGACGTTCTCGTTTTGGCTTGTGAGGAATTTAGTGCTCAGGCTGCAGCAATTTACAGTTGCTAAACTTTACAAGTGTTTTAGCTTCCTGACTGTGTGTTAAGATAGCAAATCACACAGGAATCAGCCAACAAGAGCACATCTATAAGCAAAAAAAAAACAACAGTCCAACAGACTGCTTTTCTCAGTAAATCACAGTGACGATCTGACAAAAGAAATTGATGAAATTGTAACATTTATTCCAGTTTTACAGTGATGATTCAGCACTGGGGCTCAACTCCAAAGGTCCAAAGCATCTCCGTTGTAACATAAAAGCCAAGAGGCCCCAAGTAGAAAGGTGCTGATTGTAATGAATTCTTCATTTGCAGTGAGAACAGAAAACAAATATATATATATAGGGAATGATTTGATTTTGAAGGGACAGAATGGAGGAATATCATCCCTCCCAATGAAGAAGTACATCCCATAGGTGATCTGTATTGTGAGATCCTGTTAAGAAACATATCTCAAGCAGCAGCAAGTTAACTAGCTGGATACATTTGAAAGGAGACAGGACAGATCCAGAGTGGTTTCTCTGGGCAGTATTTTATCATGAAAACAGGGCTTCATGCTCTGCAAGCTTTTGTATGAGCCACTCAGGTGGTATCTACAGGACTGTCTTTACTTAACCCAAGGGACTGGGCACATACAAACAGCAGTCTGGTGGAAACTTGCGCCTCCTCCTGCTTAAATCCAACAGTGACTGTCCATAACCAAAATGGCTTTTGGAACAGCTACCCCAGTTACCTTAAAAGTTAGCGTGCTCCCTTTTCCTCATCAAAATTACAGTGACATCTGACATCTCTCTAGGGCTTCACTGATACTTGCAGCCCACATGGATACATGCCTCTCCATGAGAATGAGGGTTTCCTTGCTCACCGCCAAAGAAAATGGAGAGAAAGAGGGAGAGGGGAAGGGTTCCATTAGGATTAAGAAAGTGAGAAGTCAGTCAAGAGGAAGAAGTGAGAGTTTCATCTCTAAGCCTAAAGCATTTCAAATGAGATTAAGGCTTCAGTTCAGTAACTGGAGCACAGCTTTTTCTTCCCGAATTAAAACTGGCAAGTGTGTAATGAAGACTAATTGCATATTTTGCATGTTTAAAGCATTGTTTTATTTATAAGATTTACTTATTTATTATCCTCTAGAATCAAGATTTTGGAAAGCAGATATTTAATAGACACATCTGTTCAGTAAGGATGAATTTTAATGCACAGTGAAGATCAGTGATGGCAGCTATCCTCAGCCTCTTTTGTTTATTATCTTTCTCCCTTGCAGGTGGGTAATAACCTTGCTTTGTTTTGGAAGTCATTAATTGTAGTACCATTACCAGCAAAGGACGATTAAAAATTTTCAGATATTCAAACAAAGAAAATTCCTGTACTCCCAATACTTACTGTAATTTAGATTACTGGACACTTTAAGCTTGTAAAATTACTTTAAAGTGTATGAAGTTTGTTTGGGGTGGGGGGTTATCCCAAAAGTTAGATGTTTTGTTTGCTAGGCTGCCCTGGAAACTCCTCCTTGTTCTTAATCCCAAGACTAAAGGCCAAGTCACAGCACAACCTGAAACAGACTGTGAATGCAGAAGCTCATTCCTGCCTGTCTTCTGCTTTACTTAGGAATGACCCATTTCTGGGATCCAAAGGAATAGCAGCTATAGACAGTATGGATATAAGCAAATCAGTTTTGAGGTATGTGGTTTCATGTCCACTCATATGCTGAGAAATTGCAAGCTTTCCCTCACCTTATCACTATTTATCAGTGCAAGGAAGACTGACTCCAAAGCCAGAAACAAGCCTCAAATGTTTGCCCATTTTTTGCTGCGTTTTGAGTAAAGACTGGAAATTTATCTGCAAGTCTGAGCCAGACAGTGAAGCCAAAGACTAAAGGAACGTTCAGCATGGTGAATCGCTCAGGGTGTTCAAAGGGAAGCTCTTCCCCAGTTTACCCATGCTGGGGTCAGTAATGTTTCCTGTAGGGTTTTTAAATGCTAGCCTGCTGCTGGCTTTTAGCCAGGCCTTATGCTGGCGCCAGGGAGACTCATCATTTTATCAGGCTTGCCTCTGTTACGTGAACATTTAATTGTTTGTGGGATATTCTTAGAACACAGAAATGATAGATCTTTCTGGCATTCAAATGAATTCATTCATTTGATTTATTTGTTTTCCTAATAGTACAAGAGATTTCAGTTGAATATTTATTTGGAAGAACTTGGTATATAAAGAAATGTGAAGAAAAACAAATGTTTTTGTTCCATTCAAATTAGCTGGCTGCAGTGCACATGGAGAATTCACAGCCCATGTAGACACAGAAGAAAAGCCAGTATAAATGTTTGCTTTACAATATTCAATAAGAAGTGCTAGGGGCATAACTTGTTCCTAGGGAAAACTGTCTGAGTTCTGCTTTCTGTGTTAGCCACAAACCTCACAATGCTTTCTGTTCTTCAGACTCATTGTCTTCCTTTGACTTTTGTGTATACATGCCCTGATTAGTAGTGGGGTACCACTCCAATGCATGCAGAACACAGAATAGTTGTACTGGTGCGCATTCACTCTAAAGGAAAGGAGAATCTCTGTTGTTTTTTTGTTTTGTTTTGTTTTGTTTTGTTTTGTTTTGTTTTGTTTTGTTTTGTTTTGTTTTGAGAGAGAGAGAACAGAGGCTCAGCAAGCTGCATGCAGATGGCCTGCATGCCTGATTTATGGACTTCAGTAACATAGTGTTTACATTAGATGGGGCAATGACTAATTCAGACTTTCTACTCTCCAGAGTGTTCTATCTAGATCTGGAAGCAGAAGGGAGAGATATAAGAGAGAATGTACACAGTAAGATAAAATTGGTTCCTGCAGTTTCTTTTTTTCCTATAGTTAACTATAGTTCAGCCTATCCAATTTAGATGTTGGGATTACTCTTCATTAGCTACATAGGAAACACCAATTGATGACCTTGGTGAGATTATACTTTCAAGTACTGCTTGAAAGTACTGCTGCTATCCTGAAAGAAGATGTCATCATGGTAGTGGTAACAACTAAAGGATGACCTGTACTGATTAAGATGGTCAGCTGTTGTAGAGACAATGTAGTAAGTTGCCCACTATCATGCAGACAAGTTTGTGACCTAATAGAAAGCTCTCCTATGATCTCCTAGGTTTGGCTGTAGAGTTGTCACAAAAAGAAGCAACCCAAACCTAAGCTTTTGGGCATGTGCTGTGATGTGGGAGACAGGAACATGTTGCTAGTGTAAATTCCACTATTTACACTAGCAATAGGTAGGAAAGGGAATAGGATGATGTATCCCTCTTCTCCATTGTCTATCGGCTTCTGATCTATCTTTCTGCTAATATTTCTTTCAGTGAAATGCTGAAATGCAGCGATAGAGCACATGAAGCAGTGTAGACTTCTTCAGTATATAGATATGTTTCAATTTAGCTTGTTTTGTTTTTAAATATTTCAGATAAAGAATACTATCCCAAAAGCAAAAATGTCAGTTTTATTTTTAAAAATCAACTTCTCAGTCTCATGTGTGTGGATGCAAAGGTATTTTCCAATATATTTCACACCTGGAAAATATAGCATCATCAAACATAAGTGACTTTTAATCCAAGAAAGTCATTTGAATCTTCCCATGCTGATAAAACTGAAAAAGTTCATTTGGACTTTGCATTAATGACATTTCAACAGCATCAGAGTGAAATAGGTCTGTTTTCATACCTAATATTTTTTGAGACATTATGTTCCACAACATTTTTTAATGATTTAATGGTTCTGTCAGTTGAAGACAGAAATTCCATTTTGTAACTAGCTCATGTTTTTTAGGAAAGCTGGAAAAAATGATCGTGGAAGACTCAAAAAACAGAAAACCAATAAAATTTAGTATTTCTTAATATTTGGATTTTATACCAGTGCCATGAATGTTGGTGGCCTGATACCGTGGTTTGGCAGTCCTGCTTTCATTGAAATCCTGAATATTTTTCAGTTCAGCTGCGTTCTCAGACATTTGTGCCCATGAAAAATTTGCATATGAATGAGGCATCTGTGCACAGATGAGCCCATTTGTTCTTCATTATCCATTATTATTTGTTATTCAGTCACTTATGAGTATCAACACATTTTGGAAACTTGTATTGTTTCAGAAATGCTATATAAACAGACTTGACCAGCCCTCAGACTAAATCTCAAATACTTATTGTGATAAAAACTGTAACAACTTTTGCTGCCCCAGAACTTGAAGAAAAGGCGCAATGGTTACAGCAACGGAAAAACAAGGGAAGGGAAGTGACTCACCTGACACTGTAGTAGGTTAGTGATGGACTCCTGTATCTTCCTGTATCTACCTCAGCCTTGAATTCCAAGGATTCTCTGTTCCTCTGGCATTGTTAATGCACTGAATGCTTTCATGACCTTTTCCTTGTACTTGTCCAAAAAGAGTAACTGTTGACTTATGCTGCTAGACTCATATGGGGCAGATTAATTTCTAAGTTGTGATTTTTCACAACTGAAATGTCCTTTAAGTAGTAGAGGAATGGAAATAGCTGTTATTATAGTGCATATGCTAAAGGAAAAAAGATTTTATTAAAGGCCTTCTTGAAATATATACAAAACTCTTCTGGCCTACTGATTAACATTTATTATAGTTTCTCTGTTTTTTCTTCTGTATCTTCTGACTTCTGTTTCTTCCATACTACTCCATACTATTTTCTTCTATGATAGCAAACTTTACAGAACTTGTTAGTAACTGTCCCTATGGACCAGTCACAATTAAAATTGTTAGCAATTATAGCCTACAATTATCCATATGTGGAATCAAGCTAAAAACGATATGCTACATAACTTTAAATATTTTCTCTTTGTAAATATTATTAACTTCTAAGACACTACAGCCAAAAAATGTCTAAGGATCTGTCATTATAATAAGTTTTTGTAAATATTTGTTTTAAAAGCTTTATATGTTTCTAGGCAAGTGATGGAATAATGCAGTGTAAAATTAAGCTACATGTTACTGACCTTAAACTGAATAAGAGCTGTAATTACCCCTTCACGTCAGACCTGCTACTTCAGTGCACTTTTGATGAAATGACAGCTGAAAGATCTGAGAAGAGTTCTGCGTGCTGTCCCTTTGACATCAGGGCTAATCTTTTCAGACTATTGGCAAAATGAGTTGGCTGTAATCAGGCTGAGGTTTAAAATTTACATAATTAATTATATAGTTGTCTTCTGGTTTGGATTTGGTTGAGAAGAGCAAGTAGGCACCACTGAATTTAAAAAAAAAAAAAAAAAAAAGATTTTCATTCTGGTCTGGCCAGGAGATCCATAAGATCAAAATCTGGCTTTTCAAGTGATAGAGATCATATGGAAACTGGTGAGAGTTTACAATTTTCATGTCAGTAATATTCAGTTTCTTTCCATTACAGAGGTTAGAGGCTGTCTTTTTTTTCTTTTTTCCTTCTGCCTGTTAGCGTTCTACAGCATTCACACCTGCCAGAAAATGTCAGAATGTTTATTCCAAGAATAAAAATGTGGGCATGTGTCCACTTCCCAAAATAAATAGTGCAGCAAATATATTCTGTAGCACCTCCAATACTCACAGGTTAGAGTTAGTCACTCTTCCTGTAAGAGGGTGGCCATCAATCACTGTCAGAGGAAGCCTAGAGTTTGGAATCGAGAACAAGGGTACACAGATCATTGGACAAGGAACACAAGGAAACAGTGGGGAAGATATGCCTCTTCATATGTGTAAATGGCAGTACAATAAACTCCCCAGAGCATGTGGGATTGAGGAAAGAAAAACTGCAGTATGGCAAGTTTGTTGGTTTGCCAAACCAATTATCTCTCAGTCAGAAACTTCCCTTCCCCCAAGACCAAAGGGTGAATATTTTCATAATAAATAATAACAAAAAAAATCATTAAATTTTTGTTCCTGCCGATGGAACATATTCATCTGCATTGATTTACTGGAAAAATGGAAATCTTTGTTCTATTGTGAAGTGGTAAAATTTTAAGATGGCAAACACATAAGTGATTTTCAGGGACTAATTTAGTCTGTCAAACTTGCTCTTTTCAAATAAGTTCTAATAAACTGGTCTACTTTCAAAATCTTCTATTTACATGATCTGAAACTAAAATAGAACATATCTTGAAAGCTTTACAGGGAAACAGTAATCTTGCATTGTCTTTAAAGCACTGGAATATGAACTGGCTAAATTTCTGGCTCTGTCATAGAATCCTTGGGTAACCCTGGCAAGTTATCTAATCTCTCCTTGCCTCAGAATTTACTGAGAAAAAAATGCTCTCTTTGAACTTGTTGCTTTACGAGGCAAGTATTAGGGGACAGATGTGCAAGAACTTCTTTACGGTGAGGGTGACGGAGCACTGGAACAGGCTGCCCAGGGAGGTGGTGGAGTCTCCTTCTCTGGAGATATTCAAGACCTGCCTGGACGCCTACCTGTGAGATGTGGTGTAGGGAACCTGCTTTGGCAGGGGGTTGGACTCGATGATCTCTAGAGGTCCCTTCCAACCCCTACAATTCTGTGATTCTGTGATTCTTTGACTGACAGAAACAAACTAACAGTTCTTCAGGAGAGAGAAATGTGTCATTTTTGGGCTTCCTCTCTGGTCAGAGCAGGGGAATAAGAATCTTCTTCAGCAGTTAACGTAGTCCAGCTGTGATCTGAAGGGCCCTTTGACAATATCTGTTTTTATGCATTCACACCCAAAGTAAATTTCCCATTTGACATTTGATTTATCATGTTGCCCCAAAAATGACTTTTTTCCCCATTCAGTTATGCTCTCCTTCAGAATAGTTGTTCACTGCTTTCTTCTTTGTGTTTCATGGCACCTTCATAAGAACTACTGAAAGACAAAACTCCTCTCATGCATGACCTCTTCTAAATGCAGGACAATGATACCCTGCCCATGGCCCTGGGATCCCCACAGGCAGTTATTGAAGAACTCCTATAAATGTCTGACATTTGATGAAGTCAGGTAGGAAAGATGACTGACTAATACACACAATCCACACATTAGCTCTCCCCATGGTTTTGAAAGTTCTTCATCGACCTCACAGGCAACCAAAATCAGAAGTATGGAAACAACACATTTCCCACTTCTGAAGGCTATTCCATGTCTACAGTCATTGAAAATTCAATGTTTCCATCCTTTTTTTTCCCCCTGAAATCTATTTTACAAGATGTCTTAGACAATACTTTGGTCAAAATACTGTCAGTATCAGTGTCTCAACTTTCTGAACAACTTCTAAGATGATGAGCTGGAAACAAGCAGGAACCTTTTAGCTGCCAATCAGCTGCAATATTTGCAAAACAAATACCTTGCAGAAAAAGCCTTGCAGTTGTTGGCCAAGGCAACTGTTAGTCTAAATGTAACAAATATCTGGTTAAATATTTAAAGCTTCATTTATTACATATTAAACACATTACATATAAACATATTATTAGCTTATTACATATAAAATACTACTAGCTTCATTCTAAGAATGTTCAATGAAACCTTTGAATTTCTTTGAGAAATTTCACATGACAGGAACTTCAATTCGTGTAAGATTCTTGATGCTATAGGCTAGTTAAAGGACTTTGATTTTGTCATTCTCCTAGTTGCTTCTAACAAAATAATCTCACATGATATTTGGCACTTCGTAATGCAAAAGACTATGCATAAAATGTTCTGATAGGGTATCAAGAGTGATAGGAAGTTTTGGGACAAGTTGAGAGCAGATGATGAGCTGAGGTAAGATATAATGTCAAATATAGGTTTGAAGTTTTGCTTTCAAAATTATTTTTTTACCTCCATCATCTAATAGGGAAACAGATTCATCCTTTGAAATTAAATTAGGCACGCTTTTAATGAAGACTGATTGCTTTGCATAATTTGAAATACGTAGAGGGCTCTGTTGATCTGTGCAAGCTGTACTTGGGTTAGCATCAGGGCTGAAGAAAGATTTCTCCATCCATTTTCCATCCTCCTCATCTGTAACCTAATTGAGAGCCATGAGAGCCTCAGAAAATTATAGCAACTCAGGAATATGCGTCATTGCTCTTTTACAAAGGAACACGACTGTCCTCTCCACTCAGTGCAACATTCTCATTTCACTGACAGATACCCTTCTCATGCCTTGCTGGATAAAATCTTGTTACACCGTGAATGCCAAGAGTCAGAATCTTCCCTGTGAGTTTTATGCTTCAACAGGTGTGTTTACGGAATGGGACCAGAGGCTGCAGATAAAAGCATGAGAGGAAAGCTCATGCTGCCCATTCTGAGCTACATTAGGTAGCTTCTCAAAGGAGTGGCAGCATAAGCAAACTCCTGTCATGGTGGCCAAGGCCTTGCCTGCCTTCATCCTGGTGGCCCACTCCCTTGTTCTCCCTGGTGCTGTGGGCAGACATCAAGACTTTTCAGGAAGCTTATTCAAAACAGAAAACTAAACAGATTTTTTCCCCCTGGGTTGGTTTTTGGCTTCACTGACTCACCACCTTCCGAACATGAGGGAAAAAGAACAGGAATGTACAGCTGGAGGTGGAGGTGGAACTTGCCACACCACAGACTTCGATCAGCTTAAAATGCTGTTGAACTGCACTCCTGAGGGTCATTTGCAGCCTAGTTTCTCTATATAAAAGTAAAAGAGTCACCAGAGAGCAGTAGGCTTTGTGTGAGGTGAGTGGGAGCACCTAGGTTAACTGCCTCCAGTCAGCAGTGTGACCTCCCATGTAGAAATATGCTGTTATGCACTAATGATGCTCTAGACACACTTGGGTGACTGGTGGTTTGGAGCTTTTCCCCAGTGTTTATTGATTTAGCAAACATAAGGAAAGGAGTTCCAAATCTGGCAGTTATTAGTGAGCCCATGCTCTGGCCTGCTTGCAAACACTTAATGTTCTGAAGCATTTTCAGAAGAGCCCATTTCAACACAGTTTGATTTCACTCAGCCTCTTTGCACATGGTTACCTCACCAGTAATGTCTCATCCTCTTCTTCCACTCTGCTTTCTTAACAGCAGCAACACTTCTGTGTTAAAATACAGCTGAGTCCAGTCACACTGGGAAAACTCACACATCTCAGTTTCAATCATGTAACTGTGCCTGAGTAAGGAAAGTAACCTCTTCCCAGTCTGCTGATGTACTTGCTGGAAAAATAAACTCTTCCAGCAGCATGTGAGTTGTGCTTCCCATCCAAATCACTGAGGAAGACTCAGTTGCTCTCTAGTGATCACACAGAGATACTACAGAAACTAAATTATAAAACAGACATATAAATTAAGCACTTGGACAAAAGTAACATCATTTTTCTTTATCTGCAGTATGAAAAAGGATTGTGCACACATACAGCCGGGTGGGATAAACTTCTGTATTGTTCAAGATCATTCCATCTCCAAAGCATACATCTCATACAACGTAGATAAGTAAAAGATTGAGAAATAGCTGCATCCCTTTCTGGCCACAAACCAGCACCATTATTCAGTTTGAGTAAAGTTGTTCTTGGTTTACATTGAGATGAGAGGAAAATCAGATGATAGAAATGAAGCAAGCATCTGGAGAAACTTTTGCTGAACTACAGAAATTTTGTAGATGAACTCAGTTTCTGAAAATGTGAGTTACTGCAATATTTTGTCAAAGGTCCACTATATTTACAGCCACAAAAAACGTTTCACATACTTATTTATGGAGAACAGTGACATCTAGTGAGCATCCTGACCAGCACTAAGCATTCCCTGGGGTCCTCTTTTAAGACTGAGCCTACTATTTGGGTTTAGTTTGCTTTTCTGCTGTTTGTACATTGCAGTTCCTCAAATCTCAACTGCATGTGCTCCCATTCTCTGACAAGGTCTAATATCTACTGAACAAAGTAGCTGTGACCCAGGATGGTAAGGGAGTGGGGCAACTTTGAAGTGGAGGCTAAAGTAAAGCACAGTAAGTAAAATCACGCCATCAGCATCCACAGCTGGGCACTTCATTAGCACTTGATCTTTAAAAGCTGGAGAGGTGATCTTCCAGCTGTGTCGTAAATAACCATTATATACAGTTCTATCTTTCCAGGCTGTAGCCATGTGTTTTATTATATATAAAAAAACATGTTTTATTATTATTATGAAAGGTACTGGACCAGATTCAACTGTGTTTTTTTTAAGTAGTTCCAGCATAAGGAAATAGTTTTTCTACATCTATACCAGTTTAAAAGGCAGAATCCTCTTACACCTAGATTATCAAGAGACTACTTTTCTCTGCCAGCGTCTGCAGTAACTCAGCAGTAATATCAGGAAAGTCTGAACTGCTTGAAAACCAAAGGTGATTAAATTTTTATATTATACACTATGTAGATTCTAAAACTATAGGATGAGAAAATTATTGCACAATTGCCTTAGCATAAAGTACTTGAATGGATGAAATCCCCACTGTAATGTAAGTTTTGATTGTTTCCTGTATTGTGGCATTTACATGGCATTTTTTTTCTTTCTTTTTTTCCTTTTCCTCACTGCAAATGCTGACAGTGTGCATGCATATGAGGAAACGTTTTGCAAATACCACGAGTGTCAGTAATAGGTACTGAAGGCTACTCCACTGTACCATGGCTCTTCTTGTTTTATCCCAGGCAGAAGTGTAGTGTGTGGTACACAGATGCTGCATCATAACAGGTGGGCACAACAGAATCAAAGTTTTCTGACAAATGTAATATTGATGTTTCTCAACTTTTGTATCTTTGACTTTTCTGCTGTAACATCTCTGTAACACCATGACAGTCAAACATACCTCTGTAATCTTTCTTAATCTCTACCAGGCAGATAAACTGAATTTTGCAGAAGACAGCTGTTGAGCCCAGGTATAGGCTTAACTTCTTAGAAGAGCACTGCTGACTGTCCTAACCCTGCTACCACCAAGGCAGGCACTGTCTCTCAAGTACTGTTTGACCCCTCTTGGCTTTCCTGCAGAGATCTACTGAAGAGTTAAATGCAATGAGGGAAAAAGCTATGACATGTGAGTGGAAAAATGATTATGTGGCAGCTTTGTTACTGGGAGCAGCCACAGCAATGTGATAAAAACCAATTTCCCCCTTTACATCACATCAGGTGAGTATATTAAGAATAAAGCTACAGCAGTTAAGAAATCTTGTCAATAGGCAGAATTGTGCTTTGCTCTTTCCTTCCTCTTTCCTGAGACTTGTATTTTTGCTTCTCGGAGAGTACATAAAGCACTCAATTTCTAATGTTAATGCTAAACATCCAAGAGAGGGTTTCAAAGTCAGATGAGAGGTCTGGCCTAGGATTTTATCAAAATCGGACAAAACCAGAATAGTACGGCTGCACTTTGCCATTCTCAGCTGGTTTTAAAGTATGTAGAACTTTGTAATGGACTATAAACAATGAGGTATTTGGCTTGGCTGTGTTACTGTAAACATGATGTTTCAATTGAAACCTTCTATATCAGATTATTTTTCTCTTCAGTTTGGATTCTATAAATAACTTGGAATAAAATAGATTCCCAGGAGTCACCAACAAGTTGAAATCGTTACACTGACAACATCTTCTCTGACCTGAACCACTTTGAGCATTATGGGCCATTTTCCTTCTCAGAGTACCAGCTGCTGGAGGATGAGTGATGCATTTTGCCTTTAGCTTAATAGCTATTTTCTGGTAGTAAAGTGTAGTGAAAAACAACAGTATTGATTCAGAGATGGTTATTAGTAAAATTACAGCGTTAAATCCTTCCTATCTTGTTAGAATTTTTCTCAATTTGGAAAAAAAAAAAAAAAAGAAAAAAAAAAAGAAAAAAAAAGTATTTGATGATTTTTATACCAGTGATGATGAGTGATGCAAAAACAAGTATTTTGGGGTTAGGTTTGGAGGATTTATTTTAAACTGGGAAATGCTGTAAGTCCTGTGCCCTTTCTTAGCTGAGGGCCATTTTCAAGTGTTAGAAGATAAAATACATTATCCACAAAACACTAAACTTCTATTTAAAGACCCAAAACACAAATTTACAATCATGTTCTTTCCCATTCTGCTACAAGGTGGAAAGCATGTAAAAGGCTTTGTGCTTTGTGTACAGTATTTTGCCATGAATATTTAATTATGTTTTGGAAGCAGTTTACGTACCGGTGTACAAGTAGCTGTAATGTGAAAACACAACTGAGAAAAGATTAAGCCACCAATGCATGCCACTGGAAAGAGCAAGATCTGTCTCAGAAGATTCCTGTTAGATAATGGCAGGATCCTTATTTGAAGAAAATAATTCATACGTCACAGTTTAGCGTTAGAAAAACTCAAGACTTTAAAAGAAGAAAAGTCCAATCTCTTTAGAAAGAAAAGAAGAAAAGAGTGATGTATGAGTAGAAAAGGTGGACATAGCTTTGTGCTACCATCACATGATCGAAATATTTCATGAGTGCATTAGGGGGTGGACATAGGTAGTGAGTCTAAATGCAGTAAGAAGCCAACATTTCTTGGTCTGATAATTATACGTTTGCCCATTTCTGAAGAAGAAAGAGTTTAAAAACAAGCAGCAGAAGAAAATATTTGTCCCTATTCTCAAGTTTATTCTAATATTAACAGTTGGTCCATGGTCTTCCACAACTAAATAATAACTAGGTACATGGAAGAGACTGGCAAAGCAAAGAAACTACAACACACCACTTGGGAATAGTGATTTTCTTTCCATGAATGTTTCTGTAATGTGATGACAAGACTTCTCTGACAAAGACAAAATGGTAAAGCACCGCCAAGACATCTGATTGATATATCTACTTTAAAGATTCTACCAGAATATTGATTTACTATTTCAATTAAAATACTGTGGGGAAAATAGAACAGTAGAAAGACTTATTTTATAAGACAACTAATACACATTTATATGATTCTTATTTTTGACAGCTACCCAGATGATTTATTTTTATGAAATGACTTTCCAGATATTCAAAGACTTGAAATTTCTACCCATTGATCATCTATAATTCTACAGGTTAAGTTATATGTCATATATTATGTAGGTCTGATCAGTCCCCAGATGGAATAGATGATCCTCTTAATAAGCTACTTTCATTACCTATGCTGCTACTTGGAGGAAGCAAATATTCTGGAGTCCATATGGGTAGACCACACTCAGTGATGTAGCCTTTCTTAAAGCTTTTACACACCCACACCCACACACACTCACACACACAAAGAAAGGATAAATGAGTACAATGAAAATGGAATAGCCATTACTTTTGTTTACGCTGCTTTTAGTTTTTCTTTCTTTTTTGTTCACTTAAAAAGTCATGGTTAATAAGTACAATTATTTTCTTTCTTTAATCACTGTGTCTCCTAGGAGTTGGCAGGGCAGTCCATGAAGATAGAAAAGCAGGACTGGACTCCATAAAATGGCATTAAGAAAAACAATCACTAAATGCTGACCTCTATCAACTGCAGAGGGGAGCTCTGTTTATTTCTTTGTTTGGATGAAATTACTTGCTGCTCAACAAATTGAAACATGTTTTTTTTAACCCACATAGAGTCTGGCATTTTTATCTAAACCATAGTGCTTACTTTGATGTCCAGAGACCCTCAAGCTTCTATTGCCATCTCCTCCTGTTTCCATCAACACAGTTTGTCTCTCTTCTTGTGTTTTTCCCCCCGCAACCACTGTATTCCAGTTTATCCTTTTGCAGCCAAACTGCATCAACATATCACACTGCTAATACCTGCCTCTATACTCATATCTATTTTGACGTTTCCATTGGAGCTTCTCCGTTCCAGTGCTTCAGTGCTAGGAGCAGGTATAGAAAAAGTTCTCTACTTTCCATTCTGCTGCTTGTGACTCTTTGCTGCTAAGAGCAGTTACAAAAGTCTGCTCACCTTTGCAGTGAAATACAGACTTTCAGCCAACCAGAACTGCAGTATACGCAGGGCACATCGTACTTCAAGAGAATCTAGCCTCCAGCTGAAAACAACCAGCAGCCACCCATTCCAGAAGCCCTCAAGTGTGTGTGTTGTATGTACTTACAGCTTTGAAGAAGACAGAACAATTTTTTTTGCGATAACAACAATAGCAATATCCTCCCATCAGAATGGCTTTTAGCTTTGATCATAAGTTTGTCAATGCTAGAGATTATACCTTTCTAGTGGCTACCTCTTGGTAAAAAGTTTGTTTTAGACTTCTCTCCCATATTGCCATTATGCTCAATATGAGAATGGGATCATGGCTGCTCTAGCATTGTTTAACCACAAGTTATGAAAAGTGGCATTAGTAGGGTTAGGAACAACGTTATATTTGTCATCACGTGGAGAGCTGCCTAAGAAAATAAAGTCTTGTTTCACTGAGAAAACTAAACTCTCTTAAACAAAGATAGGGGAGGAAGTTTTTCACACAGAGAGTGGTGACACGCTGGAACAGGTGGTCCAAGGAGGTTGAGGATGCCCCATCCCTGGAGGCATTCAAGGCCAGGCTGGATGTGGCTCTGGGCAGCCTGGACTGGTGGCTGGGGACCCTGCACATAGCAGGGGGGTTGAAACAAGATGATCATTGCGGTTCTTTGCAACCCAGGCCATTCAATAATTCTATGAAGTTACAAGTGCTGCTGCTTTTTTCCTCAATCTTTTCAGGGAAGTTCTTCTAATTAGAGTGTTATTTTATGTTGGTTTAATTTCATATCTTGAGGGAGTGAGGCTGTTTAAAATTCAGCATGTACAGTATGAATGGCTGTGGGCAAAAGAGATCATTTGTTGGGATTTTTTCCAAGTTCACTATGATTTTAAAAATTCCATTTCGTGCTGCAACAGAAATCGAATGTTGTAGTACACTAATGCTTCTGAATGCTTCTGAGTGTACAAGGGCTGTGCAAAGTATATGCACTGTAGCCTCCCTATTTTTACCAGGGCCAGGGATCAATGTTTGAACCAAAGAACCAGGCACCAAAATTGTCTGTGTAAAACACTGAAACCAGATATATTTTTCATGATGATTGATAATTGCAAGCAAATTGTCAACATGTGCTTCTTGCCAGGAGCCATAAATTGGCCTTGGCAGTTTGGCAATTAAGACTCACTCCATTCACACCAATAATTTTAACCCTTTGCTGACTAGATTTCACACAGACTTGCCAGTTGTCCTTAAAAATTAATTGGAACTTTTGAATATATATCTCTACATAAGTAATATATATTATTTTATGTAGTAAGTTTATATATATATATATATGTATGTATATTTATACGTATGTATATAAGTAATACTGGTCCAGAGGCTATTATTAACTGATTTGACTTTGCTTGAACAAACAGGACTATTGCCTTCCAGGCACCACTTATTCTTACTTCAGACCATACAGTTCCTCCCTTTTCATAGAATCATAGAATTACCCAGGTTGGAAAAGACCTTGAAGATCATCAAGTCCAACCGCAGCCTAACCAGTACCCTATCTCTAAAAACCCTCTGCTAAATCATATCCCTGAGTACCACATCCAAACGGCTCTTAAACACATCCAGGGATGGCGATTCAACCACCTCCCTGGGGAGCCTATTCTAGTACCTAACTACCCTTTCTGTAAAGAAGTTCTTCCTAATATCCGACCTAAACTTGCCCTGGCGCAACTTGAGGCCATTTCCCCTCATCCTGTCACGTCACTAGTGAAAAGAGACCTGTCCCACTCTCACTGTAAGAATTTTTTGTTTTGTAACTGCTCCTGTAGCTGTTCAAATTTAAAAGACAGTAATTACTTCATTATTTTCTTATCTTCTACTTCTGTGTTTAGGTCTTGCACCTCTCTAATTGCATATCTTCTTGATGCAACTCACAGACCTGTTTCTATCATTTTACAAATTACACCTTTATCTTTTTCATCCTTAGTTGAAACTCTCACAGCATCCAATTCTTTCCCTACAGCTTCCCAATCACACCAAGGATCCTGGCCCCATTTTCCTGAGAAGATGGAGTTCAGATTAATACTGTGCTTTTATAAGTAGTCAATGACCCTACTTGCTATCCTGATGACTATGCTAATTTGTTGCAAATAGATTTTTACACTGGTTTTGATTTAACAGCAATTTGGGTTTATTTATACCTTCATGGTAAATCATAAGATGAGAGCATGTGGTATTCAGTAGGTCTTCATTATTAATCATTTTTAAAAAGTGATATGATGCAGTTTGCTAGTATAGAAACCATGACTTAGTTACTAAGGTTTGAGAGTGGCAAGGTTCACATGAGACTTACTGCAGGGTATAGAGATTTTCTAAATTGCCTTAAGTCTTTTGCCTTTCCAAATGTATTCCTCACTCTTTCCTTCCATCAGCATTTTGAAGAGTCTGCCCTAAGAGGGAGTCTGCTCAAGGGGGAGAAACTAGGTCACAGTTCACTGTGATTCTGAAGATCTCAAGGTGCTCTTTGCTTAGGACTGCTATTTGTAGGGCTGCAATATCATTGACTTTAGTCAGTATTTTTCCATTCTGGCTACATTTCAGGTGAGGTAGTTCTGGAGCTTTCCACCAACCATAAAATTTCAGTACTTGCCGGATTGTACCATTCTGGTTCCTTTCGGACTGGGCTACAATCCAGGCATAAGGAGTTCCCTGTGCACTCACAGAGTACCTGATTGTCCCAACTCACCACAAACAGGTAGAGTCAGACTTATTGCAATAAAATCAAGTAAACTCTCCAAGACATGTAATGTTTCCACATGGTCTAGAAGCGACTGAAAATGGGGAACAACTTCTATCGGAGGACGCAAGGAAACCTTTTATTTTTTTATTTAAGTTTCTCTGGCTCTCTCCTAAAGAATAAATGGTGTTTCACTTGTGAATCAAAATAAAATCAAAATAAAAAGAGTATACCTGAGAGTCTGGTCTTGCTATTCAATTATCATGCAGTTCTCATAATTAACAACAATACTGCCAGGCCTGCTCACTAGACATTGCCTAATGCTTATCTATAAAAAAATTTAAGATGCGTATGCTGGACTTTTCATCTCTTTGGTTAATTCCTTAATCACCCTCTTTAAAAGTAGATTAAATTTTAAACATACTGAAAACTTTATGTTTTATATATTTGCACAGTATTATATGCATTATTTAAATTGAGTATGTTATACACTGTTGTTTTCTAGTTTATGTTTGTAAAAGAAGCAAACAAAACTCTCATAAGCTAGTATTTCTAACAATAATAATATGTCTAATAAAGCATGTTTCTTCTTTAAAGTCTTGGGATTGTACTGTAAGTTCCTTGCGGTTACGATGATGAGATCATGCTGTTCAGATCCTAACAGAGATTCGAACGTGAGATGCTTTGAGGTGACCGAGTATCAATGCCACCTCTGAGGACATTTAATTCTTCACAAATAATGTCTATTTGATAAGGTGCATAAAACAGCACTGTTTTGTATTGAAGCAAAATGTCAGTTCCTATGGGACTCATAACTTCCCCCATGAATAAGAGTTCTATAGCGTAACATAAGTAGTCACCTACTTAATGGGCATTATTGAGTGAGCTAACGATGTCTTTATGCCTCTTAACTCAGCTGTAACTGTAAAACTAAAGAACATGAAGAAAAGAAGAAGAAAAAATAAGGAAAAAAAGAAAGAAGGGGAGGATCTATTGAATTATTCTTAGAGTAGACTGTGACAAAGTCAGTGAAACTGAGCTCTCCTGTTGATAGTTCAGGTGTCTTTTGGAAAGAAAACAATTATAGAACAATCCCAGGACATATCAACTGATTCTTTTGAGAAGAAATCAAGATGGAAAAGGCACCTCTAAAGAAGATGCCGGTGATAGAACACTGGAGGAAGATACTTTTACTATCCTCTGGTATGAATATCATAAAAGAGAAAAGAGTTGGAAGAAAAAGGAAATGGTGAAACATGGAATTGATGGTAATGTCCTTGTGGAGTGCTGATTGTCATAAATATCTCCAGTGAGAAACCCAGAAAAATGCCCAGAGTGAACAACTGCAAGACTGTGTAAGAATCACCTGAGCAAATATTAGCATCTATTTTCAAGCTAATTATCTCTCATTATATTCAACGGAGAAAAATTGGGATTGCAGGGTATGATTCATCCCAAGGTAAACATCTAAAATAGATCAGATTAGATATGCAGTAGGACTTCCTATTTGTCTCTCCTGATGACAAATGGAACTCATCATGAGTAGCTCAAAGGAAAATACCTTGCAGATCTGTTAAGTCAGGTGAAGTGAATTCCACATCTATATTTGGAATGTTTTGACCTGTGCATACATGTCCCACTTTCAGGCAAAACAATGGTACGGTTAACACAGCACAGCAGAAAGCAAAACTGACTTTTCCATTACATTTGCACAATCAGGTTTCAGATGGAAACAGTTCTAAAAGACCTTGCTATGAGCAAGATAAATAGCCATCCTTATTATTTCAAACCCATTTGAAAGTATTTTACCATTAAATACAAGACAAGCTTTCATAAACCTAGTAGGAATAAGCAGCTCCCCATTGCATTCATTCTTTTATCACATGGAAAATACTGAAAGAACCACAACAAGCATCCAAATGGCCAGCTACACTTGCCCTCTCTGTGCTACAAAGCAAGTGACCCAGAACTATGTAACTTCATATGAAAAGAAAACAATGTGTATTTGCTAGCAATCTAAATGCATGAATGAAACATGCTGCCAGAAGGGAAGTAATCAGCATGCCTAAATGCATTTGCAAGTACTCTTGCCTTGTCCTCAGCCACCAGCGGGGGCTGCCCCAGCCCCTCACAGGTCTCATTCAGTATTTAAGTATGGGATTAATAGTTGTTTGCATTGTAGCTTAAACAAACAGTCCATAATTCCATAATTCATTTGATTATTTCTTTATTTCAGAATTACCCCATGAAACAGGACTTTTTTTTTTTTTTTTTTTTTTTTTTTTTTTTTTTTTTTTTCTTTAAACCATTTAAGCTACAGGTAACTAAATAATTTCTTTAGAAAATGTAAAAATTAAGACATAGCCTTGAAGTTTCCCATTGGCACACAGTGACAAATGAGTTAGCTGAGAGAATAAAATACCATTGAATCCTCTCTTTTTTTCGCTGTTGATGTTTTTATTGTCTCCCAGATAAAGTCACCCTCAGTTTTCCCCATGTATACTAGGTTGTGCCAAAGGTACATTGTAGAGTTTAAGACCACTTTAGAAGTGCAGTAGTCCTAAAACGACAATACTCATTTAGGAATATGAAGCGTTTGCCTTGGCACAACAATTCTGTTGTCCACAGGCACTCTCTCAGGACACAAGTTATTCCCTGACACTTTTCCTGCAGCATTTATGTTTCTGCACTGTACTATAATCACTCTGTCCATCTTAGCAATATGATTTAGTGCTAGTCTAACTTTACAAGTCATGAGCTCTCTTCTGCTGAGACTGCAGTATATGCACGTGCACACATTGAAACGTAGTTATTTTTCTGATTTGCATTCATCTCTCTGAAGAATCCTTTGATCTATGCACATAACCTCCTCTTCACCCCTCCTCCTCCTCCAACCTGCTTTCATTTATTACTACGCAGCACTTGTTTTCTGCTGAAGCTTGTCAAGGGAGAACAGATATAAGCATCTGTATTATTTATCTCAGACAAAAATGTGGTTCCCTCTTCTTCAGACACATTTTCTGCTTGATAAAGAATGTATTGCTGCCCTCTTAAACTAAAGACTGTTTTAGAATCATAGATATAATGGCTTGGGTTGGAATGGACCTCAAGGAACATGAAGATCCAACTCCCCTGCTGCAGGCAGGGCCACCAGCCTCCATATCTAGTACTAGACCAGGCTGACCAGTGCCCCATCCAACCTGGCCTTGAACACCTTCAGGGACAGGATATCCACAACCTCTCTGGGCAGTCTGTGCCAGCATCTCACCACTCTTATGGTAAAGAACTTCTCCCTGATATCCAACTTAAATCTTCCCTCCTCCAACTTAAAACCATTTCCCCTTGCCCTACTATTATCTACCCTTTCCAAGAGTTGGAACTCTTTGTCAAGATGGATAAGAAACAGATATATCCCATGTATGGGCTCTGTCTACTGAACTTGGGTTACATTGTTCTAGCTTCCTGTTAAAGTCAATGAAGTCTAGTGCTAAATGATCTGACCAGCATGACTGTTGAGAAACACAAAAAGAGCTCTACCCTTGGACTAGACACTCTTAATTATAACCAACACTGAATATGACTTCTTAGCAGGCATTCATTTCTGCTCCCTGGTGACCAACGACAGAACCTGAGGGAAAAGCATGAACCTGTGATGGCAGGTTCAGGTTGGATGTCAGGAAACTATCCTTCACTGAGAGGGTAGTGGGGCTCTGGAACAGGCTCCACAGGATGTGGTCATGGCTCTGAGTTTGCTGGAGTTCAAGCAGAGTCTGGAAAACACTCTCACACATAGAGTTTGAACTTTGGGTGGTCCTGCGTGGAGTCAGTAATTGTACTTGCTGATCCTTTTGAGTCCCTTCCAACTCAAGATACTTCATGATTCCGTGATTCTATGAAATTGAAAAGAATTAGTAATGTATCATTTACCTCATTTATAAATATTGGTAAAGGTGGCTCTCAGCTGAATACTTCGTGCCTCTCTAAACTTAATATAATCACTCAGAGTAAGGAATACATTAGCAATGTCCACTCTGCTATTATAATGTTCTATACTTGGGAAATTAAAAACAAAACAAAAACAACCCTGAAGCAAGAGTATTCAAGTTGATGCAGCCTTACCTCACTTTCTCTGTAACAGCTTCCCACTCCACAGTCATGCTTCCATTTTGCATTGATGACAGTGCCTTTTAAAAATGATGCATTGCTATAAAATTCAGCAAATGAGTTAGAGTCTTAGCTTTCCATTGTATTCATCTTGAGTTGGAACCCTAAATGTTTTCTTGGATGTGGGCTCAAAACTGTATTTTAAGGCATTTCCCCAGTGAAAAACAATTCTCTTGGTGAGTCATCTTGTCTTTGGGCTCTACAAGTGAGTTGAGTAGATGTTGCTGCAGTGCTCAGTCATATAAAACCACAGCTGCCTCATTTGTAACCACACGGGGAAGGATCAATACCATTAGCTTCAGTTGAGTTATCTTGTTGACATATTTGACCCTAAATGGTTGCCTAGAACACACAGGGGTGATGACTTGTGGAGAATAACAAGACATCATAGGATCATAAGTAAGTTTTTATTTTGTCTTTCCCTGGAAAGTGGCTACCTGGTAACTCGCATGGCAGAATTTACTCAGGGTAGTAAGTGTAGCTGCCTACCTATTGCTCTCGAATATACAACTCTGAGGCCTGGGTACACAGGAACTGCAGTTGTGGGGCCTTAAGAGGGGTGCACTACACAGATAGACAGACTTCTATTCTTCACTTTTTTTAGTTCTGATTTTACCTATTCAGAATGAGGAGGATTAAGCTGGATCATGGTGTGCTGCAAGTAGTACATGCCCACATCAAATTACCACCAAAAAGCAGCATAGCTCCTGTGAGTTAGCAGGGCATGTGAGGCACAATACCTACAAAGATATCACTGAGATGACATGGCTCAAATGCTACTGTGCTCAAATATCCCCTCAATCCTTTTAATTCCCCCATTTCGGGCAGAGCTCAAGACTGTGCTGTTTTCCAACCCAGGAGTTTTTTCGCTTCTATTGCTGTCAAGCAGCCTATCGGCACGCCAACAGCCGTGCGGGGGCTGGCAGAGGAAGTTCGTTTGCATACGTACAGTCACACATGCAACCACGTCTATAAATCTGCTCCTGTGCAGCCCTCTGCATCATGACATTAAGGAAATGTCTACACACAGGTTTGTCTGAAGGCAACTGCAAGCAAGCAAGCTCTGTTAATCCCTGTTATTTCCTACTTCACTCCAGACAAACTGTATCTCCTGCAGGATGGACCATCAGCCACGTGCAGCCCCAGTCCTGCACTTGTTGGGTGGTGCATGTGTTCCTTGCTGTCAAGGCTGGCCTCCGGTGACTCTTGTTCAATTAAACACAGCTTTAGCAAACGATGGTGTTAGAGAAAGTGTTAATTTTGCCATGCCTGGCCTCGGTATTCGGGACTCTGATATTCCTGTTACCAGGCTTTGTGGTTGCCTGCTGGGTGGGTGTTGCATCAGCCCACTCCAGTGGCGGCTCAGCAGCCCCAAAGCCAATGCTACTTTACTCTCCTTTCAGCCATGATTCCCAACACAGTTTCTGCTAACCGTTTATTTACAACACAGCGTGTCTGACAACAAACTGAAGGACAGGACTGCTTCCCCTGCAAGCACAAAAACACACGTCGCCTACTTCCTCGCAGTCGCACCGAAACCTCCGTGTCGAACCTCATACATACGCCCTTTAATATTTGGAAGACGCAACGCAGCCGCTTCACTGCATCAGCCCCGGCTGCGGTTGAAGCCTGAGCGAGAAGCCCCCCCGCCTGCCCCACTGCCTCCCCCGCTTCCGGACGCTCGGCTGGCAGCCCCTCACGGCTCACCCACCGCCTCACCCCACGCCGGGGGCAGCACCCGCCCCACCGCCCTCCCGTCCGCGCGGCGCTGCGCACGCGCAGGCATGCTCACTGCCGGGGGGAGCGGGACGCGGTGGCGCGGCGCTGCTCGCCTCTGCTCGGCTGGACTCGGCTCGGCTCGGCTCGCACCATGCGGCGGGCGGCCGCGTGCCTCCGGGCGCTGTGCCTCCTGCTCCAGCTCCGCGCCGCAGGTGAGCGGGGTTGGCCGCGGGCCGGGCGTGGGGCGGCCGCGCACCTGTTGTGGCGGGGACGCGGCTGGCGGCGGGCGGGCTGGCGGGCGCCGTTTCAGCACCGCGGTCAGCGCTCTCCCGGCCCCGGCCGCGGCGGAGCGGGGTCTGCGAGCGTACGAGAGGAGACGGATGCGTCCATCTCCTCTTATCCCCTTTTCTCCGCTTTCCTCTTCTTCGGGGGCGGGGGGCGTTGCGATTCGCCTTCGCTCGCAGAAGCAGGGTTATGAGAAAGGGCAATTTCTGCCGCGGCGGCCGTCGCTCCGAGTCGGCGGCCGCTACGTGCGCGAAGTTGTGCGGCTCCGCTCCGGGCTGCTCTGAATCCCGAGCACCGCTCCGCGCTCGGAGCCTCCCTGTCCTTTGCGCAGAGCTACGCCTCATTATCCCCAGGATGGAAACAGAATCTGCGGTAAGGGTAGAATTAAGTAAGTTCTCAGCTAGGAAAGTAGAAGTGTTTCCTTCTCTATGGCACCATTGCTACTTCTCAGGTAGAAAATGGCTGTTGCATCCCACGTTTAACTTCACTGAAGTTCAATTAAGAGAAAGAATTGAACGCATCCCCAGATGCTATGCACCCTTTCGCTCCCATAACACGATGCTTTTATGAGAGATTTTTAAGATGTGTGTCATTTGCATTGCCTTATTGCAGAATCATTAAAAGTAATAATTGAGCTTCATGTATCTTTCAGTGTGGAAGCAGTGTGCGTACACAGATCCCATGCACAGCCGATCTGTGTATGAAAACAGCTGTGTGTCTGGGTGCAGCTGTGAGTGGGCACTGCATCCTTTTGTTTGCTGTGAGCTGGAGAAGTGCCATGCAGTGGTTATTGGTGTTTGATCGCCCTGGAAAAGCAGGCTGCACTTCATAAAACCTCAGGATCCTTTTTCCTTTCTGGTTAGGAAGCTCATGCTGTTATGCCTTATATACGTGTGTGAGAGAGACTATTGACTGAAAGGCAGAGCACATCCTGCAATCCATTTTAATAACAGACTTAAGCTGCTATTAGATTGTTCTTTTACAACACGTATTAAAGTGATCATGTGTACAAAATTAGTGCACAGCCTCTGTTTCACAGAACATGCTTTCTAATCTCAGTTCATCCTCTACTAATAGTGGACTTCACATTAGTTTAGATATGCTTCATTTTTCTATCCTACTAATATCCTGCCAGAAAGCCATTTATGTTCCTTACTAAGTTTAACTTGCTTTATTAAGTCACTGAGAATACTTACAAAGCTTGACCTTTATTATGAAAGTATCTCTAATAATGAGAAAAATAGAGGAAAAATAACCTACAAAAGTTCATGTGGTGTTACTTTGTTCCCCAGGCAATCTTGGAGAGTAAGTCTTTCAGAGAAGCCAACTGAAAAAATAGACAGGAGATGCATTCAGCCTTTGCATACTGGGCATGGCTCCCATTGAGTGCAAGAGCTGTGCTTCCTCCAGGCAGGGCTGAGTGCAACTTGTTCCTGTTGAAAGTCATTGAAGATGTCACAACAATAAAATAGCACAGCAAGCTTAAACTGCTCTGATTTCTCTGTTTCATTTGATGCAAGTAGAAAATGTGATCTTTCATGGAGTACCATTATAGACATCTTTTATGAATAGCCCAAACTTATAAATTATTGACAATGCTCTTGCAGCTTTGGTTTGTGTGATATCATAAAATGCATTCCACTTGCTACTTGCGCTGGGTCATAGATTATATTCCAAATACCAGTTTTTGGTAGTGTGATGAGAGCTGTTTGGCTTTGCATGTTTCATTTTGTTCTGAGGCAGACTATACATGAGGCACACTTCTGTGGAAGGGAACGGAGAGGAAACTGTCAGCAGACATTAACAAAAACTCCCTTAATATCAATCAGTGATAACAGGCTTTAGAGAAAACAGAAGCCCACATTTACATGCTCTGATACTACTGCAAAAAAAATTCACTCTCTAAAATGTTTAAGTAGTGCTGTTGGTATACTGGTATATGTCTTTCTGAAATTATGGACACTTGTGTGCATATCTGGAAGCAGAATTAGACCTTTCTGCTGAATGCAGCAGGTGAAGTAAACAACATGTATAGAGCTTGCTCCTGAGGAAGACCTAAATTTGTAGTAACTGATTACAGGTCAGTATGAATCTTTGATTTGTATTATGTATCACATGAGAGAGTGCAAGGCAGGTTATAATTTTTTTAGCAGCTATGATCTAATGCATGTTCTTGCACTGAAAAATGAATGTTTCCCAAGATTACTAGAGAGCATTATTTCCTTGTAAAAGAATGGCAGGTGGTAGCAAAAACACAAAATGAGGCATTAGACTAGTTTGCAATTTGAGCTATTTGCATCACTGAGATTACTCAGCTAATTAACTATTTCATTTTGCTTCTTTTTTTTTTTTTTTTTTTTTTTTTTTTAGCACATTTTATGAAAGGAGTTAAAACATGATAGATAAAGAATTCAGTCATAGTAAACAACTCAGGAAAATAATCTAGATGTGAAAAATACTTTCTCATTTAATGGTTATAATATGAACCCACCACCTCTCTTATCTTAAGATCTTATCAGAGCATTCTTAAAGTATTTGTATTGAGAGAAACAAATTCTGCTGCTGGAATAGCAAAATCTCAACAACAGGAGATTTGATCAGGTCATCTAAGACATGGTTTAATGAGCAAAGGCCCTACAGTAGGTTGTAGGGACTTCAGTTAAATTGTTTGTTATTCTCTTAATCAGTGAAGAGATGCACTGACATCCTTAAGCATGGAGCAGTGCTTCTTTACCAGCCCTTGCAGGGAGGAAGCACATAGGTTCTGGTCTTAGTCTCTCAGTAGATTCCTTCTTGAAGCCTATCAGTTGAATCAAGTAAAATCCAAGTAGGAAACCGTGGTATTTTATCTTCTTGGGGCAATGTTTTATTAAGATGAGGATTGCTTGTATCAAAACTGAAATTTCTTTGACCACAAGCTAACACTCCTTCGGGAAGAATTCACTAGCTGTAGAACTGGGGGAGGGTGGGGAGGGGGGGAGGCTGGGACGAGGTATGTTATTTTCTAAAAAATCTGGGGAATGTAATTCTAGAGATGAGATGAGATATGCACAAAATGCATTCACAATCAGATCCCTTTTGTTAGTGTCATACTAGTGTGTGAATAGTGCTAGCTTCTAAATACGTTCTGAGTGAATGTGAAGAAGCTATTGATTTTGAAAATGTATTTGAATTCTGCTTCATTACACTAACATAATCTAAGCATGGCTGATACTTATAATTGCCTTTGGTAGAAAACGTACTGCTGGGCATGAGTGGGTGTTTTTACTAGAATAGACGTTTGCGCCTTTTATTAGTAGACTCATGGATAATCAGAGGGTAGTCATCTGTCTTTTTAAAAGTTCAGCTGGGGAAAAGCAGTTTTATAATTCAGTATGTAGATTCAAATTATTTTTGAAGAGATAGTTGGAGAGGAGATTTTAGACATGTATTCTACATGTGGAAATTCTTGCTGTTCATAATTTTGAAAGGCATCGTTGATGAGAGGATTATGTTCAGTACATCCATTAGGAAATTATTGAGGTTTGTGATCTTGGAATGTCACCATAATTTCATTTATTGTATTATGAGAAGACTGCAATGTCTCTGACAGCAAAGGCTGGTTCCAACTTCTCCAGAGAGTAATGCAGAAGCCTTGCTTAAAAGCCATGAATTGGGCTCGTGGGGAATTGTCTCTCTAGTCTGTCTCTGTGGTTGTGGTCCTTTCCGTGGTCCTGGGGCCTGCTAGTAGGGCGAGGAGGAGGGGCACAGCTCTGATTCCATGAAGCACTGTCATTGTCCAGCAGGATTTTCAGCTTGACTTTGGAATAAGAGCTAGGAGAAGCTTAATAAAATCTGCTCAGCAATCCTTAGTGTGATCTAGAGCAAAATTACAGCAAAAACAAACAAACAAATAAACCCCCCAAAAACACGTCAAAACCTTAAAACCAAGTTTGACTTTCCTTCATACCAGCTACTGATTTCCATTGGATATGCTATATATTTATGTTCACATTATGCAGAATAAAATTCATCCACCACCTATGCTTGGAAAATGCCAGTAATCACAAAAAAATGGAAATTGCTGCAGCACCATCTCACACATTCTGGAAAGAAATAGTCTAATGTGACACTATATAGTGCATCAATGCCAGGACATATGAGTATGGCAGAATACTTAAGTGCCTTTGGGACCAATGGCTCATCTCTTAATTCACATGAGTAGACCTACTGAAAGCAACTGTCTGTAGTATCCAGTTTCAATATTGACATATCAGGCAACAAGCCCATAAAGTGAGATGTAAAGTGCCTTTTTGAAAAAGATATGGCTTGTGCTTAATTCTAACACACTATAGCTCTAGATATTTTGGGTCAGAGCCTTTTTGTTTGTTTGTTTCTTTCATTGTTGTTTTTTTGTTTGTTTTTCGTTTTTTTCCTAATGGGAAGGACAGATTCAGGAAAGAAAAAAAAAAAAAAAAAAAAAGAACAAGAATAATTTGCAGTTGTTTCTATTCTCCGCAGACTACTTATTAGAAAAGGAAAGAAAGCAGAAAGAAGCAGAAAGAACTCCTTGCAGTTCTTTCTGACATACTCCCTCTCTTTCTTGCTCTCACACATGTAGAGAAAAGAAAATGTATGTATCTGTGTGCATGTGCGTGTGCACACCCATACATACACAGAGATTTCATCAATGTTGATTTTGTCTGAACTTTTTGTTTTGATCAGAAGTTCGGAATATTTTGTTCAAAGGCAAATCAAAACATTATTTCAGTTTTTACAATTGTACTGTTCTGTGTTAGCTCAGCTCTAAAATTTGGACATGCGATGGGTACTATTCCTTCCATGCAAAAGGCCAGGCCTTTTGATTGTTGGATCTTGCTAGGAAAGTACAGAACCCTACCTGTATAGGACTGTAACCTGGACACTCTGTAATATGGTATTGCCATTACTAGAAGCAAAGCTAAATGCTTTGTACCTGGTTTGCAAGGCTTCATGATTGAGGCTTGTCAGACCTGCTCTGCCTGAACTTTTTTTGACCTAGATTAGCTGTAACAGTAATTTCTTTAATTGACCAAGTCTCTTTATCTGCTTCCCTCATGTTTGTCCTTCTGTGATACAATTATAAGCATATATAGATAGCAGTAACAAGCAGCTGTTGTATTTAGAATGAGATATTTATGACTCTAACATAAACAGGTTTTGTAGAGACAAGTAAAATGAGCCTGGTAAAAGGACAGAAGCCTGTGGAGTGAGGATGGTGCTGTAGCATGGGCTATGCAATCAACAACTCTGTCATAGTCAGTTAAAAGGGCGGACCAGAGGCTTAACATAGTTGGTTTTAGGGACTGAGAAAGAGAACAAAGAAATACTAACATGACACCAGATCATAAATTGCAGTGCAGCTTCCCTGTTGTAGATGCAACCTTCATGTGACTGCAGGCCATTTGAAGAAAAAGAGGGTGTGAGTGCATGCTAGTGAACAAGTATTTGTATATATATGAACCTAAGAGGAAGGAACAAGAGAGGAGGAAGAAACCATTAGCATGAAGATCACGTTCCTCCTGGTGAAGGACTTAGTTGCTGACAATTGTCCCAAACACGTCCCCCATTGCCAATGCCAGTGTGAAAACACCAACATTAGGATCCAAAGAAACAGTAGAGGGATGAGCATAAAACAAGGAAAAGCTAGGAAATATGTGTGTGCTACAAATGTTATTCTATTATTGCCATTACTATGACTTTTTCTGTGTATAAGCATTCAATCTAAATGGATCTGATGCTTCTTGAACTAGACCTTTATATTTTTTGCTATCAGTCAGCTCTTGACATTATTTACATGTATGAGGTGTGCCTCCTCTTTGCCCATAAACAAGACTTTGAATGTAAAGGTGCTGGGGAAGCTTCTTTTAGCCAATGAGAAGCCATGCAATTATTAGATCTAACAGCCTGCCTTGTGTAGGGGATAGCTTCACTGGTGTTGCTTTAACAGTTTGTCTTAAGAAAAAGCTGTGGCATGAAGGAAGGATCTGATCAGGGTTTGTGTTTTGTTATTTTTCTCTGAACCATGGAAACAGTTTTACAGCATACAAGTCCCTCTAGTACAAGAGCTACAATACTTTGGAAGGTATTTTTGTGGATGAGTTCCCAAACTTCCAATATTTACTACAAAACCATATTTTCTCTTTTTCAGGTTTGCCTGTTTGTCCTCATGCAAAAACTTTTGAAAGCATGTTCGGTTTGTCTGAATAATGGTGAAGTCATATCATAGAATCTTCTAATAGTTCTTGGCCAACTTTGCTAAAGAGTAGTTTGCTTTTGGCTAATGCTTTATAGCCTGTACTAATGAAATTTAGGTTTGATTGATGTACTACTTTGCTGACAGTAAGACATACTGTTAACTAGACAGTACAAATGCAAGGCGTATTGCTTTCAGCCAGATTTTGTTTTCCTCTGTGCTTCAGCATCATTTAAAACATTTTTATTTCCCATCAGATATGTTGACTTCTCTTGATACGCTAAATCTTTTTCTTTTTCCTTTTCTTTTTCTTTTTCTTTTTCTTTTTCTTTTTCTTTTTCTTTTTCTTTTTCTTTTTCTTTTTCTTTTTCTTTTTCTTTTTCTTTTTTTTTTTTTTTTAAGTAAGATAGATGAGACAGGCATGAAGAAATATACTTCTCTATCTTCTGAAGTTACAGCCAAAATAATATTCAACAAAACAAAACAAAACAAACCCAAAAAAAACAAAAACAAAAAAATCCAGAAATCCTTTAAAGCTATGGTAGTATTTATCTATGTCTAGAAATTACTTGTAGTTAGCATTTTCCTAAGCATGTTTGTTGTCTGGACCCCTAAGTGTTAGATCCATGCTCATAAATGGCTTATCATAAAAGCATGATATTAAGTAATTTATCACATACTGTAAGAGGGATATGTATATTTTTTACCTTCCTCTAAGCCAGTTTCTATTTGGCTGTTACATATAGACCAGAGAGAACTCCATCTCAATGGACTAAGGAGAAGCAGGCAGTAAAATCTCCCAGTTGTAGGAGTATTGGCATTATTGAAGAAGATTGATCAATGATCTGCATAAGTACGTTGTCCTGCATCTTGTAGTGATTCTGGTCAGCTGTTGCAGAAGAAATGAGCCATTGTGCAAAAGGTCAATAAGCATGGAGCTTGTCCAAAGCCTGAGGCTAGTCTATAGGGTGTGAAGGAAGGTTGTATGGGACAAAGTACATCTTTCAGAACAGTGAGCTACAGAGAGGGGAAAAAAAAAGGAATGTGGAGATCAGGGTACAGAATTTAATTATCTAAGATCAGTAAGTCTTTTTACTGAAAATGAGAAGTTATTTGGCAATAGCATTAAGTACTGTAACTCAAACTGCATTTGAGTTAAATTTATCTTTGAAACCAATCATTCAATTTTCAGCGCAGTTTTCCCTAAAGGAATGACTACACATTTTCTGCCCTTTTCTTCCCTCCAATTTACAGCTTTTTAAAAATTTCAGTCTTGGAATACACCAAGATATCTAGAATTATGAAGAGACTTCAATATTACATACTACTAGTTACAGTTTTAAGTGTGAGTTCTAAGACTGATGCGCTGTGTGTCTATATTCACTTGGGTACTTCGCTTACTAATTTTGTAGAGCACAGAAGTGCTATTGGTAAGTTTGGGGTGACTACACTACTTACAAATGGTGAATATACTATATACATCTTATTACATAACATAAAGAATTAGAGAATGTTGAAGAACCTACTTTATTATGAATCTAAGTTATTTGGATTAAAGCAGATAATAAGACATACAGTAATGACCACAAATTGTTTTTTCCAGACAGACACGAAGACTTTAAACACCATTATCTTAGCCCCATCAAGAATGCAATAAATTTTATGTCCCACTGGGACTCTCCTTTCCTGACTGAATAAAATTCTGGTTTTGGACTCAAGAGTTAAATATCTGTAGAGCTATGATATTATTATGTCTTAAAACAAGAAAGCCTTACTTCTGTGTTACTAGCCTCTTAATGGGTCTTGACTATCTTCAATTTTTTTATCTGTCCATTTTAGAGAAGGTGAAGGTGTTTGGGAGCTGAGAGTCTGTAACAATTTTCTGGCAGATTGGTTTCAAATAAAATGTTGGTTCTCTGAGGCTATTCAGGGAGTCAGGTCAGTCCTGGGATTTCTCTGTTAAGCAGAGACCAACTGGAATAGTCAAAAGCACCCACTACATCTTTTGGATTAAATTTACTATTTTTTATGTATTTGTCACATGGCTTTCATTTCTGCCTACATAATACACATTCGTAGTGTAAGATAGGTACAGTAGCATGAGCTATCTATCTAGTATTCTTTTGATTTGCCCATCTATTTTCATGAGTTAATTTTTGTGCTTCTCCCCCCACTTCCAGGACAAGACTTCCAGAATGGGGAGGATTTTTAGGAGAAGGAATAAAATTATTCTATTTAGAGAGTGATATAAGTACTGGATACAAATCCGTCATGAAAAATAATTCTCTGAAATAGAGTTCAAACAGGGTAATGTGACTAGAATATAAAAATTCACATTAGAATCAAATTTGCTAAGCTTATGGAAGAGACTCTTACAGGAATTCTGTTTTTTGAGCTTTGTCTTAAGTCTTATTTTCTGAATCCCTGTTTACACTGTTATAACTGAAGCTTAAAAGATACCAAAATCACTTTTTGCTATCATATTGTGCTACTTTGGTTCTTCATGGTTTCTGATGTTTTCCCTGGGGGCAATAAAGATGAACTTGTTTTTGATGTGTGGATACAGAACTAGATATGGGAAGGAGAAGAGAATCCCTATCTTCTTCTTAAAAGATGGAAACTAGCAAAATTTGCAGGCAATGTGTAGCAGGAGTGCTGGTGTTTCTCATGACTTATGTCTCTGAATGGGTCATTAGTGCACAATGTTTGTTCTCAGAACTGAAATTTAGGGGTGTCAAGGAAGAATATTCATCAGATTAAGAAGAAGCCAGAAGTTCTGCCAGAGGATCAATGGTGGCCTGCTGCCAAGGTCATTTGAGGCACGGATAGCAGTCTGTGAGGAAAGTCTGATCTTGTTTGGGGTATCATCCACAGTCTACTGAGATCAATGAAGTTTTCACACTGGGCGCTATGAATGCATGTAACCTGCTTAAATTATTAGGGCTAAGTTGCCTTCTCAGAAAATCAGATTCAGCCCAGTAATTTTCTTGGAACATGTTTGAACTTGTGCTGTCAGCTGGTAAAAATAGATTTCGTGTGAGCGCAGAGAGTATGTTGTGTAATTAGACTAGTTCATTTCTCATTTCTGCGGGATAAGCCACTACCAAATATATTTTGCATTCCATCTTGAAAAACTGATGCAATGGATTATGTATTGAATCTGCTGCAGTGCTTTGTGGTGCTGCCGTGGTGCTAACTTTGTAATGGAAGAGTGATGGGATCTGGGGACAAATTGTGATGCTGCTATAAAAAGTACTGATGTCTGTGAGCAGGTGAGCTTCTTGGAGGACTCCTTAAACTAGTGATATATCAAAAATAAGATAACCATTCAGGTTTTTTTCTGAATTCAATCAGTATCATGCTTGAGATTTATTTTAATATTATTCAGAGAAGAATTTTTGTCAGTAATTGTGTTTTCTGCTTCTTTCAATAAAAATAAATGAAATAAAAGGGGAGTTTGGCATGTGAAAGTGAGGAAGATATGTAAAATGAAGAATTCCTGGAGAAATGGATTTTCATTCCCTCAGCAACAAATGAATAGCAGCAATGGAAGAAACTAAGGAGAACCACAGACACAAAATGTGTTTGTAGTTGCATTGCTGTATGTTACATTTGCTTAGTTTTGGAATATTGATTGCCTGTGATAGAGACATGAATTAAAAAATCTAGTAAAGAGGTGACTATGAGAAGCACTGATATTCCCTCATTTTCACTTTGCTTTTCATACAACTCTGTAATTGCTGAGTTAAGACCAGCCCTCAGAATGTTATCAATGAAGCCAAGCTTTAAGAAGCTGAATGAGAACCCAGCAAGCTTAGCAAGCTCTGAAATTCAGCTATCTTTAAGACCATACTCTGCAATTTCTTTCTTTTTTTTTTCCTACTCTCAGTCATCTTCCCAACACAACTTGACAACAGCTGTACATATGTGGCCTCAGTGGTCATCTAGAAATTGCCAGTGTTTGTATTTACCATTTAAAACAATAGCCTTGGGTTTAGCATTCTGCCTTATTTTGGGAAGTGCTGCAGAATGTGTGATTCTGTGTTCTGTCTTCTTCCTATTGATTTTCTGCTCATGTATGTTATGAATTGCCTTGCTGCCTACTGACATGGACACACTTTGGCAGAGAATACAGTCCCCAATGATGCACAGCAATACTATAGCATAGATAAGAAATTGTCCTTTATTTTCCTAACTCAAATTTCGTGAGGAAATTAGGTCAACAGAATGTAATTACCTACACTGAAATCTCCTAAGGGCAGCGGGTAGAGCTGTGCAAATGGCTGATTATTTTGATTTGCTTACAGAAGCAAAAAAAATCAGAGGCAAAAATCGGTCTGAATAGAACAAAATGATTTCTTGTTCAACCTGAATTGAAACATGTAGTTGGTTTGGAGCTGTTCTTCACAGCTCATTAAGGGAATTAAAGCAATGTTGATTTATTTATTTATTTTAACTAAATAACAGAGCATCAGTTCAACATTCCTATTAACTCCAACAGCTTCTGAGTAGGAAATTCCAAGATGAGCAGAGCTGGGTTCACTTCTCTTAGAACAGAAAGTCCCTTTTGCACTGCAGTGTGTTTCTTAAAGCACTCATCCAGGAGGTGACTAATTCTTCTTCAGTTACTTTCTATCTCTAAAGAAGCTGATCCTTGCTTATTTTTCTGCTCAGTGAGACAGCTTGTCTTCTGGACTAGCACCTCAACTGGGCTCCTGTAACTATTCGGTTCTTCATAAGGGAACTAAAGATTCATCAGGCTTCACCCACAAAAAATAAAAAATAAAATAATATTTTAGTTCTGGTTCCTTTTTTAAAAGGGCATCATTAGGAAATACTTAAACTATCAAAATAAAACTTTTTGTTTTATTAATGCATAGTCAATTTAAAGCATGTAATCTGAAGGATTTTTTTGTATGCAAGATGAGACTAAATACATGTACCTCTATATCCTATGCAGAGAGCCAGCTGTTGGCTCTGTTGGCTGGCCAGGCAATGATTGGCTATGGAATGTGTCACGGCAAGAGTTTGCACAAGGGACAGTAAGGCCCCCTAGTCTGACCAGTATCTGTGGTAAGAGGAGCACAGATCCCTGCTTCAAGTACTCTTCATGTAGTTTCCCCTCTGACTACTTACTACAAAATGAAGAAACAACACACCTGTGGCATAAGATTCCTAGCACTCTCCTTTTATGTCTCAGCTGAGTGTGAAAAGACCCATGGTTATTCCCTTGGTCTTCCTCTGGCCTACTGAATCTTCATTGCTTTATTTTGTTCTGAGCAGTGGAGCAGCCTCAAGGGTCAGGGTGGTGAGTATTCCCTGTGTTCCATAGCAGCTTCCTATTATGGTTACTGGGGTATCTGATGGCAACAGCATGGAAGGTTTGGTGAGTAACAGCCTCCTTCCTTTACACAAATGGAGATGTAACGGAGATGAATATATGCTCTGCATGCTGTTGCCTAGTGATAAAGTGGTAAATACCTCCTGCCATGGAGACTGCAAAGTCAGCTGTAGCTGAGATTCTCATGGAGCTCAGGAAGTTCTACAATTAATGGCAGCTGACCAGGTAATGCAGAATTGTGTTTCTGGACTCAGGTATCTTATCTGTACTTTTCCTCTCTTTCTTACATGTTTAAGTCTGATTTTTGTATCTAGTTTTTGACATTTTTTTTTTCCTCAGTTCCCATGTATGAAAGATGATTGCAAAAGCAATTTGTTATTTCTAGATGATTAAATGTATTAGGAAGTGGACCACATGTGTTTCAATACTGAAGTATTCAACAGCACAGAAGCTGGACTTGGCACAGCAGGTGTTCTCCTGTACATCGTTTGTGAAATGAAGTCTTGACCAGAAGAACAACATTTGAAAAAACTCTGTAAAAATAAATGTAAGGATGTAATGCATTTAACATACTTAGTAGACTCTCTGTGATATTATTAAGCTACTCCTGTAAAAATTGCATTCAAAGAAATCCTTGTATTTATCAAGTAATCTTTCCAAATCTCGTAGAACCCAAAGATCTCATCAGATTTCCTGAATCACCTACAGACTACCTAAGAGAGACCTTCTAAACCTACTTTTTTCTTTTTTTCAGGCTGCTTTTCTGGAGACAGTGACCACTTCTTGACAATTCATCAGCGAAAGAGTGGGAAACCTGTGTTCATTTATCACCATGTGCAGAGTCTGGAAAAAAGTCTGGATACAGATAGTTATAAGAATTCCAAACAACATTTCCATTCTTCTTCCCATACCAGAATAAACAAGCTGCACCCTGCAATAGTTGTTAAGTCAACCTTTCCTAGACCTGCCTACGACCCGTCCCTCAATCTGTTAGCTATGACAGGTCAAGACTTGGAAGTGGAAAATCTTCCCATTCCTGCGACGAATGTGATTGTTGTGGTAAGTGCCTTTTATATGTTTCTGGAGTTGTTTTGTGAATAATTGTGCTTATAGACAGATATAGATACAGATTTTAGAGCTGTGCATCCAAAGTTCATATTCTTCATAACTAATTACCATACATCTTGACATTCTTCATTTTAGTAGAACTTGTATTTGTATGACCTCACTGTGACCAACAAGAAATCTGATGAATCAATGCAGAATATAGCCTGTCTGAATTTACCTTTCCCTCAGACTCCTTTAATCCTCTCAATTTGTATTTTCCCTGCTTTTACTGAGTGGTTTTTATATTTATTCTGTGTAGGTCACAAGAAAATGCTTTTGGGAAGAGTTCTACAGAGGCAGGGAGATTCTAAATGGCTGACAAAAAGGTTTCATTCACTTCTGTTTTTCTAGCATATCCACCATTATGCATACAAGCCGATTGAGATGAAGTCTTTGTATTGCAAAAATTAAGAATGTTTTTGTTGATGTAAGGCACATATGTTCCTTCTGGGGTCTGAGACCCTCCTTGTTCAGTTACCTGTGTGATCTTGCCCGTTTTTAGAAAGGTGATGGCAGCAGTCCTTCTTGTATTGGAGGGCATGCCAGTGGAACCATGCACTGATGCCACATGGCTGCATCTTCATTCTTCATGCCAGGAGCAGGACAATATCAGTGGAACTGTCCTCTGTGGAGAGTGTAGCACATTCTGGATACATTCTGCACAGGCACTGCTCTGCCTCATCCTGGTGCATGGTTAGTCCTGTCTGATTGCACTGAAGAGCATCGGGCTTGGGCTTATCCTCCTTCTGAGGGAATAGATACCATTCATAATGGCTCACTCGTTCATTACAGTTAACTAATAAATATTAAACTGAAACAATGTGACTAATTACAGTCAGCAGCTATTTTCTTAATTCTGAAAATTGCTCTTCTCAAAAGATGCTAGATTAAAAAAGAATGGCCTTTGCAAACAAGGAAAGAAGACCGGCTGTGCAGCACTGGGAGATGTTAGCGCAGGCAGTGTTTCAGAATTGACAGAGTTCCATCTGTTGTTGGTACTTCCGCAGATCTGCCCTCATGAACACATCGAGTAGCTTTCTGTATAACATGCTGAGGTTATTGGAGTGCAGTAAGTGCTAGCTAATAGTCAAAGAATACTATTTCTTTTCACAGTATCACAGAGTGGCTTAGGTTGGCAGGGCCCTCTTAGTCCATCTGCTCAACCCCTGCCCATCAGGGCCACCAGAGTGGAGTGCCCAGGGCCACATCCAGGTGGCTTGTTATTGCCAGGGAGGAGACTCTGCAGGCTCTAGACAGCTTGTGCCAGTGCTGCCACTGCACAGCCCAGAAATGCTGCCTTGTGTTCAGAGGGAATCTACCATACTACTTATGCCCAGTGTCTCTTGTCTTGGCACTGAGCAACAATGAGGAGAGCCTGGCTCTGCTTTGAATACTTACTTCACAGCTTGACCTGTCCTCAGGAAGCTATGTTCTGGGCTTCTTTGCATCCTCCACGATCAAGGTCTCCTAATTTGAGGTAAGTGGCTATCATAATCAGGAATAGACTCAGCTGTATGCAAGTATGCTACTGCAGTCCATTTCAGAGCAAAACGAGGCACTGACAGATTTGCTTCAGTGGGGTCATGTCAGCTGTCCATAGCAAAGCTGAATGGTACTGATCTGGAAGACATGCCAAACAAGCTTGTCACAGCCAGCAAGGCCAGCTCCAAAGTGAAGGTTCTTGCCCTCTTTTCCTATACCAAGCATTGTTTCACCTCCTTTGAAGATAGAACCCGAAAAGGGCAAAGAGTTTGGAATATACATAACCTCTTTTTTTTTTTTTTCTTTTTCTTTCTTTTTTTTTTTTCTTTTTCTTCTCTTTTTTTTTCTTTTTTTTTCTCTCTCTTTTTTTTTTTTTTTTATTTTTTTTTTATTTCATTAAATGACACTGTTACATTATTAGTTGATTTAGCAGAGCTTTGCATGCTTTTGGAGACTCACAGTCCTCAACTTCAGATACAAAAATCTTACAAAATATTCTGGGGCTGCCCTGGTTCTATCTGACTTGCTCTGTGCCTGCATCAGAACCTAAATGAGGCAGATTCTCAATTGGCAACACATTTGAAAAAAACAAAAAACAAAAAAACAAAAAACAAAAAAAAAAAAAAAAGAGAGAGAAAAAAAATCTATTAAATCTACATTAAGTTCTCATTAAGCAACCTCAATCTCAAGCTTTGCTACTGCATTTGTAGGATGGAGCTCCTGCTCTGAAGCCTTCTGGTCTGGCTGAGAACCATATGTGCTTTAAGGGGGAAAGCAACAACATGAGATGACTGTAAAATGAAAACAGATCTTGAACTAACTCTAGGTGTGTTCAAGGACAGTGTTTTTATTTGGGTTTAAATGCCATCCTTTAAGAAAAAGGCTTTTGGGGAGCATATCTTTTAAAGCACAGAGCAACCTGGGCAGCTCAGTAATCGCACAATAAAAAATGTTGAAGGTGTCTTCCCCAGATAGGGCAGCTGTCCCACAGCAGGGTGGTTGCCATCATCCAAGCACAGCCCTGCTTCTTCCAGGTCTCCGCACTTGGATGTTTGGCTTCTCCCTGACAAATTTCACATTAAGTAGATTGTAATCTTAATTCTGTTGCCAAGGGAGTCTGTTTTGTTTTGAATGCACGCATGTTTTGAATGAGCACTTGCTGCTTGTTGCTGCTTTTTGGTTTTTGTTATGTAGGGCAAGTGGCAGCATTTGTTGTTTTGCCCTGGCTGACCGTTCTTGTTCCAGCCTGTAGCAATGTTGTTGGTTGCTCAACTTGAAAGGGCAATTGCTGGTGTTAATGCTTCCTGTAATTCAGTTACATGACTGGTGCACACTGTGATTTAGTATGAAAGCCTGCAAGGAGAATTATTTTTTTAAATAAATCAGTGCTGTTGCAGCTCTGCAGAGGGGCGGAAAAGGAATTCAATCTAATTTCAGCGACCTGAGGTCCATTTTCTCCATGATGGAGCTGGAAAGGTAGAGTGAATGGATGACTAATGCACAACAATTGCAAGGTTACATTTTGTGCCAAGGAGTAGGCCATCTGACAAGCAAAATGTTGCCAATGCACAGAAGAGCGCTGTGCAGCCAAGAATTCTGCAGGTGTTGTGTTGAAAATTGATGTTTTGTGACTGTACCAGTAAAGAACGCGTGTTAAGAACTAATATCTCTGAATCTGGGAAAACTGTAGTGCTTGTTTGCTGGAGGGAGGAAGAAGAGGGATTTATTTTCTGGGAGTAAGTTTTCTACAGCTGGGAGCTTTCTGTCACATTACCCAATACCACATTCTTATTTTTTCCCTTTCATGCTCATGTTCTGTTGAGGAAAGCGAGGACAACTGAGATCCCATGGAAGCATGTCTGTGTGTAGCCACACATTCTGTTTAGCTGTCTTTCAGGAGTACATGAGACCACTCATCTAAAATTTACATGGTTAATATAAGACATTACTTAACTGCTTGATTAAACTTAAGACTTAATATTTCTGTGGGTTTTGTTTGGATCTCGGAAATGGTGCATGTTAGAGAGTTAGTAGTAAAATGAACAAATTCTCCAAGAGGGTTTGTGTTTATTTCAAGTCTTTCCAGTACTGAATATGAGCACCACAAAGGTCAAGGCAGTACACAGAGATCATAAATATGTATATAAACACTTATTATTAAAAATGTTGCTGCTTTCCGCAACATTAAAATGAGGAATGCTCCAAAAAGGGGTGAACTTGAGAGAAAAGTAGAAGAACTTCATAATAGAGGTGTGCTAATACTGGACTAAGCTTCTCAGATGCATTCTTCACTTGTACACTGTAGAATATTTCAGAAATGTAAAGCCAATAAAATTGCTCACTATATCATTTTTTCCGTTCATCCTTCAGTACTACTATGCACCTTCATATCTAAATATGGAAATCTGTATCTCTCTGTTTGTTGCTTATAGATGTGATAGTGTTGTGTGATAGGTTAAAATTCAGTGCATCCCTTCACTTTCATTTGGTTTACATGAGTGTTACTGAATTGAGTTGATTTAATTAGATTTTTCTCTCAGCCAATGTCAGTGGGACATAAGATGCACAGACAGCCATGCACTGCTTCTCTTTCCATTTCCATGGCCTTCTGTGTAAAGCTGAACTTCTCATCTCTGCAGCTCTGCCATACAATTAGATCTATTTTGTCCTCAATGTTTGAGCCTTCTACCTTCAAACAAGCTGAAAACATGAAAGTGTTTCAGGTGCTGAGATGGGATTGAGAAGAAGAATAGAGCACATGAATGTCAGTATCTGTAAATCCAGATATGAGCAAGCCTATTGGTAGCCTGTTAATCTGTCTAGCACAATTCTAACCCAAATAAGCTTTTGCTTCCTTACTGACACAGCTTTACATGTATATGTTTATTCCTCCATCAGTTCCCTGTTTCCTTATGCACATGGTTTAACTACTGATGTCAAAGACCAGGAACTCAGCTACCTTGTTTGTTCTTATATTTTATTTCATTAGTCCCCACATCTTTTCCTTCCAGAATTATCTATTTTTTCTAATTATTGGTACTTTTGTCAATTTATGGCTTCAACATTGCCTGTCCCATCCTCGTTTCTCTAGTAACAAATGGAATGTCGTGCTCTATCCTCCTTCAAGACTTACTATTGATACAAGCCTTGCTACTTTGAAGATTGGTCAAAGGGAGCCAGACCATAAAATGTGCTTTTTTCTTATCACTGGTTTTATTGGAATGCCACAAGAAGAACTGTAGGAGAACTTGATAAAATAAACAGACAAACAAATAAATAAATAAACGGGCTCATTCAGTCCTTCCAGTCATTTTTAGCCCCAAACTATCTACCCTGTAGATTATATTTTTTAGGACATTAGAAACCAGAAGTACATCTTAATCTGGGGAGCCTGGGGCACGAGAGGATAGAGAAGTGAGTGATGGCTGGGGATGTCCTTACTATTGAACAGTTTCTAAAAACAAGTGTTGTGTTACTGTTGCTCGTGACCTGTCTGACTTCCATCATGTGTTGTGTGACACGCTATGCTGAGTGACCAACTAAGTACAGTTAGTTAGGAAGCTATTCAAAATGTTAATTTTATCTTCCTATTACACACAGTATGGCAGTGTCCTTATTTTCACTGGGATAGATGTGGATGTGTGCGTTATAGTTCTCTCTGCACTTTTTGCCACTGAGGCCTCATAGCCAGCCCAAGATGGAGATTGGCATTGGGTCAGGCAGAGGAAACATGAGTAAAAGATTGTGTATCTGCAGTAACTTCTCAGAGGAGCTCTCTGCAGAGTAAGATCTCCAAATCCAACAAAATATCAAATGGTCCCTCTGTGTTTCCTGGTCATATATTTGTCTAATACTTGAAACAACAGAATACAAATTCTGTGCTGATCAACAGTGAAGTTTTAAGATCTTATTATAATTACAGTGCTGAATTGCTAACAACCTCTAAAAATTAGTCACACGTTGCAACAGTGAGCAATGTCAGTCAGTATCCTTAGTTATAATTGCTGTTGTGTCCCTTTATGTCATGACCAGATCTTCACAGTATCTGGCTTATGAACTCAAGTCCACCTTCCAATTAAAGATGGATGGACACTGCTATCTTAGTCCTTTCTTAAGTAATTGAACTAGGCCCAACATATCTGCAGCAACCCTTTCAAATAGACCTAGTAGCCTGCAGCTCTGTCATTCTGGATTTTGTTTGCACAAAGAAGTCTAGAGAGTTTGCATTAGTTGGCCTCATTTGCTTTCTGCTTCCTTCTGTGCACTTCAGCAGGGATAATTGCATGCTGTTCCATTATCATGGTATTGTGTTTGCTGTCATCTTTGTGGAAAACAGGAAAGATTGCATTATGTTGTAACTTGCACTAAAGCTTCCTTAAGGCATTTTTTTGTCATCCAGCTGGCAAAATGTTAATAGAATGTTAGTGGAATATTCAGCAACTCAGTGCTTTAATTGATTAACTTACTGCTGGCAACTTCAGAGTTATTTTCTCTATCATACAGTGAGATGCTAAACTTGAACAAAAGCTAGTCATGTCTTTCTTATATCGCTCAGATCCTCTTTGATCACAAAGTTTTCCTTTCCAGTCATTTTTCAATAAAGGGAAGATGTTTCTTGAAGTCATTTCAGTTTCTTCATGAGCTGCTCAGTTAAATGAAAGCTGGATTTTAGAAGCAGACATGTTTTATGCTTTTAAACTCAAGGTTAGACCTTCCTCAGCAGTTAATACTGCATAGTTCATCTGTAGGAAAAAGACAAGTGACAACTGTTGGTTCTTCTTTCAGCTGCATGTTACTGTAATCAGCCAGTCTCAGCTATAAAGTAGATTGTGCCTATGTTTTTGTTTGTTTATTTTGTTGTTTTTGTTTTAATTTATTTATTTATTTATTTCCTGCAGGAAAACTTATAAATTGATAAAATCCTTTTTGGCAAAACAGAGATTTTCCATGAAATTGGATTGAATTCAGCAGCAGTTGCAGCCAAATTGAAGATTCTCGCTTTTGTTTAAGCATTTCCAAAATGTCTTCAAAATGTGGGGGAACTTAGATATGAGAAAAAGTCCGCATGCTCAGGTGTGAAAGGCCTGGCTCAAAGCCTTGATGTAAAGAGCATAAAGGGAGAACTGAACCTGAGTCATTCCCATTTCGCATGATGTAGTCACTGTACAAAGGGGCACAGAGTAGACTTTGTTTCACAATCACATTTCTTTGACTTAAAAGGAAGAAAAAAAGCTAACTGAATATTCAAAGTTGTATTGATCATAGACTGATCCAGTACAATTTTTTTTAATGTGTTTTGATTTAGTCCTTGAAATAGAGGGAAGAAATAAAAGCAAACAGTCCCCTGCTGCCTCCTTATTACATGGTCCCATTTATTTCTCTGTTCAAAATATTCTTCTGAGCAATTTCTGTACCATGTTGTACTGACTTCCAGGAGAAAAAACACAAAGGTTTAGGCTGCAGTGGATTTTCCATCCCTGCCCAATGTTTGCCTCCTTTATGACAATACGCTGGCGGTACTTTGGGTGTTGGCTTCTGAGCTGGTCATGCATCCCTTTGTAACTGGAAATATCCTGACTCCGTTTTGCCGAGCAGTACAGACAGGCTTGCATGTCAGCAGTCTGGGAGATTTCTGCACTGAGATCTATGTTCTGTTTCCCTTTTATGATGAGCTGAATACTGTGACTGCCTAAATATGACTAAAGAAAGGAAGAGTTTCCTGGCACACACAATTCCAGCTGCCATCACTGGATTCACAGGGGCCTGATATGCAAATTTAGACATGAACCAAATGACTTTGCTGTGATCATGAGACCCATCCATTAACAAATAAATATTTTGACAACTCACTGCAGTAAATCTATATACTGTGTTGATGTGCTTAGGACTAAAGGCTGAAGAAGCACACTTTTTTTGCATTTATTTATTTATTTATTTATAGCTTCTGTTAGAACCCTCAGAGAAATATCTTTGTGAAAAGCCAAATTTCCCTACAATAACATTTAAAACGCAGATAAAGGGCACTCAGATAAAAAGACAGCAAGAAGCATGTGTTTCCTTCTCAGTCAATGCTTTGTTGGATCTGGCAATTCAGCCTCTGGAGTGATCCTTTTGGTTCTTCATTTCTGATGTTGTTAAGGAAAGTGACAGCTTCTCAAAAGTTCCTCAATAGATTCTTCATAATGTGGTTTTGCATGTAACCTCTTAAATGTTAAGCCTTTCAAAAACAGCTCTCTAAAAATACATGCATTTTTATCATCACTACGTGAATATATTATATGATTAAAACATGGTGACGTATTGAATCAGAGAAACAGTTTTAGGAGCTGAAGATCTTCTTTTGAACATGCTCCTAAAAAGGCCTCACAGATCAGATATTACTGTCCTTCAGCATCTCTTTGACGAAGAAATATTGAATTCTGAAATGAAGTGCACAGACTAGGAGGATATTGGAATTTGAAAATTATCAGATAACTGTCAGCTGAATGATGGTTTTTCAGTCCCTACAGTATCGAAACTGCTGTGGAAAGGGGGATTACCAAGGGAGGTAAGTAGAGTGGTACAAAGTCTTTGTATGTCTTTGTTGTTGCTAAAAGCATTTTAAGTAATGTTTTGCTGTCCTGCCTTTGAAGGTCAGTCATGACTGACATTCTGTAATAAAGCTAATTCTTATTTGGCTCTACAGCACAATTAACTAGTGGAATCTTGGTTTACTGATAGGCAGTCAGCTGAATATGAGACAGCAGCATGCCCAGGTAGCCAAGAAGGCCAATGGCATCCTGGCTTGTATCAGGAATGGTGTGGTGGGCAGGACTAAGAGAGTAATCCTACCCCTTTACTCAGCACTGTGATGCCTCACCTTGAGTACTGTGTTCAGTTTTGGGCACCTCATACAAAAAAGACATTGAGGTGCTGGAGCAGGTCCAAAGGACAACAAGGCTTGTGAAGGGCTTGGAAAATATGCCCTACGAGGGTAAGTTTAGGTTGGATATCAGGAAAAACTTCTTTACAGAAAGGATAGTTAAGCACTGGAATAGGCTCCCTAAAGAGGCTGTTGAGTCACCATCCCTGGATGTGTTTAAAAACCATTTGGATGTGGTGCTCAGGGACATGATTTAACAGAGGGTTGTTAGGGTAGTATGGTTGGGATGTGGTTGGACTTGGTGGTCTTCAAGGTCTTTTCCAACCTGAATGATTCTGTGATTCTATGAAAATACATTGAGTGGACAAGGTGCTTTGAATTGAGTCTATGACAGAAGTGTTACGAAAAGTGTTGTGGGTATACATCAAGACTACTAATATAATCATGATGAATAGCGTAGGAAAGTGGTTGACAGCTTCTGTTATATCTATGCTTATTTAAACATGAATTGAAACAGACTTACATTTCAGCCAGTATTAGTTGTTGTAGAATAAAAATGGAATGTCTGCTTTGTACGGATTTGGCTGAGGATATGCATTCTCTTTGGGAATTGTCATTGTGTCATGAACTGCAGTATAGAAATCAATGGTAATCTAGTCAGGATTTTTGCACTTATTATATGCTAAGGACTTGATTTACACTGTGTCATTGATTAAGGCTAATTTGGGGGGGGGGGGGGGGTGGGGAACTGGCCCTTTTCCAATAGATGGCTTTAGAATAAGAGGCTATATTTTTTCTGATAATAACTATACTAGTAACATTGGGGATTTTTTGAAAACATAAATAGATAAAGATCACTTCAGCTATAATCATGTGATATACTGGCAACAATTATATCTTTCTGCATTATTAACCAAACTGTTGATATGCTTTCTTCAAGCATCATATAATGTATTGTCTAATTAAGAACAAAGTTCTGGAGGGTAATACTTTCAAACAGGTACAATATTTCAATTTCTTATTCTGGAGGGTAATACTTTCAAACAGGTACAATATTTCAATTTCTTATAAAAAAATGACAACAGTTTCATTTCTGGTACCGTACGATGCAGTTTTATAATAGTAGAGTATTAAAATGCAGATGTTTGGGGCTAGGAAGAATAACAATAAATACCTTTCTCTTCTTTTAAGGTACTTTTGTTCTGTAGGCAAAATAAAGTTCACACTATCAAAATGATCTTTGTTGTCTTAAGGTGATGCTGAAAACTATGCATGAAACAAAGATCCCATAAATGCCATATCCCAAATAGCCATTCTCTGGACTGGTGCTGTAGGATGCTGTGTCTCTGCCTAATTAGCCCCATTGGAAGCATATATAGGAAATAGAAATTAACCTGAAAATTAAAAAAAATACTCCTTTTCTTTGATTGTGTTTAAACTAGCTACAGTAGTTAAAGGCCTCTTTCCTTTGTCCTCTTTGTCCATAGCCTACTAAGACAAAACCTGTTTGAAGTATTTCTATATCAGCTCTGGCAGAAGAGCTCCCTTAGAGGATGGCTGGTCTGGGAGAATGGAAGGTGATTACTAGCTATGGGAACACAGTTTTTACATATTGTATACATACATAGATCACTCTGAAAGTAATGCCTCCTATTAATTTACATGGAAACTACAATAGATACAAAGAGCACAATAATACTATATGATTGAGCAAATTATCCGCTACAAAACACTACTTCTTTTTCAACATAGTCACCACCATATACAGTGCATTTTCACCAGCAATGAACAAGAGTCTGCATGCCATCCTCATAAAACCTGTGTGGCCATCCAGAATGTGTCTTGTCTTTCATGTCATTGTTGTCACTGCTGAAATGCACCACCCACACCCCTACTGTGCTCACATCCATTATTTGGTCTCCATAAATGTTCAGCAAGTGTCTGTGAATGTCAGTGAGTGCAATTTTTTCTACATGGAGGAATTCAATGCCACGTCTTTTCTTCATCCACCCTTCTATGTCAGATGCAATTCTCTCAGACTGCCCTTCTTCTGCCATCTGTCACATGGCAACAAAATGTAATGGAATATTGATGGGAAAGTTCAACCTCTACTGCCGTACCACCACCATCTACCTCTGATGTTAAGGGCCAGTATAATAAAGTAGGAGGCATTGCTTTTTGAGCAGTCCTTGTAGTTTAGTGGTTGGAACCAGAGATTCTTGACTGGAATTGGAATAATAAGGAAATGTTAACTATGATTTTAAAGGACCACTCAGATCATGAAATAGCAAGAAAGCAATTGACGGTTTATCTGGGGAAAAAAAAGACAACAACAAACAATTGATCTGTCTAGAAATGGGTAATGGGACAGTAATTAAATAGATAGATACTTTGAATTCCGTACACTAAATCAAAAATTCAATTGTAGTCTTAATTTTTAAATGTGCTTCCTGAAGAAACTGACTGAAAATGGATATAACCTTTAATGAAATAACTGTCGTGTGAGGCTTTCAGTAATGGATGAATTAGAAAACCGTATGGATACATTAAGTAGAATAATAAATGTACCATACACAAAAGTAGGGCAACCATAAATCATTTATGATGTTCTTTCTCATCACTTCTTGGCTTTTTGAGTCTTAATTGAAAGCCAGGGTATCTGGGTATTAGAAAAAATGAATTTTTTAGTCAGGTATTTGTTTGCCCTCTGGAAGCAGGGACAGGTTACTTGGGGAAATTACAAGGAAGTTGCTAAGGTATGCAGAGAGGAAGTTAGGAAGGCAAAAAGCCGACTTGAATTTAGATTGGCCACAGCAGTAAAAGAGAGAATAAAAAGTACTTTTACAAATATATCAGTAGTCAGAGGAGAACCAAGGGAAATGTCAACCTTACTTGATGCAGTGGGGAATGTGACCACTAAGGAGAAGGAGAAGGCTGAGGTCCTCAATGCCTTCTTTACATCTGCCTTTAATGGGCAGACCAGTTATTGTCAGGGCACTTTATGCCCTGATCTGAATGTCTGGGGTGGAACGCAGAATACACCCCCATTGATTCAGGTGGAGACAGTTAAAGAGCTCCTCCTCCACCTGGACTGTCACAAGTCCATGGAACCAGACAGGCTCCACCCTCGGGTGCTGAGGGAGCTGGTGGGAGTGATTGCTGGACTGGTCTCCACCATCTACTAGCACTCCTGGTTAACTGGAGAGTTCACAGAAGATTGGATGCTTGCCGATGTGACTCCCATCTACAAGAAGGGTATAAGGAGGATCCAGGGAACTACAGGCCCTTCAGCCTGACTTCGTACTGGAGAAAGTCTTGGAACAAATTGTCTTGGGTCTTAAAATCTTGCAGCTGTAGGCTTTCCTAGAGGCTAGCCAAAATTTCTTCGCATGCCCTTTTTGACTCATGGGTTGCCAGTTGACCAGTTCTCATCTGTCATGAGCACAACTTTATAAATTCTTTTCATTAAAGGTAAGAGACTTTAAATGAAGAATTCAGTGCTTTTGGCATTCTGAATGTTCAGCTCTTTTTATCAATAACTGAATAAATTAAATACTTCAGAAACACGTATCTGCTGTTTGAAAAGTCTGTCCAATCACTGTGGCCTCATTAATGTCTTCTGTGTTCCCAGTTCCAGTGATCCCTGCCTATGCCAAATAACGTTGTATAAATTTTGGCAAAGGCTGATAGCTTTCCTTTGTTGTCTTAATGCTGTCATAACTCCCTCCACCCGCTGCTTTACCGCTATTGATCTTTACCCTTTTGGCTATGCTACTACTATTATAGTTTCTTCATTTCTAATAGAAAGACATTTACTATGATCTTTGGCTTCAGTGCTCAGTAATTTCTTTTCTTGGCTCTTCTGTTTTAACATATAGGGTACATCTTTGCTTCCTTAAGTTTTATTCTGCCTAGAAGCTGGCTTACTCTGGCTTTATCTTTGGCTTTCTTTTCCTTCTCTTGTCTCTAATTGTTGAATTCTTTCAAAATTGCTTTGAGGCTAGTGCAAAACAAAAATACCTTCACTTTGATATCACATCAGCTGCCAAACCGTTCTCTAACAGCTTATTAGTTATGGAGAAGATAGCAATAATGCAATTGAGTTATTCAGAAGGTAGATCAAGACTCACTGAAATTAAGTCTTTGAGATCAAAACCACAAGATAGAGTTGTCTGAAAATAATATTCCCTTTCACTGATTTCAGATGTTGTAAAAACAAATAATTTAATTGGGAAGTGAGGAGGAAATGGGGTGGCATCAAAGAATGGCCAAGATCCCAGAGGTCAAGGCATAGAGCTACAGTGGCAAGTCAGGTTCAAGCACTTCATCTGCCACATCCTGGCCAGACCCAAGATTCACAAGGAGGAAATTAATTAAACCACCCAAATCAGTTCACTTTGTAGCTTCATTTCAGTTTTTGGGTGGACTGAGACAGGATCAGGAAGGAGTCTTTTCAGTGCACTTGCGATTGGTCTTGCCCTTGATATATGAGAATTCCAGAATGGCAAGTCTCTTCAAGACACTGAAATACTTTGCTCTCCTTTCCAGATCAGTTTTTATTTAATTATTTGCTGAGTGGAGTTTGTGGTGTTTGAGGGAAAAAGGTTTGTCTGGAAGTCTAGTTCAGTTAATCATGTGGCATAAGAAGGTGAAACGGTTAATTCTTTATTCTGAGGCATATACAGATCAAGGACTTGAGCAGAAGTATCCTGTAACCAGTATAAAGCTCTTAGCACAGATCTATTGCTTTTTCTCAAATAAATAGATCTCCTTAAGATTGGCCATTTGTGAGAGCGTCATCAATATATGACACAGATTATGCTGGTAAGGGTGCGCTGTGTTCTTCACACAACCGCATTAGAAGTGAAGTTCTGCATCCTCTATAAAGAAAAAAAACAGAAGTAAAAACTAAGTAGCGTGCATTATCTGGTAAAATGGAGGGGCAGAAATTGGTGTTCAGAATCAGTACCAAACAGGTTACGTAAACAGAAAGGAATGAATAAAATTTCACTATGGTCATTTTTGCATACCCTAATGTCCTCTCTTTGGAAACACTATTATCCAAAGAAGCCTGTTTAAAATTCTCCATGAATGGCCAAGATCTATTTAGTTAAAATCATAACACCCACTAGACAAGAGTTGCAGCCAAACTTGCACCAAATTGCTTCTGCATAGTTTGTTCTCTCCTGAATTGTAATTTTTACTGGGACCAATGCTCCTACTGATGTGAATTAATTTAAAACTTAGGAAAATCCAATGAGCTTGATATGCTCCATGTAAAGCTTGTATTTCTTTCCATTTAATCAGGTGTATAACATACGCAGAAGCACTGCTTGAAAAGAACATTGCTGAAGTCTAATCATTCTGTTCCCCATTTTTATCCTTTCATTTTTGTAATGAATATACTGGAGTTCTTACTTCCCCCATATCTAGTCTGTGCTGCTTAATACATTTGTACCACTGTCCATTCAGGCAGTCCCTGATGATTTTGTTCTTTCATCTGTCCCCTCTCTGACTCTCCTGTGTGCAAGTTATATAAATCCTTTAATCGTATCTCATACATCCCTTGTCTTTTCCTTTTTTTGACATGTGTTTGGGTTTCAGGCTATGCCAGAGCAAATATCTAATTTTACCCCAAATCTTTCATAATAAATTCAGACTTGGAAAAGTATTTTAAGTAGCAGGTTGAACTTCCTTAATAATGCCTCCATACAGCTGCTGAAAGTGAAGATCTGTTTTTCTCCTTGGAGCGCCACTTTGCTCTTTAGCACATAACTGTCTCTGCCCTTTCTTGTGCTTTCTCATTCTCCTGCTCTGCTTTTCCACTCTCCTTTTCTTTAATTTTATGCTTTCCCCCAGATCATTTCTTTCTGCTCTTCTTTATCTTTGGCTCCTCTCCTTTAGACCTGTAGCCTCAAACTACGTTACTTATTTATTTTTCCTCTCCATTTTTAAATATTTCTTACTCCATGCTTCTGTTTACTTCCCCTGATAGTCTTTCCTTCCACTGTACACATGCCCTTCTTTCCCCTGGGCCCTTTTCTGTTACCAATATAGACAATATAGTGAAAATGTAGTCCTTTAACAGTAATGTGCATCTTCTTAGCATATATTGTGACATGAGAGCAGGTGCCCTTAACTGTTTTTAGTCTGATATTTTGGTTTATTTTTTGTTGTTGTTTGTTTTATTTTATTTTATTCATGACAAATAAGTGTTGTAGTTCACTGTGAGTATTTCTAAACCTGTTTGCTTTTGTTAACTTGGGCAAAGAGAAGACTTCTTCCTCTGGTTCAGGGTTGCTTTGCTTTAATGTGGACTTCTGATTTCCATGTACTTCAGGGATTATTGTGAAGTATGTATGCTCATGAACTTACAGGCCTGGAATTAAATACAAGGTACAAGTAATTTTTGAAAATCTCATTTAAACTTGGGGCCAAAATATACTGCTAAGTCCCAGATTATATTTTGCTGGTTTTATTGAAGTATTATGGGAGAAAATAAACTTTCACTTTAAAAAGGGTCATATTTACCACAGAATTCTGACTAAAAGAAACTAAATCAAAGTCTGCTGAAGTCTGATGAAAAGTTATCTCAGTTAAAATGGATATTCATTTAAAATTAGCTGAGTGTAAAGTGTGTGTGTAAAAGACACTTAATAATAAAAAATACTTATATTTCTTTGCATACAAATACAAAAACAACAACAGCAACAAAAACCATTAGTTTTTAAGCGTGGGCCATTGAGCAGATTAAATTTGTACCCTGTGGAGCTGAGGAGGAAAATAAATCCATTGAAGATACCTAAAAAAATTATCACATAATAGTATTGTCCACCAGATGTCCCTGTACTCACAGGTGGTAATGGACAATATTCATTCAACTCTCTTAATTGCTGCTATTAAAGGCAATTTACACGCAGTGTATGTATTTCCCAAGTCTCTGTTAACCACTGCATAATAAGATCATGAACAAATAGCAATTACATTAACAGTATTTGAGGACTGTAGTTATGAAAACAAATCACGGGAATTCACTGGAAAGTTTCTCTTTGTCATCTCGGTTTTCTCTGGGCTTCCTTCTCTTGGCAAATGGTCTGCCATACGTTGCATGCTAGTGATAAACATTGATCTCTTATGTTTGTAACTTATAATAAATTTATATATGTAAATATAGTTAGTCATAAATATTATCAATCACTATACTCTTATTTTCCTATCTACAAAAAATTCCAGCTTTCTAGAACTGACAGAACTAGTGAGTTAAAAGAATTTGGCTTCTGTGGAGATTTCTTTTAACTTTGGTAGATAGTGAAGCAGACACTACAGTCATGGTACTTGTATTCATACTATGTGTATCCTTTCTATCAGCTGCCATCTTATCTTGCAGTACAACATGCTCCATGCTTGGTTGTCAGCCTTCATTGCATATCCAGGAGCTACAGCAGGACTGTAAAGCATCTTTTCTAGGCTGAGCACTTGGGCTACTGCCCTCAGATTTGTAGGCAACCTTATACCTGACCATACTCTCAGTGGGAGCTGAGCAGATCTGTCAGTGGCTCCCTTAAGTATCATGGCCAGTTTTAGGACATCACCTAGCTCTTCAGTGATGCCTCCGCACAGGCATTAACACCCAATCCTTGTTTTCCCTGGGATGACCAAGCTGTCACAAGAGCAGCTGATCCCTGATGACTCATTTGAAATGTCTTTCTCTGGCTATCCACAGCATCCTAGCACCTTTCTGAGCAAGGACTAGCTCTGCCAACAGCAGGTATGCTTAAATACAGACACCTATGGGCAGGTCTCCTTTAGGGTACAAAGCATTTATTGTATGCATAGAGAGTGGGGAGGAATGGAAAGGCTGTTATCAGCTGCCATTGATATTTTATGGTAAAAGAATCTGCTAGATGACAGAATCAAGTAAAGCTTCTTGAGTAGGACCCTGAAGGAGCAGCACAAGGCATCTGTGGTGCTGGTGGGTCAACAGTGGCAGTAGGACCTGAGATTGACACTCAACAGACCCAAGCGATCAAAGTGTTGACATATGCTAGCTGATCTAGAGTGTCTTGGGAGCTCTCACATGGAGTCTGCCTGAGGTATTCTTGCAAGAAGCCAAACAAGTACAGACAACCTACAGGTATACAGAGCCATATCCTGTGTTTCCTCTAAACAACACACACATGTGCAAATCATTTACTGAATGGGAACCATTCATTTATTCTCAAGAGCAGCCCCATTTTATGGAGTTATTCTGCTGCTGAATATGTTTGCAAGAGTGCATCTTATATTTATTCCCGATAATTCAAAAGTGTGGACAGAAGTGAACTTTTTAGAAGTGTACTCGTGACTCCAGAGCTACAGCAGCTCTGCTTGGCAATGTAAATGTTACTTGATTTGAATGTTTTGTTCAAACAATGGCTTAATAACCAATCTGCTACTTTTTAGCCATAGGTACAAAGTTTTACATTATGGAGAGCCTTGAAAAGTTCTGTTTTGGCTTGGTATATATTTTTTTCATGGGTATTTCTGATATCTTCTGCCTTATACAAAATTAAGCGGTGCCTCAGATTTTCTTATTAAAACAAAGTAGATATTTAGTGCCTTCTGATAATTATAATAGAGAAAATTCTACAGATTCTGTTGTTTTTCAGTGTGTTTGATATTCTGCCTTTTACTATATGCATGTGACATTCCTGATTGACTAGGAGTTATGTAAGTCTCATACTACATATATAGATTGATTTATCAGTAGGAATCCTGTCTTAATTACTGCCTTCTGGTGTCTAAGCACTGTAAGCTTGATTAAGTAAGGGGAAATCAGTGGGAGCCAAGGGAGGCAGGAAGGGAGTTAGAAAGAACAAATTTCTTAACCAAATCAGAGGGAAAAAAAACAACACTTTGAGAAAAGCAGACATCCTCATCCTGGTGGGTGTGCTAAGGGTTTACATTTCCTAAATTAAGATATCAATGGACAGTTTATGTTCATTACATGAGAATATATCTTGTATTTATATATGTATTTGTATGTATGTACTTCAAGATGACATATTGCATGGCGAGTTGAGTGCTTTATTTTGGTTTTTGTTTGAAAAATTTCTGTTTCCACAAGGCACTGTTGCCTCTGAAGAGTATCTATCAAACAAAATAACCCCAAATGTTTACTTCCATAGCCCAGTAAACAAGAAATGAAAGTTTATTCCAAGTCTGAGTAGAAAATGCTACCTAGATTTTCAAATCCATAACCAGTGCAAACCTAATTTCATTTTTAGAAGTTTTTTGTCATATATATGTGTCATAAATGTCATATACATGTCATAAATATCCATATATTTTTGCAATTCATGGCATACCATTATATTTACTTAAAGAAGCTTTCAGGAAGAAGGCTTAGTGGAAGTAAAATGTTTTCTATTCACTTTAGCTCGACAGTGTGAACTAAATTTGGTTTAGTCTAGTGAGCTAACTATATAACTTAATCTTGTTATTTTATTTGCAGTTTCCGGGATTGTCTCTAGCTCGTTAATCTCATAAAGTGCCATCTTTCTTAATCTGCTTGCATGTGTTGGGGAAAGACACTGGCTGCAAAAGACATAGAGACAACAAAATTTCTTACACAGCTTTCTTAATTTGAACATAGGAATAAATACCACCTACTGTAAAGTCAGTAATGAATTCTGATTACGTAAGTACTTGTAATTTTTAAGTAGATTTTATGTTTAAATCTAGAAAGAATTATGTAAATATGCAAAGGAATAATAACCAAGCTGAGGCTTAGCTCTGTTTTAGCAGTATGTTGCTAATGCTGCAATGAGGGGGAATGTATTTTATAGATATATGAGTTAGGCAGTTACCACAAAGAGATATATAGACGGCTCTTTTCTACTGTTACCTCAGAGTGCTCATGGTGTCTTGTGTTTCTGATGAGGAACATTTTAGTTTACAGGCTAGTCTAAGCACTGATATCTCTACAGTGATGATAGTTATACTGTAATAGTTGTGCTCACCTCTGGAGAGTATATATTATAAACAAGGACAAGTTTTGGTTAGACTTTTTTAATAAAATTTTCTTCTATAACATTCTTTGTAGAGGAGTTAAACTTACTGTGACTTACTAGAACTGCATTTACCAACATGGGGTGTAACACTTGGTTTGAGTATGGTACAGTGACAGAAGATGGACTATGGATTTTTAAAGTGAGCAGAATACATACGCAGTAGAGGAGTTGCTTTAAATAACTATTAACAATGTACTTTTAGTTAAAAGTGGTCTCTCTGATACTGTGAGGTCAAAATGAAGCTGGAAAAAATGTAGAGCTCTTCAGCTACTCTAAGTATTATAACTCCTGTACAATGGGGGGGGGGGGGGGGGGGAAGTCTTGGATAATGTATTTCTTGTTATTTCTAACAGTCTCTTATTTCATGCTTAATGTGTCTCTATATCACAGAGACCAATACCAATATTCTGCTATTCTGTGGACTACAACACATAGCCGTGTGAAAAAAGCCATGTATGCTTTTTAGGCATGCTTTGTAGGAGTTTCTGTCCCAAAAGTTATCCACATCTGGTTTGTGACTTGTATGGGAGATTGGTAATCACAGCCTGAACCTCTGATTAATCAGCTGGGGCAAGTATGGGTCAGCTGTGGGAGCACAGGTGAGAGTGATGTAGCTGTGCTCCCGGAAGAGGTGGAGTTCAACTCCATCCCCTCTGAGACCTCATTTAAGGGCTGACTCCCACTGAAGCAGTATCTCTTGGAGACTGCTCACCAGTGAGGACTGCCCCAGCTTCTTCAGCCAAGGCACCACTACTGGTGAGTTTTCCTTTACTTATACCTTCTGTACATTTGCTACCATCTGTATATTAATAACCAATACAGTGACTCCAGGGTAAAACAAGCACTGGGGCATCAATTTGCCTGTGTCTTATTGAGGGAATAGAGCCAAAAGTCCCATCCTGTAGACACTTTCTCAGACTGGTGGTGCTTTGGATAAACAGCTACAGAGAAAATAGTACTGGGTAACAATAAAAGAAATGGCTCGAGTTTAGTTGCAATTTCTGCCTTGACAGATCTTAGTATGATGTACATTTGGAAATCAAAGCTACAGGCCAACAGCAAGTGAAACGTGGCAGCACAGCAGGTGAACGATGAATGTAGAATGGTCTTCATGAGCACTGTCTGCTTGTAAGTTGCATTTTGCATCTTATGGACGTAACCATGGATATGTCATCTCAAAGCTCTGAGATTTCAGTGAGCATGGACAGCTGTATGCTTTTGTTTTGAATAGCTGCTGAGATTATATCTGTGATGCCACAACACTGTTCTGTTAACTGTCAGTTTGTGTGACACCAAACTTGTCTTGAGAGCTTTCTGCCAGACTCTTTGGACCACTGAAGCTGTCATTCATTTCTCATCTTCTCCTTTCTTCCAACATGGGCTAATAGCATTCATGATATCCTTTTTCGAGGACTTTCATTTAGACTTGATTTTCACTGAGCTAAACCATTTACATTTGGCTTTGCTCCATCAGCAACAAACAACATTAAATCTATTAAATAGCATCCTGGTAATTTAGAGGACTTGTGGCAAGTTTTGTAAAACAGTTCTTGAAGAGTGTTTATGCAAAGAAAAAGGCAACACTCCTGGCTTAACATATTAGTTACTTCTCATAACACTTGGATTGCAGTCCAAAATAGATGTAACATATTCATAAAGGCAAAGATCCAGGAAAAAAAAAAAAAACACCTTTCCTTCAGCAGAGCAGTTGAAATGAACAAAATGTTCCTGGTTCTTTAATTGCTTTTCTTTGTATGACTTTCCATATCACATAATAACATGAAATAAAACAAAAATGCATCTGTCTAATCTTGTAGCAGTCATTCAAGCTGAACTCCCACATACTTCAATTTCAGTTTCTTCCTTTTGGCTATGTTCCTTTCTGCTACAAAAATAGAGGTGAAAAACCTGGAGTAGAAGTGATATTGAAGAGATAGTAGGTGAGAGAACAGCAGTTTACTTGCATAACCACAGCCACACCAGGCAACTTGTTTGATTCAGGTTATGGGGAGGAGGTTGAGAGAAGAACGTTCTTCTGAAAGGTCCAGATCTCTGCCCAGGAGCCTGCTGCCTTTGGAGAAGATCAGCTTCCTAATGCATATTTCTTCTTACTTCAACCATAAATCTGTTATGGTGCATTTATGCTTGAGTGCTCTTTGACTTTTTAGACAAACACATTTGTATTTCCAGCTTCTAAAATATCTTTCTTCTGAGTTTCTACTTGCTGGTTTGAGCATTATCCCTATTAAATCCAGGACACGTTTACAGTGCTTATGGCAGAGGTAGATGTCAATAAGCCATCTCAGGTACTGGGAGCATTGTATCCATATGTATCACACACAAGGTGAAATATGCAGACATTCAATGTACAGAAGGGACCACTGAATCATTTAAGTTGGAAGAGACTCATTTGATCGTCAAGTCCAAACACCCACCCAACCACAAAGCCATAAATTTCATGTGATTCTTCTGCACGAGAGTGCTATTGAATCTCCTCTGAGTTGGAAAATAATGGAGTAAGGCCTCTGTTTAGGAAGAATATAGAATTTGTTGCATGATGTATGTATTCTAAATAGCACAGGTTTAATAATAATCATGGTTTTGAGGAAAATTCATTTTTAATTCTCTGAAATGTATTAGCATGAAAATGTTTAAGATGGAATGGAACTGTTCAGGAGCTTGAGCATGAAGTCCAATAAGCTATTCAAGAGGAGAGGTCATTTTATTTCAAATGTGTACGTTTTGCCTGTGTCTGGCTATTATTTTCTAAATGATCTATCTGCTTATGCCTCAGTTTCACCTCTGTTCAGTTACAGTATTACAGATATGCCCCATCTTTCTGTGTTCTTAAATTTTCAGTTTACATTGGGTTTATGTGACATGATTGGGTTCAATAGCTAGAAATTTGATCTAAGAATATGGTAGGTGTTTTCTAGCTCTGAATTGTCTGAAATCAGGTAATTCTTATTCCACAGATAAAAGCATAGGCTGCTTTTCACTGCAGACTTTCAGAAATTAATTCAATGTGTTTAGACTTGAGCAACATCACACCAAGTTTGCCTTAAAATCAGAGTTCTTGGAAACTCATTTATTTAATGCTAGATCCTGTAGATTACCTGAGGTATGGAAATTCTACATGCAGAATATCCTACTGAAGCTGTAACTCTTTAAATGAAAATCACAGTTCCCACTGAAAGTAACGTATATACAAAGCTCCTTCACACTGTTCAAGCCTTCCTTGTCGCAGCAGTTAAGTGACGGCTTGTCAGTATGTTATCACGGGTAGCTCCTTCTGTAAGATGGATCTGGCTTTGCCTTACAAAGATGGATCATTTGTTATGAGCCTCTCTCTTACAAAAAAACTGATATAACCCTAAGATATCTGACATGGAGAGATATGCCTCCTGTAGCAACAAATCTACATTTCCTTCTATTACAATTTAAGGAAAGATTAAGTTTAGTTGAACTACTGGTAGACCTGTAAATCAGACTACGAATGTGTTTATTTTGAGTGAAAGGCTTAATTTGCAGGGGAGGTGCTGAATGCAGATGTTGTGGGTAAGGCAAAAGCGAGGCATGAAATTACAGGCTGCCATCTGCTTTTAACAAATTAATTTTCCAGTTCTGCCAGTCAAAATTTACAGTTCATGATTAATGCATGGTGCTCGGTTTGAAGCTGCCAGAGTGACAGACTGTACAGCACTGAACGCTGCTACAGCTAACAAGGCAGACCTGGGAGGTCAAGGCTTACTGCTTGCCATCCTACCAAGGCAGGAAGTTTCTTTGTCTTTAGCATCTTGAGTTCAAAAAATCATCTCCAAAATGTCTTCTTGAAAAAGAGAAGGCTATGAGGAAGAGGTGATCATTAAGACTCCATTCACTTTGTTTTATGTCTTTCAGTTTTTTGCAGAGGCTGGTGGTTAATACATCAGATAATCATCCAGAACCAGAAAAATCTGCAAGCAATAGAGATTATAAATTGTAAAAATTCTCTCACAGAAGAATTAATTGTAAAGGAAAATGGGCAGACTTTTGAACTCCAGCCTATATTTCCTTTATTATTGTTATTATTTTTAATTAGGAAATCCTCTGAATTTCTTTTCTTGCACTATCATCCAATTTTTTAATATATTTTACAGAAAATCCTATATGTTTGTTAGATTTAAACTCCCTTTATCTTAGTTTTCAAACCTATCCAAATTTCATTTCTTCTTAATTTCATTTTTGCTGTGGTGTAATTCAGTAGAATTTGGTGTACCTTTGTTTATTTTAGGGTTGCATCTTATTCAGTGTTCTGTATTCTGTGATTCTTCAAAACTTGAAGCAATTTGGTTAAGTTAGGAAAAAAAAAAAAGAACAGTAAAAAAAAAAAAAAGAGATACAAAGCATAAAGAGAAAAATAGGAAAGCTGGAAAGGAAACTAAAGTAAATCACAAAGCTGGAAATGATTTCATCCATTGCAGTTGATGGCAAAGAACTTGGGTTGGGGATGAAGAATTGGAGAGGGGAAAAAGATGGATCATAGTATTGTTTTCCATAACTAAATAAATGTAGGAATTCCAACTGGAATCAGGTCAAATTTGCCATCTTTTTCTCCTTGTAAACTTCATATTAAAAACATTGAAATGTTTTCTGTAGAAAAAAAAAAGTCCAAGTTACTTTTAAATGGGAAAACTTTCAGACAAAATCTGCCATCCAGCTCTTCTTGGGCTGACAGGTCTTTACTCTTGTGGATAATGATCATGATTTGGAAACGCTGAGGAGCTGTTTGCAGTGAGACAAGAAACAGCCCCAGCTTGCTAGATACCAAGCTGCAGTTCACAGAGGCTGCAGGCACGAACAGTGAAGTCTGCCATTCATCAGCTATATCAGACAGACATTGTACTGCTGTATTGTCCTTTACAAGATGTGATGGCACTATATGTGAATGAAGTTAATTTAGGAAGAAAAATCAGGAATAAGATGTTATCATATATATTAAACTTGCAAATATTAGAATCATAGACTTATAGCATGGTTTGGGTTGGAAGGGACCTGAAATCCCACCCACTCCCAACCCCCATGCCACCCACCAGCTCAGACTGCCCAGGGCCCCATTCAAGCTGGCTTTGAACACCTCCAGGCATAGGACATCCACAGCTTCTCTGGGCAGCCTGTACATTATGATATAATTTATATTATGGCATAATTTACATTATGGCTTATCTTACAGAGTCTGTGATGGAGAAAACAGTGAAGTTCCAGGTTCCCCAATTCTTCCTGGAGTTTTCCATCTTTTACAAGAAATGCCTGTTCTTGTAAGCTCTCCTCCTTGCAGTGGCAATTCCTGGGCAAAGAAGATTGGTGTAAGCCTGAGGTTTTGCACATAATGGGGCACTACAGTGGTGATCAACAACCAGTGTGTGGCCTCTGAGGATGCGCTCGGGCAGATCACGCACCTAAGGAATTGCTGTGCAGAGCAGACGCACATAAATGATTCAGATCAATTTCTCTTGAATTAAAAGTTTGCAGTGGAAATGTATTTGTGACTGAGGAAAAATAAATGTCTGTATGTATGGTGTCCTTAAGTGGCATCCACTTTGAAACTGTTCTACAAAACAGATCATATCTATGATTTCCCAATACATTTTTCTTCAGGTATCACAAGGACTCCCTCCCAAAAGCATGCCTAATTACTCTGTCCTATGGAACTCCTGAGTTGTGTGTATAGATGTTTGTATTTATATCTATCTATACATATAAAAGTATATATTTTTATACAGTTTATGATATGTATCACATTTAATATAGTTGTTATGCCATACGTCTCTAATATGTGTCATAAAATTGATGCTCACCAAACAAGCCCATCACAAGTTAGATGTCTAACACCTCAGTTATGAGATTTTTACCTTCACTATGCTTAAAGAACAGTGATTTTTTTTTTAAATCTGTTACTGTTTTCACGAGTCATATTGATTTCATTATTTGTGCTGAAGTAAAAACCCAAGTTGTTTCTAGCTGCTCTTTGTTTAGCATATTAAAAACCATGATGTGTTCTTCCCTGGATGCACACATATAACTCTCATTAGCATTACAGTAAGTATCACACAAGCACTGAGGAGATGGAATAGTCCCCTAAGGCTTCTGTGTTATCCCCTGTGCATTAAATTATGTGGAGCGGAACAAAATAATCTGAAAATATGAAGGCTTTTGAACTAGGGCTATTGAACTGTATTATCCTCACTGCGCTGATTCCACAGAATTGGTGGCAGCAGCAGCAGAGCTGATATGGAGTCCCCAAAAAAGTGTGCAGATCTTTTTCTAGCCTGCTGGAAGGCAGTAAGGCTGCTTTGCTCCCAGATATAGGGCTGTTAAGTTATATTTGTGCATTTGTATTTTGCAAAAAAGCAAATGATTGGGTATGAGGAAGAAATTTTGTAGACTTTTTTTTTTTTAATTTTTCTAGAAAAAAAAAAAAAGTTTTGTCATTCAGTACTTCCTTTTGTCTGTGTGTACATAGTATGCACGTACTGATGACTGAGGTCTAAATAGGTTTTAAAATAGATTTATTACCGTAGTGCAGCCTTAGAGCTACTGGAAACACAAAACTAGTTCTGAATAGAGCATTCTGTCTTAGTATTATAAAAGAGAATCTGGGGGGAAAAAAGATACAGAAGCAATTTGTTCTACCAAAACATCCTTTTATAATAATTTATTGGAGAGCTTCTACCAAGTTTTCCATTTGATTTTTGAGCAAAACTAGAGCAAGTTTGTAGCCAAATCTTTAAATCAGTAACTGGGCTAGGTCTGAAGCTAATATGTTTGATGAGCAGTTTCCATCTTCCCTGATGTGTCAGACATCTTTTGAATGTGACCTACCTCAAAAACATCTTCTGTTCTTTGTAGAAAGTTTTCAGAAAACAAAAATTCTACTGAAAAGATTTTCTGGAAAACAATCAATGCCTGCTGGTTTTATTTTTTTCTGTGCATATCTTGCATATACCGTTATGGAAGATATGCTTAGAGTATTGCCAGTGTGTTCTGAATGAACTTGGCAGTCAGGTCAGTAATTTAGTTTTGTTAATATATAATGTCCATTATCATGTCTTTATCTGTTTAAAGTTCATTTGTCTTTCTGGCTGTGATTAGGAGCTCCTATTTGGTAACCATAGCTTGTAAATATTTGTTCACTTATTGCTGATTGTTGTCCTTCCTACCTGTAATAAGTCCACGTAAGTAGCTACGGGCAACATTTGATTATTTCATTGGAAGGCTGAAAAATGATGAATCAGGATGAATAATTATTTGAAAAAATTGTCCATTTCAGAGGAAAAAAAAAATAAAAATCCACCCACCTTTTGTCATCTCAGAAACTTTAAAGTAAATTAGGACAATATTGGCTAGGAAGGCTAGACTGCTCCAAATTAGAAGGATGTAGCATTTATCTGTAATGTAAAGAGACAGAGTAAAAGGTCACTAGAAAAATTTCATTACTGTAAATTTGCCAAAGATGTAGCTTCCCCCTGATAAAGGACAGACTGTTCTTTAAGAGAAGCATGTTTGCAAATCTCACAGTTACAGGACCTGCTTCATTACTCCCTGAATTCACTGATGAGTACCCTGATGATATTAATGGCATGCAGATACTTTCCTCTCCCACCAATAGGGAATTATTTGGAGTTGAGTTAACCATTATTTGGAGATTGCATCCTCACTGGGTTTTCTCTAGACTGGGAAACAAGGTTGGCATGGGAGAGCTTCAGTATAAGGTCAGAGCTGCTGTTGGGGCACTAGTGCAGGGAAGAAGCTGTGTGGCAGTGTTGAGTAGGAATTAACAGAATTTAAAAAAACAACAACAAAAATATCCATTCAGAAACGTAAGTTTTCTTGATTGGTTTCTTTGTTGGAGATCAGGTGGTATGACTTCATGGATTTTATGTTGGTGACTAAGTCTACTTCTTTCTGGATCTTTTCAATCATTTCCTTTCCATGCTGCTTCTCATTTTATTCATTTCATTTGTATGTTGCCACATTTTCTGTCTCTTGAACTTATTTCATCTCCTAGATTGGAAACAGGAAAGGGAGAAAGGGAATAGTGGCTCTCTAGTAGTATTTCTTCTTGCTGTTAGAATTATTCATATAACTCAACTCTCCTGCTTCTGTAATGATCAGTACTAAATTTCTTATACCACTTCACCAGGCAAAAATGAAGTATTGCTTTCATTGTGCAGAGCCCACAGACTTTGCCTGATTAACAGCTGACAGAGATCAGTAGATAAATAGAGGGTCCCACTCCATCCACGTCTTCTTTTCTGAAGGTCATTAACTGGGTCATTCGTATCTTCTTTCCAGAGGACCTTTTGTGGCAAGAACGTGCTACTTTCCTTCTCTGACATCACAGGAGACCTTGTTAGAGAAATGCAGCCTTAACATCTCCCCCATCTAATCTAACTCTGTGAAAAAAAGCTGTTTGACTATGAAGATTCTAATCTGTATTTCTGCTGAAACAGATTATTTATTTTGGATCTTTTTCAGACTGTACTCTCATGTGGTATACCGCCATGCACTCCCTTTCCATTTTTACTGTGTATTCTGTAGGAAATCACTAAGAAGTGCTTCAGTATCCTTCCAAATCATGTCATTATTGGACTGCCTGTCTGTTCCATCAAATGCTGCGTATCATGCTATTCAAAAGTTGTGCACCCATCATCTTATTATCTGTATATCTTTAGGCAGCTATTTGGTAATCATCTATGAGATAAATTGTTTCATTGTTCCAGCATAAGTACCCGTATATCCTAAAACTACAGGAAAACAGGCAGTCAACGAGGTCTCATAAAGAACCATCCTGAAACAATTTCTGTGTTTTTTCATCACTCTCTCTTCTTCTTCCCACACAGTTCTCCAGTGAGTTGGGGAATATGTTTCTGCAAAATGGTTTAATTTTTTATGAAGCTATTGAAAAGAGCAAGAATTATATTACCTGCTGAGAAAAAAAAGAAAGCCCAAGTGGCCTCATAACGTTATTATTTGATCTTTTTTGCTTTAGCAAGAGAACATGTATTGCATACATTTAGAAACTTGTGTTGGCCTCCCAGTGTGAACAGAGCTGTTCTCACTTGTTGCTAAATTTAGCGTGACAGCATTGAAAAAGAAAGAAGGGGAAAAAAAAAAGAAAAACAAAAAACAAAACAACAAATAGCTCTTGAATCTTCACTTCCATTAATAGCTTTTAATTGCATAATATCTTACTTATGAGATTATATTGAACATTTTTCATTACAAGTGCTGTGCTTACCACAGACAGGGAAAAAAAGCTGGAAAAATTCTACAAATAAATGTGGTTCTCAAAGAAATAAAACCTTCTGAGATTTTTCTTCCCCTAATAAAACACTTAAGCTGGTCATCAGATTCTAACAAGGAGTACATCTGAGAAAGTAAGTCAGTGGTAATGGTTCATAGTTAAATAAATAAATAAATAAGAAGGAGCTCAGATGGTCTTTAAGGGTTTGTGGTTCTGTATTGGTTGTGTTAATGAAGTTCACTCTCAGCAGATGGTATAACTGCACATGCTAATGGTTCCTGCATTAGTGAATGAATTCCCTTTTCTCTTACAGCAAAACAAACCTCTGGTGAGAAATTGAATTCATGACAAGATGTAGGTCAATATCTCCCATCCTCCCACCAGCCTGGAGAGAACGTGGGTAGTAATGAGAAGGGTGCAGGTATTAGTGGAGATTAAAGTAAATGAAATGAGCTCTGCTTGTTGGAGAAAGTATCAGTTATTCTAGTCTCTCATATGTGACTTTAAATAGCAGCATCTATGATTGCACAGTGTAGAATGGAAAGTGGAGAAACAAAAAAGTCACTCGCCTTTCTGCTTCGGCACATAGCTGTGCCTGAAAGCATTAGAAAGAGATAAACTTTCCTTTCAGGGAGAATACCCACTTCCTGACTTTTGTGTGGCCTTCTGTCTCTGCCAGAACAGACAGCTTTGAAAACCAAGAGAATACAAATGAACCAGTGTCCATATGATGTTGGTTGGGTTGCTGTCAGCAATGGGAAAGGTGATCCATGCAGAAGGAAACGTCAGGAAACTCAACTGTAATTACATCATGCCTGAGATGATGGCAAGCAAAAAGAGATGTCAGTGAAAACCAGAGGTTGTGATTACCCTTCACAACAGCTTCCAGCTCTTAGAGTGAGTTTAAACTGCCTCTCCTTCAGTAAGCAATTTGATCTTTATTATAACTGTAATTTCTAATCCTGATTCATGTAGACAGTATAAAGGGGCCTTTCCAAGAACTTTTCAAGAGTCATGAGAAAACATCTTTAAGGCAAGAAGATTTTTACAGTTACCCATTTGTAGCAATGATAGAACCATTCGGACGTGAATAGTTCAACTTATTTTCTGGGCATCTTAAGAAAAGTGAATAGCATGATGCACCGATTGTCACACAGTGAGTGGAGTAGCTGAAAAGGATCTGAAATGCTCATTGGCACAAAGGTCTCCCATTTGCAGGAAAATATACAGCTACACCATAAACTGTTGGGAGGGAATACGCAGATCAATGAAGCTACCTGCTGTCATTAAAATATTTGATAAATCTAGAAAAGTAGGGATCATCACAGGTCAGGATTAGGAGCAGGACTAGTTATATTTCTCCCTGACAGGGACAGGGTTTTGTATTTCATAAAATGATCTCAGTAATTAAAATTACTATGTCTTAAGCAAAAGAGTGGTACTGTGACACATCCAGGTACTTAGGAAACAGTAAATGCCAGTGAGCAGCAAATACTTATTTAAAAATCATGTTTAGGAAGAGTTGATATATTAAAGTTCTTCTTAAATATGAACTTTGTGAAAGATTTGTGTTGGACTCATTTAAAGGTTTCACTACTGAGTCTTTTAAATAATTAAGTAGCATGGATAATTGACTGTTTTTCATTAAAAAGAGGTTTTAAGAAGCCACCTTTCTTCTTATTCCCACTGGAAAGTAGATGCTAGATGAGTGCCTATGTTCATTTTACAGTTGAATATCTTCCTTTTTAGCACTGCAGAGAATTATTTTTTCATGCACTATGGTTACCATCTAGCGTCATGAAAAAAGCTGAACAGAATTTTTGTCATGTGTTGAATTAATATCCTTGGGTGCTTCAACATAGTTGCTATAACAGAAGACACAACTGTTAAGTTGCAGTATTTGTTGTTACAGATTTCTGGTTTTGTGACAGGAAAGAGGAAAATAACCAAAAATAGTTTCAGGATAGTTCTGGTTTGCAGCTACACCATATGCCCACCACGCACAATATGTCTGATTGTTCCCAAAATTGAAATGTAGATGATAAAACATGATGAATGAAATTTGTGGCTGGTATGGCACTATTGATTTCAAAGAAATTGCACTAGCAACTAATCTAGCCCAATGGCACAACAGGTACATCTATTTTTGTGCTGCTACTTGTAGCTGTTTATCATTTCAGTATGGTTCAGTGTCACAAGAGTGTAATGGAGGGCTCCTTTCCACTCTTAGAGCTTAAAAACTGGATTTGGAACTAGATGAAAAATTGTTCATCTGTTTTCCAGCTCCTTAAGAAATTTATGCTGTCTGGTGTGTGTCTGTGGGTTTTTAGTCAAAGCTGCATTCTAGCAATATGTGATTCTGTGAATATAGTCAGAGGTTCTGCTTACTCTCTTATAAAGGGTCCTTTTGTTCTCAGAGACACTGTTTATATTCAATCACTATTAAAAGTATTAGAGAAAAGACTGGGAATAGTCCCACATCATTCCCCTAAGAAGTTAAGCATCTGCTATATATGCTACATATAACATACCATTGCATACATTTCTACCTGTTAGGTTTGTGAGTATACATTAGCGTGACATCCCCCACCAGAAAGACATAGCTAGGCAGTGACATTCTCTAAGTTCATGAACTAAGAGATTTTAGTAGCCTTATGCAACCCTGACTCAAATCCCAACATTACAGCTGTCAATAAAACAATATCTCCCCCAGGAAGCAGCCACAGAAGTGGCAGCTTGCTGCAGCAGCTTGCATCTGAAAAGGGCATGATGTCTAGAGTTACTAGAAATAGACCAGAGAGGAGACGCACAGTGAGGAGCTCAGACAGAAGCTCTAATGTAACGTGAAATTTTTTTTTAAAAAATGCTTCAGTCTTTCCTTTGATGGAGAAGTATCAGTTTTCCTACTGTCACATTTGCTTACTGGGTACAAGCCTGCCCTAAATCCATCAGTGTAAAAGGCAGGATTGTAACTGAATTCAGGCTGCTTTAGTTCCAGGTATTTAAGTGGCCTGTAGTGGCTGGTTTGGCTCATCCTCTTTTCTTTATTACTACTGGAGGAGCATCACAGCTCCTTTGTCTTCTCTCATCAACTGAATGCTTGTCCTTAGCAGAGTTTAGTTAGAAAAAAGCAATCTGTAGTTTGTGTCTAGTAGTCAGAGAGGTTTGCATGTAATCAACAATTCAAGGACCCATGCTTGAACTTACAGTACCTGTTCTTTTAGAGCTCTGCTTGATCTCTTTTTTATGCTTTTTATGAAATCAACAGTAATAGATTTAATTCTGAAGATGCCCGGAACAAAAGGAAAGGAAGCACCTTCGTTCCTAAAGCTTATTACTGGAGTGCAGATGAAGCAGAGAAGCGAGGTGGGGCACTGAGATGGTCCATCCCCAGGAACTGCAGATAAGCAGTGAATCAAAACTTTCACCACACAAAAATCAGGCCAAGTGATATTATCAGACTAAACTAATCTTGGAGAAATCAATTTTCTTTCTGCTTTTCGTTTGTGGTTTTGTTTCTTGTTTTTTTTTTAATTCATTTTTCCAGTTCAATATAGCTAAGTTAGAAACTGTGTGGCAAAGCCAGGTCTACATCAAAGCATGGAAGCAGCAAGCAGAGAACTCCGCAGCTGTTCCCTCAGCTTTCGTAAGGTTCATTTTTGTTGAATAGAGATGATCATCACCACCTCCATTGTTTTCACTGACTTTTCATTTGACAAATGGTTCCCATTTTTATACTGAGAAGTTCAAGACATAGAGAATTTTCTGGAATGCTAATCTAGGTAGCAGGAGGGGTTTTAGTATCTAAAAGAAATGTCAGACCATGGGCTTGTTGGCTTCAGTAGACTGGCAAGAAAAAGCATTTTGTAGTATGTTATGCTATCGGCAATGACATGTTCAGCCGTTGTCCTACAGAGACACGAATGGCTGTTCATATTAATCCCAGAGAAACAGCACAGCCTGTTTGCGAAGCTCCAGAAGGCAGCTCTGTGTGAGCTGAGTTTTATTCATGGGTGAGGAGTGTTATTCCTGACCTTGCAAGCCCCAAAAACGTATTTTTAATAACAGAGTAATGAGTGATGGAATAAGTGCAGGAAGTGGTTTTAACGCACAAACAGCAAAGGAAATCTTATTTCTTAGCACAGTCATTATTTTAAGAGACTCTTCCTTGACATCCCCAGAATTTCCCAGGCTAATAATTAAAGTGAGCTGTGCAATTAAAGATAAAAGATAAGAGTTGCATGCAAATATAGAGGAACATTTCTCGCTGAGATAATAACTGGAATAATTAACCATGAAAGCCAAATAACAGTGCATAACGTGAAATATTCCAGCTCCAGGTTTTATTCAGAAAGTTTGATCATCTGGTTTCACCTGCTGGGAATACGAGTTAGCAGCACCAATTTCTTGAACTGAAGTAGAAAGTTCATCACAAAAGTCAGTGCTGAAAAGATCTTTCTTTTTGTGTGTGTGTGAAACTTTAATCCCATTACTGTAAGTCCATTCGTGTGATAGACTACTTAAATACTCTCGTCATTCCTGTTTGTTTAAGGTAATGCATCCTTCTACCAGCAGGTTTCAGAAAGGCTGTTCTGCCCAAGAAAGAAAGCAATGGAGAAACAAAAATCGGTGCATTCCAGTTTCTTCTGACCAGCTGTTGCTCTTAGTGACATGATTTCTGGGCATGGTGGTGATGGGGTGATGGTTCTACAAGATACTCCTAGTGGTCTTTTCCAACCTTAATGATTGTGTGAATTCACACCTCATGGGACAAATTGGTAATGAGAAGATAATTTCAGGGCTGTATCAGCATCACTACAGATAACGCAAATGTTGGGAAATTTATTTTCTTTTGGACAGATTTGCTTTTAACCCACTTCAAAATGAGCCAGAATCAGTGAAGCTGGCAGAATTATTTTTGGTAAGCAATCAATTTGTCAGGAAAAAAAGTCATCCCAGAGAGATTTCTTACTCACATCTAATCCAGTGAGTTGCTTTGACTGAAAAGAAATGGGCTAGTGAGAAGGGTGAAGAAGACACAAGAAACCCTCGTACTGCACTACTACTTACTGTACTACTTACAGCTGAGAGTCTAGATACTTCCTAGGATACAGAAACCCCTCCTTTTCTTCAGGGGATTTTGAGCTTAGTTTCTGGACTATCTTCTGGACAACCTGATCTAGTGCCTGATTCTGGGGGGTGGCAATTCTGCCGGTGGCAGAAGGGTTGGAACTAGATGACCTTTGTGATCCCTTCTAACACACCATTCGGTGATTCTATGGTTCTGTAATTCTTTTCTGCATTAGATGCTTTCATTTTCTTCTCTTGATGTGGATTTGTTTGTTTGTTTGTTTGTTTCTTTACCAAATGTGAGCTACTCAGTGATTTACAAGAACAGTGGCTGAATCGTTGAAGTATGTCTCCCATAGAAGTGCTCTGGCCACCAAACTAGAATGTCCTCTACCTTTTACTGACTGAATGTGCTTTGTATAAAATTAAGCAATAGCTGTAAGAGAAATCATGATTTCCTTCATCTCAGAACAAAGCAAGGCACCAGGGGTGCTAACTGACTCCTGGGGGCTGACAAGTGAGAATCAGGCTCCCCATGCCATACAAGCAGCAGACTGGTGGATCTCACTCCCCAGCTGACTGCTTTCCTCTTTCACAGGAGGTGGAAACAATGAGCGAAATCTAGCCTTTCATTTTCTTTTTTTGTTTTCTAGCAGTGCCCAAAACTGAAATGCCAAATGAAAAATGTCAGTGAGGAGGAAACGTCTGTTTTAGCTCTCATGTAAATGTAGTTTTCCTTCATTCACATTGTTGGCCAGACAGATGAAAGCATACAGAATTCCTGCAGCCCTGCACGCCACAAGGGCAGAAGTGCTGAGCTCCAGAATACACACTTGTTTCCACCTGAACAGGAAGGGCAGCTGTTCTCATGGTATCAGCACAGCAGGCGCCGAGGCTGACAGGCAGGGGTAGGGGCTGTGGCAAGCATTTTGCCATTTATTACACTTAGCATTTCAGAGAGGAGGGCAGCTCTGCGGCCTGCTGAGCTACATCTTGCAGATCTTAAATTGCCTGTCTTTATCGCAGGTCATTATTCACCATGACAGTTAGAAAAAGAGGAAGATTCACTGAAAAACATACAGAGAATAGGCCTGTGGGGACATGAGCAACATAGCATATGCTCTGTATTTCCTGCCTTCATCATCTGTTTTGTTTCTCTCAGTGATAGCTGAATTTCTTTGCCAGATAGCAGGATTTTGTATAATTAATACTGTATATACTTCATAAGTCAGTTTGTAATGTACTTAAGCATCCTTTTGGATGAAAGGTACTTACCATTGTCTCTGTGAATCACAGGTTCCTGTCTTGTCAGGAGATGCAGTAAGGCATAAACTTTCTGCCACAAATTGCTTTCATCCTACTCCTTGTGGCTTTGTAAAAGTGAGGAGGCATCACAGGAGTTCCATCTCTCTGTTTGATATCGTTAAACCAAGTCTTTACCTCTTCTTCAATAATTTCCCTTGTGTTTTTTTTTCCTCACCCTCTATCATACATTGTAATTTAAGAGTGGATGATCTGTCCAACTGCTAAAAAATGAACATTTCAAGTCCTCTCCTTTTCTAATACCTATTTTATGATTCAATCAACTGCTCGAGATACTAACTGTTAAAATAAAATGAGGGTACCTGTGAACATAATACCTGGGCCTATTAAAAAATTCATTTGTAATTCAGATATCTGATACATAGAGTAAGCTACTCAAAAAGGTGATCGTATGTATCATGCACCAGTAAGTAACATGAATATTCGAAAGCCTGCTTGGGGTGAGAAATGTCATAACAGTTCTGGTTGGATTCATGTGGTTAATCGTTACATGTAATTTCTGAATTTTCTCCATATAACAATTCTGCACTGTGTTTGCATGTCACTTCTGGGAAGCATAACTAGCTTCTAGATCTTCCTGTTGCCTTCCTGTTGAGTAAAGTCTTTGCCATGAGCTGCAGGCACCACTATGGGGCTGCTCCTAAAGGACATCCAAATCCATCAGGTGTTGTCAGGTCTTGAATATGTTCTCCTGATGTTCTGTTTTGTCTTATGTCATTACTTGATTTATTCACTAAGGATGAGTGGTGAAATTTGCCCAGGGGACACTGATCACTTCCATGCTGAAACTAGTATGTTTTTGTGGCTGCCTGATCTTCACCTTCCTGCTGGAGAGCAGTGAGTAGGACAAGTTTCTGTGTTTCAGTGCCTGAACCGATAGTTCACAATTCTACTGCAAAATTGCCTTCCTCTGTGGTTCTCCTTCATGAACAAGAAGGGCATCTTTGCCCCTTGCGTAACTTGGCTGTACATCCTCTTCCACCTACCAGTGTCAGGTATCTCTCTTCAGAAGGGAGAGCAGTGTAGACTGCTGTGGACTGACAACATCAAAACTAGACCACCCCACCACACTGATTCCTTGGGCCAGTTTGTCTGAGTCCTTCAGTGATGTGTGGCATATTTGGGGCCTGTTTTCCAGAGCTGTCAACTATCTGTCACTGCCACAGACCTTCGGTGGAAACAGACACCCTGTTGGAGCTGGTGCAGGTTAGTAGAATGGTTACATTGTTAAAACTTTAATTGAAATTTATTTTCAATTGCCTGGATGGAGGCTTATGAATGATGAATATTAGCGTCACTATTGCCCCAGATCAGACAATTTGTTGATTAAATGCTCTCTGACATCAGTTTCTGAAGCTTGTCTCTCTGTAGCCTTAATCTCCTCCCACTACGATATTGATAGATGGAAAAAACAAACAAACAAAAAAGAAAAAAACATATTTATTGTGGGAATTATTTTGTTAGTGTATGTTCTATGTACTTTATACACAGAAACAGCTGATCAGTGGGAGTTAAGTGATAATAAATCCATGACAGAGATACATACTAGGAGTAGAGAGCTGTTATTGTACACAATCAAAACAATGATTTTTATTGTTCCTTTCATTTATGTGGGATGAGAAAAGTACATTTTAGCCAGCTCTTTTTATACTGTTTTTGCAAAGATGTTAGGAATAATTTTCTTTGAGCTTAAAGCACAAGGGTGATTTTGCACAAAAATCAAAACAATGTTATTCTGATGAATTCCTATTGCAAAGCTTCCATGTATCATACTATTTGAAGTAGTACACAGACTTCAGCCATGGTGAATGGGAGGCATGTCATGGTTTTGTATTTTACTTTTTATTGTTTAAAGTTCATTCATTAAGTAGAGAAGGACTGACAAAACTTATAGAAGGCCCTGGTACTGCAAAGACACTGTTATTGCGGACATGGGGTTGTTGGCATCTCTCTCTAAAATGACTGGCAATTATGTGTACAATGTGAATAATTAAGTTGTATGTTAAATCTTTGTATCCTTTCCTAAGAACTCTGTGAAATCAAATCAGTGCATTATTGATTTTCAAGTTATTCTAAATATCCAGAAATGTGATTTTGAGAGCTGTCTTTTTGTTATTCCATTAGAAATACCAAGAATGTCACATCTGCTCTTTCTTCATCTAGCTAGAGGGCACGAAACTTGTTGCAGATCTTCTATTCAGTAACCCTCTGCCTGGAGAGAGGCATCTGAATTCTTTGCAAAGACATTTTGTCTCAAATGTTAGTCACTGAAGACAAGTAAGCATGGAAAAATAAAAGCCACACTGGCTAAAATACTTCTTTCTTTGAGGAGCCCTGGTTTTAAACATCTTGTTATGTGGCTATATTTCAGATTACCCTGTTTATGATAGCTGCTGACAAAATCAGAATTTCTACTGTAGAGATCAGGAAGAACCCACATGTAATTTTTAAGATACAAACGAAATAAGTAGCTAACAGCAACATTAGGTTTTATTGATGCCAGCTTCTGCTGTTTGTTGTGCACTTTTTATATTTTGTTTTTCTTCAATGGGTATCCAGATTATTTTAGGAAGACAGTTTGTTTCTAAACATTGAGATCACAGTATTCTTTTCCTTTTAGATCAGAAACTGTAATGATCTTTTATTTTTAGGGGAATATTCAATTCCCTTTCAATTAACTTCCAGAGGAAAGGCCAGTTTCTAGCATTTGTGTCCAAGATTAGCTCTTCTTGACATGCCTGCTTTGCCTTACCTTTTATTGTTTGCTTTGTAAAAGGTTTCAGAGTGATGCTTAATAGAATGTCATTGCAGTTATTACTGCGTTCACTCTGAAGCTAGTAAGTTTCTACTGCAAAAATAGTTGCTTGGGTTTACCCATCCTCTTTGTTTGTCCGTTGCTGGGTGAAGATGTGATCCGTCTTTTCTCAAAGTTAGATACTTTTTGCAGAGGATATTGGTATCTCACCAATAGTGTGAGAGCTTTGCTGTGCAGAGACTTCCTCATAGTGGCTGCATTGACAAAGAACCTGTTTCTCCATTTCCCATCTGTTTAAAAGAGGTCACGAAAGTGTAGACTGTCATTTGCTGAAATGTATGGGGAGGAAGTGATACATGCTGACCTTATTCCCCTAAAACTGCAGTAAGGGCACTGTAAAGTGGGGAGAAAATATGTGTGCCTTGGCTGCCCAGTTGTTACACAGCCTAGCGTTGCTCTTCATTAGCTGCAGGAGGAAGTGGTAGGGAAGAGTAAGCAATAGAGTATGCTTCAGCTCTGTTGTCCTCTCCAGGATGAGGTTTTCCATCTAATTCTGGTATTTCCCAGTTTCTACAATGGCTGCAAATCAAATTCTAATAATGTGGTGCTTGACTAGATCAGCTGAATGACTAAAGTGATTGTTTTTCTCAATATCGGGTTGTCATATGTTTGAACTGTTCTATTCTTGACTTGGTTTAGGTTTCTTTTTTGCACATGTGCAATGATTTGGATGCATTTTACATACAGAAGAATAACAGCTGGTGAGGAGGCGAGGAAGAGTAAGCTGTAGTTACCAGAAAAAGTTTTTATCATATGCCATTATGTAGAGTTCCTGTCTAAACCCACGTCTTATGATACTCTTTATCCTTTGTCTGAAAGAGCTGTGTGCCTCAAGGTATCATTTCCAGAAGGCAAAAATAAAAACTGTCCTACCTTGCAAGAACAGCAGTTCTTCTGAAACACAGTAGAATTAATCCTGATGTAATTATTGAATTAGAACAAATACTGCCTTAAACAATTGTCTGTGGCATTCTGGATCTACTGTTAATCTCACGTTCCTTGAACTATAGAGGAAAAGGACTAAGGTTTAAAATGAATGAGCTCTGGAACAGGCTTCCCAGGGCATTGGGCATGGCTCCAGCCTGCTAGAGTTCAAGAAACATTTGGACAATGATCTCAGACATAGGGTTTGTATTTCAGGTGGTCCTGTGTGGATCCAGGAGTTGGACTCAGTGATCCCTGTGTGTCCCTTCCAGCTCAGGTTATTCTTTGATTCTGTGTTTTCTTCAAGCTATTTAAAACCTCTACATTACATTACAAAATGTCTCTCTTCTGATAAGTCAGAATTTTGCATCTGTTCATGCCAATATTTAATTAGTTGACAAAATATTTTATTGTTGAGAAATAATCCTAGAAGTGAACACACGAAAAAGAACACGAGAAGTACTGCGGCACTAGTAAATTGTAAAAGTATTTTCTTTAAACCAGATGAAGAAAGCTTACTTGAAATGCAAGTGAGCATGTGGAATGCATAAAGCCAGAGCATGTTCTGAGGTTTTCCAGCAGAGATCAGAGTTTTGTAGTGCTGTCACAGCACAGACCAACCCTGTAGTTGTCCCTGTGTACTCAGTACTCACACCATGAAAATGGCTGTGCTGTGGCGTTACCTCCTGTCACACATAACCTCTTCCATGCCTGGAGCTCCCAGTACAGGAAGGACATGGAGCTCTTGGAGCAGGTCCAGAGGAGGGCCTCTAAGATGATCAGAGGGCTGGAGCACTTTTCCTATGAGGAAAGGTTGAGGGAACTGGGCTTGTTTAGCCTGGAGAAGAGAAGGCTGCAGGGAGACTAGTGAGCTCTGGGCAGCCTGGTCTAGTGGTTGGTGACCCTGCACATAGGGATTGAAACTGGATGATGATTGTGGTCCTTTTCAACCCAGGCCATTCTGTGATTCTGTGGTTCCATTTCAGAAGGCAGTAGGGTCAGATCAGGAGAAGACAGTGGCTCTCCACCCAGTGAGCAATAGACCTTAGGATTTATGTGGATGCAGGAAGCTTTCCCAGGCTCACAGAAAGACCATACAAGTACCTTGAACAGAGATCTGTTGATGAGCATTGTTTAGGAAAACAGCAGAGCCAGAAGTGGTCTGACACAGGATTAGAAGCAGGTCAGAGATTTCATGTGTTTTTACTCTTCTCTTTACATCTAATTATAGCTGTGCACAAGATATACAATAGGGAGAGATGGACATTTGGGCAGAACCAGTAGGGCTGTGCGCTTCTGTTGTCAAATGTAATCGCTGTCACAGCATAAGTAGTGTTTTAATTCTATTTCATGAGAGCTATTTTAAGATTTCATGCCCATTTATACACAAATAAGCGTGAAATAGAACACATATCTTAGAAAATGTCACGCTGTGAAGTGATATTAAAAAGGAGCATTCCTCCTTAGAGTATTACATGAATAACAGATTTGTGAGCAATGTTGGGGAATGTTGCTGGATACCATGCACTGTCCATGATCCTACTGTAAGTGTTCTATAAAATGTGAAGGCTAATAAGCAGCACAGCAACAAAACGCTGAAGCATAGCACTGAATACATGAATAATTTTGTGGAAGTTAATAGGACCACTCATTCCTTGAGTGATCACAACAGCTGCTCTGGAAAATGATTGCAAAATGCCACCCTTGTTCTTGGCGGTTCTGTGCCATGCGTTTACTCATAAACACAGCTGTTTAATATTAGATACAAAAGTAAGTTTCTTATTGTTTTATTGTCATCAGCCCTGTAGCTTTGGAAAAATGATCTGGATCAAGCATTTAAATAGTGAGCCAGAGTTTCTTATTCAAATAAACTTTTTATTTAACTTGCTTTACTAATTTTACTTTTTTCCTTTGGAAAAAGTCAATATTATTTCCATACATAGAATTATTTTCCAGTTTTTCTTCTAGGGCAGAAGTTTCTGTAAGTCTGCAGTACAGGTACTATGCACACAACAAAACCACTGATTCTGGATGACTACTAATGTCTGTGTATGTGCTTGATTTCTTACCACTACATGCTTCAGGCTGGAGAGAGCCTCTGCTGTTTGTCTGATCCAGATTCCTGCCTAAAGCTAAAGAAGGTTGCTCAGGACCTTTTCCATTTCATCCTAGAATGAAGACACCATAGCCTCTCTGGGTGATCTATGTCAGTGTTTGATCACTCTCACAGTAAAAACAGTTTTTGTGAAAGTGGAATTTCCTGTATTTCACCTTGGGCCTGTTGCCTCCTGCCCTATTCCTGGGTCTCACAGAGAACAGCTTGACTCCATCTCCCTGCCATCAGGTATTTATATACATGGCCAAGCTGCCCCCTGAACCTTCTCTTCTCCAGGCTAAGCAATCCCTCTTCAAGATCTCTCAACTTCCAGCAATTGCTTTAGAGCCATTGTCTTCACAGAGGCGAAGTAGTGTGGACTTTGCTCTCCATATGAGCAGCAGTGCTCCATGTATTTGGAGGTCAGCAGAAATAAAAATCCCTTTCATTTACAATCACAGAATTTCCAATTCAGAAGAAGCCTAGAGCTACTGCCTGCATCAAACCTCTCCCACTGCCTATGCAGTACCTAAGCGTGCCTGCACTCCTCCCCCAGTTCCATCTTACTTCAGGCCTAACAGAAACCTGGAGCATTTGTTGATTTGCAGTCTCTTGCTCTATAAAGTAAGACTGGCAGCTTACTTCAGAAGTTCAGTTTTCCCCAATTTGATGACATGGAAGGCAGTGTAGGTCTGGTCCAGGAAGATGATGTAAGTCTGGCCTAGATTTAGTGTCTATCCTTTCTATTTTCTATAATTAAAGAAGAGAAAGGAGAGCTTTTTCTGGCATATTCATCTCAGTATTTATGGCTATGTATTTGTGAACTACACCTTAACACTGTGGACCAATGACTGTGCAATACCTATTGCTTGCAGGCAAGTGAAATGGTATCCAAAGTAAAACAGGGACATTTAAGTCCTGAATAACCATTGAGCACCTTTCACTCTTCAATGTAACTCTGAACAGAGTAGTAAAAACAGTCAATGGTGCTCTCAAAGTTTCTTTCTCACTGCATTTTTGGTTGTTCTATAGGAGAACATGTACTGAGACTTATGCAGAGGAGAAGAATGTTTATGAGATTGTTATATGTGTACCCTGAACCTAGACGGAAGTAGAAATTATCATTAAATGGGAGGAAACTTTATGCTGTGTGTCTGCTGAATATGCTTAATAAGTTTTGCCTACATTATTTTTTATTTTAACATCATTTATCCTTGGCATGTAATTTAGAAACTAGAGTTTGATTACTACTTGTAATTGTCTGCATTTTCTGTGATCAGTCTGTGCATTGTTCAAAATTGATGTTGCTAATTAAATAACAGGAACAAGAACCAGGAGTTAATTGCAGTCTGTGCAGGCTGCCCCTCAGGTGTTTTGTGTCACCTGGAAAGCCTCAGCTCATTAGCAGAAACAAAGTAAGTGTTTACAGAACTAGAAGCAGCTGGAGAGTTACAAAATTGCTGTGTCCCTTAGAAGCTGCTTGTGGATGTATGTGGTCGTAATCATGGTCATGGTCATGGTCCTGGTCCTGGTCATGGTCCTGCTCCCAACTATGAACATCAGCAAGACTTTAATGAGTTGAAAAGACGTAGGTGACAGACTGCGTGCAGTTCTCTTCGTTGGTTACCGAGATACAACAACTGTATGCCACCACCTCTGTGACATGGTTATACAGCTTCTAGTCAGTTGATTGGCTGAGCAAGGGTTGTATTCATGTGCCCTTAGCCTCCATTTCTCCTGGGAGTATCTGTTTGATTATCAAATATGAGCCTTGACTCACCTTCTGAGTCACTTCTTTTAAAAACAAGTTTATTTGCGGGTGAACTACATACTCTCTTCCAAGAACTGTGTTGTCTTGACTTTAAATACATGATAAACTTAACTGCTCAGACATTGAATCACCCCGTGCATCTGACCTACTTTACTGTTTATCCCACGTTCTCTGTTTCTGAGTTATCTCCAAGCTCCCACATGACTGTGTGTCTCAAAACACCTCTAGTAAGAATGTTGATGGGCACAGAGCCAGGAGCAGTTTCCTGAAAGAGGTCATCTGTCCCAGCAGATTTACACGTTTACTTTTCTACCTGCTCTTTCAACATCCAATGTGAACTATTTTGGAATAGAATATATCCATCACACTACTATTATCTATTGATTTCTCACCCTTCAAGAAGTCTCTAGAAGTGTATTCTTTTTTCCTTCTGACGTTATGAAAATGTTACCATTTCAGTGTGGTATCTCTGCTGATATTTAAACAAAAGCAAAATGTCCTACTTAAATGTACTGGCTCTCGATAGTCATAAATAGCTTTTCTTCCTTCAAGCCTTTGCCAACAGCTCATATCAACTTTCTTTTTCTCTCCTTTTCTTTCTTTTTTTTTTTTTTTTTTTTTCCCGTTATTGTATTTACATGGTTTTCTGAAGGGGTGAAAATGAACTGCCTTCAGAGAAATATAATGAAACAAAGGACTCATCTTTTCACAAGCTTTGCAGTTTTCTTCATGAGGAAGCACTTTCGATTTTCATAAGCAGGGAATGTCTAGATGTCAGCACTCTCTGGATTTGAAAGCAGTGCAGCAGGCATTCCTAGAGGGCCAGGGCATATTTGTAGATCATGAGGTATTTCTCTCTCACTCCTAGCGGGGCTGTTAAATTGTGGCCACACTCAGCAGAACCATTTACAAGTTGGAACTGTCATGGACAGACTATCTTTCTTGGATCTGTGGGCAATGTGAGATAAGTGCCTCAGGCTGGGGGAACACTACCACTGTCACAATCACTGTTTTCAGAATTCAAAGCAGCTCGCAATTGGTTTTGCACTGTACCTTAATAGGTAGCGCAAGCCTGAGCTCATATTCATTATCAGGCTCTTTAGGAAAATGATTTATAGCCATTTTGTGAAGAGAATTCTTATCCAGAAAGAGAAAATTAATGGAATTACAGAAGTGTAAATATCACTAATGGTGTGAAATTATCCCCTTCTTCGAGTTTAAGTAATGAAATTTGAGTGTTGGAGAAACAGATGAGTAGTATTCCCACTGAGGACTCAAACTGAACTGATAATTTGAAATCTGTATTCCCAGTTGCCTTTATGCTTTTCAAGTTTCTAAGCCTGCTTCTTAGTACCAACTAGCATTATCTACCTTCCCTTTATTACAGCTCTGAAACAAGAACAGCACTGCCGCTTCTCTCTAAATGCAGATGTAATAATGCTTCAGTCAAATGTAGACAGCCATGTGCTCTACCAGTGAATTAAACTTTATGTGTGTTCCCTTGTACATGAAATGTGAATACACGGAAGTGCACAAATATATTAGGTATAAGGCCTTAAAAGTCTCATGTCTAAAAAGAAATCTTCCATCATCACATCTCAGAAAGGGTGGTCAGGCACTGGAATGGACTACCCAGGGAGGTGGTGGAGTCACCAGCCCTGGGGGTGTTCAAGGAAAGACTGGATGTTGTGTTGAGGGACATGGTTTAGTGGGAGCTATTGGTAATAGGTGAATGGTTGGACTGGATGATCTTTTAGGTCTTTTCCAACACTGATGATTCTATGATTACATGAAGACTGTCAACCAGCAGCTTCACAGCAGTTTTGAGACAAACAGCTTTTAACAAATAATTATATCAACTTCCTTGTATAGATTTATATTCTTCCTTTCAATAAGTCACCTTAACATTATTGTATGTAGAAACGTTTGAATCACAGTGATTTTTGAGGAAGATAATTTGCAGAATGGTTGTTCAAATAGAAATTTGAACCTATTTGGACTGGAAACCAAACAGAAACTGGAAAGAAATATTTATTTATTCACTGTATTTTGCAAAACATTTTTGCAAATGCACCTTTTCATTTGTGAGCTGCACAACGATCTGTCTACTCTGTACATGAATCATAAAGGGAAAAGATAATTAAAGGAAAAAAGAGACAGAATACAAAATTACAGTGAAATTTAAGAACTTCACAGTTGCAAGATTTCAGCTTAGAATCTGTAATCAGCTTAAAACTGATGAGTTATAAATATGTTTTCTAATTACATTAGGTAAAAAAAGGCCATAATCAAGCTGACATTACAAAGATTCCATCTTTTCTTCAGTTTATGCAAGTAATTTAAGTGCCTGTCTTGGATTTTGATTCTGGTTATGTAACATATTGGGGTGATGTCAGTGGAGTGCAAAATTGATTCTTCATGAAACAGAAAAGCCTTGAATGGTACACAACACAGGTTTCAAGCAAAAAGAGCATGCCTGGTGAAGTATGTAAAAAAACTCAGATTCTCTGCTCTTCAGAAGTTATATGTGGGCAGTCCTCTGTTTCCAAGCTTTGAAATTTATGCAAATCATAGCAGTGCTAAGCTCTCTTACAGTTAGAGCACTAACATCTTCTGGCAGTCAATATAAAGGAAGGGTCTGAAACAAAGGAAGTGGCCCAGAATTCTGGGTTGGTGTCCAAATCCTCACCTTGCATATAGTTTTGGGACCCCACCCCTTCTTTGTGTTTGTAAGGAAATCACTTCGCTGTGATGCATTTCCATTTCTTCAGACCCCACTGTTAAATCTCACAGTGTGCCCGCATGAAAAGAACTACAAATATAAGCTGAGAATAATTTATTACTAAGGTGTTTTTTCTCCTTTACATGCTCACTCTCCCTGCCACACAGCTTGATGCAAACCCTTACTGTGTGTTTGAAATTGTTTAGGAAGAGTGAATGCAATTCTTCATTTAGCAGAGAAGATGCTATAAGGGAGTGTGTTATGCCTTTATATCCCAGGAAATATAATGTATGCAGCAGTAAGAGAAGAAATCAAATAAGCTGTTTGCAAACATCTGTACTGATACAGAAGAGCATTTCTTTCCTACACCCCTCATGGCGGAGCCACCACCTGCCCACAGTGTTCTGCTGGGGAGCACCTGAGGAGCTGGAGCTGCTGGTGTCTGGCTGTGTGTGAATGGGATCTGCCATGCTTTATTATAACCTGGCTTGTAAATGTGCCTGATTAAGGCTGATCACTGGGAGATGAAAATTAGGTGCTTAAAGTCATGCAATTGAATGTGACCTTAGCAGCAGTGTCTGATCAGCTCTTGGAAGAAGTAAGAAATACCAGAAAGTTATAGAGAGGCAGTCATAGGTCTGTTTAATATGACAGGTGGAACTGATGAGAGGAAAATATGGCACATATATAGAAGATGGGTTTTACTGAATAGGTTTTATTTAACACAGCAAATATAAAGCATATATTTATGGTTCTGGACAAAGAATTCTCCCTCATATATTCTTCCTTCCTGTGAGAAGAGGTGGATAAAGAAATGGGGGACAAAAAGAAGTCTCAGTTATCCCATTCAGCATCACTGATTTTATTTCTTTCATTTGTTTCAGTACCAGTTTGTGGAAAAATCAACTGGGAAAAAAAAAATCACACTTTGAAAATGCTTTTGCTGCAATAGCAGAGATTATTTGATTTTTTAGCTTCCTCTTGCTGTTTGCTTTACTTGCTTTCCTTTAGAAAATGGTCACCTTGATAATCAGCTTTATTTTCCTCCTTTCCCTCCAATCATTTAATTTTTGGGAGGTTTTCTTGGAGTGTTATGTTTAATGGGAAAAAAAGATCATAGTAATGGGAAACTGTAACAGCCATTTAGTTAATCTTTTGTTTCTTTGTTCATGCCAGCATGAGGTTGTTCCATTTCATCATCTATTATATTTGTTCAGCTTGCTTTCAGCTAGTCAAATGAGCTCCACTACCATAGACAAAATCTAATGGTAAAGCTGGCAAAGCAAGCTTCTCTTGTTTAGCTGTAACTCAGAACAAAGGCAGGGGAGAGATTGATTAGTATACAGATATCAGATGAGCCCTGCCAGCCCTCATGACCTTGGCAATAGGCTACTATGTTAGCAGTCATCTCCCATGCTTTTAAGTGAGATGACACATGGCTTCTTTGCAGTGAAGAAGTAACCCAAAGCCCACTCCTTTAGTCCAGTTCTGGAAGTGGTATCTGGATGTCCAAAAGTACTCTGAGATGGCTCCTGTCCATCACCCAGGGCAGGGACGTGGTAGATGCCCCATCCCTGGAGACATTCAAGGTCAGGCTGGGCCAGGCTCTGAGCAGCCTAATGTAATTGTAGGTGTCCCTGTTCACTACAGGAGATTAGATGACCATTAATGGTCCCTTCCAACTCAAATGATTCTATGGTTCTGTGATTGTATGACCTGTCATGCTTGCACAGCTGATTCACCTTGGTCTGGAGAAGCTGGGATTGCTGTTGTATGCAAAGCCACAGTATCAGTGTTATGGCAGGAATGGGGGTGAACCCTTTCCCATGCACCTCTGATGGGTGATGCTTATGGATAATGTGGGTCTACACCCTCATCCTGAGTTGTATGGTATGGGCCTTGTCATGCATGTCAGCCAAGGGAGTGGGTGAATGGATATTATTCAGACTGCTGCACTGTGCATGGATGGCTTCTCTGTCTTTAGAGGAGGGCCATGAAAGATGTCCAAAATAATGATTTTTCAGCACTGCAAAAAAGGAAAAGAAAATATTGCAGAGGAGCGGGAAGTGAGAGTAATGCGGGGAATTAAGTTCTTCCAACATGCATCATTGTATGGTGCACATTTGGTCCAACAGTGGTGGGATCCCACAAATTTGCTGCTGTGTTGTGGCCAGAAGCTGGGCAGGCTTAGCTGTACTGAGCCACAGTGCTGGGGCCAGGAGTGCCCAGGGAGCCTGTGGCTCAAATTGTGGCAGGATAATGCCAGTGCATTTTCCCAGCAGTGTCTGCAGGCTAGAATCCTTTGCAAAATGGGTTTGTGATATATCACAGCTAAAAGGGTGAGGACTTTGTAAATGAAAGATCACTGAGATATGTTCTGAAAGTAATCTGAGAACCAGTTGCTGCCACTTGCTCTTTTGTAGTAATACCTGGCACCAGTGGCCAATTTCCAATAGAACTGTTGTCTTTCTCTGTGTAATGCTGTCAAAAAAAGGGTATAAAATGTAAACATACAGATTCAAACCATGTTCCTTCACTCTTCTTGAGTGAACTTGGTCGCTTTTTGTTTCGACTTGCCTGTACTGAACTTAGCTTCTGGACTTAAGTAGATATACCTTCATTGACAAATCAATGCCCTGCTTTAGCTACATACTAGCTCAGATAGAAGGCATACAGCCTCTTATTAGCTTTTATTGCTGTGTCTCCTAACTGATTGCTGTCTTTCCCAGAATTAAGGTAGATGTGGAGGATTTTAATGAAGTTTACAAACCCTTCTGTCATCACGACCCAGCCTGTTTTGCTGCGGTGTGGTAGCACAGGAATCTCTTTGGATCTGAGCCCTTCATCCAGCTTCTGAGAAGCTGAGTATTTCTTCTCACAAACACAGATGGCACTGGTGGTGGTCGCTTTGGGAAAGCTGCTGCTTGAATGTTGTTAAAAAAAAAAAAAAAAAAAAAAAAAAGCAATAATCAAAAAAGGAAAAGAATTTCTTACTCACCAAAAAAAAAAAAACAACTGCTACTTCATTCTGAATTGCTTTGCTGCTCAGATGCTTTTCTGAATGGAGGTGGGATTGTCAGACACCAAGAGGCCAAAATCTGGACTTTGGAAATGGCTGTAAAGCATTCACACAGCGACCAAAGTCAGAATACTACAAAAAAAAAAATGAAGAATAACAAAACAGAAAACACATCTGGAAAAAAAAAAAAATGAATTTTAAATGCTGTAACATTGTTTTTTAATTATAAAAGTATGGACAAGACTAAGAAGCCAAGCCATCAGAATCCCTAGTGTCACATAAACGCTTTGGGGGAGCTTCCATTCATTTTTTTTACTCACACAACTCCTGGAATAGCACAGAGCAGGGAAGAGATTAAAGGGCAAGCTGAGCAAAGTACAAAACAAACAGTTAATTAGTTTGCAAAATGACTTTGATATTTCAACTGTATTCACACGTTTGAATTCTTTAATGAAAAGCCTGCCACTTTTTTAACAAATAAATCATAGAAGACCTGTCTGGCATCCATGAAATGACTGTAGATAAGAAATCTGCACTCTTCAAAATGCTAAATTCCTTATTCTCTTGGGAGGGCAAGGGAGTTGTTGTAATATGACAGTGACTCACAGATACTATTTATTCTAACAGCCAGCTGGTAGTGGGGATACAAAAAATGTATTTTAATTTAGCTTGTATGCTTTCATGTATGTAGGAGAATGAGAGAAGTGCAGGTAAATAATTTTCAGTATTCTCTTTTAATTGAGATTTTTAATTTTTTTTAATGGAGATTTTTTAATCTTATCAGTTATCGATATAAAACAGCATTTTTCCCATTCTAAACATTTTTTATTGTTCAGTTTGACAGCTGTGTTGCCTGTTTAAAGAAAAAACAAAAAACAAAAAACAAAAAACTAATGCAGGATGCTCTTCTAACCCTAATAATAATAGAAAGAAGTTGAAGATGCATGAGTTGGGCTCTGCCTCCCAGTCATTTTAGAGCTAAAAGCATCACAACTTCTTTGTTTTTATCTCACACGTGGAGTCATCTCTAAACCAAAGTTTTTCAATTGAGACTAAGAAACATTTTCTAAAACTTCTACAATGGTCCAGTTAGAAAACTTGCTTACCAACGTAAGCATTTGGGACATTATATAGCTGTGAGGTTTCCAAAGCTATGAACCCAAACCTGGAACTTCTCATAAAAAATATGATATTGATGTTAGTGATCTTTGAAGATTTGGAGTTAGTGTTTTCCCTTAATCCATAGCTTCTCTTTTCAGTACTAAACAGAAGAGAAAAATTCTCTGTCTGTCCAGCTGCTCAGGAAAAAGGGAATTCGTACATCATAGCCTCTGGATACATTTGGTATCAGCAGCTTCAGGAGTTCAAAGATCCTGAGTAAGCTGCCAAAGCCATGGGATTGTCTTTTCATCTTCTTTCCAGTCTCTGAGCTTATAGGATCACACACAATCATTAATAGTTTTGTCAAAACTGAGATAAAAAGCATACAGCCAGGCGCACAAAACCAAAGTAGAATAAAACCCAAAGTAATGAAAGTTTTGTCTAAGAAAAGGCATGTCATCAAGGGTTTTGCTTTGTTTCTCTTCAAGTTCATAGTTAAAGGAATGAAAAGACAGAAATGATGAGGGTGCCATGTACTGTCTGCATTTAGATCATGCTATAGTAGATAGAGGACAGTCAGTTATGTATGTTTTATTCCAATTATGTGTGATTATGGTGGTGGTAATAGCTATATACGGACTTCAGTGAGCTAAAAGCTTGAAAGCAGATAAAGACCCAAAACACACTGCTGAGTTGTGTCACACTAAAGAGGCCTTGCTGCTAGACATTCGTTTCCATTAAAAAAAACCCAAATCCTGATTTCCCAAGAGTGTAGGCAACAGAATTGCTTCATACTTGGAAAATCTTGGTGGTGGTGGACAAATGGTCCAGATTGTGTTGGGACACTGGCAGTCACACAATGCAGAAACCCTACAGGAAGAGTCTTTTGTGTAAATATCTCAAATCCAGTCAAGCATATATCTTCAGAAAATATATACTTTTTCGGATATATTTCAAGTTTTCGTATACCCAGGAACAGCAGAGAACTATGATTATGTTTAAAAACAACAACACAGAAAGTACTTGCCTCTTTCTACAACATTCCCTTCTTCTGTAACATTCCCATAGTGCGTGTTCAGGCAGATTTTGCTCATCTGAGATTATCAATAACAAATGCCTCTGAAATTAAAGGCCTGAGAAAGCTAGGATGTGAGCAGTACTGAAGTCTGTCTTTGATTTTCAAAGCAAAGAGAAGGGTTACTAAGGAGGGTGAGTGAGTCAGTCGGAGTCTTTTGGCCACATCAGTTCCTGAAGAATTTGGAAGTTGCTGTATTGTCTTAGGTTTCCAGTTTCGTTCTTCGTTAGTATGCAAGGTTAAATAATCAGCCCGCTACAAAGCACATTTAAAATTCTGAAGATAAAAAGAAGGGTGATCCTGTTTTGTTTTGTTGTTTGTTTGTTTTTGACCAATGTTTTCCTGGAAGGGATCTTGATCTATTGAGATCCTCTTTACAAAGTTGTGACAGAAATTTAAACTTTGGTAACTAAGACTTATTTGAAACATAAAACTGGCTGAAATTAGGGTTTTGCAAAAGGAGCAAGGAGAGTTGGTCCTGATTCTTTGGCATTTCAAGCTTTAGGCAGGATCTATCTAGACATTTAATAAATGGACAGAAAAAACAAAAGTATTAAGTGCTGTGCTCAAAGAGTCTGCTAGCTTTGAGGATTACTGCTGGCCTTGGGATGATGAAATAGGATGTGACTGGTACAATCATGCTGTGCATAAAAAGTTTTAACAGACATAATAGCACCATGCATTTCTTTTGTAATGGAAAGAATTATTTTTGGGGGTAATATTCAAAAGGGACAGATAGGACAATTTTATGGAGCTCGTTATACATGCCCCTCAAAGAACAAAGAGGCTGAAATAGCTCAGCTGAGTATAGTGTTCAGCTGAGCTCTTTCAGCTCCTGATGTTTCCACCTCCTTATGCATTGCCTTGTGCTTTTCCATCACCTTGGCCACTGTCTACTGTCTAACATAATCTCAGGGAATAGAAGGGAGAAGGGCAGGGAGAGGTGGATGGAAGAAAGAAAAAGCCAAGAGAACTGTCATGGCTTTGAAATTTACTTCAGCTGTTACTTTAAGGATGCTGAAATCATTTGTGATAAAGTAAATCCCAGTCCTTGAAGAAACGTAGCACACAGCTAAACAAAGACCAGAGTTATCTTTTTGGTGAGATGTTGTAAAATATAAAAGTTGAGAAGTTCAGTCCTACATATATGTTCCCCATCTTTTCCCTACAGTATATGGACTACTTGGTTTAGTATTGCTCCTATGAAACAGTCAAGTTCTATCATCCCTGTTTTATAGGCTTGGAACCAATGCAGGTAAACTGAGGGAAACTTCCTAAGGATAGAGGCTCAGCAAAGTTATGGTCTCTCATTCCTGCTAGTAATTGCAAATGCTCCAAAGTAGATTCAGTGTAGTAATTGCAAATGCTCCAAAGTAGATTCAGTGTTATTGTGAGTAGGTGTTTTGTTGTTTTTTTTAATAATGCATCTTCACACATGGGAGAACACTGGCTCCTTTCACCACTAGATACTTACATTTCACCACATGGTGAAGCAGAAGATTCCCTCTACTGCAAAGAAGCTCTAGAAAATCACCAGTGGGGTTCAACAGCATTAGGACAGTCTCCCTTCCCCTCTCCTTCCCTCTCCTGGAGGGCTTCCACAGGCAAGGAGCTTCTGGGACTGATACTTTTTAATGCCAGAGTTGCTTTAAAACTGTATCCCATGATATTACACCCTCTCTTACACCCTTCCAGCAATGACAAATATGCATCTCACTGAACATTTAGAATATGGGATTCTAGAACTCCCTAACTCAGAAAACGTCCTGTTCACTTTACTGGGCAATGCATATGTTTATACTGTACTGTGAATAAAATTATTATAAGGGCTATAGATGGTAATCTCATATAAGCTATAGTTCTCTAGCTGCTGATGAGCTTAAGACTTTACTACTCTGCTCTCAGTGCTGCACTTTCCATCGCATTACAACAGTCTAACCCACTCTCTGTCATCTCACTAACTATATCAAATTGTGTTAGAATAATGATATAGGGAGAATAGAATAGCTTACCTTCTGAGGTTGCTATCAGAAGATAGATACAAGACTATTCTTTGCCTTAATATCAGATCTGATTGGTACATCCACATTATCTTGTGACACAATGACATCAAATCCCACTGAAATAGCTGAGTCTTTCTCCTAGCTGAAGACTGTAAGCCCAGAGGTTAATATGTAACACAGAACTGTTAGGAATTGAAGTGTTTCTTGTGAAGAGAGGTGTTAATGAACTTTATCCTTAATAGGCAGCTGGATGCATTCTTATATGCTTTAATCATCCATGAAGGTCATGGAACCTTTCTATAGCTGGCTCACTGCCCAATGGATGTAAAATCACAGAGAATGCTGGATGGAGGTCAGTCATCACAGATGGAGACCTTTGAGCTCATGGTGCTTCCTACAGAATTGGTCAAATCAGCCCCAAATCAACTGATCTTTTTAGAGAAATTGGTTCTTCTTCCTATGAAAAGTGTAAATCTGCATCCTAGCTGAGACAAACCAACTCTGCCACATTGCCTGCCCACCCCAAGTTACTTTGCCAGCTGAAGCCATGGGTGCCAGCAGAACACTCTGGTTTCATGTCAGCCCCTTCTGTGAACAGACTGAAGGGCTCAACCTTTCTTAGTATTGTTAAGGTTGGAAAGACCACTAAGATCGTCTGGTCTAACCATCAACCCATCCCCACCATGCCCACTGAACCATGTTCCTCAGTGCCACGTCTTGACAGTTCTTGAGTACCTTCAGGGATGATGACTCTACCCATTAAATTATGATTCATTTAATTAGGTTTCAGTCTGGTTTCTGTTAGTTAAAAGGTGTGGTTTCAACTGTATCATAATTTTGTACTGTCTGTATTTTTTGGTTTCATATTGGTGACTTTTTCCATCTATCTAAAGATGCTGTCCTTTTTCTGCCTCATGTTCAGTTTTTGGCCTCAGCAAGTTCCTGTGGTAAAAAGCTCTATGGATTAATTGTACAGTATGAAATAAATACATTCTGATTTGCTCATATTTGAATGCCCAGGTACTTGAAAATCAGCATGCGAGGAGACCACATAGTTGTGTTAACTGGCTAGATTACCCCCACATTTCCAATAAGTGTTACCTCTGCCTATGATTTCTTTCAGATAGCTTGTAATATGCCAAAAATAATAATATTAAATCTATCTGGTCTCATGAAAAATTAATCAAGAGTCAGAGATGTTCTTAGAGGCTGTCTAGGAAATATATGAATCTGGGAAGTATTATGCTTATTTTTAAGAAAGATTTTTCCATAAAATCTTACTGTGGGTTGTTGCTTTTCCTAGTTTAAAAAAAAAAAAAAAAAAAAAAAAAAAAAAAGAGTGAAATTGTTACATCTTAAAAAGCAGCATCCAAATATACAGAACTTCCTGAAGTAATCAGGACTGAAGCAGTCAAAGTATCCCATTCCTACCACTTTTACTTGCATTTATATGGAACCAATTTAGAATGCTTTTTCTCATCACCCAGATGCTCTTTGGACAAGGGCACTTAAATTTTTTGCAGCCTACATATGAAATCTGGTTTGTTTTGTTTTGTTTTTGGCATATTAGCATATCCTGCAGCCTTGCTGTCTCCTCATCAGAAACTGACTAACTTACCCAACAGTGCATTCCAGGTCAGAACAGAGACCTGGCAGAGCAAGAGAGAGACTTGTAGAACATTTGTCAATGCTCTGCACTGGTTCTTGTAAACTCAAACACGTGCCTGCAATTTTTCCACTATTTGAGGTGATTTTCACTATTGTAGAATAGTCAAGACTCCACACACAGTATTTCAGCAATTGCTCTGTGACCCTAGAAATATTTAAATTTCTCAATATTTGTATTCACATTGTGTTGCAGCAGAAATATATGATGTATGAATGTTTCAGTAGATCACAGCAGGCAGCTGCTAATACATAAGAAACATGAAAGTCCTTTAATCACCAAAAACAATTGATTCTATTCTTGGGAGAATTTATATGAACAGCAGGTAAACTGTTTCTCAACAAATTTATCTTACCTTGCAGCCATAATTCAGAATGCAATGTGGATTTCATAGGCAGGTTTCTACTCTTGGTGAAAATAATGAATGATGCAGGAAGAGTGGTAAATGGGAGAGAAGGGAAAGCCACCTTGGCCACAGGTTTGGCTTAGGGCAGAGTATCTTTGGAGGTTTGTGTTGTCATTGTGTTTTGTTCTGGTTGTGTGATGCTGGCCTGCATAGAAGTTCACAGCAGTTCATCAAATTAGTAAGGTTGGAAAAGACCGCTAAGATCATCTAGTCTGACCATCAATCCATCACTATCATGCCTCTAAACCATGTCCCTTGGTGCCACATTTCCCTGTTTCTTGAACAGCTCCAGGGACTGTGACTCCATCGCTTTCCTGCGCAGTCTGTGCCAATGCTTCACCACTCTCTCTGAGAAGAATTCTTTCCTAATATTCAACTTGAACCTCCCTTGGCACAATTACTCTGTCTTAAAATCCTCATGATTACCTGCCCTTCCTCAGCCGTTCTCTGCAGCACTCATCCCCTTCTCCATGTACAAGACACTGGAGCAGGACAGTCATTACTGGAGAGAATGCTTTTTCTTCCCTACCCTTAACACAAATGTTCCGGGTTTGCTGGAGGTTTGAGAGAACACCTGTAGTGGAGGAGTCAGGAGTATTTTAAACTGGAGTAGCCAATATATGGAAAGGGATGGTGTTTCTAAGGCTCATTGCAGAAACATCTCTGATGAGAAGGAAAAGATAAGAAAGGGAGGCGTCTCTAAACTTTTATTGTAACAGTTGACAAGTTATTTTAGAATCTGAGTTACATTTCATGGTGTCATTCTTTTTTTCCTCTAGCATCAAAAAGTCCCTCTAGTATCATGGTTGTGGATCCTTGGTGTTTTTCTGTGCTGTATTTTCTTTTCTGAAAATCTTTCTATCCCCAGCCTTGACCTTAGCCCACCTAACCCTGACACTTTTATCCCAGCCCCTTTCAACCACCCATCTCCTCCCCCAGGGCTCTTTTCCACTACAAGCAGAAGTCTCTTTTTCAACAACCTGTTTGCTTGGATCAGATACACCTAGAAACTGTTGCTACAGTTGCAATATCCAGGTCTGTAATTGCTGGGGGACCTGAGTCCTCTGATGCGTCTTCCTTTGAGCTCTGCAAGTCACTCCTGCCACCAGAGGCAGCGGACCCAGAAGTGTGAGCTCCCTGGGGAGTGGGCTATAAGAGGTAGTAAACACTGCTGAGGACCAGGAGTAAATGAATTGGTGCTGTCTGACTGGGATGTATGTTCCTTGCTTCTCCAAAGCAAAAGGAGCAACTGGAGTACCACAGTAAGGCATGCCTTGTGTAGCTGTGATTATATTTTATTTACTGCTATGCATTTACTTTACAGCGGTTAATTTCACATGTTATTGAGGGCAGTACTGGAATATATAACAGTTCTGCTTGTGCACTTATAATCTGTAGGTGATTGGGCAGGTTTCCATTCTAGGCGTGATTCTCTTAATGAAGGTTTGCACTGTTTGTCTATTCTGCTGGCACTTCTACTTTTGCAATTCATCCAATATCAATTTTCTATCCTAATCCCATCTTTATGGTCTGTATTTAACACGGTATCAAGGTATGCCATCAGAACGGTACAATAACCTTATTCCAGTTTTTTTAGGCACTAAATTTGTGCTTAAACAAAACCTTATTAAAATGTTTTAGAAGTGTTTAACTGATGGGAATAGGTAAGACTTGAGGTTTTTTGTTGTGTTTTGGTTTTTTTTTTTTTTTCCTCTTGTAATCTGAAAAAGAGTATATTCCTGCCTTGTTCTTGTCATTTTCCATTAGCATCCGAAGTTGGCCACAGGATGCTGAACTTGTGTCTCCAGTCTGGTCCATTCCTGCTAAGAGCACAGAGCACTGATATGCTGCTTGCTGTAAAGCAGGAGCTCACGGGGTCTTATCTGGCATTTCTGGAGGCTGTTTTTCTCTGGTTCTGTTAGAAATCCCATTCCCAAAGCAGCATATTCTGGATTGTTAGGCTTCTTCCTGACAAACAGAGACAAATGCGCTCCCCTGTGCTGCCTGATGTGGAAAAGGGCAGTCTGTGTTCCTCTTACCTACTTTTCACTGTCATTGCCAAGAAACTAAGCTTCACAGCATCAGCAACTAAGAAGAGAATTCCTTCAACAAATAGCAAGGCAAGGCTCTTATAAAAAAAAAATTGTGAGTTTTTTTCCCATACCAGTTTATTTCTTGGATGTTGGTTTTGGTTGATTGTTTTTTGTTTTGTTTTTTTGTTTAGTTTATTTAATGAATTTTCAACAATCTTGCTGCTGCATAGGAAGTATTCTGAGATGAGACTTAAGGATAAATTTCTTCCCAACACTGCAAGCTGCTATGGGGCTGTGCTGTGTGACTGGCAGCCTGACCAGGCAGTGCCCACATATGCCCATCCAAATGACTTACACTTGGTGTGTGGACAACCATTTGTTCTCCATGAAACCTTCAGGCATCCCACTGTGTTGCAGTGTAGTCAACCTCAGAAAATAAGATGTTCTGAGAAGTGTCTTGAGTAAGTCCTGAAATCTCCAGCTGCAGGGCCAGGTGGGCTTTCTAAGCAGGCTGAATCCTGAGCAATGAAGTGCTGTGTTCTTCTGTCTTCCCTGAAACACTAAGGATAATATAGATGTGGTTATACAGAGGCACATAAACTGTGCAGCCTTTTATATTTGTTGTAGGGCATGGTGCACCAAATTCAGGCTGGGTAGAAGGAAATGGGGCTCTCCTGAAGATAATGGAGTTTCACCGCATTGTCCCTGGATAAGATGGGCTGCAGTCCTAGTGTGTTAAGTTTATTAGGTGCACGTTACCTTCTTACAGCTTCTTTAATATCTTTCATCTGAAACTGGATATTTTTCTAGATGTTTCATTTCTGTGTCTTTGTCAGTGAGCGCATGATGTGCTGTGTAACAGCATCTCAGTTAATGGGATCTAATGCCTATATATATACTTAAGCGAATGTATTTGATTTTACCCTTTCTAGTTTTGTTCAGTAACAACAGGTGGCATCACCCTTGTAACTCAGGGTCACTGTCTCGGACAAGTGTTTTCTCCCTCATTATTCCATCCTGATGGATGTCTAGGGATTCACACAACAGCCCCCCTGACTCAGCATCAGTTCCCCTTCTTGTTTATCCCAGGCCCCTTTGGCTGTCAGCTTTCTATGTGGAGATAGCTTCATGGCACACATCAGCAGAAGCAATGGTCAGACCTGGTGAAGGTCTTTCTCCACTCTCAACACATTCCTATGTTTCAGTGACAAAGCTGGAGCAGATTTGTAGCCACTCAATTCAGGAAGAAACAAGGAGACTGTTTTGAAAATGCCAAGGTAGAAAGGGTCATTGAAAGTGAGGACTGCTATAGTTCTTCAGTTAAATTAAAGCACATGAGTATGCTGAGAGCAGATCTTAATGAGGCTTGTGAAGGCCTTGGAAAATCAGCCCTCCGAGGAGAGGCTGAGGGAAGTGGGGCTGTTTAGTTTGGGGAAAAGGAGGCTGAGGGGAGGCCTTATTGCTCTCTTCTGGTATCTAAAAGGTGCTTACAGTGAGAGCAGGGCTGGTCTCTTCTCACTGGTGACGGGTGACAGGATGAGGGGAGATAGCCTCAAGATGCACCAAGGTAAGTTTAGGTTGGATGTTAGGAAACACTTCTTTACAGAAAGGGTAGTTAAGCACTGGAATAGGCTCCCCAGGGAGGTGGTTGAGTCACTGTCCCTGGATGTGTGTAAGAGCCGTTTGGATGTGGTGCTCAGAGATATGATTTAGCAGAGTTGTTAGAGTTAGGGAACTATAGTTAGGCTGAGGTTGGACCTGATTATCTTTGAGGTCTTTTCCAACCTCAGTAATTCTATGATTCTTAGCTGGTGTATCAAGACCTGACGATCCCATTAGTGTAAGAAAAAAACTAAGTGTGATTAAAAAAACAAAAAAACAAAACAAAACAATACCAATGCAAAGATCAAATTGATAGTGGAAGAGAAAAGCAAATTATTTTCAGTTGTATGTTATAAATTATAAACACTCAAATAACAGCAGTCAAAATGCATGGTTTGGAGTTGTTTTTTTTGTTGTTGTTGTTTTCTGAGTAAAGTGATATTTCTTCCTGCTCATAGCCATGCTCTTGATATGGTGTCTGACCTATAGGTATTTAATTCTTTTTATGCCACTCTAGTTAGGAAAGAGAAATCCTTGTTTTGTTCCTCAGAGCAGTAAACTGCCCTATAGCTTTAAGTGGAACGTTGAAAGTAAATCATTTTATTTTAAGCTCAAGTAAACTGGCTCAGTCAGAAACTGCTAAGTTCCTGAACCAATGCCCTGCCAGAAATGGTGTAGGCCACCTGAGACCATCCAATACATTTCCTCCCCTCTCATCTCCACTGTGTATTGTCCACAAGTGGGACATGGAAGCCAAGAAAGGGTCCCCAGAGTGTCACGTAGGAGAGTTGGCCACCATATGTCATCTGCACAGATGTATCTGGGTCTTCTGGGAAAAAGATCTGAAGCTTAATTATTTCCTGGGTAAAATTCCATTGACTTCACAGGAAGGATTTGAACCTGAGGAAATATTTAAATTTTGTGGTAGTTCTGGCACAGAAAATGTTTCATTGCCTTGGTTCATCTCAGCTAAGAATTAATAGCCTGCTCTGTCTAAGATGATGAAGTTTGGGAAATTCAAGCATGTGGAATGTATCCAGAGTGCTTTCGTTTTGTTTGTTTTGTTTGATCTCAGAAATTGATAATCAAAATAGAAGGTGTGTAATTTTGCTAAGTATGATCCACTCTTTACCTGCATGGGGAACTCTTAAGAAAAATATTCAAAGCTACTCTTCATTGTGTAAATCCAACATCTCTTTCTTTAAGGGTAGATTGCTGCTCAATGCCTTCATTGTCAGTGCAGCAATTGCGTTACCTTGATCACTGTGACTTGGCTGAGGAATTTAGCCAAAAAAGTCTGGAGTCTATTCTGAATCTTGTTGCGAAAAGGGAGTACTTTTCTACAAGCAGTTTTTAAGATGCTTACATTTTTCCTTTAGGTTTGTTCCTTGTTGCAACGCAAGTAGATTGCGCTGGTTTGCATTCTAGGAAAAAGAAAAATAAACAAAACAAGTAGTGAGCATCCAAGTGATCAGGTATGTTTAGAACTGAATGTGTTGAGCAAGGAGTTAATTTGAACTGGTTTTGCTTTTCAGACACTGCAAATGGACATAAACAAGCTGAATATCACGTTGCTTCGGATATTTCGCCAAGGAGTGGCTGCAGCACTGGGACTGTTACCTCAGCAAGTTCACATCAACAGACTCATTGTAAGTACCATTGTAAGTACCAAAAGACCATATACAATACATTTACCTGGTGATTTAGAATTCTCTTATTTATTATCACGACATCATGGGGAACTTCAATAAAGACAGAAAGACACTTATTTTTCTGATGGATTTTTTTTTTTTCAGGAGTGCACTACAGAAAAATGGATCTCCATTACAAAATGACTTAAATTTTCTTTTGAAAAGAAACCATTCTCAGTTACAGTCTAGAGAAAATGAAGTCAGATAAATCACTTTTGTGTCTTATTCATAAGAAGTTCTCTTATCCCTTAGTTTGCATTCCAGTGCCATTCTAAATCACATTCACCAAAAGCCACTTTTGTTTTACAGAGGTTGAATCTTGCCTAAAAGATACATGCTTCTGCTGTTTGAAGGCATCCTCACAGTTTACCATCAGACTGTCCATTAGTAAATTAAATGTCCCCTCACAGTATTAATATTCACTACTTAGAAATAGCAGCCCATACTCACTTAATGCTGACATATCATTTTTGTAGAAGAAATTTCCTTCCAACAGTGAAAGTGTTTTAAAAAACAATTTTCCCTGTGTGTTTTTCTGTGAACGGTTGAGAGCATACGTTCTTAATGCTGTTGTATTTTTATTTATTTTTTGAGAGTTAAGCCATGAAGCAAACAAAGAAAAACAAGTGTTGTGTGTGTATTGCCAGCATTCAATTCATGTTGCACTGAGGGGGAAAAAAAAAAAAGAAATTCTACCTGCAAGTCAAATATTAGGGAAGAAAGCTGGCACGTTCAACATAAAAGTATTGCCTGCCTTGATAGCTTGATAGGATTGTATACATTAAAAAGGACTATAAAACTCTTTCAAATAATGTCTCTGGGATAAAGGATCACACAAGATGTATAGCAGAGAAGATGAACAGGAATGCAAAGCAGCTCTTTTCATGTTTGCCAGAATGATGCTCATTCCTGACAAGTGATGCTGATTCTCCTTTGTCCCTTGTATTAACTCGAATGAAAGATATATTCAGAGAAAACCAAAACTACATAAGAAATGTTGCAGTTTGAGGTGCATATTTCAACACACCCAAACCCTTAGTTACCTTCTTGCTCTGCTCTGTGGCAATTATCTAACCAAGCAATAGAAAACTGCTATTCATTTTCCTGCTGGTTGATAGTTTTTTTGTTTTCTCATAGGGGAAGTGGTAATAGTATTTTGAATCTGCACAGAGCTCAGAATATATTAAATACTATTAATTAATTAGTCTTCTCAACATCTGAGAAATGCTGCTATGAGTTACTGTCTTTTTTTTTATGTAGGGAGGACACAATCTTTTGCCACATTTGCTCTTAAAATCACAGGCAGAAAGTCAAAAATTCGCAGCTTAGGAGGCACCATTCTCATTTCCTATTCTTTTACCATGAGCCAGATCTTTGCATGCAGAGTGCTGGCAAGCAAGCTGGGCACATCAAAATTCATCTCAATCAGTTGAATCTGAGCTGCTGATGTAGGTTTCTTCCAAAGGCAATGTGGAGAAAGGTGATTTAAGAAACACTGATGCCTGGTTATTTTAGGATGGATTCAGTCATTCACTGGAGAAGCAGACTCTCTGCACTGACTTTGGGGTTGATTTAAATGACTCAAGTAAGGCAAGCACTCAAGTTGGGTTCACACACCCTTTGTGGACATCAGTATTAGTCTCAGACCATCACAACCAAGCAGAGGACCTCTCTGGCAATCTTTTGATGCTCTACTGCAGTCATTGTCCCTGACATCTCTAATGTAGCACCACTTGCACTGCAAGAACTGCAACAACAAAATCAGGGTGGGCATTAATGGAGGGGAGAAGCTAGTGTGTTTAGCTTACTTTTTAAGCATCCTTTCATTTCACTGTGTTCTCCTAGAATGTTACACTGCAGTCTACTGAAAATACTTTGTAGTTTGTTATAGTGTGTATTCGCAACATGTATATGTGGGATTAGAACACAACACCAGAATGCTACGGCATTATACTAAGCATTCTTGTTTAAGGCCTAGCACCCTTAACAGAGCTGCCCTTCAGCAGAGATCAGAACCATCAGTTAAAATACTTCCTGGGTCTTTGCCCTTGTCCCCATCCATGGTTCCTTCCCTTGTTTCACTGACCTGTCTTGTTCAGTGGTTCTAAGGCCTAGTCAATGGTAAATGTGACAAAGCACATCTGGTCGCATATAGAATTTGCATTTTCCTGCACAGTCAGATGGAATTTAAGGAGCCAGGGAATGTGTGCGCTCTCCTCAAAGAGCGGGTTGCAGTCTTTCTATTCCATGCTTTCATTTCTGGAGATATAGTTAAAATCTGAAGACAAAAGAGATTATCTATTCTCAGACCCTTCCTGTGATTCTCCTTTTTAGTATTTTTACCTATACTAATTATTATTATCATTATTATTTTTTCTAGGGCAGAAAGAACTGCGTGGAACTGTTTGTGTCTCCCTTGAACAGAAAGCCAGGAATTTCTGATGCACTCCCATCTGAAGAAGTTCTGCGTTCACTTAATATCAACATTTTGCATCAGAGTTTATCACAGTTTGGAATAACAGAGGTCTCCCCTGAGGTTGGTTATTACCTTCCTAACCTGTAGTTTGTTACAGATTTGGTAGATCTTAGAGCCACAGTAGTTCTTAGGCTGAGGTTCTCATGAACAAGGCTGGGAACATACCAACTAAGATGGCGTTACTGCTGTACAAGAATTACACAGCTTGTCCTGCTAAGTTACTTTAAAATTACTTTTTAAGGCTCTTTAAACATTAGAATCTTGGTCCCCTTGCAGAAAAATGAAAGGTTCTGATGAGCTGTTTCTCCCTACAGCTAAGAGTTATAGTTGCAGAGAAGCTGCCTTCTCCCCTCTGGGGAGAAATAACTGCATGTATCAGTACAGGCTAGGGGATGACCTGCTGGAAAGGAGGTCTCTGGAGAAGGACCTAGGGGTCCTGCTGGACAATAGGTTGGCTCTGAGCCTGCAGTGTGCCCTTGTGGCCAAGAAGACCAGTGGTATCCTGGGGAGCATTAAAAAGAGTGTGGCCAGCAGGTCAAAGGAGGTGATCCTCCCCCTCTACTCTGCCCTGGTCAGGCTATGTTTGGACTACTGAGTCGCAGTGAAAAGCCACAGAAATTATTAAGGGCCTGGAGCATCTCCCCTGTGAGGAAAGGCTGAGTAACCTGGGTCTGTTCAGCCTGGGCATGACTGAGGAGGGAATCTGGTAAGCATTTATAAATATCTAAAGGGAGGTGGGAGACAAATGGATGAGGTCAGGCTCTTCTCAGTGGCGTTTGCAATAGGTCAAGGAGTAATGGCCTAAAACTTGAAAATAGAAAGTTCCAGACTAACATGAAGAAGAACTTCTATATGGTAAGGGTGACAGAGCACTGGAACAGGTTGCCAAGAAAAGTTGTGGAGTCTCCTTCTATTCTATTCCTTCTAACCTATTGTAGGGTACCTGCTTTAGCAAGGGAGTTGAGCTTGATGATCTCTTGAGGTCTCTTCTAAACCCTGTGATTCTGTGAGCTCATGTTTTTCTAGATCTAAATCAATACTTGAGCCAGTGTTGAGCTAGTACTAGCTGTTATATTCACCTGTTTTTCTGCTGATCGGAAACGATTGTGTCATTTTAGGGGTTCTAAGCCTGTTTAAGAATCTTGAAGATGTTTTCAGTATGAAAAAGACAGCATAAAAGCAGTGTCAGTTCAGCACAATTTTACATGATCTATAGCAATCTGCCACTATGAAAATGAAGCAATTCACAGCTTTTAGCTGTTCTAATGGAAAAAAATAAAAATAAAATAAAATAAAAAATGAAGCCAAGTGATGTTGTTTAAAAGTCAAATGAGGCCTTTTTATTGCCCACTTGCAACCTAGGCTAGGCTCACTTTAAGTTACAATATCTTTTGCTACTGAGACATATGAGAGTGACAGTTGTGATAAACGCAATTATTGGTTCCAAGTACTTAAGATACAAATAACATCTCAGGTAGATGTGGGACAAGAACATGTATGAATAATAGATGAATGGAGAAATGTCATCAAACTATGAAAAGATGCTGAGGAAAAAAAAAAAAAAAGCACTGAAATCAAAATCCCATCTGTGTTGGACAGTAGTCTGTGGGGCTCAGGTGTTTGCCATTTATCTCTGAAACTAAGTGTAGAAAACCAGATATTATCTTATAGAAAAAGATGATTAGAATTGAAGTTCTATGAAAGTTCTGCTTCATTCTATAAATGAAGCAGACTCTACTTCCCTCTCTCTAATACTGCTGGAGAAACAAAAGGTTATTTTAATATTCCAGCTGCATGCAGATTGTACAGAGAAAACCCTGTTCCTGCAAAAATCTTGCAGTTTTATGCTGTTATTTACCCTACTATTCCTTTTCAATCTTGATAATCTGTTTGCATGTGTAAGACTCAACAGAGCAGCTGAAAAGCAACTAATCAACTACTCAGCTCAACTACTAACCATTTATTTACTTTTCACTCCGCTACCAGCTCTAACTAAATCATGAGTGAATGAACTGTAGTCATCCACCAATATTTCTGAATTCTTCCTAGCCAGTATTACCTGTGCATTAGCAATGTATTTGTGCAGAAAGGAACCATGATCCTCCTCTTTCTAGATGGTGGCTCGAAGGTTTTAGGATTGAAATTCTTCTCTAGTACTAGTTGTCTTTTTCATTATTAGCTGCATAAGACTTTTAAGGCTACCAGCTCTCTCTGCAGTAATCAGAATGAAAAAGATACCCTCAGCAGGCAGCTCAGCCCATCTCTGAGGTATCTCTCTTGAGTTTGCCCGGTTGTCACTTTCTAACAGAGCGTAGTGTGAACTAGACTCCTACTTGCAGTGAGCCAGTGGTGGCAGAAAGAAGAAACTTTACTAAGATGTGGTAGGAAAACTGGGATGGAGAACTGAAGCTCTTTCCTAAAGTGTCAGCCCATGTGATAACATGAACACCAAACTTCTCAGTGGATGTAGGTGCCTGAAACTGTATTTCCATTTGTTCTGATAGTCATTAGCAAATTCAAATTGACTGATGCATTAATCACTGATGGATTTCTTTTCAGTTACATCACTTTTCTCAAAATTCACATCATAGTTTCTTATGCAGTTGTAAGAAGAGCAGATTTCCTGTATGCTTTTGCTGTAGGAACCACTGGAGTCCTTTTCTGTCTGCTGTAGAATGGGAAAGTGTACCTGTGGAAACATGAAAGTTTAATTTAGGTGTGTCAGTGCCATTTCAGGGATCAGAGCCAATGTCACTTCTTTTCCAATGGCCTATTGTAGCATTTATTCTTTTATTATGCTCTAAAAGTTTGTGTCTGAAGTGGAATTTAGAGCTGTATTCTGATCCGTGGTGTCAGAGGGCAGTGATCACACTTCCTTAAAAACAAGTTGCTGCTGAACTGGTGCTTCTTGATGGGACTAAATCCCAACACCTATGCAGACTGTGTCATTACAGTCTGAGAATACCAATGCCTTAAAATTGTGTTGAGAGAATAGAAAGAAAATACTATTGAATTTCAGAGTAGAATAGAACTTTGAAGTGGTTTTGGATGAAGGAGTAACTGAAGTTATGGTGAGTAAAGTAAGTTTTACTATGTTTTCTGAGATAAACTAACTGCTAGCTGGGAGTTGTAGGCTAAGGAGAAATCTCCATGAAAGAATGTATTCCAGAATTATGCAATCCCAAAATGTACAATTACAGCAGCCTTCCACAAGCTTCTATTGTTTGCTTTTGAAGTGTGTGATATTAACTGCTGCTCGAGAAGAAATCAAAGGAAGCAGTCATGCACTTAAAGCGTACAGAAGCCATAAGTCAGTGAGCTGACTGGCAAACAGAGGAGATCCCTGCAGGCTGACAGCTTTTCCATGAAATCACACTTCATCGCACACACGTGTAAGGGCTGAATGCTGAAATGGAGAGAATCATCATGAAACTGAAAGGTGACCTTGGGAATAGCTTAGTACAGCACAGCTGGAGTGTTTGAGGAGGCTTCGTCATAGGGTATGTTAAGAGTTCAAAGAGGTCACTGGTGTTCCTGTGTAGTTTCTCTGTAGGGAAGTGATTTCTCAGCAGTCTTTCCTAAACCTTCCTTAGTTAACGCAGTTAGAATAGCCGAAAAATCAAAGCAACCCAGTATGAACTTCAGTGAACCCGATATGATCCTAAATTTGATCCCCAGCTTTGCAGAACCTTTCCTCTGAGGTCTGAACTGTGATGTGCCATGCTTTCATTACTGTTTCAGCCTAAGGAAGTAGTTGAGGTTAAATGACCCAAGTTAAGCATTCACCTTTTTTTCCAGAGAAGGATCAACTTTCTTGGCAGCTCCTGAAATCTTGACAGGATCTTTCAGTTCCTGATTTTACCATGATTGCTTCAGGCTGGTGTCTCTCTTGCTGGCTGCCCATTTCACTGTTTGTAGAAATAACCTGCTAGGTATGGACTGTGTAGAATACAAAATGTTTTTTTTCCACACCTTAAATGATGTTGAGTTAAAACTATTTAAATGAACCAGGCTAATTCTGCCTAAATCATTCACCTGACTATGGAGACTGCTTATGGAATGGAGTCAGACAGTAAGGATGATGGACATGATAGTGAACATGGTGTCCACCCTCCCTGTAGCCAGGCTTGCTCTGGAACCAGATAGGGCCTATGCCACTGGTGCTCCCCTGTTCTCTTGTATTCCTCATGCCTTTGCCAGTTGTGCCTTTTTGTTTCTCAGCTTGAGCTTTTCTTCCTATCTTCTCTTTCGCTTTTCCCTCAGCACTTAGCTGTCCTGTGAGCTTGTTTCCTGGGTGTTAGCAATTTACAGTGCGTGTGGCAACTGCTGTCCCTCTTATCAGATCTCTCAGAGCCAAGAGCAAAGTTCTGACTTAGCAGTGCTAACATTTCAGAAAGCAATTTCTTATCATGGAAGTGAAATGACTCAGTTGCTGGAGGTCACTGCCTCTTCTGTCACTGGGGAGCAGCTGAGGGAAGGATTCTGCTCTCCTGAAGGCTGCTCAGTTAGACCAGGAGATTAGTGACACTAATGAATCTTGGTTAATTGAAATCTTTTATCCTTTACAGTTGTGTTTCTGTACTTCAGCAGGTAAAGGATTTCTGTGCTGATCCCCAGTGCTGTGACTTTCAAGGAAAACTCTCTACTTATGATGCTGAAAGCTGCCAAGTTCTGCTTATACATATGCATTTTTATTTTTAGCAAGCAATTCTCTGTGAATTTACCATGCTGTCCAATACTTCTCTTTGCACTTGCATCTTGTGGCAGTGTGATCTGCATTAGCATTATCCTGCCCATTTTTAAAGCAAGCAGGCCACAAATCTGCACTGAAAGGAGAATGTGTACATTACAGTGGGGTGCAGCATTCAGCCCAGTATTTGTTTGCATTCCCTCTTCCCCAGGACACTCTCTCCTCCTTCTCAGCAAGCCTTACCAGATGAGTTCAGTTGCATCAGGGTAGAGCTGAATTTGGGGAACTCGTGAACCCATGGATCCTGCTTGATTTGTTGATGTCCAAAAGAGTGAACTGTCTATCCTAAGTCCTGAAGGGTCCCTGCAGTAGTGTAAGTCCAGCAAGCAGCCAATCATCCCTGAACAAACTCTTCCCTATGTGGAAGCAGGGCAGCTCTCAGCCCCAGCATAGTGTCCCTGGGAGGAAGGAGGATCAGCATGCCAAGAGAAGGAAGCTCATTAGTTAACAAAAACTGTAATTAAAGCCATTGGGGGATTTCAAGGCCAGGTTGAATGGGGCCATGGGCAGCCTAATCTAGTGGGTGGCAGCCCTGCCCACAGCAGGGGGTTGGAGCTTGATATTCTTTAAGGTCCCTTCCAATGCAAGTCATTCTATGAATTTCAGTGAAGGGGAAACATGCAGACCTTGAATGTGCCAAGTGGAAACAGAACTTAAGATGTGTGTTCTTCCCTCAGTAATATACTGAATGTGCAGTTAAAGAAATGGAAAGAAAATGAATGGAGGTGAGGAGAGCAATGTCTTCTTATCTTCTGTCAAGGATCCAAGTAGCAGAAAGTTCCAGTTCTTGCAAGAGAGCATGCTTTCTTGTAAATAACATATTGCAGCTAGGCTGAGAGTGTACATACCCTGCTTCTGCTACCAAATATATTTAGAAACATAGTGAAATTCTGAGTATTTAATAGCTCAAGCCACTACAGTAAAGCCACAAATACGTGCTTGTGCAATTATTGTTTCATAATCTCCATCCCCAGGAGTTCCTCAAATTTGAGTGTGCATAGAAGTGTAGGGTCAGCAGGAACCCAGAGATAATGAGATTACTGGAAGCGCATTCAGAATTACTGCTAGTAGAATTCTGAAAGTACTTCCAGCATAATGGGAGTTTTGCTGTGCACGTAACATCCGTGCAGGTGTCTGTTATAAAGGCAGCAGCAGCAGGGCGCCCAGGCTCCTGGGTGAGCAGCGAGTCACCTGCTGTCACTGTGTAAAGTGCAAACAGGTCGGAGGCTGGCGTGTGGGCGGTGGGGCAGGAGATAAGAGGTGGGAGAAAAGGGCAGCATGAGTTGTTTTCTCAGCCCACGCTGAAGCTCTGCCCTTTCCCCTGGTCGGCCAGGTAGTTTCCAAGGAAGAGCACCAGCCTCGTTTGCTTAAGCCTCAAAGCAAGGCTTTGCTCGTGTGGGAGCAGCAGTTACAGAGAAGATCTCAGATCACCTGACGTGGCACCAGGGCCACACATGGGCAGGGTGCTGGGCTGGAGCAGGGGCTCAGAGTAAGTGCCGTCTGCTCAGGAACATGAGTTGCAGCTGCTGGAGATGGGGTTTGGTGCCTGACAGGAGCTATTTCATTTGCCTGTGCTACTGCGTAATATTTTTCTTCTCTTCCTCTTTCTTTTTTATTTCTTAATAAAGAAAAATGTTTTGCAAGGCCAGCGGGAAGCAGACAAAATCTGGAGCAAAGAAGGATTTTATGCGGTTGTCATATTTCTCAGCATCTTTGTTATTCTAGTAACGTGTTTAATGGTAAGTTTTGCTTTCTTACCTTTTTTTTTCCATTTTTTAAATTATTTTTTTTGCTGTTCCTTGCTTCATACTTTTCTCAGTGTGGAGGACAGAATCACATTCTTTATATGAGACGTGTTTTCTCAGAGCTGTTAAAAACTAAGCTGTCATCATGCTGTGAAGCCAAAGTTTGAAGAAATACATTTCTTGAAGTGTTTTTAGGCCAGCTGAAGAATGTACCTAGGAGGAAGCTGAAGAAGTAAATCACGGTCTCTAAGCCTTCAGGGTGACTCTGGAGTGATGTAAATGATGACTCCTCAGCCTTCTTACTAAGGTCCCAGATCACTGAAGCTGTTAGCCTACTGTTCCAGTTAATAGATTATAAAAAAAATAATGCCATGATCATACTCTGTTAGCAGTGTTCAGCTATTAGGAAGAGAGAAAGCGTGTGTCTGTGCTCATATATTGAATATTCATATTCTAAACTGAAGTAACAGATAAATACACAAAGTAGTGATAGTGCTCTTGAACAACGGAGATGTTTCACTGTGAGTTCGGTGGCCATGTTTTTGATTGCTGGAAATATTTACAGTGCTGAATGTGAGGTGTGCGAAGGTCATGCACGCTAGGAACAGGGCTTGACTACCATTCACTTTCCCATGGCATTCTGCATTTCTCCTGTGTTACATCTCACATAGTGCATGTCTCTCATGGTGCATAAACATATGGTTTACTGAATCCTGTGGAAATTCTCAGCATTTGTGAATTCATAGTACCTGAAGGAGTCTTAATTACTTTGCTTGCAAGCATGTTCAATGTTTAATTTAATCTAGGCAGATTTCCCACTTATAACCTTAAGATAGAAGGAACATTTTATCTGAAGATTTAAATGTTCAAACTTATAACAAAATATTATTCAAACTTACAAAGTCTCCTGCAAGAATTATTCTTTTTCATAACTTCTACTTCCTAGCCATCTTCATTTCTCTGTGCCATCTCACTCCAAGATAGCAAGGTAACTCTAGAAGTACTTAATTTTACTCCAGATTTTTACTTTGGAGAAACAGAATGCAAGATGGTTTTTTGGTAGAAGGGTCCAAAAGCAGAAAGCTTAGCTATGTGTGCTGGTGACTTGTAAGCATCCTTGAATGTACGGAGTAGGAAGGAATGCATTAGACATGGAGACCAACACCCAGCTCCTGCAGCCTTTAGCAATGGAAACAACCAGGGCTTGGCTTGCTTCTGCCAGGCACATTGTGTATCATTTGTAAACCACGCTGAGTAAAGCATTAAGTAGGAATAACAACTTCAGTGCTCCTGTGTGTGAAACAGGACTCTACTTTTTTCTTTACATGGAGAAATAACTGAGCTATCACTAAACAGTGCAGTGTTTGGCAGTGGATTAAATTGTTTGCTATTACTCTTTTGCTTGTTTTGATAAACCAATGTGTTTGCATATATTTATATATATTAATATAACCTCATATATATAGCTGTTTTGAATGGTCTGCAAGTATCATTTTCAATTTATGAAATACTTCAGTTGTTATAAAGTGGTTTTCTAAATGATGTGGTTCTTTTCGCTTCAAAAAAAAAATCAGAAAGTAGGGTTATTTTTTCATTTAAAATATTGAAAGATATGAATTTTGTCTTGTCAACAAATGCTGGAGTCTAAGTTTGTATTACTGGCTCCAGTGTCTTATAAATTATGAACGGTTATTTGATGCTCTGGGGAGATTGTAACTTAAATTAGGAGTACTTTTCAGCTTGGTGATTGTATTTTGGAATTCCTTCAAAAAGAATACTGAATTACAAAAAAGACCAACATTTCAATATACATTTTTTTCATTTGTTTTTAAGGTCAGAAGTTTCAGGATTCATAAACTGGTTTCAGGCCTTTTGGAAGCATTTAAAATACAGGATATCTGCATCTGACTAATATCAACCCACCAACTCCAGCATTTTTATTTATTTATTTATTTTTACTAGTTTAAAGATACGTACTTTAATCATACTGCAATAGTATCTAAGCCAACTCAAAAATAGCATTTTTGTATGTAAACTAGTTCTGGACTGCCTGAATTCTTTTATTCTGTTTCAATAAGACCTTTTATAGTGCATTCAAATCAAGGTACTCAAAGACCTTGCAGTAATAATACATTATACAACATGAATAACACTTTTCTTTATCCTTTCCCCGTAGTTGAAGGGGAATTTTTTTGGTTGGCTTTCTTCTCGCATACATACACACATCAGCCTGGCTCATGCAGAGATGTGCACACAGCCACATGTGCATGTTGATAAGTACTCATTAGAGAACACTTTTAATTAGAGTGAACTATCTTAATTTCATTGGTTTTGGTGAGGTTTTACTGTTCAATTCCGGGTGCCCTAAATATCTCTAGGCAGATGAGGTTTTTATATTGCTGTTCCACATAACAGTTGCCAAGGACTTCATCCCATAGGCCTACTTCTCTCTTTGTGATTTCCCATTTCTCTCTGAAGATGGAAAATGGAGTTCCACTGGCAGTTTGAATGGGTAGCTTGGAGGTACTGGCCAAGCTATCACATCAGCTTTCCTTTATAGAAAACTGAGCAGAATTGAAGGGTTATTATCGTGGTGTCAGCACCCCATCATTCTTCCACATAAGCTGAGTCAGAGGACACAAAAAAAGAGCTAACTCCCACCAAAATTGGCTTTGAACCCTAGATCTAATACATGAAAAAGGAAAAGTTGACCCTCTGTGTGTGTCCTGGAAAACAGTACTTCATGTTGTTCTGTTGCTCTGTGCTTCTTTATTATCTATATAATGAGTCTTTGGAGGTATCAATACAACGTCAGTTCTCCCAGTTAAAGCCTTCATATCTGTTTCCACCCATACTGACAGGGATGATTGTAGTAACCTGAAATAACACAGCCAAGTTTACTTTTCATAGTGTGGTAACTGGATTGACCTCTGCCTTTTTGGCCATTGTCATTTTCTTCTGACTTTTATCTGAAATTCATTTAAAAAGTAATTGGTTCACACCACTGAGGATCACATGTAGTTCTTCAGCTTTTTTCCAACTTCTGCAAGTACTGGCTGACTTTTTTTCTATTTTTTTTCTTTTTTATTTTTTCCCCCTAAAATCTTCTAATTAAAAAGCTTAGGAACTAATAATAATTCATAATAATTCAGAGTTTTGGGACCCATAATTTCTTGGGATCTCTGGGGAAAGAAACTATGTTTAAGCACATCAGATACAAGAAGGTATGGTTAACATTGTCACGACAGTGAATTTCTTATCTTTATGTTTGTGGTTTCCAGAAACAAATAAGGCCAAAAGTGATCACTGGGGTGAAGGGTTAAAATATTTCAGATCCCCATTTTATCTTTCCTGATACCTTTGTCCTTGCTTTGTAGCAGGGCTGCTTTTCTGCAAAATTGTTGCAAGAGAGTTTATCTGTGCAATTTAATTCTAAACTCTTTTGAATCAACAGATGGTTTATGCAGCTAAGTCTTGTTTAATGGGTGTACTGCTAATGACATTAGGTCGGTTCCCAGCTAAACCTCTAATGCTAATCCTTGAAAAAACAAACTCATCAGATATATCCAGTCTTCCTTTGGAATGATAGATCTGTGCTAGCCGGGAAATAGGCATCAAAAAATGGAACAGAAAAATTGATTTGGTCGAGGCTCAATTTTTATAGCTTTGCAAGCAGAGTAGAAAGTATATGGGTATGTGTAAGCACCTTCAAAGAGCTGTGTGAGCACCTTTCACTTATTTCCACACACAACAGTAGTGTGACTGTCACAGAAGATGCACTGGTAATTGTCTGAAGTTTCATGGCTCTTAGGAGCATTTTGCAAGTGGAACAGCCATAGCTCAGATCATATTTGTGATGTTCCCCTCAGGAGATGAGGCCTGTTACACCAGTGTAACACAGGCTCCTTTGAAGTAACAGAACTGAGCCCTTGCTATCTGCCAGCCCTTGCCAAGCCCTTGTTTGAGAACATCAGCAAGGAGGTCAATGGAAGAAGATCAGTTCAACTTTCTGAAAAGCTATTGCTGTACATATACACTGAGGGATATCAGTGTATTGGTAATTGTAAAACACATTTCTGGATGGTCAGTGATCCCTAAATAGCTTCATAAACTATGTGTCTATTCAGATATATTATAGAACAGGTAATGTTTCCATGAGGATTTTGAGAAACATCCCTAGGATACTGAGGAGGATTTCAGGGCAGTAGAGCCCTGCCCTGTTGGTAGTGTTAAGTGAGCTGGTAAATTTACTCTGCTCAACTTTAAGCATCTATTTTATTCTGCGCCACTGTCTCTCTTGTGCTAAAATCCTTATATATTTTTCTACAGTTACTTTATTAATTGTGTTTCCTTCTTCAAACAGGTTTTTGTGACTATTTTCCATTCTGCGTTATTTGTCCCTGTAATAATTTAGCTGCTGGTGTTAGGAATAATTACTGGCTCAGAACAAGAACTGTTAAAATCTCTGCCGCCCACGTGTATGCTCTGTGGTTTATGTAATGAAAATATTTATCCTGCTGTGAGAAATGCCATGCAGCATAAGTTGTGGCTTACTTTCTAGGAATAAAAGCCACATTTAACAGTCTTACTGTATTTATGGTTCCTTCCTTACCTTGTTTACCAGCAAATCAGGATTGGGCTTTCCTCTCTGTTCCAATAGGTTCTGTATAGATTAAAGGAGAAAATCCAGTTGTCACTGAGACAAGAGAAGGAAAAGAAGCAAGAGATCCACCTCTCACCACTTCCCCTGCAGACATCTCGATCTGAATATAAGACCACCAACAGCATGGTCCAGCCTGAACATGCTCCAAAGGTTGTCAACGTGGTAGTGGACCCTCAAGGCCAATGTGTTCCTGAGCTCAAACCTCCCCCGTGTGCCAGTCCATCTCCTTTCAGAATGAAATCTGTGGGGCTCCAAGAAAGGTAGGATGGTGCCCAGCACATTTAGAATTTATTCTGTTTTGTCATACTATTTCCGTTGTTTGATTTTAAGAAGTTGTTTTTCATTCAGAGGGTGGTGATGCACTGCAACAGGTTGCCCAGAGAGGTTGTGGATGCCCCATCCATCCCTGGAGGCATTCAAGGCCAGACTGGATGTGGCTCTGGGCAGCCTGGTCTAGCAGTTGGCAACCCTGCACATAGCAAGGCGCTGAAACTTGATGATCATTGTGGTCCTTTTCAACCCAGGCCATTCTATGATTCTACGATTGCCTATGTCTCCTTTGACTGTGGACTGGAGGAGTCATCTTGCAGACATCTTAGATGTGGGATTTTGGTGTGTTAGTGTCTCTCTTATGGGTATTCCCTCATTTCCTTTTCACACGTGCAATGAACCAGAAGTTTGAGCTGAGATTAACTGTAGTACTATAACTCCTTTGTTAATTTGTTTCTTTCCCTTTCCAACAATTGCCTCAAATCATTGTTTTCTTTTTCCCTTTACTTTGCCTGTTTGGATCTTGGAGATCCTGGCAGAGGGCAGAGCAGATGCTTGTCTTTTGTCAGCAAAGGACATCCACATTGTTAGGGAACTCCTAATATGTGGGAAACATAGGAAGGAGAAATACTGCAACTGAATATGTTTACCGGTCTTGTATAGTGTTTCTATTATCGCTTTAACATCATTTTTCTTCTCAAATCCAGTTTTCTCTCATGATAGAGATACAGCCTAAGGTCTTCAGGCATTACAAAAAAGAAAAAGAAGTTTGACCTCATTGCAGCCTTTCAATACCTGAAGGGAACTTACTCCCAGGAGGGGAGTAAACTCTTCGAAAGGGCTGATAATAGCAGGACTAGGGGAAATGGTTTTAAGTTAGAAGAGGGAAGATTTAGGTTGGATGTTAGGGGGAAGTTCTTTACTAGGAGAGTGGTTAGGTCCTGGAACAGGCTGCCCAGGGAGGTTGTGGATGCCCCGTCCTTGGAGGTGTTCAAGACCAGGTTGGACGGGGCTCTGGGCAACCTGATCTAGTAAAGGCGTATGTTTGGTGGCCCTGCTAGGCAGGGGGGTTGGAACTACATGATCCTTGAGGTCCCTTCCAACCCGGGTCATTCTGTGATTCTGTGATTCTGTGAAGTGATTAGTAATGAAAGCAACCCTTGTGATCAGCTCCTTAGAAATACTTGTGCACCAGACATTGCACACAAAACTCATTCTACCTTTTAAATATTGGGCCAGTTTTCTTTTTATAAAACTAGTTATTCTTCCTACAGGAGGATGCACACTGACATCTGTCTCTCCTCTGTTAGAAACCTATATAATTTCTTGCCTCATGGCTGCAGGCCACTTTCATAAAGCATCAGTGCTCTGAATAACTAATGTAGCATGCAGCCACGCAACTGAACTCTTCTGCCCCGGCACAGGAGATAAATGAAAGAACAGACACCACACAAATGTGGTGGGAAGATCAGAATGGAAAGGCAGACCAAGGGGAGCATTCCCTTTAAGGACTCTCAGAGCCGAGCCGTAATTCTGATTCACTTGGAACAGTGGGATTTCAGTGACAGATTTTCTCAATGGCTGTATGAACCACACTGAGTTTACACAAGTAAAAGATGCTGAAAGGCAAATCTGTCATAAAAACTGTAGTCGTATCACAAAATAAGGAATGGGGGAAGCAAGCAAATCAGTTTTGATACTTGCTCTCGTTCCAGCTCTCATTTATATGTAGGATTCCAGATCCTAGATATAAAGCACATAGTGTGGGATGTGAGAGAGAAAACTACAGGGAATAGGTTGTATTATTGTCCTCTGAAATAAGCAGAGAGATCAAGCCTGGGCATCCCCTCTAAACCATAGCCACAGCTTGGGGGCACTCATTAAGTAGTGATTGCAGCCCTCAGGATGAGAAGCTCTTAACAGGCTTATGTGGGTATGGGGGCTTCTTGATGAAGGCAGCATTGAGATTCCTTTAGCCAACTGACTTCACAAGGGGTCCTAAGCAGTAGTTTCTGACTACCTAAGACCCCACTATGATTTCTGAAGTGTGACTCGTGGTTATAAAACAACTCTGTGTTGTTTTATACAGACCTGAGAAAACCGTCTTGCCTCAAAGAGAATCAGTGCACTGTTGGCCACACAGGACAGTGAGTCAGGAGTGGTGCCCAGCCAGCTAGAAGCAGGCTGGCAGCTGTGTCTGAGGGTTGGTGCCTTGATTAATGCAGCTGTAAATGCAGATAATTCCCTGGGCTTGCAATAGCTTCGTATGTCCAGAAAGCGGCACGGGCCTAACAGTGCCGTAGGTTTGCTCTCAGACGCTATCAAGCTGCTTGGACCTGGTTCTCAGTCAGTTTCACAGCCCATCACCGAGGTTCTGTCCTGAGGCTGCCGGCTGCGAGCGGCTGTAGTGAGGCGCTGGGCTTGGCCGGGGGAAGAGCGACATCTAGAGCGGGCGGGAGGCTGCTGTGCTGTGCTGTGCTGTGCTGTGCTGTGCTGTGCTGTGCTGTGCTGTGCTGTGCTGTGCTGTGCTGTGCTGTGCTGTGCTGTGCTGCCTGCCTACAGCTTTGCGTTCCCTGTAGAGCTGCACCGCTGCGGGTCCCCAGGGGATCCATACACCCACAATGTGGAAGGGACCCACAAAAGGTCACTGAGTCCAACCCAAACCCAGCCCTATGTCTGAGAGCAGTATTCAAACACTCCTTGAACTCTGGCAGCTTGGGGCTGTGCCATCCCCTTGGGCCCTGTCACTGTCACCATTGGAACCGGATGCTCTTTAAGGTTCCTTCCAACCTAAGGCATTCTGTGATTCTATGATTCTATCCTTTTCTGAGGGACTGCTCTACAGCCTCTCATCCCCCAGTCTGTACTTATATCCAGGTTGCCCCCTCCCAGGTTCAGAAACTGGGAATTTCTGTAAATTCTGAATAGCTGGTGATGGATTGGCAAGCATTTTTTAGTCCAGCTTTGACTGTAGATCTGACTGCATATGTGTGTGTGTATATGTGTATGTATATATATATATACATATCTTTCTTTTTCCAGCAGAGTAAGGCTTTATTTTATTCAGCTGGGTGGCCCAAAATTCATGTTGATATGCCAGCCAAAATCCAAGTGTGGTGATGTGAGATGTGGTATTTCTGACATGTCAGGCTTTGAAAGTTCTTAGTACAAGCAGTGAGTTGTTATAACAGAAGCATGATGGGGATATAAACAAGTTGCCACACCAGCACAGTGTTCACATGTTTCACAAATGTATTTACTTTCTTTCCTCAGACACTGCTGCTGTTTTTTAGTTCTGGTATTATTTTTGACTAGGACAACTGTGCTTCAAACTGGTGTACATCATTCTGGTTTGTTCAGGTAATTTAGTTATTATCTAGCGTGCAAAAGTACACGGAAGAAAAGAGACACTGTGGAAAATATCTGCTCTGATATGCATATTAAAAAACACAAACACTGCTTTGGAAAGTATTCTGAAGCATTTGTATCCCTTCCTAGCTACAAAGACCTAAAGCTGTGTCTATTTAATCTAAATAATTAATGGCAAAGATCAGAGCAGCGTCTTCTTGATCTGCTACAAATTCAATAGGAGGTGATTCTGTCTGAAAGGGACAGCTCACCACACTTACGTGTCTGGATGCTAGAGGCATGCGGGACTAGCCTGCAACATCCAGTGATAATCAGGAGACATCAGAACAGAGAACAGTCAGAAGAAAAACTCACCTAAACTAATGTCAATTATGACATCCCACAAACCTAACAGATAATGCTGAATCTTGGCTTGAGCCTTCATTATGAGAGATCTGTACATGGTGCTGCTTTTCCCTACAAAGCAGAGCAGTAAAAACCTATGGTGCAGGCTGTAAACAGTGAGACATCCCTTATCATCCCCAAGATGCCCATGAGTTGACAGTTCTCCAGTTCAAACAGATACTCCATAGACTACAATAAGAATAGCTACTTGTATGTATAATGAAAGGTAGGTTAAAACAGTGTGTCTTGCAAAGCTAATAAATGGTCACCTCTGTCTGCTTCCTTACGATATAAGAAAGACACATATTCTGACAGAAAAAAAAAGCAGTACAGTTTTAAATAACTTAAAAAACCAACAGTGTGCTGAGATAACCCATACTAGCCCACGGAACAGGCAAAAAGATAATATTTGAATCAGGAATGTATTATCAAAAGGTACTCAAAAATGTCCATGCACAGAAGTAATAAGAACAGTGGTTGTTCTCTGCCTTCCCTCATCCTTCCTCAGAAACACCTTCTGTTTGAAACCTTTACAGAGAAATTATGGACAGTAAGGACTTGGATTTAAATTCCTATGTTAATTCTGATAGTTGTTCTCATATGAAGGCTGCTCCAAAAGTAATGCCTCCTATTTTATTACATTGGTCCGCAACATCAAAGCCGGGTGTATTTTGGTGGTATAGCAGTAAAGGCTGAACCTTCCTACCAATATTCTGTTACATTTTGTTGCTGTGTGACAGAGAGCAGCAGAGGGGCAGTTTGAGGGAATGGCATCTGACATGAGAGTGCGTGTGATGCAAAGGTGTAAAACTGAATTCCTCCATGTGGAAAAAATTGCAGCAATTGACATTCTTTGACGTTTGCTGAATGTTTGTGGAGACCAAAGAATGGATGTAAGCACAATGAAAGTTGGGCTGCATGGGCAACATTTTCCTAGCAATGAAGTTGTCGTAGCAGTTGTGAAGCTTTGGCTCACCTCTTCTGGTGCAGATTTGGACAAGTATGGCATTCAGGCTCTTGTTCATTTCAGACAAAAAATGCATAGCTATTGGTGCTGGCTATGTTGAAAAATAGGGTTGTTTTTTTTTGTAGCTGGAAACTTGCTCTATCAAATTGTGTCATTGTGCTCTTTGTATCTGCTGTAGTTTCCATGGAAATATGAGGTATTACTTTCAGAGTGACCTTTGTAGTTATTCTCCACAGCCACAAAACCTGAACTATTGTTCAGGCCACATCATATACAATTTTTGCTCCCTACCAGTTGCCATCCAGCTGATAAATACCATGGATGTCAAGTACTAACTGTGATATTTATTCTCCTGATGTTAGAAAAGCAGTATCTGTTAAAATGATTAGTTATATTAATGCCACTGCATGCAAAACAGTTACCCTCAATCAACTTAGTAAGATGTGTAGGAAACAGGGTAAAAAAACCTGATGTATTCTTCATTTCATTTACATAGGCATCTGCATCTCAGGGTATCGCTGTACAACCAAATCTCTAATAGATTAGAGGAAATTCCAACAATTCTCTCTGTTTCTGTTCTGATATTTAAATCACAGAGCTCTGTTAGTGCTGCAAATATAATTATGGCATTGCTGATCTGCTATCTTTGTATAAAACCGGCTATTGTGAATAATCATTTAAAGCAATACACAGACGGTAGCACCTTGCAGTCTGAGGACTGTAAACATGCCAGTTTTTGTATTTTATGACACAGGCATGGGAACTTAATATATTTACAGGAAGGGGCCTTGAATTTCCTGGCTGAAATATACTAAGTTTGCATAGATTTGGAGGATAAATTTACCCTATTGTGTGGAGCTGAATATGCTTTCTGCGTTCTTAATTTAAATCCTAGGATTGTTTTCAGGAAAATGTCAGTGCAATTGTTCAAAGCTCAGCTATCTGCCAACACAAAAGTAAAAGCTGGAGAATGATTTTACGCTGATCTGCTATTAGAAGGAATTTGGAAAGCACCAGGGACCGGTAAAGGGAGTTTGAGGTGGGAGGTAGAATGCTTGTACTCCAGCCCTGTCCCTCTGCCACCAGCTTACCGGAGTGCTTTGGACACACTGCACAAACCTCCTGTGCTGGGTACAGGCTGTCAGGCCCACATGTCCATCTGGAAGGGTGCAGCAAGAAGATGCCCTGAATCTGAAGAGCAGTGAAGAAACTATGTGCTATTGTTGGTGCATGATATTTCAAGAGAGTAAAGGGAACATTACAGAAGGACCTAAAAAAAAGCATTTCTCTATTAATTCGGCAGACCTATTAACTACATTCTATCCAGCTGTGTAAGGTGGACTAACAAATTCATACATCCAGAAGCATTTACTAGTACTGAGGCCAGTAGAAGAGGTTAGTTGGTGTCCATGCTGCCAAGCTCCCTTTACTTCTCAAAGGGAGGGGCCTGGATGCTGGCTGCCTAGCAGGAATGGTTGGTGCACATGCTTATTCCCAAACAATGCCAGGCAATTAATTGCTTTGGAGCAGTCATGTTGGCAAAGGCTAAAAGCAAGCCAAGGGCAAGGCTTGAAATTCAACCATACTGATTACCAAGTATCAGTTCCTGGGACTGTTCCCTGGCACTGCTTAATTGCTTTTTGTTGATGTGATTTGCACACCAAGAAGTGTACATCTGGTGTGGAAGTTCACATGATAGGAGTAATCCTTCTAGCAACCCTCCTTTCAGCTTGGGTCTCCCACAGTCCAGCACTGTCCTTCTTCCCCAGGGTCCACTGAGGCCATCTCAGATAGCTGAAGGCTGCAGCATGTATGGGTAAGGGCAGGAGTTCTGCACTGCACTGAGAGAAACTAGTCTGAGTGATGGGGAATATGAAATGGGATCCAGGTGTGAGGATCTTTTGATCCGTGACTTGGAGGTAAAAGGTCTCATTTAGGGTGTGAATTCATGACTAGGTACAGAACTATGCTTTACATGCAGCTTGCACTGGTGTAACATTTCTGTTAGTGCAAGGTCTCCTTGAAAACTTTCTGCAGACGCTGGACCCCTGAATTGCACAAATGTCTGTTCAGCCAAGTTCATTGTAGACCTCTTTGCTTATCTGCAGTGTAGGAAAAGGGCAGGAATGTGAATTGTCCTGTTTCTGAAGGGGAAGTGAACTCAGGCAACAGCCTAACAAAGCCCTTTTAAATACCATATTTTAACTGTTTGACTCCTGGCTGATTTAGAAGGTGCTTTGGTTGAAGTTAGAGCTCCTTGAAGCAATAGGCTCTGGGAGTTAATGATCTAAATAAATAGATGCAAATAACTATGTGCTAGCCCCCAAAGCTTTACACCCACAGTCCATCTCCCTGTGTCTCTAGCACCTCCTGCAAATTACTTTGTGTTACCATGGATAGATGGTGCATTGCCTCTTCTAGCTCTATCTCCACTTGGTCACTTCTAAATTCTCACATTCCCTTTTAATTTTTCTCTTGCAAAGAGCTAAAAATTCTCCAAGGCACTTAGCATTCATTTCTGGGGGGATGATTCAGGCAAACTAGCCCACCATTATTCAGAACAGAAATTCTGGTAATAGTCTTAATAGTCTTCTCAGATGCAGGGAAACACAACGTTCAGAATGCAGCCCATGCCTACACTTGGTTTTGCCTTTTCCATCCCATAAGCTTTAGTCAGGAATTTTATAATAATTTTATTGTATTCCCAGGTCTCTTATCTTGCGTTTATTCTTGTTACTCCAGTTGCTACTGGTTTTAGCTTGTACACAGGAAACCACAGTGCCAATCAGTGTTGTTCCCAAGGTGACAGGAAACCCTCTTTGGTCGGATGTTGATTGTGCTTGTCTTTACTGCTCCACCCATCGCATTTTCTTCCTTTTTGGCTTAAGTTAAGACAAATTAATCAGTGGCCGCCATCTGGTAGACAGTTTTGGTGGCTTTGCAGTGATTCGTCCAGTTGATCTTTTGAAAAGTAACACACAGCACAAGGAACTGAAGGGAAATATCTATGTTAATATTTAAATGCTTCTGGAGGCCTAGGATCACACAGGTCACTGTTGCCCTGGGCATGCAGTAATTTGAGCTGTGTGAGTAATCCCTTTGTCTTGTCCATCAGCAGGCTTGGGTTTTTAAGCACTGTTTGGCCAAACAGATAAACCAAAGGCTGTTGCTTTTCAGTGATTGACTTCATTGGCTCTGCTTTGCTTCTGTAGCCACCCATCACAGAAAAGGATGATGACTGAGGCTAATGTGTAGGCAGACCAGGAAAGCTGGAAGAGTGAGGATGTGAATTAGCTGGACTTGATTGTTCCAAATAGCTCAGCCCTTAGCAGGTTGTGTCCATCAGTGGCATTTATAGCCAAATATACCACCTGTTTTTTTATGGGCAGTTTGGAAATACAGTGCTGAAGACAAAGAGAGTGAGGAGAGCATACATTATAAGAGTCAGGCTACTGTATTGCATGGGGTGAGCTGTATTGCAGTTCATGAGTCCTTGACTAGATCCTACAGGTGCTGATTTCAGGAAAATGAGCAACCAGTGCAGAAAGGAGCATCCGGACCAGATATACAAAGTTTTTATATTTACAGTTAAGGTTTATTTTTCACATTTGGTGACTTTTTTATTAAGTCTCCTTGAATGTTCCCAGCAATGTCTGAAAAAGGATTATGCCTCAAACTGAGGCAGAAATATTCACCTTCTCTGTTGTTTTGCACTGTATTTCTCATTGATCATGCAATTCCTCTTGTCCAGCTGCTCTGCAGGATTGCTTAAAGTTGAATTTACCTTAGTTGCCTTTAATTTAAAACATTAGGGACAGACAGGGAACACCAGCTGAAGAAAGAAAAGAAAAACATCAAAGTGTCTCCAAGAAATGAAATATGAAATAAGTAAGTATGTCTCTGAATTGCAGGAAGCCCCGTACTGGACAATAGTTACTAAGCATCCAGCTTACATAGTAGCCAACAGTTAATATTTCAGGCCATGACTCTCTTATTTGACTGCAGTCATAATTCATTTTCTTTCTGTGCCTTGTCAGAAGAACACTTGCAAGTTATGGCAGTTGAATAATAACATCGCTTATTTTTGGAAAAAGCCAGTCCTGGAAATTCAGCAGAGATCTCCTACACAGTCAGAATCACTATGTACAGAAAGCTTAACAGCATTTGCTAGCAGAAATGTCACTTGTTTGCAAACACACCTTTCCTCAAATAACACTGCTATAGGTCACGCTATTTCTGTCCCTTAGCTCTTGTTGTAAATGCTCTTAGCATTTATATTAATGTAGCACCTGAACGCCTCGGTCACATATCAGGATCTGTTTGTACAAGATTCTTTATACACACAGAGATTAAATGATTCTCTATTAAAAAAGAAAAAACAAAAAACAAAAAACTCTGAAATTCTAAACATAAGGCAAGATGTGTACAGGCAGTCAGGCAAGCCTTAGGAAACAGAGAAGCAGTACTACTACAGCATAGATGAGGATGCCAGAAGTACGCTGTGAGAATGGCTTAGCACAGGAAATGTTTCCTATAGGTGGTAGCTGATTCCATATGACATTGACATTTCAGCCCAGTTCTTGATAGAGTTGTCTGTCTGCCTTGGTTCCATCACATCCGAGCTGATGCATCCATTTGTTTTGACTTTGGCCCTTAGCTAAGTATGACCAACGTATTTCAGAAGGTCTTCTTATTGTTTTCATGCTCAGGTAAATGAGACATTGATTGGTTAAGCGACTAATCCAAGGTAATCATGGAAACCAGTTTTGCATCTTCATAAAATACCCAAACTCTTGAACTCTTCATTCTGTCCTCTAGCCAACTGAATCTGTAAGAAGCTATGACAGCGATATCTCTTTATGGGAACAGGGACTTCCCTTTTATGCCCTGTCAAAGAATGTGCTTTTGATGCATAACAAACAGTGGACATTGTTGTTATTAATTTATGGTAGCTATAATTATCTCTGTTATGTTAATACTGCATCTTGATAACAGGAGCAAAACAGAACACAGCAACTTCAAATGACTGCTCAAATATGTGATAGGCATCAGAAGGGGAAGTGCTGTATATAATTCCCACACAGAAAAATGTCGTTAAGCACAGTATTTCTCTAGGGAATTCCGTCTCAGTGCTTCGGGATGGCCAACACCAGCTCCCTGCAAAGCCACACTGCCAATGAGAGTTGGAGCCAGTGCAAGCAGGAGGCAGCAGAGCCTGCCCTTCTGTCCCTTGGGAAGCTCTATCTCTCTTCTCTGAGATGTCTCAAATCCTTCCGGAGTTATAGCAAATTCCACTGGAGGATGTTCGTACAGTCTAAAGGCTTTCAGTTCCTTTCCCTGTGTTTGATAGTGGCCATAACAGTGTGGTCTTACAACAAATAAAGGAAAACAATTGAGGCTGCAGCAAAGTGCTAGATAGCTAGTAAATCCAATTTGCATGGTGTTGTTTCACTTCATACCCTACTTAGCTTGTTTTGCCTCAGTGGATTTGTAGGGGTATCTGCAAAGAGAATTTAGCCTTCAGAGCACACTACATAGTAGGTTTGTGAAAGAAGAAGGCATTGTGAAAATCGGAAAGCCGGTATTGTAATTAATCCCAAGGGTAATCCTTCAGCTACAGCGAATGCATTTGCAATTTGCTGATAAGATTAGAAGGAAATAAATGTTTTCTGCTTTATCACAAGGATTTTCTCCAGTGTGGATGGCCTAAATTCCACTCTGGTCTCCATGTGTAGCATTTGCTATTGCCCAGCTCGAACTCTTAATGCTACGAAGACCGTGGTCCTGGGACATTGCAGAGGTCATAAAATGAGCAAAGCTTGCTGTCTGGAAGGAAAATCTTGGAAAAGAAGCCACCAGATACAAAGATGTGCAATCAATGCTTTGTTCCAGTTGTTCTTAAGCTACAGATAGCCAGAAGCTGGAAGGCATACTGACAGAAAGTATCAGTGTTAATTAAGTAATTGGTAATTCCTGCTTACTTTTGCTGGTGTCCTTTCCCTACACCTCCTCTTTGTGGCTATTTGAAAACAGGATACAAGTTAACCTTTGACCTGACATAGTACACCAGCTTCTTGCCTACATCACTCCCTTCCATATATTTTAATATGACAAATGCTGCATCATTAGTTATATGGAGCCCTACATGTTGAGTATTTAGGGTGAGGGAGATGGGGTGGAGGCTGGGGCAAGGAGAGCAGTTCAATTTTCTTTCAAGTATAACTTCTCCCTTCTCTTTAGTTCGTTACTCTTTGTGTGTTTGAAGTAACACTGCTTTTATCAGACCCCTCATATTTCCCTTCTCTATTCAAATTAATTGAAGTAAATTTATATTGAGTGCTGCTCGGATTTTTGTGGCCAGGAATCCTTTGCTAATAGAGAACTATGAATTATAATTATTTCCCTCTGAAGTTTCCAGAATATACGAATTCATTGATGTAGTATATGTGGAAGAGTAGATCCAGGAAGCCTTTGCTCAGACCTGTGCCTATATCTCTGGGCACAAGTACAGATATGTTTCCCTTCTCTATATCTCAGCCTATACATTCATCTGTAGGAACATCTCTGATGTAGGCCTCCATATACAAGCTATGGGACCTGCTTAGCTCTATAGAAAGAAATTCCAAGCCAATTACCTGTCTGCTCCTCAGCTGCTGCTTAGGCCTTAATGGGACTATACAGCTTGACAGTGCAACTTAAAAAGATGTATTTAATTCCTGGAGTTCAAGGTAAAGTAAGCCCTGGTATTGAACACTTACAGCTGTCTTTTGAAAGCATTCAAGCATTTCTCCATTTCAAATTGCAAAGCCAAGCGGATATCCTAAACCCCATTTTCAAAAGGAATCCAGGTAATTGGTGCATTAATGTACTTGTTTGAGCAAGCATTCCAGTAGAAAGCATGGCTGGAAACTAATGAAGAAATGTGAAGTGAATCGTGAAGAAAATACCGAGAATGGAGAAAGGTTAACATACTTAAATAGATAGCAGACCTGAGTGTACATTTCTGACTCCTGTCTTTGAGAGCCTAAATCCCATCAACTTGCAGAGTAGCTTAGGCGCATGAGTCACTATAGAAATGAAACTGTGTCCCTTCCAAAGGGTATGAGCTAAAAGGATGTCTGTACAGTCAGCCTGAGATACTTGGCCCATCGTGTCACTGAATGGATCAATTGCATCAGCTGCCTTTGGGAACGAAGGACGCTGTCCATAGATGGCGCAGCTTTGTTGAAGAATGCTGTGGGCCTGCAGGTTTTATATTCTTCAGGAACTGCTGTCAGTCAGTGATTTCTTCAAAGTGTACTAACAATTCATTTGTCTGCTTAGAAATCTTCTCTGTGACACTTGCAGTAATTTAAAGATAATGAAGACCAAGTCAAATAAACAAGGAATGTGCTTTTTTATTATCTGAAGGTTGACAGGGTGTAGTAAACGCCTCTTTTCCCAGATGTTCCTTCCTGTCTTTCCCAAATGGCAAATGCACCAGGAAAGAACTCATTGTACTGATTAGTTTTCAAGTAACAAAAAAAAAAAATAGTTTTCTCCTACTGATACAGTATAAAGAACTCTCTCCGCTCATTTATATGAAGAATATTTCTATCCATTTCTTTTTCCAGAATGGCTGGTTTTCTCCAAAGTATATTGCAGTACATTCACATGTTAATAGGTTATTTTCTTGCTTGTTTGGATTTAAGGATTGCATATTTTATTCCTTAAAGGAGCAGCAGGTTGGAGGTAGAAATTGCGCTTGCGAGGTTAATTAATATAGAACACATGATGCTAAAGAGACTTATTGAGATTACTTTGTTTTATTAAAACAAAAATCATCTAAGTTGGTATGCAGTATTAAAAAAATACCTTGCCCAAATCTGCTATAGTGTTGCATCTCTTCATTCTCATTTATCACATCCCTTCTCTTAGGTAGGCCTGATAGGCAGTTCTTTGAACACTGCAGGCAAACACCCTCTTGGCACTATATAGTGTTTAGCAAAGAATTGAGCCTCGTGTGTGCTGTGAGAAGCACTTGGACTGCAGCTACCCAGGAGAACTAAATTGGAAATGATAGAAAATTGTTCATTTTTAAATTGTTGAAAGAGAAAGAAAGAAAGAAAGAAAGAAAGAAAGAAAGAAAGAAAGAAAGAAAGAAAGAAAGAAAGAAAGAAAGAAAGAAAGAAAGAAAGAAAGAAAGAAAGAAAGAAAGAAAGAAAGAAAGAAAGAAAGAAAGGAAGAGAGAAAGAAAGAGAGAAAGAAAGAAAGGAAGAAAGAGAAAGAGAGAGAGAGAGAAGATACAGTAGACAGAATATGTGAGGTTTTTTTTAACATTTCTTGATCGTTTTCCTTATGCATTATCTGAACTCTTTAACCTGAGCTTTTGTTTAATCTTTGCATTCTTAACAATTGAATGTTTTTCCTCTCCATTCTCTTTTCTATTTCCCTATTCTTTCAGTAACTTTTGTTTATGTTCACCATAGCTTGGTTTAAATTAGCATGTGTATTAATTGGAGACAAAACAGGTTAGCCTGTATGCTTATGCAGTGAGGTCTCCAGTATGAAACAAAACAGTACTGCAATGCAAGCAGCTAATAGTAGCAATAAACATGACTGCATTCAATTAAAGCTCTACCATCTAAAGCAAATTAACCATAAATTAGAAAACATTTATTCAGTACTCAGAATAAACAACTCAAATGAGCACAACAAATTAGCATCTTCATTTTATTTTTGTTTCTGAACATTTAACTCAGTTTTTACCCATGCTAGAAACATGTATATGTGAGGATGAGTCTGAATTATAACTTTGTGTTACCATTCAAATTTTATTGGAGAGAGGAGTTTGCGTGACAAAATGCAATTTGATCGTTGAAATAATCTACAGGAAAAGATGGAAGCTTGTATAAGCTTTGCATTTTTGAACAGTCAGTTCCCGTAGCAGAGCGGCATAGCCTTATCGAGGGCAGAACAGGAGTGAATTGGCAGTACATTAGAAAGCATGATTAAAAGAGAGAAAGTTGAAACTACTCTCATGTCAGCTGTTTTCCTCCACAGGATATTGAGCCATTCCTGTCCTAACCAGATACTGATTGCTTAAAACTTAGTCCAGAAGTACTTGTCAAAACCATTTCCGTAGTTCATTTTGACATGCTGAGCTCTGAGTAGGTCCTGAGAATTGTTTCCAATTTAGTGTTAGAGGTGTTGGGCTGCTCTTGCTTATGGCTCTGGAAATAAGATCAGACCCTTTGGAGGGTGAAGCGCCTTCACTTTCCAGAGAAGCTATTGAAACAATATAGCTGAGGTTCCTGATCAGTGCCTGTGGACTCAGAGAGGGCTGGTGGATGCTGCCAGGTGCTGCCATAAGTTTTCTTCAGCCTAGGGGACTGCAGAGAGGCAGAAGCCTTCTTTCCCAGTAGATGTATATCCTCTTCTTTCAGAATGCACAGTCTGCTCTTGTTACTTCCAAACCTCTTCCTCAGAGTAGGGGGCAATAAGCATCAACTGTTAAAATGGCAAATAAGTTTTAAAAAATAATAGCAAAACATAACTAGAATACTATGAAAAGAACCATGTGATAAGAGTAAACATGAGCAGAAATGGCAGATCTTCCTTGCAGAAAATGCCTAGGTTCAGTGTACCCCAACCAATTGCATCTCTTACAGTGATGAGCTTAAATGTCCTCTAGCTATGGCTTTTTGGTGATAGATATTAGCCCCAGTGTTATATCCAGTGTACTTCTTTTTTATTATTAGTTACTCTGGTAGGTGACATGGGGTTGCCCACATAAATGGCTGGAGGATTTATCTCAGATGCATGTAGAAGTGTTGTAAGCATCAGTAATGAACTTAAGCATGCTTATGGAAACATCAGACCAGTATCTACTTATCCATCCAGCCAAATAAAGATTAATATGTAAGAACTGAAAAATTCATTTCATTTGGAACTGAGGCCAGAAGCCCCTAGAAAAAGAAAAGTCCACAGTTCATAGGCAGGAGAGGAGTTCTGTAGGTACTCTCTGGTGTTTTACGAATGACACAGGATGTCAGGACTGGGAGGAAGATCAGGTTTTGACCATCTGCAAACCAAAGTGCAGAAGATGGAAATGGTCTGAAGAACTGTGTTCACTGTTTATTTTTATAGATAGTAAATTTGCTGCAAAATGTCTAAATACGAACAGAGTGGAATAGGAACCATTAGGTATCAGGCTGCATTGATTGGCCATGATGCATATTACCCTTTGATGCAACATAAATCAGTCATTTTATATTCATACAGACTTTCTATCAAAATTAGTTTGTGTTCTTGTGCTACTGTTGTTTTTAAATACATGATTGACATCAGTGATAATCTTAAAATCAATTGAAGAGAATTTGCCTTTAGAGAAGAAAAGCTGCAACAAATGATTTCAAAATGATTTAAGATAAATTGAGAAATGATGTAGGTTTAGGGAACTTTGAGTTTTAGTCTTGCTTCTAGCGCTAGTTCTTGTTTCCCCTCGTTAGTTCATTGATTGCAGCTTCTGAGTGTTTAGCACTTCAGTTTGTGTGATGTGGGTTTGATTTTAGAAGTGCTGAGAACCCCAGGTCTGAGTCATTTCCTAAAAGCTGCAGCACTTATACAAGTGAAAGCTGAACGGAACCCCAAAAAATTAGCAGGCAAATGAGAGATCATTAGGGAAACTGAGTTTTTGTGATAGACATACAATGTATAAAAGTGGTATAGCAATATTTCATAAAGCACCTAGTAGTGTAAAAATAAAATGTGCATTAAATGCTCTATGTGCAATGTTTGTTATTTGGATGACATTCATATAGTTGCATGACATTTTTATTTGCTATTTTCTCAAACTTATGCTGAAGATACTGATTGACCTTTGGTGAAAGTAGGAGTAAATTAGAGGATGATTACATTAATGGAATTTCAATATTATCATAATTTGGTGGATTTTTTTCTGTCAGAATATTCATTAATATATATGTTGCATCATAACAGAAAACTGAAACTCTCGAACTCAGCCATTCCACAAAAAATATAGACCTAGAAAAAGTGAACCTTCTCTTTTACTGTTCAGGTTGTTAGTAAGGGAGTTTTACCACATGCTTACAAGACTTGCTTGAAATAATACACTGATGAGCAGAAAAAGTCTAGAGCTTAACAAACCGATTAATGTAACAATAGTCTCATTCACCCTACTTTCCCTAAGCATCCAGTAATGTGACCAGTACAAAGTGTTGCATATTTCACATTATTAAGTACAGAGAAAGTAACATTTGTGAAAAATGCATAAACTATTCTTATGCTTATTCGATGTAATGATTTAACAGTGCTGCGAATATTACTTCAGCATTTATCCAGTTACATTTTGCTTCAAATGAGAGTCATTACTTTGTCTTCTGAGGACTGACTATAACGGATATTGTATATCTGGATTTGTGAAGAAATATAATGTCTCAGTTTTATGTTAGAAGGTCTGTCTTACTGTTTGCCCCAGGTTAATAGGAAACGGCAATATATTCAGTCCTTTTCAAAGATTTTTTAAGCCCTACATATTTCCTCTCTTCTACTTTTTTTGTTGTTTTTTTTTTTGTTTGTTTGTTTTGCTTTATTTTGTTTTGTTTTGTTTGTTTTTTTAACATGGGATCTGATTTTTCTTGATGAAGTCAATGGGAGTTATTCAGTACTTTTCTGATTTGCTGAGCTTTTCACATCCCCACCCCACAACAGCTCCATTTATCCATTTGTTCATCTGCATGACCCTTTCCTCTTAGCACTTTTGAAGATCAGCAGGAAAGCTGGGTCCTATGATTTTCCAATTGCCTAATTTTGTGAATTTACATTTGCTTTCCTATGAATTATTCTACTGAAACGTGAAACGAGATAAGCAAGACGATTCTAGTACTCGAAAAGGCATCAGTAAGGCAGTAAGTGGTGGAAACCGTGTGCCTAACTGTGCTTCTTCAGTGCAACTACAGCCCACCTGAATGCTCACTGGGTACCCTGGGAAGATCTGGGCACCAGGACCCATAGACCCATATATAGACCAGAAGAATACCACAAAAATCAAACTCATGGGAAAACAGTAGTGGTTTCCCTGCCATAAAACACAGGGAGAGAAGCCTTGCTGAGCATCCCTGTGTACAGAGGATCTCTAGGCATGAAGTAGCTCCCTCCCTAGCAGCCACCGCCAGCACTGCTCTTCCCTCTCATTAATGGCTTCCTTCCACCCAGGGCTGATATAGGCCTGCCTTCAGCTTCAGGGGCGTAGAGGCAGGGCGAGGAGGGCATGTGGAGCGGAAGCACCTCCTGTGCCTGCAACGATGGGGTCGAAGGGCAATGGCTGCTGACAGGCTGCAGCCCTGCCACTCACCCCAGCACCGGGAGGCACCAGGGCCCGCTAGGGAATGGGAATCTGGGCGTTGTGTTTTTCGAGAGTGCTGAATAAACATGAAAAGGTGTATTTAAAGAAGTTGTCCAGCTTAAATAATCAACTGGGAAAAATTGTGTCGGGTAACTGGGTTGTCATAATCACCAACCGTGGCTTAATTTTAGGGTCATGGAAGACCTGGAAATGACCTTGCTAGTGATTAATAGGCTTTAGTAACCTGACGGCCCCCTGAGGTGGACAGGTGGAGCTTCCTTTTGAGAGTTTTGAAACAAACAAAACAAACATTGCATTATTTATTTATTTATTTATTTATTTTACCTTGACTTCTAATAAAGTCTGCATCAATAAATGTACCATTAGAAATCCTCCAGTGGGTTCTCATCAATGGACTTGTTTCTAACGCCCTATTGAAAAAAGGGCCGTGAGTATGTAGTAGGCCCCCCTCTGAGGTACTAGACAATACACAGACACAAGTGGTTTCCTGATTGCACTTATTCAAATACCCAGTAATGATGTGGCTGTCCCAGCTGACAAAGTGTCGGAAGAGTTAGTCTTGAGACGACTTTAATGAGATGTTGTCACGAACGTTTACAGATTCCTTACATGATGCTCATCGCCACCAAGACAGAACCTTGAGGTTTTCCAGGACTGGGGATGCTGCTCACAAAGGAACAAATTGATCTTCTCTGATTGGCCCAGGCTATTAACACAAGGCACAGAAAATAAAGCTGTTTGTAGAGGATTGTGATATAGAATTGAAAATATTCAGAAATAAGGGGGAAAAATAAGCATATACCTTCTTCACTGTAATTTGCAATGGAAGGATACCTAAGTGTAGTCAGGGAGTTTAGAGGGACCCAAGAAAAATTAGCTGTCTGGCTAGCAGTGTCAGTGATCCCACTGATCCATTGTGCGTTGCCTCCAATAGCATAAGAAAAGGAAGGCACACTGCTTAACATGCTTTCTACTTCTCTCTATTGAAAGTGAACAATTTAACTATTAGAGGAACATAGAAAATCCAAGAGACGGGAGCAGAATCTGAAACTGCAAGCATCTTACACTAGAACATAAATAATACATTTGGTTCTTGCACTCCTGTGTCTCTCAGCATCATGCAGAAATGTCCTACTTTCAGCTCTGCCCTCAGTGTGGTGTAGAATTCAGTAGTCAATATGATTAATATTAATCTTGGCAGATTAATATTAATCTTGGCAATAGTTAGCTAGTGTAAACATTCTTAGAAGCTTTTTATTAAACTAGGCATTCTTCTTAAAAGTGTTGAGTTGCCCATTTTTATGGAAGAATTACCTTCACAGCTATTATCCATCTCATGCCTTCAAGTGGGATTTCTAAAAAGGCTGCTTTTTAGGTAGTTACTTTCTTTCCTCTGTTCAATACGTATTCTGTATATAGATTTCAATGTGTTAAATATGTAGCTAAAACTACTTTTTCTTTCCAGAGTAAGTTATTTGACTCTCAACACTGGTATTCGTCAATAATCCCCATAAATGGTAAAAGCTACAAACTCTAAGTTATAATTAGACCAGGTATATTTTCTGTTGTTGTTAGAAAGGAAATAGCCTTTTTGCCAAGACTGTCAGTTATAACAATGTAAAAGCCAAAGAAAATATTAACATTTTCACTGTACTTTGTTGCTAAACAATGAAAATACTTTTCCTCTATATGGGGAAATCTCAGTAGACTCTTCCAGAAGTATGGCTGGAGCTCAATTGCTACCCATTTCTCAACTAAAGATAGTCTGAACAGTTTGGGAGTGGTTCATTTTGCACCTCTTCTGTAGTTTTCTGGCTTATTTTCAAAAGATCTGTTCTGTGATAGAAACCCTCAGCCACCTGTTTGAGGGACAGCCCTTTCCCGTGGAATAAATTGCTAGTCATGGTCAGAAGAGATGCTTAAGTGAGATGGTTTTTATGAGAAAGTGGTCTAACAGGATGTTTTCCTTGACAAATGTCTGAGGGACTGGCTATCCTGCAGACAGGAATGGTCCCTCAGGAAAAAGCTCAGGTACATGAGCCCGGACTAGCCTGCAGAGAGCACCCACCACGTGGAACCTCTATGTGATAGGGTAAGATCACACATCATATAACAGCTGCTCATAATTTCTGCTCAATACGCTCCTTCAGCCCTGCATTCCACATAGGTCAATTAGTAGAATCCTACCCCTCCATCTTCCCGCTGCCAACAAAAATTGTCCCTGTCTGACCCAGGAGGCAGCCAGCTGTCTGCAACCACTTCTGTTCTATCTTGCCTCTCTCCCACCACAGCTTCTGTTGCTGACTCACTGTAACCATCTGTGTGCTTCAACAGCACATTTCTTGCTGTCACCCACTCATCATAAAAGCTGAAATAGACTCAAGGACACTATGGCTCTATCTGAGACTCACTGGTTCCATCAGGTGGTCTCTTTTCCTTGCAACTGTAGTTTTGTGTTTTGCTAAGTGGCAAGTGGGTGGCTGAAATCATTTCTGTTCATGCAGAATGACATGATAGGAATGGTTTAATTTAAAACAAAGTTACTAAGGGATCTGTTGACATGTGTAAGAGAGAGGGAAGTGCATCAAAGCTGTGTCAGAACAAAACAAAGCGTTCTATTAGTATGGTTACAACCAGAGAAGAAAGCAAGAAGCCCTCAGAGTATACTTATTCTGGTGACAGAAAAAAGGATTTGAAAACAGAAGAGCAACACAGCATGAAGTTCAGTCACAACATCAGAAAAGACAAATAATTCACTTAAATATGTGTACATTCAAATATCTTTAGGCCACCTGTGGATAACCAGAGGAGATTAACAGGCAACTGTGAACACAACTTTTGCTGCCCACTAAGGGAAAGCATTCCCCCAGCACTGATAACAGTTGCCTCACTAATTATACTTGTGTGGTATTTACAATAATATGAGCCAATATGCATTACAGTCAAGGGGATAAAACTTGTGTTGTCGGATCTCTGTGTTCACGTTGCTGCTTGGTAGATGTTAGAGACATGTTTACACTGAGAAGGTTATGTATAGCCCAGTTCAGAGATAGATGGCTAACTCTTAACCTTCACAGTACCAATTTCTGATTAGTAAATACAGAAACTCTGATTAAGGCCTAAAGATGTGCATTTAGTCATTGCAGTTAAAAGAGCATTTATCACCATCATTTATCACCATCATTTGATCATTAATCATTTGATTAATGAGTTGAAACTAGGAAAAACGTTTCTTTACATGTGATTTGGAGAAAGCAACAAAAAGGTTAGCAGTCATACCAAACACAGAAATGTGCTTTATTTGTATTTCCACAGCACAAAGATATGCTTGAATCAAACTTTGTCACCTTACTGTTTAACCCCTTTTTCAGATGGCTTTATTTTTTCTGAATAAGTGCTCTAAGTCTGTGACCATTCCTTCTCCCGTTGCTCAGTGCTGTTTTTGATTCTCACTTACCCCACCCATAACACTTTCCATTAACTTGGTGTCCATGATGTTGGCTCCACCTTTCCACTTATTTCTTCTGATTTTATCATTTTCCTCCTCCACATTTTATATTTGATTTGAGTAGATACTTAAAGATACAGCTGACATCTATGTATTTATTTCCAGCTTGTTATACATATATGCTACAAGTACATTCCCTTTTCTTTCTCTGAAACATTTCTTCCTTACTAACATACCACTTGCATATTTACCCTACAGAAAGATTAAGTAGCATACCAGAAGCACTTTCTACTTTTAAGAATAACCTGAAGTTTCTCCATAGCAGACTGTTCTTGAAGAGTCAGTTGTTGGACTCAAGTTGTAGGATGATCTGTAAAATCTTGATTTTCTGGCCACCCAGTGTTCCAGTGAATCTAACCTTTTCGTACATCCAAATATCCCAGTGACTACACAGACTACACAATCAGCGTCACATGAGTGGGTGTGAGATTTACAATACATTTTAATTTAAAAATAACTTTTAATCATTTTCTAATGCAGGCGAGGATCCAATGTCTCTTTAACTTTGGATATGAGTAGTTTGGGAAGCGTTGAACCTTTTGTTGCTGTGCCAACTCCACGAGAAAAGGTGGCCATGGAATACCTGCAGTCAGCTGGTCGCGTCCTGACAAGGCAGCAGCTTCGAGATGCCGTTGCATGTTCTCATTTGCTTCAAACAGAATTCATGGTGAGTTTAACGAGCTTTACATGAGGATTTTGTGATAACTGGCAAAACAGAAACTGTAGGAAAAAAGTATTTGGGCAACATTTTAATATCAAGGTGCAGATCATTTTTGAAGGGAGGATTAGATTGTTCCAAGGTGGTGTTTTACGTTTAGAAATCTGAACTCAACTGCAATAAATAAATAACTCGTAGATAACTGTTGTCTATAGCCATACATAACACAGATCCCTGTTCGGTTCATGGATGGGATGAAAGTTGCATGATAGCTGTGATACTAGCATCCAGGAGTAACACTGTGACAGTTTCAGAGAGATCATAAGGATGTGATGACAGAAAACACAGTAATAATTGGAGAATTTGTTCATCCCCCTGAAAACATCACCTGCATTAGTAATGTTTGTAATTCAAAGACTAAACTTTTAGTTACTGCAAATGACATTTTTGGAGCAGACACAGACACCATAAAAAGAGAAGCAGCTCCTGAGTCAGTCTAACATGTCCTTAACAAATACTCCATACTATGGGCCTAATATACTCAAGACCAATAAATAAATAAATAAATAAATAAATAAATAAATAAATAAATAAAAGACTCTTATAAGTGTATCTAATATATTTTTAAAGGTAGGAATGTACAACGGAGACAGTGAACAGGATGAAACAAATCACAGCAGGAAAACTGACTCATGGAAAACACATTATTAACGTTACTTTAAGGAGATTTGAAAAAGACCAGAATTGCAAAAGAGACAGATAGATAAAAAAGTTTATCAGATATAAGGAGATAATGTTTACAAAGGAAATAGAACTGAGTGTAAACGGAAGCTGGCTGAAAATGTGAAAGCTGAATAAGGCTGGCCAAAAAAAAAAAAAAAAAAAAAAAAGTCTTGAATTTACAGAAAACCTTACAGCTTTATTTTTAAATAGATCAAAAGCACAAAATGAAATGGGGAGTACAAGGATCAATAGAAGATCAAAGGAATAAAAAAGAGACTTGGAGAAGGTGAGGCAATAGGAGAAGAGTGTTTGTGTTATTTACATCTGTGGTCAAGCATAGAAGAATGCGTGGAATTTCCTACTTGTGTGGTAGAAGTAGATTAAAATAGATCACAAGAGGGTCTGTCTAATACTGAAGTGTTAATGGAACAGAACAGATCAATGAAGTGAATAAAAGGTGATCACTGGAATAAGCTGGTATTCTCCCGGGAGTCCTGGAGGATTTCATGTATGCAATTGCTGATGTATTAAATCAGGGCAGGTATAACTTAGCACTTGGGTCCCAGTATCAGAGGACACAGAAGCCAAAAGTAACAAGTCCTTCTTCAGAAGGGCTCCAGAAATGCTCCAAATAACCATAGATCTGTAAATCTGATGTATGTGTCAGAGAAATAGCAAAGAATTATGATAGAGAAAGATGCCAAGAGATATATGAAAAAATGCAATACAGTGGGGAAGAACCAACACAGAATTTGTAGCATAGGAAAGATTTGTAGGATATATAGATGCTTCTCAGAGTAAAAGAAGATCATCACTGGAATCTCAGAGACATTTACTCTGGAGCTGAAACTGACCGAGATGCTCAAAAGCCATCTGAAAAAGGGGTTAAACAGTAAGATAACAAAGTTTGATGATGATATTCCATTATGAATGGTAGTAAAATTATAAATTGACTTCAAAGAAGTTCCAGAAGGGTTATGTGAATGTGGCAAGGTAAATGAAATTCAAGGTTGATAAATAAGACATTATGTGTTCAGAGGGAAATAGTTCTCCATACCTCAGTGGGTACTGAAATACAAGGCTAAACTCATGATAAGGGAAGTAAAAAATAAAATAGAAGACATCTTTAGAGTGGTGAAAAAATTGTAATGGTCACAAATGCAAGCTGTTCTGATTACTCCATCCCAAAGCACATGAACAAGTATGGCAAATATCATCACAGGGTAGAGCAGCTTCTGTATTGAGGGATATTAAATAGACTCAGTCAAGGACTCCTGACTAGGAAAGATGATAATAGAAGCCTATAAAATCATCAATATTGAGAAAGTAAACACATAAATATTCATTGGGTTTTTTTGCTAAAAGAACACTCTGGGTGGCCAGTTCAAAACAAAGAGTCTCATACCATTCTCTCAGAAACCTTGCTATCAGGGCGTACAAGATCTGCCAAGTCTAACTGTAGTGGAAATGCTAAGACACAGCTTGAACCAGTGACCTGAGCACCTGGTAGGAAGGCAGGGCTAATGCAGGGACAATGCACCTGAGTGACTGGAAGGGGTGGAGCCAGGATCTACCCCTTCCCAGACCTCATTTAAGGGTTGACAGTGGAGGTGAGGGTATGCTGCTGGAGATCTCTGTATCTGGGGCCTTCCAAAGGTAAGCATCTTCTTTGCTTTATTTCTCTGCCCATGGCTGTTGCAATTGGGCAAACCCTTACTTGCTGCAGCCTGGGACTTTACTACTATGCTGTCATTGCTGCACTTTCCATCGTGTTACACCCAACTACTCAACCTTAGCCTAAAGTTTTTAGTTTTTGTAACTCGTTAGCAAACCAAACAGGCAAAATTGACACGGGTCTAACAAAGACATAGAAGCCTTTCAGTTCTTATTAAATAAGTCTCAGGATGTGCTTCCTTGGAGTTTTGTTTTCTTTGCAATTTATGTGTTGAGTCAGTGAGATAGATGATGAGTTTCATCTTGTTCTAAGACTAGTTTTCAATATGAATAATTGCATGCCTATGAAACAGTCCAGTTTCTGTTGGTTGGTGTTTCTTTTTCTTTCTCTTTTGAAGAGACAAGGTTTAGTGTGAAAGTCATTTGCTTTGGAAAAATCAATCACGTGGTTGTTTAACTAGCAACTGGTTAGACTGCACGTAGAAAAAAATTCTAAGCTCCCAACATTCTTTTACCACCATTTCTGCTGTCCATCTTCTGTCATTCTGTGTCTTAGGCTGGGAGAAACAACATCTTCATGTTTTAAGTTCCCATGTCTGTATGAACTGTATCCTAACAAGCGAGCCTGTCCATAGAATCTAATGTACCCAGATCTTCTCACACAACATCCCTGCTTGGTTTTGGGTCAACAGACACTCATATTTTATTCCTCTAAGTAGGATGCAATACAGCTTTGGCCATTCCATGTTTTCAGAGAATTATACTGAAGATCATGATTTTTCTGTTTCAGTTTCAGATTTAAAATGCCTTTTAAGATGAGGCTGCAGTACACTTTCTAATGTCTTCTTTGCCACAGATAATAGCTTTAGTAGAAATGTTAAGCATAATCGTTAAGCATATAAAGAACACAATATATAACCTTCGCTCATTCTGCTCAGTCAGCTTGTTTTAACTAGCTAAGAAAATACAAGAAAGTCTTTTTGAGACTAAAATTACAATTTCCTATGAAAAACATCCACTGTACTGAAAATTGAGAAATTATGTTTGACGTTTTCAATGGAAAACTGAAATATGATCTTTGAGTTATGTTTGGTTTAAAGAATTGTTTTAATCAGCATCTCAGAGGGGTATTAGTTCTTTTTTTTAATTGTCAGTATCAAATGTTCAAAATATTTTCCCACAGTATTTACTAAGACAAAATTGCTATTTTCTTCTTCTGTTTTCCTTGTTTGTTTGTTTGTTAGCAGAAAGTTTGGATGTTTTTACTTGAAAGTACCTCATTTGCAGTAAAGAAGAAACGTCAATTACCTAGCATGTGTTTGTTTAGTAGCTTGAACTACTACTACTTAAAAGAACTTCAGAATTTGGTGATGGAGCAGAGAAATTTCAGTTCTTGAAACACTGGAATGTCAGAAAGTGCAGTCCTCTATGGGAAAGTATGAGATGGTTAAATCTATAAACGTTGGTTCTCATCAAAAAGGAGGGATGAATATAACAAACCCTGCACTGGACTGCCTACATTTTCCTAAGTTTTGCCATGTTTTCTGGAATGCTGCCAGAGACCTAAGTCTTATCTCCATACATGTATATGTAGCATTTGAAAAGCCAAACATGAACCAAAATACCTGTTATAAGAACAGTATTGCCCAGATAGGTGAAACAGCCCAAGAACAAAAGCCTATGTGATAAGCATGTATAGTTATGTGAGTGCAACTACTTGAAGCTTATAAATTTCTACTTATTAAAAAATGTCATACATATATTTAAAACAGTTTATGTATTGTCTAGTTATTTCTTTGCTTATTCACACATGTTCATGCACTTTGCAGTCATCTGGGTTTATCTATCCCTTCACTAACATTATGGTTTCCTCATCAAATCCTGAATTTTGTTCTGGAATCCTCTCTTGCATTTCATAGCCAGCCTCACAATAAGCGACCTGTCTGTGGCTGAGATCCATGGTATATTGGCAGAGTTCTGTCTGTGCCCTTGGCCTCACAAGTACTTAATACTGGGAGGAGCCCCTTGACTACAGAGTGTTTACAGGATGTAAGTGATTAATATTATTAATTGAGTTTGTTGGCCCAATGAAATACATTCCTGTTTTCTGCTCAGTAGCATTTCTCCATCTGTCAGTAACTGGCCAACTAATGAACTATCTTAACGTTTCAATAGGCATCAACAAGGAGACAGCTAGGTGACTGGAAAAGCCTTACTGACCACAGTCATTTGTGCAGGCAGAGAACCCTTCCTCACATCCAGACTCTTCAGATGACCAGCACAGACCCCATTAGACAAAAGCTTAACGTATCGCTCTCTCTTATTGTTCAGTTCAGCAACAAAACATTTCAGAAACAGAGCACCAGTGATGTTAATGATGAGTCTCCTCTGAGTCTCAGCCACTAGCTGAGTGCTCAGAACCCAAACTAGTTAACACCCTTCAGAGCCCAAGGTTCAAGGGAAAGATCCTCATAGAGGTGACCATTGGGGAGGGGAGAAAGATAGAGATGGACAAAAGGAGAAAGGGCATCAGAAGTAGGATAGAGAAGAGATGAAGGAAACAGATGAGATTAATGCAGGAGTAGAGCCTTAGAACTGATAAGATCCCACCCTTAGCACAGGCATCACACGGACAGCAGTGCAGGGAAAGGAAATTGAATCTGCAAGGAAAATGTATTTTAACAGCATAGTTCTTTCATGCCTGAAAAGTGAGGCAGTCTCTTGTTCTGTTGAGAGCTCAGCTGAGGAGCAAGAAAGATCTAGAAAGAAATAGTTCCATGTCCCTGCTTGTCTCACATAAGCACACATGAGCCAAGTGTGGAAGGATGGTGGCCATGCATTTGATCTTTGCTGAAGTCCTGGCGAGGCCTTGGTCTCTGGAGTTAGGAACTAACTGATTCAGGAGGAAAATACTTGAGTAAATTTTCCAGTGGTGCAAGTCAGAAGAATTCCACACTGTACAGGGTAAGAACATACCTTTAATGCCTCCTCAAGTTCCTATGTGTCTGCAAGAGGCAATTATATAATATGCCACTGTCTGTTTGGATAAATATCCCAGGCTAATAACAGAGTTCTGAAGTCTCCAGAAATTACTCTTAAGTAAAGGCATTAATTTAGCAAAGATCATGTTCCATCTTATACTAAGAGGATTTGAACAGCAATAGCCAAAAAATAAAATATATCAGGGAAAAATGAAGATTGGAGTCAAATAAAATATCGTTCATGTTTTGGCTGGTAAATGTCAGTCACTGGGGGTAAGGGGGGAACAACTGTTTCATTATGCCATTGGCAAAGGGTGTTTTGTTTTGTTTTTCACTTAACTATAAGAACACTAACAGTATTTTGAGACCTCAAAATGCCTATTCCCCCCCCCTTAGACCAAGTGAAGCATTTTCTATGGTGAAAATTATGAGTATTTTTACTTTTCATTCTGGAAAACAATTTGAAAAACAGTTACTGTAAACTGCTCAAGTCAAATTGCCACATCAGTTATTTTCACAGCTTCAAATTTAAGGGAGATAATGTGGCTCCAAGGCTAGAAATTCAAAATGAGAATCAAGGCAAATAGATTGTTTTCTTTACGCTTTTGAGTTACTGCGTGCAGAGGACTAATCATTGCTATAAAAAGCAAGTAAGATCTTTAACTGTTACTGTTAAGGGCTTTGCATGAAAATTAAATATATGCATTGTCATATATTATCTCAAAAGCTCTCAGTCCATTCATGCAAAATGTTGCTCTTTCCTGCTATGATACTGCACTTTTCAACTCCACTTTTCTAGTACTATTGTGTTTTCTAACATATCTCCTAATCTTCTAAAAACCTTGCCTTTAATAATTCATCAGAAGCGTTCCTTGGAAGTCACCCCTTCAGTATGCAACTCCTGTGTTTATTAAAGGAAGGGTGTTGACAGGCTTGAGGTGGGAACCACTTTTTTCTTAATAACTTTGATGTCAAAAGACACTTGTGTAACAGCAGATGGCCTTCTGGGGATAATTTCCTGTATGTTTCTTTGGAAACACCAATCTGATTTAATTTATTTTTTATAGGAAATACCAATGAATTTTGTGGATCCCAAAGAAATCGACATCCCGAGTCATGGAACTAAAAACCGCTATAAGACAATTTTGCCAAGTAAGTGACTTAGCCCTACTATGAAACATAGTCTGCTTTGAGAATGTATTGCGGTGAAAAGTTAGTTGTCTTTATTTTTAATTGTTGTGCACCTATTCATAAGTGTTTTTGTAGTCTATGTAGAAAGCAAGCAAAAATCCAGTTCTGGGGGACTGACCCGTGCAGGACTCTGCCTGGATACCTTAGGACAGCTGAAGCAAATGGGTTGAGATGGATATGCCCTGCCTCACAGTAGCTCCCCTGATCTGGAGAGTGAGAGGACCAAGGCTGTTGCCTGTATCAATGCCCACACCATTGGGCAGAGTGCAGCCCATCACTGAATTATCTCTAGCTGGGTCAAACCAGTAGATATTGTGTCTAACATCAAGTGGCCCAGACTGGAGGAGAAAATGCATCCTATCCTTTCTCATAATGGACTTCCATCTTTATAAGTCCACTTTGTTTTGTTTTAATTCTTTTTCTTCTCCATGCACTGCATGGCTTTGTGGAAATACATTTACCTCAGTAAGAACACAGTGCTTCTTCATTGTTGCTGTAAACTTGCTACTGCTTTGCTATACTGCTTCTGTATTCTCATCAGCCCAAATTATTTATTTCTGTCATAGTAACAATTGGTTTGTTATAATGAGAGGTGATTGAAAACTTTTCAGTGGAATAGTTTTCCTTCAAAATACAGATTTCTCTGAAATTGAACTATTTTTATACCATTTTGGGGAGGGATGCTGAGATATTCCAATTCTTTTATTAATTGTTTTATGTTCAGTCTCAAAATAGGTTGCGGAAGTTTCCCTCAAATATTGCACTAAATTTAGACATGAATTATTGTCTTTTTGTGATATTTTGACAGTGTCAGAGTGGAAAAGTTCAATGATTCTAAATGTTGGGGAACCATCCCGCAGCAAAACATAAACAGAACTTTTTGCTTGGATTTGGAATGAAGAACACTTTAAAATTACAGCATGTCCTACCAACTAGGAAACTGCTTTCGAATAATTTCCATAATGTCCTTGTAGGACTATGTTAATGTCAGTCATGCAAATTCACACACTTTGAATGACAAGATTTCTCCCCGTGAGCCTGAATGCACTGTAATTTAATCGTACCATCCAAAGACCTTACAGTCAAATGAATAAGAAATGATGGCCTTCAGCTGCTAGATTAACTTCAGAAATGCAATACATAGTTGGGGAAAAAAAATGCATTGTGTGGAGTCCTTGTTTCCTTTCAGCCACCAGCGAAATTCCCATTGACTTCAGGGTCAGTTCATCTATCTCAACAACTAGCTATATGCAGCTGAGTAAAACGGAGGAATGTTGAAGGGAATTAAAAAGATGAAAGCAATTGAATGCAAGTTATCAGTTACCAAAGAATCAGAAAACTAAGTAGCCCCAACAGTTTGGCCCAGCATCAACAGAGTATGCACATAGGCTGAAATCCTGATCCCTTTGACAAAAACAGGAGCTTGCCATCAACTGCAATACAGACAGAATATCACCCAAGCCTGCTTTTGCCTGATGAGCATCATTTTCAGAAGGATATCTCCCTTCCTACAGTGCCTTTAGCACCAGGTTCACCTCTGGGAACACCTTGTGAGTGCTGGAAGGCCTCCTTCACTGCTGCATGTGTTTTCCATTGGGTCATGACAGCTGGGCCTCTGTTGATGCTTATGAGCTTTGAGAGTCAGAAAGCCTTCATGTTCTCACTTCCAGCCAGTCAGCGTGCACAGCTGACTCCAAGGCACATTTTCAGTCAAAGCTCAGTGCCAATGTACACCACAGCTACCCTTTGACAGGCACTTTGTAGCCCTCCTTGACAGAAATCAAAAGGTCTGGTATGTGTTAGCACCAAGCTTGTTCAAAGAAGGTATTTTGAGGATTGAGGCACACACTCATAATAAATACTCACACACCCACACCCAGTCCAAAAGGGCTTGGAAACCATCAGCATCGTTAAATAGAACAGTTCTTCTGGTTTCCTGCTCAGATAATATCGACCTACTGCTTAGTGCACCCATGTCAGCTTTTCCATTCCCAGCACTGGTGTATCACCTGTGGTAACAAGTGACGTTGGAATTGATGGATTATCTCTAAAAATGCCCCATCCTGCCTGCTCCACCCTCTGCACTGGGGAGGATGTTCTCATTTTCTAAGAGATAACTTCACCGCAGGTAATTCTGTCACAGGGAGCATGGGGGCAGGTTAGTGTTAGTAGATACTACCCAGGCAGGCATGAGCCTGAGTAAAATGACTGCCTGCTGAAATCAGTTATATATGAAGAATTCCAAAGTGCAGGAAACATTGCATTTCTATGAAAGGTGTTTTGTTTGCAGTGTAGCATAACTAACATTCATCTACAAATGCTCGTATTCCTCTGTAAGCTTTGAGTGTTATTTATTTTATAATAATATAACAAATACACCCGGTGAGGGGACAGGGCAAGTGGCTAGTCTGCTCCTTGAGGTCACTTTTTATCCCTCCCCTTGACTGAGATGCTACACACTGGTCCTGTGAAAGCCCTCTCCATATCTTCGACTGTGTTCCCCTGCCATCCCCTTAAAGCATTCTACCCTCCTCTGTTGCCAATCCTACCATGGACTCCATCACAATTACATTGCCCTTGTAGAAAACCAGCCCCAGTGCTCCCTCTTCACCATCTTTCACACCTTCACCAGCTGTCTCCTGCAGCCCCTGCCACTTGTCTTCACATTATGCAACCAGCTTCAAACACCTGTGTTTTTTTCCCTTCCTACTTCACTTCTGCACCTTAAACTGGAATTACTGTGGTGCTTGAGAGCAGGTGTGGACTTTTGCTCACAGAGGGGCAAGTGGCTTAACACTGTCTAGTGGGTATCTGTGTGTGACACACATCCAAGATACCTGGACATCGCTCCTTACTTTTTCCTAAAAAGAACACTCAAAGCAAGAGCCTGCATGAAAGCAGTCATTGCAGAAGAGCAGACTGACAGTAACATGAGGATGCAAAGCACCTGGTAGGTCAGGTCCATAGAATCATAGAATCACCAAGGTTGGAAAACACCTAAAAGATCATCCAGTCCAACCGTTCACCTATTATTCATCCACAAATTCATCCACAAATACACAAGCTGTTGTTGAGTTGCTTGTGCTAAAACTGGCTGTGACACTCCATTTAAAGATAAGGGGAAACTGAAATCTAAATCATATGAACAAGGCACTGTCGTACACAAGCTTATAGACGGATGCTAGGAAACCATTCTCTTGATGTTGAGAATTTCTGAGCTCCCAGGTGTCTCATTTGCTGCCAAGCAATAGGATTCCCAACAGACTCAGAGACAGAAGATAAAAATCATATTTGCACAGCAGAAAGAAAAAAGTTTGTTCTTAGGCGAATTCAACGCATATTCATAAAAGCATTTCTGTATTTTCATGTGATTTGACAGATTGTGTTCTAGTTGTAGACACCGCTATCATAACTTCTGTATTTGTCAATAACCAGTGTTGTAATTGATTAATTAATGTTAGGTTGCGTAGTTAAAAAAAATAAGTGGGTATTAGGCAAACCTTATTTTTAGACGTTAAGAAAAATTCCCTTTGCATCAGTGAAATCATTTTGTAATGCTGGAGCAAGTTTTAAAATGCAGAAGCACTCACCATTAAAATCAGTTGGTTTGGGGAAATCCTGGACTGTAATGGAAGTACTGGGACATGATTCAGACAAACTTAAAAAATGCAATGTAGTTTACAGGTACCGTGTACATGATGCCTCTTGAGGCAGTTATTTGCAAGTTTAATAGCCTATTCCATACCTGGCATAGATTGGGGATACAGTCTGGATTCTTCTCTGTCCTGTGTTACAGTCTTTATCAAAGAACACCGGTAGTCGTATTTGATTTAGAGACGGCAAACAAAACCTAGCAAAACAGAAGTGAATTTCAAAATGTTTTGATATCTAAAAGCTGTATGACTGTTTTGAGCTGCAAGTGGGACAGCAGCCTGCCTCTGAAACATATTCAGCTTCTTTTCCTGTCCAAGAAAGAGAAATGCCATAGGGACAACCCTTAGGCTGTTTCAGTCCTGCTGTCAGTAAGGTAACTAGGACTGATCTAAGACAAACAAGCGACTTACCTTGGAAACACTACAAAAACAAACATACCCGTGCTCTAAAGAATTTAGCACATAGTAGCAGTCTAAATGAAGGAAGAAAAACCCAAACTCAAGTAGGATGAAGCTGGAGGTCTTCATGTCAAAACAATGTTTGTGCAGTGGATGAAACTCCAGTGTTGACAGCGTAGGGGAAGCTGTCTGGCAGTGCCACTCGTGCTATGATGTGATCCCTATATGGGCTAGTCTCATGGGGGCAAGCTACAGATCATTAACTCCCTTCAGCCTGGTAAATTCATACCAGTATTAATTTGTTAAAGATGGAGTTAAAGGAAGCCACTTCTGCATTAACCAATGCATTAATGGGAGAACTGTTCCAGACTTCCTAGGTGCATGGAAGAAAACAGCAGTAACTTTGCGTCAGTCAATACTGTAGGTTTTTTATTAGCAATTACAAGTGTTTAACAGTCTTGCAAGATGTTTTACAAACATTGATGGATTCAGCCTTGCAGCCACCATCTGTGTCTTTCTCCTGTAGCTTCAGACTTTCAGGCTTTGCCATCCTTGAGGAAAAGCTGACTACCTCCAAGGTAGCTGTCATTTGGGAGTAAGCTAATTGCTTCCATTTATGTGCAGTGACTGCGCAGTGGCTCTGGATCTTGAGCAGTGCTGAGGTGTTCCTCATTTCTGAGCTAAGTGTACAGCGATATTCTACTTCAGAAGTAAAAAAGACTGTTAATTTTAAAAGATCGCTATTCTAAAATAGCTTTTTCTTATCTGATTGGAATTGGAAGAGTCTCATAAATTCTGCAACTGATTTAGCTGCTTCTCAGTACTGGAGGAATTTATCTCAAGGTATGGTTAAACTGGATGTTGAGTCTGCTTGGAAGAGGTTTTTTAAGGTAGGGGTCAAGCTACATCAGAGTTGGAGGCACTGTGTGAACTAGAGGAAATGAATGTTTTTTCAAGGCCATGTAGCCCGGGGCACTTGTGGAAGTGGCTAATAATCACTCTGTGCTGAAAAGGAATGAGAGATTTCCTGCCTTCACATTGTTAAGGGAGAAAAAAAATGCTAAGAAATCTTCATGTTGTGCTTTTAACACAAAGGACAAGACTTCCATGCACAGACTCTGAATTAAAAGGCATTCATTCATTTGCCCATTTTACGAAGTATACATTCATGACACAGACCTGGGTTCTGAAATGGCTCCACTCCTTTCCTAAGAAGTTCCTTTCACCTCTAGGGAGAAAATGTCATAAGTACTAAATTGCATTGCAAAGGAGCTTTCCAGAGACTATCTCCAAACCAAGCTGATGATTCTACTTAATTATTTAAGCAAACTGCTGGAAGAATATTTTTCAACAGAGAAATGTTTCCATATCATTTTATTAACAGCAGAGTATTCTTTCAGAAAAGATGTGAAGAAAGCCAGAAAGCCAGAGTGTGCCCCTGTACTACAATGTAGGCATCTCACTCCCCTCTTTTTCTCTTTCTGATGGTGAATTTACTGGCCTTAATTGTGAAAGGTTAGTACATGGAGAACCACATCATCACAAATGGGCAAACAAAAAATGTGTTTGCAGGTGAAATTTAGTAACCCCCAGTTCTGTAGATAACAAAATTTCACCTCATTTCATTCTAGGTCATCCAAGACAATGAAAGGAAGAAGATGATAAAGGAAAATGTTCCTGTATTTTTTCTCTCCACTCTGTTACACACAAACGTTCCCAAACTGTCAAAGGAGAACACAGGACTGAAGGGAAGGATAGGGATCACACAGTCCAGTCTCTTTCAGTGAATATTACATTAATGTAAAAACACATGGCTGATTTTACTCCACACTGAAGACTCTTCTTAAATTAAATCCTATTAGTCATTGAAACAGTACAGCTTCCTGCAGGGGTATCTAAGCTGAATCCAAAGAACTTGGTATATTTATCTAGAGTCCTGCAGAGATGTATGGCAAGTTTCAGAGGTAGTCTAGGCAGGTCACCTGGATAATCAGCACAGACAGATTAGACCATGCTTGAACATTGTCTGGACTTGGATAGCATGGTTTTGATGTCCACAGCTTGGTGAGATACTTCTACACAGCTCACCATCATGCACTGTAGGTATTCCTTAGTTTCACATGATGAGTCTTTGCAGTGGAAAAAAAATCATACATAATGCTTTAGCGCTTTTGACAACCCCAAATAACCATAGATTATTTTCTTCAGTGAGTCTTTGATTCTTTATAGAAATCTTCTAATTATGGGTTTTCTTTTCAATTTCCATCTTCCTTGTGCCCTTAGATCCTCTAAGCAGAGTGTATTTGAAACCAAAAAATCCATCTGACTCCTTGAGTACCTACATAAATGCTAACTACATTAGGGTAAGTAAATGTACACTATTCCTGTGCTTTTGGGACAATATTTGATTTTCCACCTGAATAGCTGTTTTTGCCAAGGTATCTCTCACTTTATTCCTATCCATCTTCACTGATAAATCCTAATCTTTTTGTCTACATTGCTGTGCTGTGACAGAAATAGTTTCATGAGCTGTTTTTACCAAATAAGAAAACAGTTATCAAACACATTTAAAAATATTAAGAAATACATGCATTACTGTTCCTGTTTACTTCAATATTTACTGTTTTATGTTGTCTTACTGCCTTACAGGAAGGAAAGGAGTGCTACCTTTTAAAAGACAGAAATATCAATATAAAGATAAGATCAGTCAACAGCAGTCTAAGCTCCATGATTGCACATTGCAGTCATGTTATCCACAAGCAAGTTCAGTGATCATGGCTTTTTCATGCTCTAGCAATTCATATCCCTGAAATTATGAGATAATTAAACAAATATTATAAAAGTTTGTGAAAATAATCATAAGCAGATGTATTAAATATCCTTATGTGCAAAAAGATGCACATTATTCACCTGTTTATAACCTGTATTGAATGGTTGCATGGTGCAAATGCTTTACCAGCACAAACACTGTAGGAAAGTATTATTTCTAAGTGTTAGCTATGCAATAATTCTCAGTGACACACACACAGAGCTTTCTTGTGGCACACTGGATGCTGCAGACAGTACAAAGAAACCGCTTCAGTTTTTGGACTATAGTCCCTTACATGGAAAATGAAATATTTTGATTGGAGATCCTTAGCTGGATTAACACACTACTGCAACTGAAATTATGGCCTCTGAGCTCAACAATAATGCTGCTTCATTAAATAACAGTATTTGAATATATTTGTACACATCCACTACACCTCTTACTCTGCTTCATTTTGCATCCTGTGCTTTCAGTGTTTTGTATGAAGGATGTCACCTTGTAAGTAAGCAGTGCAGTTGTCTCTGAAGGGTAACAGCACATCAGCCAGGCTGTGCGTTGAGTCCTCTGAGATGTCCTTGTCCTTTGTAACATCTCCCTGAAAGCCAAACTGCCACGATTTCTTCTGCTGTCACAGGTAGAAGTGTGAGCAATTCCAGAAAAAAAGCCCACCCAGCACAGAAATGAAATGATGAGTCTGGCTGTGGTCCCGGCACACCAATCTTTGACAAACTATGTTCAGGCAGATTGGTCAGTAGAGGGAGAACTCTTGATACCAGTTGAGGATCTATCCCGTTGTTCCATACAGTGGATAACAGTGCAGAAGAGTGTGAGCAGGGAGAAAGCCACCCAAAAGGAATACCTGTGGTTGAAGGGCTGCATACCACCTCAAGCAGTTCTCCATTCATTCATTCCCTTCAGACTGCCATTAATCTGCACTGCTGTTGGGCATTCTGCTGCTGCCTAAACTCACAAGTTCTCCTTTTCACCCAAAAAAACCCCACTCTCTTTTTTTTTTCCTATTTCTTTCTGCCTTTCCTTCCCTTCTGCTTCTGCACTGCTTACACAGCCCTTCTTTGTGTGTCTCAGCACTCCCTGCGCTGATGTAAGGTTTCATAAATGTACTCCTTCCTTAGCAAAGATGCAGTGAACAGTCTTTACCTCTACAAACAGTCATGGATTTAATCTTTTTTTCCTGTCATGAATCTTCAGAAAAACACAGTTTTATTTTTCTCCTTTTTTAAAAATGGCATCTTGACTGTAAACTATCTTGCAAACACTGCAGCAGTATAAATCGTGCACTGAAGGGACCACTGGATGATAGAAACCTCCAATACCTTGCAGAACAGAGTAAGCTAGAAGAAGCCAAGAAAGAAGGGAGATTTGAGAGGGACTGATGTATGCTTGGGATCATTTCAGTTCATTGAATTGGTAGCTCCAGAGGAAAAACTGTTCTACTGAAAAATTTCTGATCTGCTCTACTGTTACTCTTATTGCTTTCAGCTCAAATAATTTTTTGGGTGTTTTGGTGTGTTGTTTTTTTTTTTAATTCCAGATTCTTCTTTCTGCTTAGAATATTCACCTGTGACTTTGACTGACAAACATGAATTTTAAGTAAACGCTTTTGTGCCTGTTTCTAAACCAGGGATATGGAGGTAAAGAGAAGGCATTCATTGCAACGCAGGGACCCATGATTAATACCGTGAATGACTTCTGGCAGATGGTTTGGCAAGAGGACAGCCCTGTCATTGTTATGATCACAAAGCTGAAAGAAAAAAATGAGGTATGACAACTAGCCGAACCAAGAAATCTTTCCAATGGTGCTGCATGCTGTAGAATGAACCTTAGCAGATTTAAAAGAAAACCAGCAGATAACCAGCTCTCAAATACTCCAGTGATGGGCAACGTAAAAAACAGTGTCAGTGTTCTCAGACCCACTGGTTGCAATTGTGTAGCCATCAGAAGAGACATTAAAAAACAAACAAACATAAAAAAAAACATAAATTACATTTTTGAAACCTATGCTGTCGGGTTCATAATTTATTAGGAAATAAACACCTTGTTTACTTGTTGGCCACCTCTGGACTTCTTGCTAGTTGCTTTCTGTTATGTAAAGAATAGATGTACTAATGGGTAGTATTACAATTAGAGGTTTCCTGGTGTGGTTGAAGTTTACTCTTTGTTACAATAACAGTTTTTTAATCAGCTCCACATACTGCAAATCATCTAGATTGTCCCAAAAGTATGATTTGGTGTCCCTAATGCCAACACCATGGCGAGATTGAACTGGAATGGAAATATATGGATCTTTACCCTAGCACCAATTGCTAGTGACAATTGCATTTTAATGGCTAACGGCCATATAGCTGCCTGGTATACATCCAGCGACTTTCAGACTGATTCTCAACTATATCTTTAATAGCTTTATCTAGTATTTGTGTACATTTTTGCCAGACTTTACTTGGTAGTGCCATACATGGAGAACAAATACCACTCTCCTGTGATTTGGAGAGTTCTTGACAAAAGAAAGCTCTATTTTGAGGGTTTGAATGCTACAGAAGTGATTTATAGGGCTTGTGGACAGAAGTGAGACAGGTGTAAAAGAGTTCACCTTCTTTCTTGTGTCCAAACTGATAGATGACTCTTCCCTACTCCAGGTAGGTGTCTCTACCATGTTTCAGCATGTTTTCAGGTAAGTACAAGGGTCATGTTGCCTCTGCCTTACTCACCATCCTGCACTTTAAATTCAGTTGAGTGTGATGGCAGAGAATCGGATATTTGTCAGACAAAGTTCCCAGTCTCAGTGATCAGGGGACCAAGATTGTATGTGCATTTCCATACCACAGAGTCACTGCTCAGTTTAAAGGTGGACTTGGTTGACGTACTGTTCCTTCCTTCTGCATTTGACCACTGTTTGACTCTTTGTCGCAATGACTTTGGCCTTCTAACATGAAGTGGACTTAAATCCAGATGATTTTAAGAAAGTTATGTATAAAATGTAGATTGGTACAGGAAAACATCCAGAGATTTATTTCCAAAACAGGTGCTGTTTTGAACTAGACTTTTCATACCAGTCCCCAGAAGCCTACATTAAAAGGATTACTTCTGAAAATGTAGGAAGCTTACCCCAACCAAACTGCTCAAAAGAATAAGTATTTCACTGAGGAAATGCTGACTGTTTAAACAGTCACATCTGACACTGTGTAAGAAGAATGACTTGAAAGAAATGCTCAGTGATTTCCAACGTGTCAGGAAGCCCTGTGTTTACCTGAGTTACGCAGTCTCTCAGCTCTGGTGTTTATCCGCATTGTTGTGGCCTGCCAGCGGTCATTTCCTCCTAATAGAAAGAGGGGGTAGAATCTCAAGTAGTTCCCAGGCTATACAGAGAAGCTGTGTTTGCACAAGCTGTCCTGCCCTGTCTAGAAACCTTAAGGAACTCTCCCACCATTAGTGCGTTCATCCTGAGGCCTTGATTTGCTATTGAAAAGAAGACAGCTTGGCTAACTGCTAAGCTCAACCGCATTCATTTAACTGTTAAAGCATTAGCTGCCTATGGAGAGGGCGAGAACAAAAGTTAATTAATATAATAGCACTTGATTGTTACTTTTGTCTGCTGTATTCCTCTCATTTTCTGGGAGCTGCATTTGTAATATTCACACATACAAATGCCTTCATACTTGAAAGCATGTTCATGTGCTTTTCTGCGTATTGCCCTGTACAAAGGTCCAGATCAGATTCATAGGTATAGGACCCATTCCTCAGTTGATCTGTCATTCAACATCCTTTTCAGCTATAACGTACTAGAATGTTCTAACTAATGTACAAAGAGGGAGCCCTCAAATGAAACAAAATACGCATGAAAAACAGTAAGCTTGTCAATAAAGTCATGTCCTTAGTATAAATATAATTATTTGGGACATTAATGCCCTAGTTGAATACACCAAGGTTATGAATCTGCCATAGGAAGGGGAATTGTGTGAAATGGTTATAAACACAGATTCCAATGGGGTTAGTTCCTTTTTGAAATGAAAAGTGGTTAAGACTCACTGCGATAAGATTTTTATGTAAAATGGATGAAAATATAATTTGAATAAATTTGCGTTAAGCAAAATATTTATTATATTTTAGCTGTGTTAGGAAACATGGAGCACAAAATTATTGGTTGCATTCTTTTTCATTTTGAACTCTTGTGAAAAATGGAAATTGATTCGTAAGCAAAAACTATACTAAATAAACCATGTCTGTGGCTTTTTAAACAGATTCTGTGAAACTTTTACTCAAGTGTACACAGTATCCAAACAGGCTGGAAATCTGCCTGTCCAAGGAGAGTTCACAGCCCAAGAATCATAGTTTTGCCTTAGAAAGAACCCTTAAAGGCCATCTAGTCAAACTCCCTGCAATGAACAGGGACATCTACAGCTAAACCAAGTTACTCAGAGCTCAGTCCAGCTTAATGCTGAGTGTCTCCAATGATGTGGCATCCATCACTTCTCTGGGCAACTTGTTCCAGTGCCTCACCACACTTACTGTAAAAAACTTCTTCCTTATATCCAATCTGAAACCCCCCTCTTTTAGTCTGAAACCATTTCCTCTTGTCTTATCACAAGAGATAGTGCGAAGATGTGTCCCCTTCCTTCTCAAAGCAACTATTTAGATATTGGAAGACCACTGTCTGGTCTTCCCAAAGCCTCCTCCAGGCTAAAAGGCCCCAGCTCTTTAAGCCTGCCTTCATAATGGAGAACTTCCATTTGAACAATAATCAAAAAACCTTGGAATTCCAAACTCTAGTTTTAGGATTAACATGAAAGAAAATATATCTCAACTAATCTGGGTGACCTCACTGAACCACAGAATGATTTGAGTTGGAAGAGACCTTTAGGATCCTCTGATTCCAATCCCCTGCTATAGACAGGGACACCTCCCTCTAGATCAGGTTGCTCACAGCCCCATCCAGTCTGGCCTTGGAGTGCTTCCAGTAAGGGGGCATCCACAGCCTCACTGGGCAGCCTGTTCCAGTGTCTCGCCACCCTCCCAGTAAACAATTTATTCCTGATATCTAGTTTAAATCTACCCTCTTCCAGTTTAAAACCGTTCCTTCTTGTCCTGTCGCTACATGCCCTTATATAAAGATCCTCCCTAGACTTCATGTAGACCTCTTTCAGGTTCTGGAAGTCCACTAAGAGATCTAGGAGCTTTCTCTTCTCCAGGCTGAAGAGCCCTAGCTTTCTCAGCTTATCCTCATAGAGGAGGTGCTCCAGCCCTCTGATCATCTTTGTGGCTGTCCTCTGGACCAGCTCCAACAGCTCCATGTCCTACTTGTGTTGCGGGCACCAGATCTGGAAAGAGCAGTAGAAACCTCCAGAGGACAATTCCGCCTCTTTCTGACTGAGTTAATGACCCACAAAAGGTTGTCATCTCTAATCCTCTAATAACGTGTTGAGACATGTTCTTACAAAGTTTAATCAACAAGACTCATGTGAATTTCAGATATTATTGACTCTTTATTCAAGACAACAGAGCAATGGAACCACAGTCATGCTATGTATCTCACAGATAATATGCATCTTGTTTACTTTAAAGCATACTTGTAAATCAGGAAACATATTTTGGCAAGCATAAATAAAAGGTACTTTGCAGCATTCTGCAAGAATCAAGGACTAGTACTGAGAGATGCATTAAACAATGCATGTTTATTCTACTCATATTACGGAAATCTTATTGTCAGTAATTATCTAGGACAATCTTGTTAACTCACTATTTAAAGCTCATACCACGGTTGCTGTAATGTTTTTCTCTTAGCCTATAGGCACTCTTATCTACTCATAACAAAAATCGTACTTTTTGCAGAGTTCACATAAGCATCTTTAAAGATTAGTCTTAAGTTGAGTATTGGCACCATTGAGATGTCTCAGGTTTTGGAAAAACTTAAGAAGATTAGGTCCTAACATTGAGGATTTTTGTATATAAATGCAAATCCTGCAATCCCTCCTAAAGTACACCTCTCATGCTTGAGTTGCTGGAAGTAAATAGAGCGCAGGAGTAAAAAGGGATTCTGGAACTGAAGCTTTCCTCTAATTATTCACTAGTGTTGTGTGTTTGTCTGGTGATTGAAGTTGTTAATGTGTACATTTCTTGGCAGAGCTTTAAAGAAAAATAAGCAGGGTAAGAACTGAAGCTGAAGGAAAGCACCTTCACAAATGTCTGAGAGTTGTTAAAGTAATTTTGTTCACAGAGTTCAGATGCAGATAAAGTAAAGCAAGTAAATAATCCATCAGCTGAGCAATCTTTTCTCCATTCAGCAGAGCTAAGGGAACCAGACTGCCAGAGAATCACTTTCTGACAAGTTTAAAATCCCATGGTCCTCATCACAGGCTGACAGCAGCAAATAGTTGGTGTCAGTCTTGATCTGAGGCAGAGTCGGGTCCCATTCAGTCATAGAGATCCACCTCCATAGCTGATACATGAAGCCCAGCACCCAGCAGGGCTGGGATACAAGGAGGCAGAGCAGGGGATGAAGAGAACCAAAACTTACAGCCCTATCACGGTGATCAGGAAAAAGACCAAAATAAATTAAAAGTCATGTGAGATTCTGTTTGTTGTATGAACTTCCTGTTCTGACCAGGGAATGTGCCAGGGTCAGGCACCAGGTCAGAAATAAATCATCATTAGCTGAGAGTACCAGCAGATTGCTACTCAGTGCAATCATGTCCTGAGGGAGAATTTGAAAGATGGTTGGCAGGTGAGATTTTCTACAAGAAGAAAGAAGAATCCCAGCTTTTTGCTGGCATGTGAGCTGGCTGAGGATGTTTTTTTCTAGCTTAAGCTTCTTTTAAAATATCTTCCTCATAGCTCTTATGTGTTTTCTGACTGCATAGAGAATTCAACCCCAAGCTCACAAAATCTGTGACCTATTTAGAAAGTGCTGTGATGGATGAACGTGCTTAAAGGAATGCTAAGATGCCCGAACGATCAGCAAGGAACAGGACCAGCAAAAAGATAAATAAGCAAATAAAAAGTGGGGACTACCTGATGATAAGAGCAAGTGAATTCTTCCATTTTTCAGGTATATGTACTAGGCAATGAGCATTTACTGACTGTAGACACGAGGTGAGGGAACAGCCTTCTTAACCACTGTGTTTGGCTTTTGGCCAGGTCTAAAATATACTGACCTGGGACCAGTGGAATTTCCTTTTAGGTTCAAGTAATAGCTTGAGGCAACGTGTGTTTTTTTCTTATGCTCCTGGGATTTTCTATATTATTTTCTGTCTATCTGGTATATTCATCCCTCCCACCTTCACCTTTATCCCTTTATTAAAATGAACCTTCAAAAATGTTAATTTCCCTCATAGCTGCCTAACATATCTGGTCCCAGCTCTATTTCCAAGCTATTTGTTAAAGCAGTAACAAACAGGACTTTAATAAACTGCGTGGAGACTGTGTTAAAAATAATCCATTGTATCTCAGTAAATGCAGATGGGCTGTTAAATGAAAGTTATTTTAATGGACAGTCCCATTTCATTGTCCACCCAGCACAAGTTGCCAATTACAGTTCTGGGAAAGAGTCAAGAAAAACGTCAGGGCAGCCTGAAGGCTTTGCAGTGCGCATTGCATACTTTCATTTATCAAGAAGTCTCAGGGGTTGACTGAACTATTGTTGATTGTCAGGGTACAATTGTGTGTTTAGACCTTTTCCCATATTAGCACTGAAAACTACACTCCCAGGGAGGGGCATGAATTGCAGATCTCACGGATGATAATAGCTGTGTGTCACATGGGGCGATTGTGGAACTGGTGAACGTTTTCTTTTCATAGTTTTCTGAGTATTTTATTGCCATTCTTGGTGTCCTTGGGGAGACACCGATTTTGAGATGTTCGAGTAACTCTCCATTTGAATGAAACTCTCTGATTTGATCGAAACCAGCCAGATTGGCCAGCTTTATCTCAGAAAATGTGGCTGTCACACACCTTGCGCTCTGAAGGTAATGGGCATCTATTTTTAGAGAAGTATTTATACAGCAGGGATGTTTGCGTTTGGTTCTATCAGCTGGTGGGGTCAGCAGCAGCTAAAAGATCACACCTGGAGGTAAAGCCTGGCATTTACTTTGAACACAACCGAACATGTTTCTGGCTCATTTTTAGCAGAGTTTACTGGAAGCTGTGTTTTATGGCAATTGATTACACCAAAGAGATTGTACCATTTTGCTGTGTGGTGTGAGCTACTGTTCCTTCAGCAGGTGTTTTTGAGGAAATGCAAACAAGTCATTTTAGGGATTCCTGTTCTTGTAGGACTGTCTGTTCTCTCAGTGTTGGGGCTTTTGTTGTTGTTGTTGTTTTATTAGCCTGTTTTGGATATTAAAGAGAATGTTTGGATATTAAAGAGAATGACATGTTTTAATTTAACAAATGAGCATTATTTCAACATATGTGGCTCTCACACACCTTATACCCATGAGTTAGTGAGCATCTGTTTTTAAGGAAGTATTTAAACGACGGGGATATTTGCTTTCAAGCATAGTGATGCTTCATTGGAAATGAATATGCAGTTACATTGATCTGTAAATTAACTATTGCAGGGGAAAAAATAACGTTCCCTCTGTAGGTGCTATTTCATCATTTTTTCAGGGGACTCTTGTCAGATACATTGCTGAAATAATACAACACTACTGAGTCATTAAGAATTCTCAGTATAATTTTGTGTAACTGTGACTGTTCCATGTATGATAGCAATGTGATAGACAACTCAGGCGAAACACTTTAACACGTATGGCTGAATTCAGTGAGCACTTAGGGCATATCTGCACGCTTTGCTTTATCATGGTTCAGGAGAATAAACAGGATAAAGAGCCTTGTGAAGACAGGATACATTCTAAACCTCTTACTAGGGAGAAAATCCAGTTTAGAAACAGTAAACTTAATAATATCTTCAGGTTTTGGGAAAAAATCACCCTGTATTTATGAATATATAGAATAGATCCTTCAATTGAACCTCACTGAGATTTTAAAAATAAAACCAGCTGTGGTAAGCATTCAGCGATAGAGATTCATATTTGAAAACTCAGATCCTGAAAAACAGGCCTAAGTCATTAATTAAGAAGCTCACGATGTCTTATTTAGGAATGCTTCTACCATCAGTAATGCTTTGGTTGAATTCATCTGTGATTTTGAGGCAAAGAAATTCTATGTAAAAATTAATATGTCTCCAGAATCTAGTTTCTTGACGAGACCAATGTTTGCTTTCCAGAAGTGCGTGCTCTATTGGCCAGAAAAAAGAGGAATCTATGGGAAGGTTGAAGTCCTTGTTAACAGTGTGCAAGAATGTGAGAACTATACTGTCCGTCAGCTCACAATAAAGGTAAAAATCTGCATCTGAGAAGCATTGTTCCTAATGCTTTATGTTTTCAATTTCAAATAAAGTCCAATTGTTTTTTCAAAGAGCATAAATTTTTACAAGAGAAGTAACTGAGCTGTGAAGCGCACAGCTGCAAGGTATAATTGAGACCAAAGCTGTGGAACACATCCTATTGCTGCTTTGCATCATTCTGACAATTGAAAAAAAGGCTTCAAAAACGTGCAGATTTCACTCTCTTGAATTAAATTTGCTTTGAGTCCCTTTTAGTGTTGCCAAGATGAAGTAAAGGGACCTTAGTTAATGAAAGAACTAGTGCAGCATCAGTCAAAAAATGGTAAGCTGTCCATGTTATATGTAGAGTGCGTCTATAGCCCATTTGAGAAATGAAAACTATAAGGAGCTCATAAGGAAAACTTCATAGTTTCATGGCTCTGACTAAACATTAAGTGTGCAAAATAAGGCAGATGCTCCCATGATCCTAAGTTACTGCCTATATTATGCCTACGTGCTATGGGATTCCATCACCAGCTCCTCCTGATAGAGCTTTATAATAAATAAGTGATGAGCTGGGGAGATTTGCTTAACATGGGAAATTTGGGGGGAGATTTGGCTCAGCTTAAGCTGTGAGGTGTGGATCGAAGTCATATTGCCAGGTTGGAAGCATGCAAGTTACTATAGCTTTTATTTACCTTCTTTGCTTGTTGAAGTAGTATCAGTCTCTCCAGCAGAGAGCAAACTGGGTGACTTAATAGAAGGGCAATTCTTTGACACCTTTAGCTTGAATACTCTTGTAATTTTGGTATCAGGCTTTTATGATAGTGTCCTTAACAGGTAGCAGAAACTGATAATTTAGAGAGAATCAGAAGCCCAAATCAGCCTTACTGCTGACCCAATGCAGGCCTCTGACAACTCCAACTTGTCTATAGTCAGATGGGCTCAGCAGGGCTTACATGCCTGGAAAAACAGCCAGGATTTCAAGTGTGCAAGCCTTGCTTAAAATTGTGTCCCTGGAAGCATGTCTGTTCCCCTCAGTTGTATCCCATCAGTCCAATAAAAGCAAGTTGTTAAATCTCTCTTGACATTTTTACCATAACACTGAGAAAAATAAAAAGAACTGCTGACCACAAGCGCGCATAAAGAACTTTGATGTTATTTCCAGCAAGGGAGTCAGTCCCGGAGTGTGAAACACTACTGGTACACGTCCTGGCCTGACCACAAAACCCCCGACAGCGCCCAGCCACTGCTGCAGCTGATGCTGGATGTAGAGGAGGACAGGCTGGAAGCACCTGCCCGAGGGCCCATCGTCGTGCACTGCAGGTAATCTGTAGCCTTTTTCTTCAAGAGCTGCCATGAAAAATCACATCAAACAGTCCTTCTCCTAAACAAAGAGCATATTTAAGGAAGAGAAAAATTCCCCAGATCCTCTTCATGCTAATTGACTTTTTCGGCTCCTATCTGAATTTTGGATTGAATTCCCTTGTTGCTAGCAAATCTTTTCTGAACCATTCTCCATTCCTGCTAATTAATTCTGTGTTTGAAAGACCAGCTGGAAAGATGATTTTGCTTCTGTTTCATGTTCATGGTTTGCTTTCTTTTTTATCTTGTTACATTATGACGTAGCGTAAGCCAGATGCAACACCCCGTGACTGGTTGAATGAAATGTAAGATACAGATACAGACATTGGGTACAAGTTTGCAGGCCAAAACACAACAGTACTAAAACTTGTGAACCTTTTCACAAAGGCAGATGGTTATCAAACGAAGAGTGTTACTAACGCAAACCATAGTGAACTCATCTTGCAGTGTCCTTGTAATCACACCGAGGACATTCCATTTTATTGTTTGGTGTTGATTCATTGCCCTGTGTTCTAAAGTAAGTAGTAGGAAGCAGGGCTAAGCTTAAATATTGGTGGGAAAGTATAGGTGAAGCAAAACAGAAAATAAAATGAATTCAGAGATTCCTTACTTCCTTTGTCTCATAGATATGATGCATCTCTTACATCTGAGGTAGTACCATTTATTCCTACAAGTCCATCAAAACTTGAGCTTTTCAACTTCAGCCACTTCTTTTCAACTCCGTATTTTGGAGTCGAGAAATGGAAGCCAGATTTGAACATTATTTTGCAAATCCAGAGTGTGATGAATAGGAGCTTTCCTAAATTGTATCCAGCTGTTTTCATCAGGAATTGCAGTTTTCCTAAACAATGCACAAATCTGTGGATGGACAATGAGGTTCCCATTTCCCTACTGAGGGTGTCATGTCTTTAGAGGAACAATGTGTCTTTCCAGTGTGAGACATGTGACAGCAAGGCCTATAATTATGAACAGGAATTTATTTGTGATTGAAGATCTATATCCTTGATTAAAATTAATAGTTCAGTGACAACACAACTATCTCTGCACTCACTACACAATGGGCAACAAAATGGATAAAGCCTCTCATACCACGTCCTCTTGTCACCTCATTTCTTCCATTTTATTCTGAGTTGCTGGTGAGGTCATCCAGGCCTTACAGAGCCTGTGCACGCTTTCTCAGACTTGAGATACAAATGCACCATTCTCAGTTATTTCATAACATATATCATAATATATATTATAACAGGACGAGCTCAAGCACAATTCTTAATCTGAAACAGAAGAGCCTTAATAATCTCTGAAAACTGGGAATTATGACATGGGTGAAAAAATATCTGTGTCTTCTTATAGCCTATCAGCACAGGGTGCTGTCTTACAGAATTGAGTGATGAGTCCATTCAGGTCTTGGGATATGAGGAGGACTTTAATCATCTTAGCAAAGCAGTTCCTGGTCTGCAAACACATGAAAAAAGAGTAAACATTTGTTTTGGTCCTTGAAATCAGCAGATCTGATTCTCCAAAAATAAAAGATTTTCCAAAGGGAAAAAGTTTTAAGTCCTTGACAGTCTTCATAGTGGCATCCACTGGAAAGATATATTAGCTTCCTGTTTCATGTCATTCATTTAAAGCACGCAATAAGCATCGCATCAAAATAAATTTCAGTTCAGTGACAACAAGGGGGTTTGAGAACAAATCTATTTTGAAATATTTTAGATAGAGAAGATTTTTTTCTCTAAATTATTAGAAGAAATAGAATTAGAAACTAATTTAGGCCTATTTATTCAGTGAAGCCAACCTCACCAAGAATTTGTCCCGCAATCCAATTTTCTACATCCAGGAAGACAATGTAATTCTGGAAAACTTGCATGAGTTTCTTAAATAAGTAATAAAATCATCATGCTTAGAAATTCGACACTCTTTTCAATGTAGACTTTATATTTTCTTTCCTCGGTAGATGAATATGTTCTAGAAAATGCATACTGCCTGTGTGTCTTAATCCCAAAAGTTTAACAGTCCAATATTCTGCACTTCCAATTGACTGACCAGTCATTATTGAATGAGCTACTACACCTTAATTCATAATAAAGAAGGGAAAAATAGAAACATACTCCTACATCTTTTGCCAGAAAATACTTCAAAGAAAGTAGCTCTCCAAATCATCTGGATGTGCAAGGAAAGAAATGTAGAGCAAGTGAAAAATGGTGTCATTTTTATCTTGCTCTATCTGAAATACAGCTGTATAACAAGATAGAACCTGCACGCCTGACCTGAGGAGGAAAATGCATTAGAAAATCCTTTTGTGTAATAGTTACTAAGAACTCATCCAAGAACACTTAATCCTCCCCACCACCACCCCCCCCCCCAAAAAAAAAAAAAAGGGAAATAATTCCTTATTATAGTCAATTTCACTTACATCTGAATTGTTTAAACTTGTTAGCTCTATGCATCAGACAGATGTCTACAAATCCCCCTTTATAAACTCGGTCCTCCTTGTTTTTGGTACATCTCATAGATACCAGTGCCCAAGAAGACAGGCTGTCAGCTCAGGAACTTTGGCTCACTTGATCTTTTCTTACGCTGCCAAATTTACCTCTCATTAACCTCTCATGATGGGCTTATATATCCTCACATATTTAACACTGCTAAGTCCTCTTGGAAATACTCACTTCCAGAGGGATGTGTTCTCTCTTGAATCCCTAAAGCACTCCTATCTTTCATTTTGTGGTGAGTAGGATGTGATTTGTTTCAGCTGTAGCAAATGGGTGTGGGTCTGCTAACACTTTGCACTCATATATATCAAGCTTTCATCTAAGACACTCAGTGTATTCTTCCTGGCTTTAATTTAAATAACGCTTGCAATGCTCTTCTGGGTCAGGTGCCATTCATACCTATTGCAGAGATGAAGAAAGCAAAGCACCAGCTGGCTAAGTACTTCCTCTAAAGCCAGGCATGGAGACCTGAACCCAAATCCATGCTTTAACTATTTTCCTGTCATGCAGCATGGAGGGGAAGAGCTGCACTGAGTTCCACATTAACTTCCACGTTCCTTAAGCCAATAGTCAAGGAAGAAATTCTTAAAAGTGCTGGGGGCTCAAGGAGTAAAACGTAATGGTTGTAATGGCTGTTTCCAAGCAGGCATCAGTAAAACCTGGAGTTATGGTTTTAAATCCTTTTCTCTCCTGCAGAATCACAGGAGAGAATGTTAACTTCATTGGCATAGTTCTTGGTTCTTTTACCCTTGCGGTTAGAGGAGGAGCAGAACTCCTCTGTTCTTGAGGAGTTCAAATGTAGAACTCCTTTGACTTATACCTTGAAGGTGGTTTTTTTTCCCCATCTCAGTGCCTGCACTGTACTAGAGAATATTTGGACTTGGTGATGATAAACAGAGACTGCTTTTCTAACCACACACTTGTGTGCAAATGGGAAGCGTGTAAACTTCACAAATTACCCACAACAGATTGATAGCTGAAAGAGTGCAACCTTTTCATTTCTATCTATGAAAACAAGGTTCCTTGCTAGGAGTCTGTTGATTGTAGAAATTTAACATGTCATATTTAGTGTTTTCATGACTGTGTAGTGTTTTCCAATCAATTCCTTCAGTCGGTTTGCGCCCCTCACTCATTAAATTCTTCTCTCTTTTCAGTGCTGGTATAGGAAGAACTGGGTGTTTTATCGCCACTGCCATTGGTTGTCAGCAGTTGAAAGAAGAAGGAGTTGTAGATGCATTGAGCATTGTCTGCCAGTTACGAGTGGACAGGTGAGTTCACAGAACCATACATCAGTCAAATGACATGCATTTATTTAAAATTACACTGGATGAGTTCAATTCTCCTGCATTTGTAGGTTAAGCTCAAACAGCAGATGTCTTCTGCATCTCTGCAGAAAGCGTCTTGTGGCCAGTGCTACAGCTGAAACCTGTTACAAGGGGTTAAGAGATATACAAGAGTAAAGGTCTTCAAAAAAGCCTGATGGGCACCAAAATTAAATGCTCACATTACTAAATGTCTGACACATGCAGAGGAAAACTTCAGAATTGCAGATAGCTGCTGGACTTGTGGATCACAGAATCATAGAATCACTAAGGTTGGAAAAGACCTAAAAGATCATCCAGTCCAACTGTTCACCTATTACCAATAGCTTCCACTAAACCATGTCCCTCAACACAACATCCAACATCAGCAGCTGACCTGCTTCTCCTGCTGATTGTAAGGCAATTTTCTTCTGCATCCCACCATCAGCTGAACTAGTCCAACACAACAAGCTTTTGTGAAGGCTCTTCTACTTTTTCTAGGCATACACAGAGTTCTTTGCCTTTATATTCAAACTCTTTCAGGACTTGAGTTCCTGCTGCTGTTTCTCTTATACCACTGACATTCTCTGAAGGACAGAGAGCTTATTGAAGGGTATATGTCATCTAGATACCAGAGCATGGGGGAAGGAACTATAACCCATCTGCTCTTCACAGTTTATGTCCTGAATTCAGCAGGAGCCAGGCTGAGCCTGGTTTGCTCTTCAGTAATGACTGTAAAAGCCACCTTACAGCTGAATGCTGCTTTACATGAACAGAGTGGCTGCCATCACTTTTGCCAACTGGTGTGACAGCACTAGCTGAATATTTGAAGTAACTTTCATATTTAGATCCTGACAAAGGAATATTGTTTCAGGGTAAAACTGGCTGAGACTCTATTGAATGAAATTCTCCTGAGGTAGCAACTGCAGTTGCTGGACTCTTGGCCATCCTCTCTTTCCCTCCTGAAGCTTTCTGCTGTCTGCAGCACCCCACTAGGTCACAGGAGACACAGGGCAGTCTGGAGGCTAGAGATTGTCTTTGAGCCCGAACTGACAAGGACATCAAGGCTCACTCAATGTGTAGCTTCTTCATACAGCAAAGACTGCCAAATCTGGTGCTGCTGCTCCCTCCGTTGTGCTGGAACTCCTTTTGAATTAGGCTGGCAAAGTTAGTCAGTTTGAGAAAACAGCAAGGCATATGTTGCAGAATTTTTTGAAGTCAGATCAAGCCTGTGATTGAATTCACAGCATGGGAGTAGGGCTTGGGAGCAGGAGCAGTGCAAGCCAGCATTGTTGTAGAATGCTTTGTTTTGTAAAACCATGGCCAAAGAGATTTGTGTTGGAGAGGAGGATGTGGGTATTGTGTACCATGCAAGCAGCTTGTTTGGTTGTACTTTTCTTTCTTATTCTGCCTAGAGAAACAGGATTTTGTATAAAGTAAACAAATAGGGTTGCACCAAGAACAGAGAAGTCTCACGACTGCCATATGTACCAGGTCATATAAACTCCTTGCATGACTGTACCTGCTTCTGACATACTTTTCTTCTTTAAATGGAAGCAACCCATAAGGAGTGCAAATGCTGAAAAAGAGCTCAGGTCAAAGGGACAGTTAAGGATTTTTGTGTTCTGAAGCATTCTGAAATGCTGAACTTGAGCCACAATCTGCACAAGGATGAGAATCCATATAGCTGACTGTGTTCATGCATCACCTCCTCTGCCCTTACCCTCCCACACGTCTTCATCACAGTGGAGGTTGTAATGTGATCCTTACAGGGCAACATGAACCACTCGAAGCGTAAAATTCTCCAAGGGGAGTTCCTGACCTAGAAATCACAGCAACAGAGAAGATGGAAGAGATGAGTGGGGAAAGAAAATGCTTACTCTGTTTTAAATTATCAGCTCCAAACTTCTAACTCCATCCTGATTATCTACTCATCTTATTTTAAAAAGGCTTGTAGTGCTCTTCCTCATTTTAGTACTTCTGTTATAAGATAACCTTTTTTCATTGCTCTTCCACTACAATGTAGAGAAATGGAAGCAAATTCTGCTCTGTGACATCATTGTTCATGTCATTATTTCAACCACAGAAATAATATTCCATATTTTCAACATTATTACTGAACAACATGTTTTGGTTAAGTATATCTTGCCAATGAACTTTCTTATATGTATTAGTAGCCATGATAAACTTGGAAAGAGAATAGAAATCTGACCCAAATATAAATAGCATTCAGCATAGCAATCTCAGTGACACAGAGATTGTTATAAATGTTAAGTGATTTGTTCTTTTCCATATTTTTTCAAGTTTCAGAAAACACGAACTGACTGCAGAGATCTTGGTGAAGGCTTCTCACTTTTTCATATTCCCAGGCACTGCCTGAGACAAAAAGTACATTTTTTTTGTGCTTTAGTTTGTGATGGGCAAAACTCAGTTGCACCAAAAGCTCTTTGTCCTTTCCCTTTTCCAGTTGCTCATATTGCAGGACGGCTCTCACTCACCTGGCAGTTAGCTTATGGTAAGATTTGCTAAGGAAGAGCTTTAGCAACCCCTCGGACCACACTAGCCACTCCCAGCCCAACCAGACCAGAGAGGTTCATTGTGCGGCCAAGTATCACTGTAACACACAAAGCAGCAGAGCAGGAACAGAGCTGAGGCCCTCATCCTCATGGTGCTGGGCAACAGCAGGCTGCAATTTGTTTTTTGTACAGATTTGTTTTTTTACAGCCCTCACAAAAGAGAATAGAGCTTTAAACATAAAATGATGGTTTTATCTGTCTGTGTGACAGCTAGAAACTTGCCTGATGTGTGCACTGAATCATTTAGTCTCTGATACCTCATCTCCACTAGGTTCCCAATCAAGTTCATTCATGCTTGGGGCTACACCAATCAAATGCAGACCTGCTGATGGAATGAATACATTTGGTGGTGTCCACTCATGTGACCTCTCTGCCATGTGAGCCCATGGCCTGATTTCTACCCAGAGAATCAAGCAATAGGAGAACACTGTATGTCTTAGCTGCTCCTATAACTTAGAAGGTGGATAAGGGGTGAAAGGATCTCTCTTGGGAGCTATTAGTAATAGGTGAACAGTTGGATTGGATGATCTTTTAGGTCTTTTCCAACCTTGGTGATTCTATGATTCTATGATTCTCAGCAACCGTCTGTGCTGAGCTAACATGAGGAAGTGCTCCATCCACTCAAAAACTTGACCCAGGATAAAGATACAGCCATGATTCGTGTGGCTTCATAGGAAGACTAGCTCAGCTCTGCTCAGCTTTTCTTTTTTTTTTTCCCAGTTCATTTTTTTTTATGTTTTGCCGCAGAAACAGGAAATGTTTGATGTGAGGCATCTTCAAGGCTTTCTGTGATATCGAGAAACTGCACATTCTTTAACCTTAAAGGCACATTCTTGGAATAACGTCCAATAATTTTGCTTTTGGCTCCTCAGACAGGATGAAAAGAGTTTCCAGTGTGCGTCAATTCATTGTTTAAGTGTTTTGACTAATCACCTCAGGTTTAAAAAAAAAAAAAAAAGAAAGAAAAGAAATTCCAATCTTTACATCACATTCGTTCTGGAGCAGACTGCATCCAGCTGCACTCACAGCAAGCCACATGGTAGTGAACAAGAGCCTCCCCTCTGCTGTGGTTGCAAAGGCAAACACGATGGCAGTCCCCAGGTCCTCAGCACACCAGGGTTTGTTTCTTCCAAGCACCAACCCAGTGCATCCTGGAGAAGCAGAGAGCAACTCATGGGGGAGCTGACAGTGTGGTCTGGAAGAGGACAAGGGCTGCAGGCCTAGAGGTGCTGCAGCTTTGAGTCTTGCCCTCCTGGGCTCAGGGGATATGGCAGAGGAAAACTTTATCTTAGAGCAGATCTCCTCCTGAAAAACAAACAAACAAACAAAAAACAACCCAAACAAAACTTGTTCATGCAGCATTTTGCACGAAATGATGTTTTAGGGTGATAGACAATTTCTTGATGTTGAGTATGAGCCCTTCACAGGAACAAGGGGGAGAGTCCACCAGGTGATAGGCAAAACCAAGTTGTCTGAACCTCCAAGGCTTGGCCAGCAAGGATGTACATTGCTATGCCCACACAGGGTTTGGAAGCACCATGACAGCTCAGTGTTGCTTACAAGCATGGAGCAAATGCTCAGCCCCACACAGGCTTATGTATGCCCTGGGGATTTTGAGTGTTACTTCATTTCAACAGAGGTAGACGGAGGGGTCACCTCCACAAATGGCCTAGTATAGCCAAGGCAGTTTTAACCTTCTCTTTCTGCCACATGCTGGTCCCTGGACATTTTCCCTTCCTTCACCCCTTCTTACAGTGGACTGGAGCTGGGAAACACGCTCCTGAAAGCATGTCCTGGGGGAGCTCTGGCAGAGGGACAGAGCAGGCTGGGAAGGGGATGTGAGGGCTGAGCAGGACACAGAAGGAATAGGAAGGAAGGAGGCCAGGCAGTGCAGAGGACCAGAACAAAGCCCTCCCATCACCTTTAGACTTTTTCTGGATCTCCAGGCTGAAGATGAGCGTGGAGGAGAGGGCGGCTGCAAACAGCAGGCAGCCAAGAGTTGTGGATTTGTGGATGTCTTTATTGGCAAAGCAAAGAGGCTGCTGCTTTTTGCAGCGGATGGGACAATTTGGAGACTTGTGATTTAATTCCTAAAAGCAACATATCGTAATAGACATGCAGCTCACTAAAAAGGGTTTTACAGTTGTCTGAGCACACTGGAGGAGCAGAGACAGCTGGTCACTTTCCTATAGAAGTAGGTATTAAATTAATCGTATTTGCTACTACAACCATTTAGCCATCCAGTGGCACTGAGAAAAATAAAAGGACCTTATGGTAGCAGATGAACTTATCTGATACTAATGGAAAGTATTTACCAAGGCATTGTTACCATTTTTCACCTGGTTCTATCTCAGTACGCCCCTTTGCTGCTGCTGACTCTGAAATGATCACATGGGAGATTGTCAGAGCTTCTGCTGTAAGGTACCAGGCTTCTGCATCACTCAGGAGCTGAATCCCTCTCTGCTTTTCATTGCTTTAGTGAAGGTTTAGCTTATGCCAAATACAATACATGCCTTAATGTCATCCTTCCCCCTAGGGCCATTTACCTCATTCATCCCCCCTGAAGTAGGCAGCCTCTCTGTGGTAACCTAAGGATGATCATGTAGCTTTGAATACCTTGGCAGCCTTTGTTTGATGAGAAGTGAGATTTGAAAGATCCTAGTACTTTCAGAATGAAGCTCAGTTTAATTTCAGAACTGAATATAGCTCTTACTAAGTATTGCACCTACCTTCTGTAGGACATCATCCCCTTCCTACTGCAGTTGGCACTGGACATGTGACACTAGATCCTTATGGTTCCACCTAAAAAAGGAATTGTTAGCAGTTGAATGTATTCAGTGGAGGCATCTAATACAGTCTGACTGTAACCAGCCCTTTTTGTGCTCAGGTTAAACTCTTTTGTATTGCTGGTGTTGAAATGAGTCACTGCTGTAAAATTTCCTAGGTGGCTGCTGTTCAGACAGGATGCACTGTAGGCGTTAGAAAGAGGACAGGAAGAGCTGTTCTCTGTACAGGCAGTCTGAGGGTCAGTGAAGGTTACAGTTATACTAAAGGACAAAAATGAAAGGCCAGATGCTGCATACTCCCTTGCTCCATCAATGGCAGTGCAGATTCCATGTATCTGTCCCTCCATGCCCAAGTGACCGAGCAAAATTCTCTGTGAATGTGTTGTATTTGAAATACAGGTCTTAACAATGAAAACATCAGATTCCCTCTCTAGTCCTTACTTTGATATTATCAGCAGCAGTATTTCATGCGATATGTGTGCTGGATGGCATAAGTCATAAAGAAACCGGGTAGGTAAATCTCCCTCTTGCACAAGTAAGCTCTAGGTCAAAAACTGAGAGGAGACCTTATCTAGCCATGGAGCTGGCAGGGGCTGGAGGTTGTTGCATTTGTAACAAATCAAATTTCATTCCTCTGCCTTTTCTTTTCAGAGGTGGAATGGTTCAGACCAGTGAACAGTATGAATTTGTGCACCACGCACTAAGTCTGTATGAAAGCCGACTTTCTGCAGAAGCTGTCCAGTGAAGACAAGGAGGCCGAAACCGAATGTCTGTCTCTTGAGGTAATTCGTTTCATTACCTACCAGCAGCTTCTTCAAGGAGTTTACTGCAGTGGGTAGAGCGGCTTTGAAGCCAGCTTCTGAAAGGATTGTGGACAGTTTGGCAAGAGTACAAAGATTGCTGGACCTTTACTGTATATGAATGTATTGTGAGCTTCCCAAAAATGATTTATAAAGAAGGTACTGTACTGAAACTACACATGGTTTTCACATATATATCTAAAGGTGGGTTAATTCTGTAATACTGGTATCTGCCATATGGAATGTATGTGTGTGCTACTGCCGGAGTCGACTGGACATAGAAACTTCCACTGAAGAAATGTTTCTCAAGTGTATAAATGCTTTAACGTTTGCAAAATGTCTTGTGAATGGACTGTCAACTGTACTGTAAAGTGCTATTACTGATTATGTGGTGAGCTTGTTTCTTGGCCACATAATATCCTTGCTGCTAAAATTGCAAGTGTTCGATAATGGATTTAAAAGAAGAAAAAGAAGATGAGATAAAAAATTTTAAGTCTTGTTTTTGAAAATATTCAAAAGCAGTTGATATTTTATATGGAAATATGTGTTCTTCATACTATTAACTATTAAATGTGTATTTACTGTAGGTCTTACAGAGCAGCTGCAGAGCACAATGTCTGTTATTCAGTGTGTATGTGTTTACCCTGTACTGTTGACTGTCCTAGAACATGCTTCTGCTACAGACCTGAATCCAGTGTATTTGTAAATTGTGTAAGTCATTTTACTTTCAAGTTCTAAAAGAAACTTTGTAGCATATACTAAATGGTAAGGATTTTAAATATTTGTTTGTCTTTTATTAATATGGAATTTTTTGCTTACACTCTTTATCTGCACTATCTCTTTCAGTAAGAGATAGATGCCTTTAGTGATATGGACTGTTCCATGACAGGTTATACAGGAATGAAAGTGCTGCTATGACTGTTTCCTTACTGCTCAGTAAGAATTTGTTTTTCAGAGAAAAGCAAAGTTGGCATTATGACTTACAACACTGGGAGGTCTGTTCACAGGGTATGAGTTTTTAATGCAGTGATGTTGACTTTGCTTCATACTGCTAATAAATTACACTTGATATAAAATATTTACTGAAGTCTCTGGTTTTTTTTTTTGCTTAGAGTAATTTGGCGCATACTGTTGTACGCCCCAGAACAGGCAGAGTACGGTACAGTTTGGTTATACACATCATGGCTTCAGACCACTGGAGAGTAAATCCTACTGACGTTGAGCAAAGTGGATCACCTGGTGAAGGCACAATCGGCAGCACCTGATCCTCAGGGGAGTTTATATAAGACCCAGTACATACCTGAGAAACCTGCCTTCACTCCTCCTTCTTCTCCCCATCTCTGCTTGACTTTTTAGGACTTGTAGAGCTAGAAATATCAATATCAGGGTTTTGCTTGATTACAAATACTTACAAAAACGTGTACATACTCCCTGGATAATACTTAATCAGCACCATCCAGATCACCTGAAGACTTGTAATATTTCATAGGCAATTAATTACACAAAAGTACCATCCCTTTTCTTTGGACTTTTAGCCTAAAGAGGTTCAACACCATCTCTTTTAGTACCTCGTGTGTTTGCATTTTTCCAAAATAAAGCAGCTAGTAAACTGTGAAGAATCATATGAAACAACAAAGTGGTGTAAAAGTCCCCAAAACAATTGAATAGAAGGAAGTGCTCGTCACTGACTTTTTCCCCCTGTGAAGGCACATTTCCTTCCTAGCCTTCGCTTCGCTTATCTGAGGTGGTTTTTTTTAAGAGAAGCATGGGCAGTTGCTAGAGGGAAAATGGAGTCTTTAATTCACGTCCTGGTTTTTACCTGTCTTGCCTTGATGTTCTCAGGTAAGTGTCTCTCCCCACCTCTCCTCCAGGGCAGCCGGGGACTTACAGAACAGAGTCACTTCTTTGCTTGAGCTCATACAGGAGGAATGGGGGGCAGGGCCAATGCAGCCAGTTCTGTTTAGGTTTCTCTTTCAATGCTAGATATACCTCTTCTTGTATTTAAGATCTCCTGCTTGACAATACAGGAGATGAGCTTTGGAGTAATCTCTTCAAAGGGAAACTCCTATTTTTATTTCTGCTTTATATAACTTACAGAAACAGGAGTTTTCTGCAATGCTTAGTTGGAAACTACCCAGATCTGTAAAAACAGAGGAATGAAAAACCTCAACATAGCGAAATACGCATTGGTTTTAGCTGCGATTAATAAAATGTTATAACTATTAAAACATAACTGATAAAATGTTTGAGTAACTGAGGGTAGGAAAAGAGAAAAACATAATTAAGATGGGGCAGAGAGGCTGCATTTGAAACATCCATATCTGTGCACCATGACATGTACTTTTTTGTGCCCTGCAAACTTTGGAGCTTTTTGATAAATGAGTTGTAGTTGTGTTCATTTAAATGTTTGCTTTCAATATTTATGTGTGGCGGAACAAAGAGCTGAGCTGATAGAAATTAAAGGGGTCACAGAACTAGCAGCTGGAGGCATTGGAGTAAATCCTGTAAGAGACGTACTTCCTATCCATAAAGAGCCTCCATTCCTATAAAGGCACGGGTACTGAAAGGCATTTTTCTTATGTGTTTTCTTCACTAAGAGTTTTACTAAACCAATTTGCAATCATACCTCACAAATACTGGACCACAAAACTAAAAAAAAAGACTGAGAGATCTTGTAGATAAGTGTATGTTTTCAAGAGGGGAAAGTGGGGTATTTAGAATGGGTATCTTCAGCTATGAATTCTTGTATTTCTTTTATATTCAGTTTAGATTTTTCTTCATTTTTATATTGAATGAAGGTCAAGGCGACATTTGCCACAAGAGTTTGCTTTTTGTGTCTTGACATTACTGTGAAATAGTGTTTGCATCATGTGGGCTGTACTTCTGGGTTCTTTCATATAGGTTCAACACATGGAAAGTTGAACATGTAGAAGGTGGGAAGGGAGATTTATTTGCTGATGTATTTTAAGTCATCGAGAATTTACTTTTTGTTAAATAACCATATATAATCAATTGTATTTTCTGGAATTTTCCACTTCCAGAAGCGTTTCTGATCATCCATGTCCAGAGACAGCAGTGTCTTTCAGAAAGGAGAGGAGTCATTATGGAAAGGTGCAATATGAGCAGCCCCAACCAGCAGTGGCAATGGATGGCTGATGACAGGCTCCTCCACGTGAAATCTGGACAGTGCCTGAGCATCTCCACACGCTCTGCACTGTCATCTCGCAGCATCATCGTCAATTGCTCCCAGGCAGTCAGGTGGACTTGCCACGAGGAAGATGGGCTCCTGAAGGTAGCCAACAGTTCACTCTTTCTTACCAAGCAAGGTCAGAAGGTAATGGCCAAGCAGAGTAAGAAATACCTTCATACATGGATGCAGCTTGAAGCCAGCGAGACAGGAAAGCCTGTCTATGTAAATCTGTGTTCAAAGCAAGGTGAGCTATTCCTTTGAAAAGATATCTTGGAAGTTGGTGAGTTTGGTGGCGTTTAGCAAAGCACTGGCACAGGCTGCCCAGAAGGGTTGTGGATGCCCCATTCCTGGAGGTGTTCAAAGCCAGGTTGGATGGGGCCCTGGGCAGCCTGATCTGTTGAGTGGTAACTCTACTCACGGAAGGTCAGTTGGAACAAGATGATCTTTAAGATCTCCTCCAACCTAAGCCATTCTATGAATCTATAGTTCTGCGATAAGTTTAGGTAACAAAAAATGTTTCTCCTATGCTTACTCAAACATTAAGAATTATGGTGTTTATGTTCAAACATAAAAACATGTTTTCATAGTTTAAAAAAAAAAAAAAAAAAAAAAAAAGAGTTAAAAGAACCATAAAAGGAAAGCTGAAATTGGTGCTCTTTCTGAAAAATTCCTTTTTTTTTCAATGAGGATGTCCCCCCTCTTCTCTACTCACAGTCCATGGATGGAAGTACTTGTGTGCAAGCTCAGCTCACTGTTCCTGTGTCATTTCCGTCTTTATTTTTAAACAGAAATATAGATTATAATTCCTTGTAGTTTTTAAAATATGGATGTGTGCAAGTCCTTCTCCTCATTCATTTTATCGTGCAATCCAGATTCAATATGTCACGAACAAGAAAGTATCTGAAAATCAAAATATATTTATTACTCTGATTACCCCAAATGCATGATCAGAAGAGCCATATAGATACACATCTATATGTTTACACAGATTCACCCTACCCGTGGATGGAACTTCTATGAGAGCACTCAAAATCCTGAATATAATCTTAGAAATTCTTGGCATGGCACTTATATATGCATGGGCCTGTGCATATGCTTCTGGATGCATTAGTACACCTGCATTACATATATTACATATCTACAGCAAAAAGAAAAGGTTTTAATTTACTTAATAATGTTTTCCTTGATACCATATTGTCACTTGTTCATAACAATCCTCTCGGTATTCTACTTACACACTTTGAAGTTGTTCTTTGTGGTAAATGAAGGCAACCTGCATAGTTAAGCCTTTTAGAGGGAAGCACGCCATTTATTCGTATGTTTACATGGTTTTAAAAACGTTTCCTGATTCAGTACTTCTGGAACTGTTCAACTGGACAAGTTTTCAGAACATTTAAAACAAATTCCTTGTCCTTTCTAACCTGAGAATGTTGGGGCACAGTTGATAGCCGATCCTCCCATTCCTTCTAAGGCTGGATACCAGTTTTTTTCAGCCTATCATCTGCATTTGCAGGAACCTAGTCACAGCAACAGGACCACTCAGTTCAGTGTAAGTCTGCATGGAAAACTTGCATAATCAAGAAATGGAAAGTTGGCTGAGATGCAGTTCCAGCCTACCCATGTATTTAAAAGATTTAGAAGGCAAAATAATATGAAGTTCTGTGTACCTGTGAGTAGAGTGAGAGTGGCTTCTTTATTCAAATACACTGTGAGAAGTTAAGATGAGGTACCCAGGCAGCGTTATTTCTGCTGATAGCATTATTAAGTGTTGCCTAGTAGGTTTAAGGTAAACTTGAACCCTTTTCTTACTCATCATCAGAGGAGGCACAATTTAAGACCAATGAGTACTGAGCAAGACAATTCTCCCGGTAAAGAAGCCAGATTCTCTGTAAGAGTCTCACTGTATTAGTTATCTCCTTTTTGACAGCTCTTGCAAGAGAAGCAAATTATACCTTGTGATCCACAATACCTAACTAAGAATTCCAAGTATTCAAGAGTAGAAGCAGTGCAAAGAAATGCATTTTTTCAAATGAAGATATTAATAAGTACCACAACGAAGAAAAACTAACGATGCCCACAGTGCTGATATTGATGGTCATATAAATATCAAAAATTTCAATGCTGAATTCTTAACATTACTCTTCTAAGCACATCTGTCTAATTTCAGCAAATCCTGCAGTGGATCAGCATAAAATAACACATTCAATCTATATTTAGATAAGATAGTAAAAACTAAGCGGTCTTTGGGGCTGAAATGGCTGTATATTTTTCAACTCCTGACTAATATCATATTTGATTATAATTTTGTTTTCATGGTATTCATAAAAAAAATTGATATTTTCACAAAGGAGTAACTTACTGAACTGAATCCCAAATATCAGCTAAGATAAAGAACATGCTCCAAACCCAACAACTGCAACTATCTTTTATACTGAAGCTAATTCAAATACCAAGTATGATTTGTTCTGAACTTAAGGAAATTCTGAGCTCAGATTTGGATTTCAAATCAGAAATTGACTGTGTTGGATATACAGTTTTTGCTACAATCCTGATCAAAATGTGTAGAAATTCTGATCAGTTCACATATGCATTCCAGATCTGTTCAGACAGAGATTAAATCTAAGAGTTGCTGATTGCTGATTCTGGCAACTGGCTCAAATAGCAGACACAAAAAAAGGCCACAAGGTATCATCTCCCTTGAGGTGGTGGGACATCAGGTCTCAACACATTCATGAGGAGATTATGGGTGGAGATGCACAGACCCTTTAGATCTAAGGCCTTATTTTCATGTGCAGGCTCTTGGAGTCAAATTTCCTATGTCTGGGCTCCAGTAAAAGGGAAGAGGGATGGAAACAAGGAGGAGGGAAACATACAGGAGTTGCAGGGGTAGAAGGCAGCATGTTGAGGGACAGAGTGGTGTTTGAAGAAGTGGAACAGAAAAATAATTTACACTACAGCCCAGGTTTTGTTTTGGTAATTTTTCAAAGTCTCAATGATGTCTAGTTCAGTGAATATAGAATAAAAACAGATAATCTACTTTCATAGGAAATGTGACAAAAGCAGCTCCCCAGAGCAACCAAGAGGATGGTTTGTCCTGCTTTACTATTTCATCCAAGCTGCAAGTGATAACAAAAATGTCAGTTCCAGACAACTAGACTGGTAATTCTCATAATTAAGTTCTCTGTTTTGTATAGATCTCTTTGTAGAGAGCAGACTGAATTTCAGCTACTAGATATCCAAATATCAGTAAGGGCTTAATACCGTTGCCTCAATTTAAGCGCTTTCATGCCATCTGCAATGCTCCAGACCTGTTTCTGCCTACCCAGAAAGACACAGGTCTTCCATTGGTGCTATGAGAGCCCTAAGCAGCTGTCTCAGGTGCCATAGCGCATTTCAGATCGCAGTAAGTATTGACATTTAGGCAACTGAACCGAGCCCTAATTGTCTACACAGCAACTACCTTTCTAAGCTCTCTTCAGTAGAGACCCATGGAATTAATAAGGCCTGGATGCCTTTCAGTGACCAAAAATCCATTTCAGGGTGAGCTGGGGCTATCTGGAGTGTCAGAAGCAGGTCTGATAGAGCTACGGCATTATCACCATTGTTATCTGGGATCTTCCGTTTGCACTGGTGCTGAAAGAGCTTCCAAGTGGCTACTTCAGCATTTCAAAACCCAGCAAGTCCAGGAGATATCCATCCTCTCTGGCATGAAAAACAAGCCTCTGCTCTAACCTCTACAGCATTTCAAGTAAATAAGACATTTTTCTGAAATGGCAAACATTTTACAGTATTCAGAAGCATGGAGAAAAAAGACAATTTAGTAATTTTGTTATTCTGTCATGTTCTCACAAGCAATCTTTTTTTTCTTTTTAAAGTCTTCTTGCAGTTTATTTACAAGTACTCAGTAGGCAACCAGAAAGAGAATTAATTTTCCTGCATGCACAGACATTATAAAACCACTCATTTGAGTGTAAATCTTGCTGTCAGCAAGTTAGATGCAGCCTCACACAGCATTTTTTCTTATACAACAGATAACTGAATCACTTGTGTTTCACTAGCAGTGCAGCCTCTGTGTTCTGAAGCTGTGTTTTATGGGGGCAAGCATGTTGATCCAACGCAAGCAGCAGCAGCAAGCTGCCCCATGCTGGCTTGCCCAGGCTTGAAGGCACTGCTGTAGGTTTCCTGGTGCTTGACAAGGAACCAGCAGTATTCACACAGTGCTTTGCTCAGCATACATGAAGAATTGATGGATTTATTTTGCTTGTAAGTGGCCTGCTGCTGTGCAGATGGATGCAGTCTGCAGTACACCCCATGGATGAAATACGCACTTAGTCATAGTGGCATGATTTCTCCTGGGTGTGCTACCGATGATTACAGTGGTATGTTCACACACACTGTACATCATTCAGCCACTATTGATCAGTGTCACTGTCAGTTCTGCAGTTCTGTTCCCATGAAAAGTTTTATGACTGATTTCCAAAGAGAATGCTAGAACAATGTTAAACACTTCTGAGAAATCCCACTGGCGCAATTCCTGTGTACTTAGCTGATATCCAGATAGGAGGTGAGTTCTTTTATGGTTTTTAAGGGATACAAACTTGGAATTCAAGTAATATAGAAATCTGTTTGTTGGAGTCTTATAGTCAAGAGTTTTCTAAGTGCCTGCAACTGAGAAGATATGTGAGGGCCCTTATACTCAGACCCTAGTATCTTTCCTTACAGAATTTAAACCTGGATCACAATACGCTTGAAGAGCAGGCAGAGCTGGACACTTATAGTCCAGCACTGCATACATGAAAAGTGCTGGTACACATGCCCCAAGTTCCAGTACAGCCTACTGATAGACACCACAAGTTATTTCCTTCTAAGGGTCACAAGTTGTCAGCCTCTGGTTGAAGACTGAAGCTTGAAGAAAGGAGCCAGGTGGGGCAGTGACCGAGTGTCCCTTCCTAGTTCCTCCCCAGGCTGGAGGACCAAGCATTTTCCTGGTAGTGGTGTTGGTCTCTCGCCTCAGCTCCTGCACAGGAGTACTGCTCAGGGGTGCTGGGTCCCACATATGCTCTTGGCAGAACCACAGACCTTTTATGGAATAGACACAATTGGCACTGGAATGTCGTTGTCTTCCTGTTGGAATAGCTGCTATTTGTCTGTAAACAAAACCGAGATTATTTTTTAATGTGCTTTTAAGTTGGGTGTGTGAATCTATATTTAGGAACCCAACTGAGTGGCCTTTTCTTCTAAGTGGCTGCTGACCACTCAGACGTCATTTTTGAAAGCTATCTTCCTATCAGCAGCCTACTCCCTGCTAAAGTTGGAGATATTTGAGAGGCAAAGAGCCAGCAGGCTTAATCCTATCCAAGTCATCAGTGTTGGCACTTCTAGTTGCCCGCTGCAGGCTTTCGGAGACCCCTAACAGGAGATCCCCAGGAACAGAGTGACATGGACTTGAGACTAAGTTGGAACTTGAGTCAGCTGAAGGGTTTGTTTCAGCAGCTGAGAACAGCTGAGCATAGAGCTGCCCTTGCCAGACTCTTCCCTGACCTTTGGATGGGTACCACGAAGGTGCGTGATAGAGGACCAAAGCAGACTTTGCACCACAGGCAGTCTGCAGGGGATTCTGCAGCACCAGCAGCATGAGGGTTGTCATTCAGTGTTGGAGCAAACCTGAGGGTTTCTTTCTAAAAGAAAGCAAAATGTCAAAGAAAGCAAAATGTTACGCTGTCAAGCATAAGAAACACCAGTGTGAAAGTGTCACTTGCAAGGGTTTATAGTCTCACTTTTATTTCTGGATGCAAAGGAAAGTACCATGAGTTTTACTAAATGAACATATTGACATGCATTTACACATATATCAAAAGTGAAAGAACCCCAAGAAAACATAATATTGACTTAATGGAAGCTCACCCATTGATCCTTTGGGTAAAGAGGTAATCACATGTTGGCCTCTGAAGACATCGTAATTGCACACCAAGTAATTACATTTGGAAGCTTCTGCTGCAATTTAATTCAGTCTTTTTTTTTTTTTAACAAGGCTTGTGAGCTAAAATTATTATGAATGGCAACCAGCCCAGTGGCTCAGCAGCAAAACAAGGTTCTGTCATGTTGTAGACCCCAGTTCAAGGACAGACAAAGTGTCTTGGGCATTGGGCCAACACACACTAGCTGTACTCCAGCAATGGCAGGGCAGCTTTTTGTGAGGAGAAGGGGCCAGTGGGTAATTTCAATCACTTAGCTGAAACGTGATGCTACCAGATGTAGAGGCCACCACAGATTGAACCCTGCCCTCACAGCCACAAAGAAAGGATATTAAATACATACCAATTGGGAGGAAGAGCCATGAAAATGTGGAGGAAAAATGTGTAGTAAAATCTTTCCTGCACTCTAATTGCAACTTTGGCATTCTCTGAAGGATACGTGACTAAAAAAGCAAACCCAGAGTTATATTTGCAGACGCTTTAGTTAAATGATACCATTGTTAACTGAACCTGGGAAAGAGAGCAGTCAGGGGTTAGCATGGTGTCTACATAGGATATATTTAAAATCACAAGAGGAATGTCCCACATGGGCACGGGGAACTTTATTACCACGCACGGAGTTATAATTTGCATTTATACCAACAAAAGGCAGATGAGAATCACTACTTATACACTGGGCTTTTTATTGACTGTATAAAGCCGAAATCATGCAGCTTGACAAAACACGTAAGTGACAAAGCTATGAGTGAAAACACTGTGTTGTTAATGACAAAACACAGCCTTTCTCTGCGCTTTGGAACCGGTGAGGAATTGCATTTAAAATGAATGGTATGAAAGTTCATGGATGTTTTGTGCAAACTTCGATGTTGATGCAAAATAATGTTTGCACTGAAAGCAAAAACTCCAGAACTGACAGGTGCACTTCAACTACTTAGAAGCCATAACAGCCATATTTATTGACATCTAAGGAACTGATTATAGAAATGTAGAGCTCCTTTTAATTACTTTCCTTTATTTATCTTAGATCTCCAGGATGCAGACACTTTTATATGGAGTACTACAACTACATCCTCCCCTTTAAACACTACTACCTCTAGGCCTGACAATCTGCCGGCAAGTAGTAGCACACAGATGTCCGTCAGAAACGTGACTGAACACTTCACGAAAAACTTCATTGAAAACCTCTACTTTGACTTGAAAACTGCAGTAACAGAGAAACCCACAGTCTCAACCACTCCTCCACAATACTCCAGCACTACGGAGGAGGTAAGGCAGACAGATTATTGATTGATTTTTATTAAGCCTGCTCCACTCTGTGGAGCCTGAGAGCTATTACAGGTGGATGTTTCGCAGGCTAAAAAAATCCAACTGCAGGACTGAGCTCTGTTCTTTATTTTGATGGGATTCTTTGTTTATGCTGATAGTTCCCTTTGCTAGAAGTACATCTGCAGAAAAAATCTGCCTCTTCCGTACAGCACAATCGTGGTGCACACAGCGCTTTGGGAAAATCTCTAAGCTACAGGAAAAATGTTCAGGATACGTGAGTAGCAATGGAATGCTCGTGGATGTGGCAGGAGACACGGGAGCTGGGGTATCCGTTCCCAGCAACTTAGCCTCTGCCACAGGTTTGCTGCATGATGCGAGGGTCTTGCTCTAACTGCGTTCTAAGAAACAGTGTGTTTTATGAGCTCTTTTAGGATATTTGAGTTCTAAAATTGCATACATGGTTTATAGGCTAAAGCAAGTAAAAACTCGGTGTTCTAACTTGCGTTATGAGGAACCCTGCCCTTGACCCTGGTCAGTTTATCTGCTTGCTGATAGAGGGAAGACACACATCTGCTCCCTCATCTATGTGCTGTTCCAGTGTCCAAACACAAACAGCTCTGGCAGAGAAGGGGAATGCAGGCGCCAGCCCCATATACAGAAGAAGCTAACAATGAGCATTCAGTACCTCCAGTCTTCTGTTTTTGTGTGGGCAAGCCACAATTAAGTAATTTGAGAGCAAATCTGGCATCATTGTTGGCAAAATGTCCACAGTTAGACCTAAAGCACTCAGGAGATTGGTCACCATTTTGCTATCAATACATAGGGATTAGAGCTGAAAATCCCTAAATCCCCTGGCTTTTTGTTCAGGAGAGTGCACTGCACTCTATTTATTGGGGTCGATGAATGTGTTTCAGCTATTAATTTCAGTGTCAGTGTTACTGTAGATGACAGAAAGAACAACAGGATCTTCTACATAGCCTGATTATTTTAAGGAAATCCCGTACAATCTGGTTTGAACATCACTACAGACTGTTTCAGACAGGGAGAAAGTAGAAGCATCACCCAGGACAATGTTGACACAAATGACTGACTTCAGGGTTTATGGACCCTGTCAATACTATTCTAGTGCTGGCCACAAGGGACTGAGCTGATGATGGATGCGCCACACCCTAGTCCAGAGGTGATGGATGGTTCTTTCAAAATATCATTATTTGGATTATTTGGGGTTGGTGTAGGCAGGCTGAGCTAATTACCCCATGTTCTCTGCTCATATGTAAGCCTCCTGCACAGAATACTTGCCTCTTCCAAATGGAAATGTCCTGTGGAACCAGGTATTACCCAAACAGCCTCCAACACTCCTACTGAATAGCCCCATCAGTGCTACAGGGAAGGCAGTGTTTGAATTGAAGCTATCACCTCCTCCCTTCATTTGCTTGGTTTGCATTGAGCAAGATGCTTAGGTCAAAGCCTTCAAACCAGATTCCTGAAGATAACTATAAAAAAAATGAGGAGTATGTGTCCTTTGAAATGTCCAGCCATGTCTAGCCACTTGAACCTAGATACTCCATTTTGGACATCCAAACTTAACTTTTTCTGGCCTCCATCTTTCAGCTTTCTCGTCCTTAGAGTGGCATTTAAAACATTTTTGTCAAATTGAAGAGTGAGCAAAGCCCCAGCAAAGCAGAAATATTTAAAAGATAATTGGAGTTAACGTGATACTTTGAAAACATGCCGAGTAATTGCTATCAGGAAGACAATACCTTCTATGAACTGCATCTGCCCCAGGCCGGGTCCTCTTGTTTGTAAAATTAAAGCCTTGATGTTATTTGGCTGTGATCATGCCTACTGGAAGGAGGGGGGAGGGGAGGCGGATGACAATGGCAACATTTTAATCAAACAAAATATTTAGCTTAGAGCAGCCTTGAATTTCAAGTAAAACTGCAGCTTGCACTTTCAAGCCACAACAAAAGCTATGCAAAGCCCATTTCCTCTTGATTAGAGAGACAGAGGTTGGTGTAAAAAAAAATAATAATAATTAAAAAAAAAAAAAAGTCAGGAAACCTTGGGAAAGTGTCTGAAAGAGCCTTTGGAGCCTGCTATTAGAGACACATCCGGCCACTCCCAAAAGTCACTTCCAGTTCTTTCTTTTTTTTTCCTTTCTTTTTAATTAGTTTCTTGGCTTACCACACAGATCAGTGAGTGTTAAAGACTGCATGACTACTGATTTGCTAAAAGCCCATTTATTCAGTACCACTCTGGACGACTATTCTATACGCTTATATTACCACCAGTGAATGATTGCTCCCTCCTGCTTTACTCCAGTGTTGGCATAGACATCTGTGGTAGACATGACTTCCGAAGCAGCTTTGTGTGATGTATAGAAAGAAGTCCCACAAGCCAGAAACCTGCATTTTCTTACTAATTCAACTAGAACAGGTTAAGGATTTCACGATGACAAGAGCAATAAAGTAAGAATTTCTAATTTTGGTGTGATGGTGAGAAGCAGCAACATGACTTTTCTCCATGCATGAACTTACATTAACTGGAAAAGACAGACATTTCCAAGACATTTCTGTTTTATCTGTAGTATGTAAAGCATTTATTCCAAGGGAGATTTAGCTCCGCAGTGAGCTTGACAATTACATAATGATCAATATATATTTATCAAGTAAGATTATTGTTTCTAAAGTTATTAGTCATCATAAGTCTGCTGCATGAAGCTCAACACTGTCTGTGCCAGGTCCCTAGGACCATGCATGGAGCTGCACTGGGACAAACGAAGGTTTCCACAAGCACAGGTCACCACCCACCAGTGCTAAAACCTCTGGTTTCCCAGTGCAAGCTAAGGTTACTCAGCTATCTGCACCACGTTTGACAGGTGAATGCCCCTCAGAATGCTACAGCAGCAGTTGTTGTGAAAGGCAGACTGACATTTTTAAATGGCAGCATGTTTTTTCTCCCTGAATATCAACCCAGGGCAAAAGCGAAACAGGGGTGAACTTGCTTGAGCTGCTGCTTTTAGAAGTCAAAACCATGTATGCATGTACAGAAAGATGCACAGAAGCACCACTTCCATCTGAAAAACATGTTGAATTCTTCCCCCTTTATGCAACCACAGATTTACCCAGTGGCTTCTAGGTTATTGCCCATCTGAGTATCTGACAGACCAGAACAATTTTAACAGTGATTTTTCTCCCTCACCCCACCCCACATCTGCACAGACATGAGTTTTAAGAGGCTGAAAACTTAAATAAAAGGAAATGGGTGTGTGTGACAGAACCAGAGAGCTGTGTTGCAGCTATAGTTGAATTCAGAGTTGCTCGTGGCCTGTTCTGTGCTTTCTTTAAACACAGTGTCTTTTTGCTTTCTCTGGTGTGTAATTTTAGCTTGGGAGTTATTCTGGGGAATATTTCAAGGACAGGCGTTGATGCAAAGCAAAACAAAAAGCTTGGCCCTTGATACACGGGCTGCTCCTCTGTCTGAATATGGGACTAAAGGCAGAAGGTTGGTGGAGGGCTCTGCTGGAGCCCTCCTGGCCTCATGATTCCTGCCATAGTGTTGAGGGATGAGGGAGGCCTTGGAGGTGCACGATGCACCCTGCCTGCTCCTGAGGCTGTCCTCAGGGCAGATAGTGGGGATCAGCCGTGCAGGAAGGGACGTTTTGGGATGGCTGAGATCTAAAGGAGACAAGGCAGGCATGTAGAGAGGTGGGCGTGAGGTGAGGGGCAGGTGAGGTGAGGAGGGCAGGAGGTGCAAAATGGCAGAAAACCCACGCGAGGGACCCTAAGGAGTGGGAGCCCCGTGGGGAAGGGGACAAGGGAGGAAGCAGCGAGGAAGTAAGGGAGGTAGGGTGGCAGAGTGGGCTGAGAGGAAAGTGAGGGGAGAGGAGCCGGGGACCAGGGGGAGGGAAGGGCTCAGGGGCGGCGTCCCGGGACCCACCGCCGAAGACGACCCGCGCCCCCCGCGCCGTCTGTCATGGGCCCCGGGACACCACCCCCGCATCGAGCAGCGAGGAAATCGCCTTTTGATTGCGGAAGTCCGCGGAAAGGGCTCCAGCGGAGTCAGCCCGGGTCAGAATGGCAGCGTGGGAAGCGGCGGCCGCCTCCCCCGCCTCCTCCGCCCCCCGCTCCTCCTCGGCCGCCGGGCAGCTCCCGCGCACCCCCGCTGCCGCCGTCCCCCCCCTCTACCCCCCCCCCCGGCCGCAGGGAGGCGGCGAGGCGCCCGGGGCAGCCCCAAGCGCATGCAGCAAGCGGGCGGCCCGGCGGAGGGCTGGCTGGGCGGCCGCCGCGGGGAGCCAGCCCGGCGGGGAGCGGGGCCGGGGGGCGCCCCCAGGGTCCGCGGGCCGCTCGCCTTCTTCATCCTCCCCCCTCCCCGCGAGGGGTTCCGCGGATAAAAGCGGGTGGCGATGCTGAGTTATGGAGCGGGACTCGCCCTGTGCACGGTGCTGGCGCTCAGCGAGGTGAGGAGGGCAGCGCAGGTGGGTTTGCCCCGAGGGCGGCAGCGGGGCCGGCCGTGGGATGGCTCGGCTGCCGGCGGGTGTCGCAGCGCTCTGCCCGCTCTCTCCGCAGGCCGCGCTCGGGGAGGCTGCGGGATGCAGCGCCAACCTGACGGAGCGCCGCGTGGCCGCACGGAGCGCCTGGCTGCGCTGGAGCGCCGCGGTTCACGCCTGCAACTTCAACGTGACGGGACGCTCCGAGGACGGACGGCCCGCCGGTTGCCGGCCCGCCAGCGCCGGCAACGGTTCCTACGGCTGCACCGTGCGGGACTTGGAAGCCGGGACGTGGTACCACCTCCGCATCGAACCGCTCGCCGACGGGGAGCCCGCCAACGTCACCCTGCAGACAGGTAATCTGCTGCCTAAAGCCGGCCCGGCGGGCTGGAAGGGAGGTTTGGGCGGCGATGAGCGCGTTCTGCCGCTCCTCAGCCCCTGGAGCAGTGCTTTCAGAAGCAGTGACCGGTGGCATCCTTTCTGCTCACCCAAACCTATTGACTTCGTAGTTCCTCAGGTGACAGCAATAGTCGTTGTGGTTTAAAGTGCAGTCGATGTCATGACCGCTCTTCAGGGGTAACTCACCGTTTCATTCTTTCTAATGCTGTGTCGTACTGTTTTCTCCCATCTCATCCAAGTCTAGAAGTCAGAAAGAAGGGCTGAGATTTCTTGCGTGTCCCTTTGTGCTGAGTGTCACTAAGATGTTACGATGGGCTGATGTGTGAGGAGCATGGCCGTGCTGGATCCACAACCGGCTGAAAATCCTCCTGCAGAGCCCTTTGTGTGTGTGTGTGTCTGTGTGTGCATGTGAATAACGCAGCACTGTGAAGCAGAGCCATGCTGAGCAACCAACTGCAGTGGCAGAACGGGACTCTTTCTGTGTGTATCAGTGTTTTTTTAAGGATGATGGTGGCCAGTCCAGCCTCTCACAGGTGCTAACACAAGCCTTAAAACTGAGATGTCTTAAATAAGGTCCGTCATTAAATGCCTTCCTGATTTAGTCCTAAAATCTTAGCATCAGAGAGGTATCTTAGTATCTTTAGTGTTGAAGCCTATGGCAGCTAAGCACTTAGCAGTTGCTTAAACACTTTGCAGTTGCTTGTTCACCTCATTTACTGTCAGACTCTTTTCCCTGCAGTAACTCTACAAATACATTAAATACCTTCCATTCATTTGCCTTGGCAGCTGAAGCTTAAAAAAGTCTAGTGGCAAGTCTTCTGGTGTGGTTGGTATACATTAAGCACAAGTAGTGTCTCTTGATAAAAACAAGAAATACTTTATATGCAAGCAGTGGTTTAGGTCTAGATCATGTACAATTCAACCTTTTCTAAGACTGATAACTTGTAATTTAAAATTGAAGGAATAAATCAACCATTATCAGGGTGACAGGTATGAAACACCATCAGTGCCAGGTACTAGAGCTCTAAGAAGGGACACTTGAGATGAGGTAGAGGAAAAGATAGCCCTTTAAATCACATTTTGGTTAATGCATAATTGTTTACTCAGTAGTTTGTATATGTCACTTATGCCTTTTTATCAGTAAATGCATTTTGCAAGACTGTGAGATGATAAAAGTGACCAATGCAACTTCTGATTGTAGCTATAGTGTATCAGCAATACGTGTAGCTGATGTCAGAGTGAAAAGACTGATTACAGGTTCAAGCTGAAATGCTACAAATTAGCTGACAGTAGTTGAAGTGTGGTTTCTGTTTGGATTGCATAGCAGAGATTTGTCAAAAGTATGAAATAAGAATAGAGGAGATGTGGTTTCCTTCCAATTCAGCTGGTCAGTTTGCTCCATGGTTTCTCACATCTCTTAATTCAGTTGCATCTCTTGTGTTGCTTGATAGTGTTTAAAATATGGATGTAGCTCCAGAACTTAATCTAAATGATAGATTAGGGTTTGTTATACCCCCCATCAACCTTATGTTGTATTGTCTATACTATGCATTTCAGTACAGAATGAGGTCCAGTTCTGTATTCCTCTGTGTGTTTCCACTAGGGGCAGCATTTAAAGCCAGTTTTCTCGAAGCTCTCTTCACCTGTACCATTCCAAGTTGGTGTCAGTACTTTCCATTTATGGTATATGTTCCTGGAAACTATTGGATGGATATGGGAGTATGAGCAATATTTTCAACCATATTGTAAACAAAATTCCCACTGACTTGAATGGTGGCGGAACTGAGCTATCATGAGCCATCTAAAAATATGATGTCTGACCTTGCTACTCGGTGAGGTTCCCTTCCTGAGCAGTACGTCTAAGAAAGCTGCCCTTTGGAGGTGTCCAGCTTTCTCCACTGACCATATAAGGAGCTTAAATTAAATTAGGAACCTGAATCTGAATGCATATATCTGATACCCAATAAGTAGGAGCAGTGATGCAGTAAAGCACACTAGTCCACTGAGGCAGAGTCCTTTACATCTATTTACTCAATGAAAATTTTATCTACAGATTATTTAAGAGGCAAGTACTTAATCCTCTAAAGGAGAACTAAAATAGATCCTTAAAAAAATGGTTGCAAATGCAATCACTTGCACACTGTATAAGCCTAGCATGCACATACATGCAAACTCATATGTAATGTTGGCAGCTGTGCTATTTTGATAGAATGGGAAATGAAGAAAGGGCACTGCAATTACATTTTCCACAGAAAACCTGAATTTACAGATGTGAGCGAACATGAGTCTGAGTATTTAGTTAATAAAAGATTAATATCTACCATTTGATGCATGGTTTAGTGTACTTATATAAAACAACATATAAAACAGTGTAACTAGTTGGCATGTTTGACATTCTGATATTGGGACAGTGTATGCACCTGCTGGTGCATTCTTGTTTTCTTTATTGATCTCAGTGGAACTCCGTTACTAAGAGCTACTGTATGACAAAAGATGGTATTATGCCTTTGTTGATTTCAAAAAAAATACATTTTGCATCCTCAATTCTCCAGATGCCTGAGCAATTGCATAGCTATGTATGTTGTTAGTGTGTCTTCAGGAAATGGCTGTAGGTTTCTTGAAGCTAATCTGCAATTAAAAGCAGCAGTGTATGACGAGATTCTAATTTATAGTTAAACTTATGAATTTTGATTCTGAATTGAAATTCAGAAGTAAAATGCTGGTCTTGAGAGCCACGAGAAACAACTGGAGAATTTCCTTCCTTTCAAATAAATCTTCAAAAATAGGCTTAGAGATAAGATTTTTGACTTTTTTTTTTTTTTTACAAAATTATTACAATGATATATTTTGTTTCTGTTTAATCCAACTTATCTGTACTGAAAGAACTAACAGGTAAATAAATATTTGTCCAAACAAATTGCTAAATATTTGAATGAAAAGAGGTTAAAAATTTTTATCATCTAAGAAACAGACCAGCAGAGTATTTTTCCATTGTGGTGCCCAGCTGTAAAAGCCAGAAGCAGAGCTTGGCCACGTGTTCATCAATTTCAAATCATTTGGGATAAATCTGATTTATTAGCTATGTGTAAGAACAACTGCTGTGATGTGGCTCCAACTATAGGCTGTATAATCCGATAATCCTCAATCAACCGTAGTGGTGGTGAACATTGTCTCAAAAGGCAGAGTGCAAAAAACACCCAAAAGTTATGTAGGTTGTTCTGAAGATTTGATGTCGCATGTCAGCCAAAAGAAATGGGCATTTGCACTTAATAACAGTGAAATGAAACCTTTTTGCTTCAGAAAAAATCTTGGAAAGTAGGCAACATTTACTGCTTTCTAGAAAGGGATAACTAGAAAAAAGCAAATGATTTGGTAGGAAGAGAGCTGAGAGTGGAAGTCAGGAATTCCCCATCCTCAGACCTGAGCACTCACTTATCTCAGTTACTTCTTTCTTTTTTCTCCTGCATATTGCAGGGGTGATTTTGTGCTTACAGAATGGATTTGGGAGTCACGTCATGGGGACTTGATGAAACTATATCAGTTGTTTCTATAAAATATGTTTATAGCAGCAATGTCCTCAAAGCAGATTCTCCCTCTCAGAAGTTAAAATGAAGGTGCAATGTAATTCAAGCAACATCAAGTCTTCTAGACTTTGTAGACCAAGAGACATTAATTCATATAATATTAAATGGTACATAAAATATCTTTGAAAATATTTTATGTCTGTGATATATCACTGTTGTACTGTTGCCAGCAGAGAATTGTATAACAATGTAAATGGCCTTTTAAGTGTTTGTTTCCATCCAGGGCTCTTTCAGCCCAGGCACTTCCCAATCTCATTGTTCCTTTGTTCTAACGGATGTACAGAGCACTGAGTGTTTTGTTTTCTGGACTAGATAGATTAGATAAAGTCTGAATTTCTGAACTTCACCTTCTAGGCACGCAACTCTTTTTTTTCCCTCATTTTCTCTCGATGCACCTTGGAAGGCAGATTGATTAGGATAGTATAAGCACTTCTAAAAATGTAGGAGGTGTCTTGTAGTATTTGACAAATAATGTGGATTACAGTGTTGATTACTTTTGCAGGACTGGTGACCAGTCTACCTTATCCTAACTTTGTCAGGGAGAGTTGAACTTCTTGACAATTATAGCATGACTGTTTCTGGTTATTGGCCAAATTAAAACTTTCTCAGCCGTCTGTGTATCTGATCATACATAGCACTGGAATTTACTTCAAATTCCCCAAGTTTGACTTCTTCTGATTAAAGCAATTGCCCTCAAGCAACAAGTCCCTGCTATTCACTTTTGCCAGCATTATAGTCTTTAGTCTCTTAGCATACTGTATAGGTGGAGCTGGTACTCTTAGCCTATTGTTAAGATTTCCTGACACTTTTTATTAAAACCTTCAGTTTCAATTGCTGTAACTGGGTGAAGTTTTATTTGGCCCGAATTTGATGTGCTCAGATTTTGACTTGAGTTTAATTATTTTTACTTCTTTTTTTTTAAAGAAAGGGTTCAAGAAAAGAAGATAGTTATTATTTTTATTTATTTATTTTATTCATTTGATTGATTGAATATCAACAGTGTCCCTGTGGTCCATAGCAGGAATGTGGATTTGAGCAGAGAACTAGGTTCAAGGGGACACTGTAATTGTATTTTTCTTTTGAAATGCTTTGTTTGACAGAGCATACCATCCAAATCTTGTATCATACATTCTCATCAGTTTTCTAAGAAGCAATGAAACTTCTGGAGAAGAACAGCTTAAAAGCCCCTATCCCCATGATATTCCCATCACTGTATTCCTAGAATGGGAGGTGATCTTATACTCTTTCATCTGCCTTGGTTAGGGAAAGGGGCAGGAATGGCTGCACTGGAAAAAAAAAATGGTCTTCACCAGTGTTTAAAGCACTGCTGATACAGAGATCTCAGGTTGGAAGGCACCTCTGGAGGTCATCAGGTCCAACTGCCATGTTCAGATGGGAACACCAGGAGCAGATCACCCAGAACTATGTCTGTATAGCTTTTGAAGGTGCTTGAGCCCTTCAGTCATCTTGGTAGTCCTGTGTTGGACTCTCCATTATGGCCATGTCTCTCTTTTACTCCGTAGCCCAGAACTGTACACAGTACTCAAGGCATGGACACAAATGCTGAGTAGAGCAGAAGGATCACTTCTCTTGACCATATCTTGCCTAATGCAGCCAAGAATACCATTAGCCTTCTTAGTGGCAAGGGAACATTGCTGATTCCTATTTGACTTGAAGGCCACCAGGACTCTGGGGTGCTGTTCTGCAAAGCTGACTTCTATCAATTTGGCAGCATGAACCTCCAGTGAGTCAGCTACACCCTCCAGTTTCATTCACATCATCTGTAAATTTACCAAGAGTCCACTGTATACCATCATACAGATCATTAATGGAGATGTTAAACAGACCCAGCACTGATGCCTGGAGTACTGTGATCGTTACTGGACTTTAACTAGTCTTTGTGCCACTGGACACCACCCTCTGGACCTGGGCATTCAGCCAGTTTTTTAATCTGCCTCACTTATCTGCTCATCCAGCCCATACTTCTTTATGAGGATCTTATGGAGGATGTTGTCAAAGGTCTCACTAAAGTCCAGGAGAACAATATCCACTGCTCTCCCCTCATCCATCAGACTGGGCATGTCATTATAGAAGTGTATCAGGTTGGTCAAATGTGACTTCCCCTTGATGAATGCCTGCTGACTGCTCCTGATGACTCTCTTCTCCTTTGTGTGCCTGGAAATGGTTTCCAGGATTACCTGTTCCATCACCTTCCCAGGGATTGAGGTGAAGCTGACTGACCTGTAATTCTTCATGTTCTCCTTCCTGCCCTTCGTGAAGATAGGAATGACATTTGCTTTCCTGTAGTCTTTGGGCATTTATCCCTGTTGCTAAGATCAGCCACAACCTTGAAATCACATCTGCCAGCTCCCTCATCAATCCTGGGTGCATCCTGTCTTGATCCGTGAACTTGAGAATGTCCATTTTGCTTAATTATTCCCTAACCTGATCCTGTTCCAAGTTTTAAGTTTTCCTTGCTTCATCCATTCACCCTAGTCTCTGCGACTTGAGACTCCTTACAGCCTGTCTTGCTGGTATGGATTGGGGCGAAGAACGCATTCAGTGCCTTGGCCTTCTAACTGTTCTGTGTAACCTGCTGTCTGGTTTCATTTCATAGTGGGCTCATGTTTTCCCTAGTCTTCCTTTTGTAAGTGATGTACATGTACAAACCTTTCTTGTTGCCCTCAACATCCCAGGCCAAATTCTGTTAGGGCTTTAGCTTTCCTCATGCCTTCCCTGGATGATCTGACAGTCATAGAATCATATAATGGTTTGAGTTGGAAGAGGCCTTTAAGATCATCAAGTTCCAACTCCCTGCTATAGGCAGGGACACCACCCTCTGGACTGGGTTGCCCCATCCAGCCTGGTCTTGTATGCTTCCAGTAAGGGGGCATTCACAGCCTCTCTGGGCAGCCTGTTTAGTGTCTCACCACCCTCACAGTAAATAATTTATTCCTGATATCTAGTTTAAATCTACCCTCTTCCGTTTTAAAACCATTCCCTCTTGTCCTTTCACTAAATGCCTTTATTATATAAAGTTCCTCCCCAGATTTCATGTAGGCCCCTTTCAGGTACTGGAAGGCCATTAAGTGATCTCAGAGCCTCCTCTTCTCCAGGCTGAAAAGCCCTAACCTTGCACTTGGCCTTGTTGAATTTAATGAGGTTGGCATAAGCCCACCTCTCAAGCCTATCCAGGTCCCTCTGGTTAGTATCCCTTTCCTCTAGTGTGTCAACTGTTCCACTCAGCTTGGTGCCATCTGCAAACTGGCTAAGGGTGCATTCAATCCCACAATATCTCTGCATTTCTCCCAGGTTAATTCTCTTTTCTTCCAGCCTTACTTCATTTTTGTGTTTGAGTTTGTCCATGAGCTCCTCGTTCATCCATACAGACCTCCTGGCATTTTTGCCTGACTTCCTCTCTGTTGGGATGTATTCTTGAATTTGGAAGAGCTGATCCTTAAATATTAACCAGCTTTCTTGAGCCTCTCTTCCTTCTAGGGCTTTTGTGGATCCCCAAAGAGGTCAAAGTCTGCTCTCCTGAAATCCAGGGTTCTGAGCTTGCTGTGTGTACTTGTCACTGTCGTGATGACCTTCAACTCTGCTATATCACAATCACAATCACTGTAGCTGAGGCTGCTCTTGACCTTCACATTCTTCACCAGCCTGCCCCTCCTTGTTAGTGTGAACGAGACCCAGCACAGCACCTCTCCTTGTTGGTCCCTCTATCATATAGAGAAGAAAGTTACCATTAATGCATTCCAAGAACCTCCTGGATTGTTTATGCCCTGAAGTGTTTTCCCTCCAATAGATACCCAGGCGGTCTCCCATGAGGACCAGAACTTGTGAACATAAGATTGCTCCTATCTGTCTATAGAGAGCCTCATTCATGTGGTCTTCTTGGTCTTGTGGCTTGTAGCACATCCCCACTATAATGTGGCTTGGCCCTGTCCTCCCCCTAATCCTAACCCATAAGATCACAGTTGGCTCTCCATCCATCCCCCAGCAAGAGTTCCATGCATTCCAGCTGGTCACTGGCATAAAGGGTGATATCCCTTCATTGTCTCTTCTGCCCGTCCTTACTAAAGAGCCTGTGTCCTTCCACTGCAACTCTCCAGTCATGAGAACCATCCTGCCACATCTCCATGATCCTGATCTCTTATTCATCTTGTCTGTTCCCCATACTGGACACTTTTTAGCTTAGGATGCTTAACCCAGTATATTGTGTTCCTAGAAAAGGTCCGAGATATTTCTCTGTAATGGTGCATTGTAGACATACCCTTGATAACCTGCAAGTGCTGCAGGTGACTCTGCTCAGTCACCGTTTTGTTGGTATTCTTGTCCCACCCCATCACATCACCCCATACCCTTTGTTTAGCAGCCTTCACAGGTCTGCTTGTTAACCTTCCACCTTTCTCTCTTCCTAACTTAAAGCTCTCCTTATGAGGGAGATGCAGATAGTTGAAACCCTGTCACGGATACCATTTCCAATGCATAAAATGGATGTCCTTTCCACTCCTTGTTTGCTAGGCAAGAACAGCAAAGAGCACACTCCCATGGAAGCCAAATTTAATTGTTCAGTTGTTGGGAAACCTTTATTCTTTTACTTCCTGGCTTGTGAATACTTTATTTTCTGCACTGGGTTGTATTAATGAATTTTTATTATGCAATTGTTTAACCTTATTGGGAGATAGAAATGTCAATGCCTTAATACACTGACATACAGTACATTTCTTTGGATTTGCATGAAGACTTGTGAGAGATGAAATATACTAGGAGGAAACAAACAACCAGTCTTTTGGTGAATGGTTGACATCCCTTTAGAGTGTAATATATAACATATAAATATAACATAATGACCACATAGTGCTTTTCTGAGTAATAGTTATAATTAAGTTATTAAATTATTATTATCATTTTTTCTTCTTAAAGGTTTGTCCAGGGTACTGCTTGGACTTCTTAGATTTCTATAAACAATACTATACCAGAAAAGCATATTTATTCTATTGTAAATGGTTGAAAGTAATATGAAAAACAAAGAATTGTGGTCCTTTTGCTGAGTTACTGATAGTATTTATGTGTGAGTGCTAGGAAGCTTGGAAGTGAAAGTCAGTGGTGAAAGCTATGTTATATTGAGGCATTGAGTATTATCTGTGTTTGGGTTTTTTTGTTTGTTTTGATGTTTCTTATTACAGTACTTACTGTTTTACTAATCCTCAGATTTTCAAGCTCATGATTTACATCCACAACTAACTGCAAGCACTTTTCTGTAGCAACGTGTATATGAGTATGTACACATATACACGAGTAACATTTCTGAATTCTGTAGGAGTCTCTTGAAAGCAGGTTTCAGTAATTTGTTGTTCAGAAATGGAGAAGACTTTTTGAAGAGCATTGACAGGATGATGATGAAAACAGAGAGTTGTGGAAGTTTGTTGTTATTTTTTTAGTACCACACAGAGCTTCTTACAGTCCCAATGCAAGAAATACTGGTTTATGTTTTCGTTTTTCTTCTTTTGTTGTTGGTGTTGCTATTGATTTTTGTTTGTTTGTTTGTTTTAACTACAGATCCTTTACCACCACCTCGTTTTGAAATTAATAAGGAGAAAACGACATTCACAAGTTTACAGGTTCAATGGGATCCTTCTCCAGGAAAGGTGGACTCGTATAATATAGTACTATTTGATCACAGTAATAAAAAGCTACAGGAATCCTCCATACCAGGAAGATTTTCAAAAACTGAAGAAACTTTTACTGGCCTAGTCCCTGGGAATAAATACAGTATTGTCCTCACTGCAGTTGCTGGAAATAAAAGTACCCCAGAATTTCGCATAAATGGATCTACTGGTAGGACTTCCTTCACTGTAGTTCTGTGCTTAAAAATTAGAGAATTTATATAATTCTTCTACCTGGCAAAATATATATATGTATATCTACTGATTATAAATCAACACGAACATAGGAAGTTCCATAGAAATGTGCAGAAGAACTTTACAGTAAGGGTGAGAGAGCGCTGGAACAGGTTGTCCAGAGAGGTTGTGGAGCCTCCTTCTATGGAGATACTGAAGACCTGTCTGGACAACTACCTGTGTGATCTATTGTAAGGTACCTGCTTTGACAGGCAGTTTAGACTTGTTGATCTCTTGAGGTCCCTTCTGTGAAGAAAATATGACTGACTAATGTAACAAAGCATTTGCTAGAAATGGAGGACTCTTGTTACCTAATTGGCCATAAGTCTGGGGTTAGATTTTCACTATCCCTAAAGAAATTCAACATATTTCAAAATTAAGTCTGTTCAGGGTTGCTGAAATTGTGGAGATGGCCATTAGGCCTTAAGCATGTATTGTTTTTTTTATTCCAATAGTACCATCCCCTGTGGAGAGCATCCAAGTTATTGTCAAGACAGACAGTATCCATGCTTCTTGGTCTCCTGGCTCTGGGCACGTGGATCTGTACAGGCTGGTGTTATTTGATAATCGTGGCACTGTTCATGAGAGTCATCAAGAAAGTCCTCTGACTTCTTACACTTTTTCTGGGCTTACGGCTGGACATCTGTATAACCTCTCTGTGATAACCCAAGCTGCAGAATTGGAGAGCACTGCTTTTCAAATAGTTAGGACAGGTATGATTTCAGAATTTGTCACAACAGAACAAGAAGCTAAGATTATAATTTAACTATATTAGAACATACATAAGAATAACAAATGGCTGAGTTACCCTTGACAGGTGTTTCTCTTCAGAGACTGTAGAGGAAGTTACAGACTCCTTCAGTTAATTTAGCTTCCTAAGTGATCATCACAGCAAAGTTAGCTGCTAAATTAGCTTTTAAATTGTCTCTGTAGACCTATCTGCTCTGCTTAGTATAGTCAGCCCCATCAAGTATTTGAAGTTATCAATAATTTGAGCCCAACTGGAATGGTGTCACAAATGAAATAGGTTCTTAACTTCTGTATCAACTTTCTTAGTGAATTGAGACAGTACGTAGTCTGGTTATTTTGCATCACTGAAAAATGTTTAACTCCCTGATTCTCATTTACAGCCCGTGACTAGGAGAGGTACACTCTTTGCTGGGTGAAGAACTGGCTGAAGGGCCAGACCCAGAGGGTGGTAGTGAATGGAGTTAAATGCTGTTTTAAATCCAGCATTGTACTCAGGTGGCCAAGAAGGCCAGTGGCATCCTGGCTTGTATCAGAAATAGTGTAGCCAGCAAGACCAAGGAAGCGATCATCTCCCTGTACTCAACTCTGGTGAGGCCACATCTTGAGTACTGTGTTCAGTTTCGAACCCCTCACTACGAGAAAGACATTGAGGCCCTGGAGCACGTCCAGGGAAGAGTGACAATGATCCTGAGGGGTCTGGAGCACAGGTTTTACAGAGACAGTGGCTGATGGAACTGGGATTGTTTAGCCTAGAGAAGAGGATGCTCAGTGGAGACCTTACAGCTCTCTGCAGCTGTTGAAAGAAGGTTATGGTGAAGTGGGGGTTGTCCTGTTCTCCCATGTAACTAATGACAGGATTAGAGAGAATGGCCTCAAGTTGTGCCAGGAGAGGGCACATACTAGGAAAAATTTCTTGAGAGTGGTCAGGCATTAGAACAGGCTGCCCAGGAAGGTGGTTGAGTCACCATCCTTGGATGAGTAGATATTGTTCTAAGGGACATGGTTTAGTGGGGAAATATTGGTAGTTGATCTAGATGATCTTGAAGGTCTTTTCCAGCCTTGGTGATTCTGTGATTTTCTGATACTTAGAGTTTATAATTTGAGCTGAAAATATTATCCGTGGCCTTTTTAAAATCTGGACTATGAAATAGCTGCACTTTGAAAAGCCAGTGGAAAAAAATGCAAAGCAGGTTAAGAACTTCAAAATTGAGAAAATGGAAAGTTGTTTGTTTGTTTGTTTGTTTGTTTTTTTAACAGAGAAGTACTTTGGTTGAAATGTTTTATTCTCTTTCTTATTGTCTTTTTTTTTAGCCCCAGCTGAAGTCGTAGATTTGACAGTGACTAATGATGACAGCTTCGATACTTTAAAAGTTAAGTGGAGGAGACCTTCAGGAAGCGTCGATTTCTATAACATCACTCTGTCTCATCTTAGATCAGTTAAAGAAGTCAAAACTTTACAGCCAGCGATCACAGAGACTCACTTTGACAAACTAACTCCAGGACGTCTTTATCAGATTACTGCCCGCACAATCAGTGGCGAACTGTTTACTGATAAGATGGCAACTGGCAGGACATGTAAGTCTGCTTCAGTAAGAACATTTCAACCAATGCTATTTTTGCTTGTGCTGTCCTTGAGGAAAGTCATTTCAGGAGCAAAAATGATTTGGATTCCAGACGAAATGCGGTATTTCAGTATTGTTCAGTATTGTTCCTAGAGTACTCTTTACTGACTCCTTGGCAACAGTTAATGTGACAGCCAAAAGCTGCTACAGCATACCTTGGGACCAGGAAACAGTAGTGCATTTTGGGATCTTACAGTTGGGTGAATCCATTCCAAAACTGTTCTACAGTATTCCATGCCTTGCGTTCAACTCAGTATACTATGTAAAATGAGTTACATTACAGGAAAGTTTGCATGTAGTCAAATTGTTATTGGATTTTTAAGTCATTTTACATGTTCTAATACTATCTCTTGCTCCAGACACAAATTTTCAAAAAGGAAGACATTAGGTCTTAGCTTTCTTTGCTGACAACAGCATGGACTAAGGAAGGCATGTGGCAGCCTGAGTAGAGCTGGATTCTGTTTTATTTGTCTTCTTTCAGAAGTGTAATTTTCTCTCAGGCATCTCTTATGAGTTCTGAATCAGAAAAGCCCTGGCATACTTCTACAGCCCTACCACCAAAGAGACATATAATCTTTTCCACACCAGCCCAACCCAAGTAAAATTTAGATGAGAGAAATACATAAATAGAAGAAGAAAACATACCTAAATTGCTAATAAATTCAGAGCCAATGAATATAAATTCTGCATGAGAGACAGAGAGAATTTATTTTAGAGAATATTTGTAATTTGCAACTAAACAACCCTAGGTTTGATATCCAGCTATGCTTGTGGGAAATGAAACTGGTAAGTATTCTGTGCTGTTAGAAATTGTTCAATCGTTTCTAGGTACTGAGCAATTAAGTATTAACTAACCCAGTGCATAAATGGGAGCACAACTCTAGTCTTGCAATTAATATTTAGTGATGGTTTTAGGGCTCCAGTGGTCATCTTGGAGTGTCTTAACAGTAAATCAGAGGTATCCTAAGGTAAAGATCTGCATCTAACAGTATCTGCTTAGTTTACTTAGTATTTAATTATTCCATGAAAATCAGAAAAGTTTCAGTAGTCAGGGCTGCCAGAGCCCTATTCCAGTGAGGCTGACAGCAGAAGGGCAGGATGACTGAGCAAGTTCAGGATCCTTCAAGTGAAGGAACAGACTGAGTGAATGCTGTAATAAACTGAGGTTAGAACCTTTTTGCCTTACATGTGAGAGGTCTAGGACATACAAGGCACTTGTGGAAGAAGCTGTTAGGGTTTGCATTTCTGTTGTTGAGCCTACAGTTTGGCCTGTAGTGATGGAAATTTGGCCTTAACTTACAAAAAAAATGATATACAGTTTCTAAATTAACTTAATTAACTCCAGGAAGTAGCTAGGAAGCTAACTGAAACCTGCAGGATGCACTTTAGAGGTGCACAGCGGAGATTTTCCCTGTGCTAAAAAGCAAATTTCTTTTGTCAGAAACCAAGAATGAAAATGGGAGTGATTTGTGCAGGGGAAAGAGTACAAATTTCTTCAAAAAGAGCACCTTCCTTTGTTACAAGACCCCTCAGGCTGCTTAAACTGATCTGAGTTCCTTTACAGTAGCTGTGTTTTGAGGCATGTCGTGCCAGTGTCCAGTTATGTCTTGCCCAAAATCCCCCACTTGAGAATGACGCACTCCATCTCTGTGTTTCAGTTCCCCGGAAGGTTTCTGAGCTGAAAGCTGGTGGAGGTGGCTGGCTGAGGACTCTGCGGGTGAACTGGCTGCCCCCTGCGGGAGACTGGGAGCGGTACCATCTGCTGCTCTGGAACCACTCTGCGCTGGTGCTCAACACCACCCTGGGAAAGAACGTGACCGAGCACCTCATCCATGATGTGGGCCTCATCCCAGGCAGGCAGTATGAAGTTGAGGTCATTGTGGAGAGTGGTGATTTGCAGAGCAAGGCTAGCTGTACAGGGAGAACAGGTCAGTGTGCTTATCCAGGAGGCATGAAAATACAAACCTTTTCTGTGCTGGCAGTCAGAAAGATGTAGTGCTTGGGAGTCCACAAATAAATGTCACAAATAATATATATATATATTTTAAAGTTTCCTTGGAATCAACAAAACTGTTATTCTAACACTTCTGTGAAAACATTCAGGAGTTATTTCTACAATGAATACATTAATGAAACTTTTGGCAGATCATTCTGTCGAGACTGAGACATAACACTAGATACATAACACTAGATGCACAACGTTTCGGTTACATTTTGTACCTGTTACAGGTACACTTTGTAGTTCTTTAAATATAGCAGTATAGAATTCACTGAGTTGTTCACCAGTATAATCAGTGGGAAACTGGTTTCCTTGCAGATCTCGATGACTAAAATTAGTAGCAACAGTGTTAACCAAAGATGGCTAAGGTGTACGTTAAACTGGCTGTTCCATTATATCCTAATTCTTGTTCTTGTGCTCCATAAAGAAAATGGTGTTAGTTAAGTCGGCTTTTCCAAAAGAAATCTGTATACACTGCAGTGACATTAATAGATTTTTTTGGAGCGTGTTGGTCGAAGCCACATTTGATGGCTTCAAACTTGAGAAATAGCTGTTAATTGTTCTGCTGTGTAAATACAAAAAAGTGCAGCTTGGAGGAGAAGACTTGGAGAAGGAGTGTCAAGCAGGAGTCAAGGCTGAGTCTTACCTCACGGGAGAATGTGTAATAAGATGGGACCAGCCAACTTCATCCTCATCCTTTCTAGTGGCCACCTTTCCCACTATGCCCTTACTTATCATGAGGATTTCATTTGGTTGATTTTGCACAATGGCAAGACCAGTAGAAGCTGCAGAATTAAAATTTTCTCCAACTTCTCACCAGTTTGATCAACCAGGACAGGTTTTCATTTTGCTTACTTTGATATAAATTACACAAAACTTTAGCTTGTGGTGTTACTTTTGACTGGCAGAGATGAGAACATGGTCCAATAAACAGTATATGTAGTGAGTGTATCGCAACTGTGACAAATCCACATTCAAGCACATATGTACATGTTAGGAAGCAGGTATTAGTCCCTGTTGTCATTTAGTTGTCTCTTAAGTCAGCCCATGCTCTTGGAACATGAGTTGGATTTCATTATGAGACAAAATCAGATCAGGGACTACATTAGGTGAGAAGCGCTCTGTGATTGTGAGTGCATGCATGTATGCACACATAAACAAATCCACTGCAGAAAGGTCAGTTTCTTCTTTTATACAACTGTAAATTGGGAATCTCTCCCAACTTCACTGAGATATAAACCAGCACAGAATCAATGTCACTCTGACCCTGTAGTTTACATCCTTGTTTGTCACAGCTAAATTGAACGAGATGTATTTTACAGTACAAAAGTTTTATAGCCCTATCTAACATCCATGGTTCCAGAGTAGGCTTACTGACTTCACTGAATTTCTGTTCGCACTATAATATATGTCTTGGCATAAGTTTAAACCTTTGAGCCTTAGCATTGCATCCATAATGCACTGCTGAAATCTGCTGCCACAACCCGTTGCTGGAAGAACAGCACAAATGCTGTATTTGTAAGACAGACTTCCTAAGAAAAGTAAAGAATCTCCTCTTCATTAATTCCGTTACTGTTACATTTCTAGTTTGATTCTTCACAGCAGCTTGCAATATGCACATATGTTTACTACAAGGCATGTTCCTGTGATATTTATGTACTTCTGCAGCTCCAGAGCCTGTTCTCCAGCTCCGTGTAAAGCATGCGAATGAGTCTTCGCTTAGCGTCATGTGGGTGACCCCTGTTGCAGAATGGGATAGCTATGTGGTTTCACTGGGAGACAGAGATCTCACTGTCATAAAAAAGGGGCTTGGAAAAGAAGCTAAAGAATTTACTTTCAACGAGCTGGTGCCTGGAAGAAAATACACAGCAACAATAACCACCATCAGTGGGATTTTAAGTAATTGGACTTCAGTGGAAGGAAGAACAGGTACTGTCCTGTCAATCTATTTTGATCTTTGCTTCTGTTAACTATCATCTACTTTGATTGCTTTGTAGTGAACTGGATGAACTCAGTGTCTAAATATCAAAACTCTTCAATTTATGTTTGCTTTTTCAACAGAAGAGCCACATTTCTGGTCTCTCATTTGTGACTCCTGGATATCTTGCACTATTTATTTGAAGTTTGGGGAAAATAGATATGTAATTTCTGGCAAAACTTCTCTCTGAAATATTGTATCATATCAGATCAATCTACATTAACAAAAGATTCCATATAAGAAGAACAATTTTCACTACATATCTTGGGGAAAGTCACTTCCTTGATTGAAAGCATGCATCATCTGGAAGAAAAAAAACACAAAGGAAAATGTTGATTTAGGGGAAACATTCCAAGGTTGACAGACAAAAAACATATGTGACCTTGAAAAGATATTTTGATTCTCTCTGCTCATCTGATTCCAAACTCCGTATCTGTTACTTAGAATGATGACTGTGACACAAGTGAAGTCCCATTCCCACCCCCTACAGGGTGCTAATTTTGTGCACGTGTGCAAGTTTTAAACCATATGTGTTCCTTTGCTCTGCTTGACTTGTGCATTCTTCAGTGCTAACAAAGTCTTAGAATACTGCTTTGGTCTGGCAAAGCCAAGAGAAAGTAAGCTGCTGGTGTATGAACCTAATCATGCCTACAACTTGATAGTGGTCCTTACTGAAGTGTTGCATCTCCTTCCAATTCCTTAAGAGTTTGACTTAAACTTTAATTTATCTGGTATGTGATTGAATAGCTGGGATTATACTTCCTTCTGCCTAACACCCCTTTAGACAGCCTGTTTAAGCATAGAGGTTACAGCGTACCGCTTCACTAATACGAATCAGTGCCTGAAAACACATCATGCTGGGGTAATGTGTCAGCATTACATTCAAAGCAATAAAGGAGGAACATCAGTGAATTTGAATACAAGTCTCAATAAGCATTCCAGGCCTCTGAATCTTCTTCTCAATAGGACAAGCTACTCGACTTTCAAAATAATGCTCTAAATATGACAGAAGTAGGTCTTACATAGGTTGGTCAGCTTTTAATGAAGCCCGAGATAATGATAGAAGTATCTCTAGCGGAACAATCCGTCATTTCTGTGTTTTGGAGCATCTCATTATGCTGTGACAGTGTTAGAAAAAAAGGTAGGGTTTCTGTTGCCAGTTTATTGGTCAGCATTTGCCTTTTTTCAGCTACATGCCTGATTTTTTTAGCTTTTATTGATGATAGCTAATCCAGCAAAAAGGCTGATATGAAACAAGAAGCTTACTATCATATTTTCCAAAGCAAATGGATTGTTTCAGTTATGCTTGGTCATATAAGCAGAAGTAGTTAGGAAGAAGTTACTGTATTTTGAGTGGAATTTCTGCTAAATGTTTGTTTGTAGACTTCCTTTTTCCTTTTTGGTCTATCTGAGTTCACTAGCTTATGCTTAAATAAAAGTTTTGTTTGTTTAAAGCTATTATCTTAAAGATTTCTGACATAAAAAGTAAAACCCTCCATCTCATTACCCCCTGAAATGCAAGAGTCTTGACACAGAGTTCTTTGAAGTACAGATGATTGTTTGGGGCATTCATCAAACTGGTTTGCCATTTAATAGGAATAAGAGATGGAGACTAGGAGGGCAAGAGGAGAATGAAAGGCTGTCTTTGAAATTATCTTCACAAAAACAAATGATTTTCTAAATTGATGGCTTTTGTTTATTGGCATTTATAACATTCTGCCTCTTCCAGTTATCTGATCTTGAGGCAATTTGGTCTGACCAAGAAAAGCTGTGCTGAAGCCTGAGAGACATTTCTGTACCATAGTTTCCCATAGACCACATCCCATCAGACAGGAAACAGTCTACAGGTTATTTTTAGTCCTGTTGAGTCTGGCTCCAGATTGGAAAGCTCTTTTGATGTACTTCCTCATTGTGACTAAACTTGGGTTATCTGTGGCTATTTTATTTTGTTTCTCTTCAGTAACATAATGACATTTTTCTTTGCAGTGCCAGCCCAAGTGACCAGTCTGACTGTTGCAAGTCAGGGATCCACCAACAGTTTGTTCACCAACTGGACAAAAGCACTGGGAGATGTAGACTCATATCAAGTACTACTGATTCATGAGAATGTTGTCATTAAGAATGAAACTGTTCCCAGTGAAACCAATGAATACCACTTCTATCCCCTGAAGCCTGGAGGACTCTATTCAGTTGTTGTCACCACTGTCAGTGGGGGGATATCTTCAAGGCAAACAATTGCAGAGGGGAGGACAGGTAAAAAAGAAATATTCCAGCAAGTCTTTCTGAATTCTTAGAAAGCAAATTTATTAAAGAGAATGGTCTTGCATCTAAGCCACTGGGCTGGGACTTCAGAAATACATGGGTTTCAATGCGTGCTTCCTGCGTGTAAGCTCAGACATGTTGTGGATTGAGATTCAGGTTACATTACTTTGCGGAGCTATCTGCTCCGCCTGCAGTAGGAGCTCTCTATAGAAGGACCATTCTGTATCATAGCAAAAATATGCCATGCTTGTGGTGTACAGCTGTGGTGGGTGAATTGCTCCTTGGAAGGGCCTTTCTTGTTGTACTGACCATGTAGCAGTATAGGGTGATTGCTTCTTACTGTGGCATGTGAATAATTAGATGCCTGAAGGTGGTGGGAGAAATTTGGATCTCAGTTTCATGACCTGATCTTTTCCTCTAACATTAAAGAATGTCCACCAGTGATACGTACTGTTTATGAGCCCCTCTTACACTGCATGGAATAGATTTTACTATTGCATTGAATTCTGTAAGCTTAATAACCTGTGAAATGTAGTAGCAGTTCTTTGGATAATGAGTGAAGGGAAAAGTTGACAATGCAGTGCAGTTTTACCCTTTATGTGAAGCTGGCAAAGGCAGAACGTTCTGCAGTTTGTTCCAGTGTTCTCCTTGAAGACAACTATTTTCAAGTAAAAAGAAAAATAAAAACCATTGGAGAAGAATAACACTGAAAGACTTTAAAATATGTATACATACTTTGTGAAATCTAATAACTATGATAGCTGACAGCCAGCTCCTCTACTGAGGTAAGTCAGTTCAGTATATCAAAATCCACTGAAGACAGGGCAGTTACATACGGTGTTAGCCTGCCTCTGTAATAACTCTCAATAGTTTTGTACCTGAAACTGATGGAAGTTTTTTCTGCATGGAGCCTTTGAGCTCACCTTGCTTGCTTGAACAACAAATTGCTTTCATATTTTGGCCACTAGGCGTCAGAGAACTCATTGTAAATGGAACATGTTCATACTCTAAACGAGCATCGGTGGTTATTGCTGCTAGTGATGAATGGCAGTTTCAGAAGTTATTTTATCTTGTGGAATTTTAGAATTGTTGGGATGGTGTTCAAAACAGCAATGACTGCTTGTGAGAGGGAATCAGTGCTGAGCTCCCTAGTCCTCAGATTCCCAGGTGGCTCATTTTGCAGGGTTGTGTTCCAGGCATCCTTAACAATAAGAATTGACTAATTAAAGCCCTTCTGGGCTTTTTTTCTGTCCTTTTTGTTGCACAGTTCCTTCCAGTGTGACTGGAGTAACAGTAAATAACTCAGGTCGCAGTGACTACCTCAGTGTTTCTTGGCTGCCGGCTTCTGGAGATTTAGACAGTTACTTGGTAACACTATCTCACGATGACCGTATTATTCAGACTCTCACCATTTCCAAGTCTCTCAGTGAGTGCTCTTTCAGCAGCCTTACTCCTGGGACACTTTATAACGTGATGATAACCACAAAGAGTGGGAAGTATGAAAATCATTCCTTCGGCCAGGAACGAACAGGTAAATAGAGCCTTTGAGAAAATCCAGTTACCACAAGAACATTGGATAGCCGTTATTAGTAACACATGAATATCTGTCCAGACTATGATGCATGATTAGGGGCTGGAGAATCAAACCATAAAATTACAACTTTACTGACTGTCTTATTCTTATGTCCCTATTGCTGCTTTATGTCATACAGAATGACCTTAGTGTGAATAGAAGCTGAATGTCAGCTCTTGTGAATGATCAGAAATCACTTATCTGTTATGTCTCAAATGCATTTTCTTGCTCTTAACCCCTCTACATGACTCCTGAAATATATCCTGCAGAGCATCTCCCATATAAGTTATGCAGCTGCTGAAAGCAAGGAATAGGAGATAACTACTGAAATGTTAGTGAGGTGTCACATAAATGAGTAAATTCCATGATACTTACATGTTGTTTTTGAGAATGCATGCTCAGAATAGAGAAATTTCAGAGAAGGGTGGCCGTGCTGATGGAAAGCTTTTCAAAGCTTCCTCAAAGATTAAGATTGGGACTTTACACCTTGTAAGCCAGTAGAATAAAGGAAGCGTGGTAAGAAGTGTTAAAATCACAAAGACTGTTAAGTTAGTGCACTAAGTGATATTTTAGTCTTCTCACGACACAAGTGAAAATCCAAGGGACAGCTGTGTAAATGAGGAGAAGCAAACTCAATGCCAGTGTGTGGAACTCATTGCTATAAGCAAAACTGATACAGTTGTTCACAAGGACTGAAAACTGGAAAAGCAGACCATTGACATACAATAGGAACCAGACTGGAAACTGTCCAGTTACCATTTTAGAAGGTTAGGGGATTGTTTTAATCCGTGTTGTGGGCATTGTGCGACTTCCTCAGAAATGTCTAGTAATCACCATGGATATAATCCACTACAGCAACTCCTTTTACTTAAAGAAGTGACTATTTGCTGCATCTTTAATTTTTTTTCTTTTCAGTTCCTTCGGGTGTTCAAGGGCTTACTGTCAGCAATTCAGCCAGAAGTGACTATTTGAAGGTGTCTTGGCTACATGCCTCTGGATCTTTCGATAGTTATGAAGTGATTATCAAGAACAACAATGATTTCATCCAAACAAAAAGTGTCCCGAAGGATGAAAATGAATGTGTATTCACTAACCTGGTCCCAGGGAGGCAGTACAGTGTCACAGTCAGCACAAGAAGTGGGAAATATGAAACCAGTGAGAGGGTCTTTGGCAGAACGAGTAAGTAAATACCCCAGAAGCATCCTGAGATGCTTAAGAATTGTATTTACCATATCTTGTTCTTAAAATTTTTGTATGATTTTAACCTAGCAGGAATCTTGAATGTGACTCTCTGAATTTGTGTCATTCTAAAGACGGAAAGCAGTGTTGATGACTGATTTTTAAGTTAGAGACGTGAGATGTGAGAAAAACAGATCTGTGCTGTGTACTTGGAAAGCTAAATCTTGAAACTCAGAAAACTGAAAAGCAGGGTTGTTCAGATTTCCACATCAGCTTAGGACTTATGCTTGAGCTAGGTCCAAATGTACAAGACATGGATTTTTCTTGTCATGGTAACATGAGAGGAGAAAGGTACACCTCACTCTTCCCAAGTTACCCAATGAACTGGAGTTGTTGGATAGCATGGGGCATGAGTGGTAAGGTGGCTGATTGTGAGCCTGTAGGTATCTGGTTGCAACCTGACTGTCTTGACCTAGTGATACAAGTAAGCTGATGAGCCATTCTAAGGCACCAAGTTTATTAACACAGATGCAGTGCTGGGCAAGAATAACTGACCTGCATCTGGCAGGAGTCAGGAACTGCACAGCATAGTGCTGTATCAAGAGCTTGCTTTAGATCTCTACTAGCGCAGGCCTCTTTGCACCACGTTTGCTGTACATAAAGATGCTTCTCAGATTCTGCTGGCCAACTCTGTGCCAGCTCCATTATTATTTGTTCGTGAGTTTGTTTTAAAGAGGATAGATTGTGGACTCCCTTTGCTGAAGTAGGACCTTTCTGTCTATATGTGGTGCAAACCACAAAAAAGCCTTTGAACTAAGTGCAATCCATTGCTTTTCCTAAGGAACTGAATGAACAGCTGTAGCTCAGGAATGTGGCCTTGAGCTGTTTTCTATACTTTGTTATGATTCGTTAAGAAGTACTGATAAGTTTTCCTTTCATTTCACCTCTTCAGTGCCAGAGTCAGTGAAGGAACTGACTCTTAGTAACAGAAGCACAGAAGATCTGCAGGTAACTTGGTCAAAGGCTGAGGGTGATGTTGATAAATACGAGATTCAGCTCCTCTACAATGACATGAAGATCTTCCCACCCATTTTCCTTGGGAATACCGTCGAGGAGTGTTGGTTCACAGCTCTGACTCCAGGACGTCTATACAAAATTCTTGTCTTGACAATCAGTGGAGATGCACAACGTGCTACTTTCATAGAAGGCCTGACAAGTAAGAAGTAATGCGGTGTTTAGAACTTGTGTTGGGACTTTTCTAGCAGAAAAATGATGCACAGGGAATCAAGGCTGAACCATGCTCTTATTTGAGCTCCTGTAACACGTCATCAACATGGGAGATCTCACTGAAAGCCACACTAGTGCATCAGCTAACTTGTGCTACCCTTAATAAACAGGTGTCACAGTCAGCAGTATTTGATTGTTGGTGGATAATCTGATTTACTGCTTAGTAAGGGTATTGAAATATCAGTGTTAGGGTTTCTGCTATTCTCTTGCATGCCAGTTGTTTGCTTAGTATCTCTAGTTAAATCAGTTAAGCCATTTTACAACTCTGTTTACCCGCCTACATTGCGTAGGTGAGATTTTAACTGCAAAATGGCTAACTAATTAAATGTACATAAAGGGCTGTGATTTCCCTGGATGTCTGTGAAGTATCATTGTAAAAAGAGGGAGCTTGTCCATATAATGGAATATTAAAGCATTATTTTTTTTTTCTTTTTAACCTACTTACGTTTTCTTTATGATTGCTATAAACACATGGTTCTGCAGCATCACAGTCCTACACAAATATTTTCAGCTTTACTTGTGTTTACCCATGAGTGCAATTACTTGTACTCGTAAATGCTCATTGTACTCTGAAGCGTTTGTTTATTGTGGTTATAAAAAAAGATAGGACTCAAAAACTCGAATGAACCAGGAACTTGGTGAGCAGGTGTCTCTGTGTTCTTCTTTATTTATTTTCAGTTCCAAGTGCAGTGAGAAACATTCATGTTTCACCTAATGGTATGACAGACAGTCTGAAAGTGAGTTGGACACCTGGAGGTGGAGATGTTGATTCCTACACAGTGACTGTATTTCAGCAAAACCATCAGCTTGATTCCAGGAGTGTCTCCAAAGATGTCTCTGAGCACACGTTTCATGATCTGGAAGCTGGGGAGCAGTACCGGGTGGTGGTGCAATCGAACAGCGGTGCCTTACACAACAGCTTAGCAGCTTTTGGGAGAACAAGTAAGTTTCTTTTGAGATGAGCAGCAAGTAGTGTTACATCTTCCCAGACGCTACTTGAGTGTGACTCCATTAATGCCATAGAGAACTGTTAAATGAGTAGCTTTACCTGGTAAATGTGTGTGGGATTCAGATTCATAACCCGAAGTGTGTCTTTGTAGGAAGAACCAAATTTCATCGCTACCCGGTCTGGTGCCTGTATCCATCCAGTACATGCATCTGCAAGACTCACTGCAAATACTGTGTACCAGCATTGGTCAAGGTTGCTAAAGCAATGTGATGCCTGCTTGTCCGGGCACAAAAGCAGTGGAACAATTTGTTTCAAATCCACCTTCTCTGTTATGTACCAAAATGTTTGCCATGGCCTTAACTTTTGTGCAACAGTGGCTAGTTCACATTTCTTATTTTCTGCCACTATTTTGAACCAATTTACCACTTCTTTGTTTTTCAGTTCTTTTCCATATATCTTTCTTGTCCATTTTGGCTAGTCAGTTTTTGTTCATGCTCCATCTCCCTCTTTTCGTGATAATTTAAGGGTATATTTTTCTCTTTGTGCCCACCTCATATATGTGTGATGTTCTGTAGCTGTATCTATGTCTAGGAATTATTTATTTACGCAAATATGTGCACAGACACCCATCTCTTTTCTCATGAATGAACATATGAATTTATGAAGATAGTCTCTATTAATTACTCAGAATTGCATACTGTGTGGTCCATATTTCATTTGGTAATGTTCACCTTTAATTGTTGCTTCTAGTTCCCGCCTCTGTCCAGGAATTATTAGCTGACCATGCTTACAGCAGTCATTCCTTGTTAGTAACCTGGCAGAAAGCTCCTGGTGTAGCTGAAAGATACGACATTCTGCTCTTGAATGAGCAAGGAGTCCTCCTGAGCAACAAATCAGAGCCAGCTACTGCCAAACAGCACAAATTTGAAGATTTGTTACCTGGCAAGAAGTACAAGATACATATTTTGACAGTCAGTGGTGGACTCTTCAGTAAACGAGCAGAAACTGTTGGGCGAACAGGTAATAATAATATTGCAGTTTAGTTATAGTTCCCTCAGTATGATATTATTGAATACACGAATCAGCTGTGTATCTTGATACTGAAAATCTTTTGCTAAGAGCACCTCCAGCTTCTTATGCACCATTTTTCCTATTATATGCTTCATATGTGTATCTGAAATTTGTTTGCATAATAAGGTGGCCATAGTTTCATAGTAAGAAAACTGTACCAAACAGTGAAGTACCTCCCTCAGTCTGTCCGTTATGGAATGACCTGAATTCTTGATTGTTATAAGGTTTCCCACTCAGTGTCAAGGCTCTTAGCACAGGTTTTGATGTGAATATGCATCTTTAAACTTTGAGCCAAGCCTTGCAGTCTTTATTCTAGTAAAACTTCTTGTAGAAATTAAAGGATAGTTCTGTGTGAGCACAGGCCAGAGTGGGAAATCCAAACACTGTTTTGGAGAAACTCAGCTGCACTTCATAAATGCTCTTTAGTTGTTTTTGAAAGTTGCTGTTGACATTATTTGGCTACTTGTGGCTTAACTGAAATGTATTACAGTCACGAGCTGTTACTTTATTAAAGGTTCAGCTTAGTGGATAGACACCTTGATGCTTATTCTTGCATTTATCCTTCTTTTCAGTTCCAGCAGCTGTCACAAATCTGAAGGTCACAGAGAATACCACTGACCAGTTGTCCTTCAGCTGGACCACCTCACAAGGGGAGCTTGACTCATACGACATCTTCCTGTACAACCCAGACAAGTCCCTTCATGACAGGATTTCAGGAGAGCAGCACCTTCAGCAGTGTTCGTTCCAGAACTTGCGGCAAGGCAGGATGTATCGAATGGTGATTGTTACCCACAGCGGAGACCTCACTAATGAGTCATCTGTCTTTGGGAGAACAGGTAAGGACATCTAAGAAAATCCATCTCCAGTGTGGTGCTCATGAGAGTGATGCTCATGCTAGATTATTGCAACTGTTAGAAGTACCTATATTTCCTTACATATGAGTAGCACTAGACAGATAAGAGGAAAAATTCTAAGCAGTTTGTTTACAAAAGGAAGCAGAAAAGTGTATTATCTGCACAGTAGTCACGGGGTTCTGAGGTCAGGAGATGGGTATTGCAGTGTGTGATGTGTGTTTAAAGGAAAATATCTGTCTTCTACCCAAAAAGCAACTCTGGTCTGTGAGAAAGGCAAAAATACAAAGAACGTAGGATTAGTAGAGTAGACAGTCTACCAGAGAAATAAAACTTGTTCCCCATGGGAAGTTGTGGCTGCAGCTCCACATTTGCTCAGTAACACTTGGGAAGCAATTTCCTAAGCAGCTATAGTAGACCTGACTTCTGTGAAACCTTTCTTTATCCTCTGAGCCACTGTATAGTAATATCTGTGTACCACTGCTTCTGAACAGCAGCAGGCTTTCTTCAGCTGCCTCAGAATCTGATGCTTCCGGATGAATACTAACTAGGAGAAAGCTGCTTAACATCTGCAAAACCATCTGTTAAGAACATTTCCACCCTTTTTTGGGACAATGGAAGATCCAAATAAGAAAGCAAACTGTTGAGATATACTTCTGATGCTTCCTAGGGTTTTGGCCAACTGTGGTGTCTGTCTAGATTGCTACATGGCTGTCATTATGTGAAACCATTGTATCTGTATCTAAGGATAAGGTCTGTTTTGCCTTGTTGCTTCTCCTCCACAAGGATGCTCTCTGAAAAGTAATATCCATCCCCTTTTTTCAGCACCAGCTCCGGTTGTTGGTCTCAAGGCATCTAACAGAAACATGACAGACAGTCTGTGGTTCACCTGGGGTCCAGCAGCAGGAGATGTTGACTTTTATGAGTTCAATCTTTACAACCCAAATGGGACACAAAAAGAGTCATTGCAAGGGAAAGACCTGAAAGAGTTGCAATTCCAGGAGCTGGTTCCTGGCAGAAAGTACACTCTGGTTGTGGTGACTCACAGTGGTGACCTGATCAATACAGCAAATGCTGAAGGAAGAACAGGTAAGACCCAAAAGCTCTGAAAATTTTCATTAGTCATATCTGTCAGGATTCATGTCATTTCACAACTACGCAACAGCCATTTTCAGAGGAATTATTTGTTATAAGTGTTACTAAAGATCTAAAAGATAAAGGATATCTGTGAGGGTACTAAACCTGTGATTTTGTTCAGCACTGTTTTTCACAGAATCACAAGGTGGTTTATGTTGGAAGGGATTCCTGGTGGTCCAACCATCTTGCTCAAGCATTGCCACCTAGAGCAGTTATTTCTTTTAAAGTCTTAGGAAAACGTGATGGTTCTGGAAGGTCAGAACATCATCACAGTTGCAGCAACTGGCTGTGTACACAGGATAACATCAACCATTTTGTGATGCGTGAAGATAATAAGAGGTGTTTCATCCTCTTTGTCTTGCGTAAAAGTTTGGTTAGAATCTGACTCTTTATTTTATTTTTGTTTAGCACCCAGCCCTCCTAACGCTGTGTCGTTCGCTGATGTTGCAAACACTTCTCTGTCAATCACATGGCTGGGTCCTCCAGACTGGACAGACTATGATGATTTCGAGTTGCAGTGGCTCCCAAAGGATCCCCTCACAGTATTCAATCCCTACAGCAGCAGCAAATCAAAAGTACGCATCATCTATGGCCTGCGACCTGGAAGGCTCTATAAGTTCAGTGTCAGAACGGTCAGTGGTGACAGCTGGAAGACATACAGTCAGTCACAGTCTGAGAGTGTGAGAACCAGTAAGTAATTATATCCATTGCACCCTAACGCTCAGCTGGAGAAGTTGCAAAGCTGTTAAATCTTACTAGTTACTTTCACAGTCAGTAATTTCCATTAATAAATTCATGAGTGACTGGCGATGAATTCTGCTGAACTCTAAAATAAGCCCTTGCTGTGTGCAAGGTCAAGTGTTTAAAGATTGAAAACAGGCGTGCATTTGCAAACGTCACATCCAGAGCGGAGCTGTTTGGTTGCAGAGTCTGAATCAATCGGTTTCAGGGATAAAATAAGGCTGAATAACTAAACTTCTCTGAAGTAGCAGAACATTGAAATCATCAGTTTCTGAACAATCAGAGAGGGAGGATGAATGGAACCCTGCTGTACTATATTTAAAACTGGAAGCAGAGTGTTTCATTGTTCTGCATTTCTGGCAGTTGGTGCTTGTGGATCTTCATCAACTCCAGCTGTCTTTAGAAACCACTGTTAGTAGTAGACTCATTTGTAGAAGTGACCTAGAATTGTAAAAATAGCAGCCTTGGAAGCTTTTATGTCATATGAGGTTACATGTCACACCAACTTCTACTAAGCTGAATAGCTCTTTAGACTAAATTCACTGTAGTAATTAAAAATGACAACATAGTTTTCACCTGTATTTGCTTAAATGTGGGTAGGTGCCCACCATCTGTAGGTGAAATCCCATTTTTGCTACATGTTATGTTCTATGATAATCCAGTATTACATGGACAAAGCATACTTCTCTGGTATGCTTTAGTAATAAGGATACACTGCATCCTATCCAGCCAACCACATCAGTCATAAAATCAGTACTGACCGATCCTCTTAGTCAGGTGTAACCTCCCAGTGAATTGCAACATGGTACTAGAAATCCATTGCTTTGCAGTGTTTCTCTTAACAGTGAAAAGAAACAGAATTGCTTGTTGAAGTTTAAATTAATGGAGCTTCATAAATCTGCTGAGGCCAATGCCACTAGCTCCAGTTTCACATGGCTGAAATGGGTTAGGCTGCCTTCCCTAATAATCAGGAAGTGCACATCTGTGGGAGAGACGAATTCTGGCTCCTGCTCTGATTATGTGGTTGATGTTGAATCTAGGGATGCCATCCAAGCCATGGGGTGAGTGTTTGATACCTGTCCCTTTTCTCACTGATTTTAATTTTCTCCACATTTCTGTAGAACCGGATAAGATTCAAAGCCTTCATTGTCGGCCCCAGACTTCTACTGCCATTGCATGTTCCTGGACTCCTCCTGATTCTGACTTTGATGGATATAGCGTTGAGTGCAAAAAACTGGACACTCGGGAAGTGGAATTTTCTAAAAGGATAGAAAAAGACAGAACTCTGCTCAATATAATGACCCTTGTTCCCCACAAGCGCTACCTAGTGTCCATCAAGGTGCATTCTGCAGACATGACAAGTGAAGTAGTTGAAGACAGCACCATCACAATGATCGACCGTAAGTGGAATGCTGAATTGCTGTGAGAGGAGGCAGTGAGCAGCAATGAGACACTGCTTGTGTTGGTTAGAAGTTGAACTCCACGATGGCCGGTGCATGGAACTCTTAGTTAGAACTCTTAGCTCTACCCCAAGGAAACACAGCTCTTACTAAAAATTACAGCCTGGCTTTATAGGCTTAAGAGGCTTAACTAAGCACCATAAAAACATGTGAATTTTTGATTCTTTTTCCTGTCTGAAACCTTTTGAAGTTCAGCCACCTGCTTATGTGTTTGAAGTGTTTTTTCTGTACGTGCAATCCAATTGCAGTGGAACAGATTTTTAGGTGATTCCACAGTGTAGACCTTTAAAATCCCCGCTACTTTGCTTTGCAGTTTAGTTCTGCTGTGCCACTATTTAAGGTATAGTTTTCTATCATACAAAGAATGTTTCCTGAAGAAATTCTGCAATCAGTCTGCAAAATGGTATTCTGCAGTTAAATGCTGTGTCTGACTCAATGCTGTTCATTTGGAAAGGGAAACAGAAATTTAGTTGCTTAAAATAGGTAACTTCCTGTAGTGAGTGGGCTGACGGGCTTCCATATACCTGGTTTAAACTTGTGTCATCTTCAACAGCTGCAGAATCTGATTTCATAGATTTAGCAAGACTTTAATGCATTTTCAAGTGGGTTTCTGCAGGAATTCCTACTGAGGAGCTGCCACTGTGATTACAGTTGACTCACCATTGGCTTGTTTCATCCTTTGGCAGTTTCCCTGTAGGAGGTGAAGACATTTTCTTGACTGCAAAAGAATAGAACGGAAGCTTGGGTCCAGTCATCTGAACTTTATTAGGAATTGCATTTCCTTTGCTAGGTATAGCTCACAGCAAATACATAGATGACACTTTTCCTTGTTTTTTCTTTACTCTTTTTGTTTCATTTCTCAGGTCCCCCCCAGCCACCTCCAGACATACGAGTAAACAAGAAAGAGGTGCTGATTACCAAATCCTCCATTAACTTTACTTTTAACTGCAGCTGGTTTAGCGATACTAATGGAGCTGTGAAGTACTTTACTGTGGTTGTCAGAGAGGCTGATGGTAAGTATTATTTAGTACCATTCTCTCTATAGCCTGTATGATTTACATTCAGATGTACACCCCTATCGCTACACAGCAAAGTAATTTCTTATATAGTTGCTGAGTTTCACTGAGAGTTCATGGCTCCTTTGTCTGGGATTTTAAGCATTCAGTCCTCCTCTCAGAAGGCTAGTAGCATCTGCAGAGCCTAGTCAGAAGTGGTAGCTAGTTAGGTTCTGTGCTCTAGGAGATGCTCTCATATAAGATGAGAAAGTTTCTACAGCAGAAGACTTATGTTGGATGACAGATGCCATTGAGAGTGGACATAGAATAATCTGCCTTGCTATGCAAGGAACACTAAGACAGCTCTTGGAAAACCCCAGTAAAACATGCAGAGAAGGAAAAAGTAACACAGTCCAAGTTTGCTTACTGAAGAATATAACTTGACATACAGAACAGAGCAGAAATTGTCCTTGCAGTATGTACGTAAACCTCCTCTTCTGTAGTTGACCTATATGTGACAGTGCAGATTGATGTCTTGACAGTTAATACAGGCTTTAGAAGCAGCTTCATGTATCGGTATGCTGGTATTTTATGATTCTTGATAAAGTTTCTTAAGATCTCTGTCCATTCTATGATTATAATATCAGCCCTTGGGTTAAAAAAAAAAAAAAAAAAAAAAAAAAAGGAAATATTTCCACTATCTACTTGGTCATGCTTGAGCAGTTTATAGAGCTATCATTGAAAGGGACTGACTACTTATTGCCAGGCTTTGGCCTACTCAAGTCTTCTGCATGCTATTGCAAGTTTTCTTTCAGCAGACTCCTGTCATTTCCTATGTATTTTTGCTCTGCATACAGTAGACCACTCTTGTCAATTTGTGGGATATTTTTTAACTTGCCTTCCCTCCAGGAGAGCCTCCAAAGTTGGATAATAAGAATTTGGTCCATCAACACCTTAAATTTCTAATATTGCCTTGCATTAATGACTGTGATATGCAAACCTTCTCTCTTTCTCTACACATGATTTAGGCAGTGAAGGACCAAAACCCGATGAGCAACACCCATTACCTTCCTACCTGGAGTACAAACACAATGACTCCATCCGCATCTACCAGACAAATTATTTTGCCAGTAGATGTGCTGAAAACCCTGACAGTGACTATAAAAGCTTTGACATTAAGCTTGGAGGAGAAATGGAAAATCTGGGAGGAAAGTGTGATCCAGATCAGCAAAAATTCTGCGATGGACCCTTGAAGCCTCGGACTGCTTATAGGTGAGATTTATGTTGGTAATTTTGCTCTGTCACATTATTAGGCACAGTGCTGAGTGTCTGACACACTTGAGCTTCTGGAGATTAATAACTGGTGTCATATAATGTTCCTTATGTTTCACAACATAATCTATAGAAGCTCTGTCCATGCCCCATTCCATAGATATAAACCGTACTTTCATTAGCATGGGAATGAGACCACTACTTATGTATAGTATGTTTGTTTATTTCCTTTTGGTTAAGACCTTTCCTATAGTTAGTAAATCCCTCTTTAGAAACACTAAGTAATCTAAATCAGAAGATTACATAACAAGAGAAGGCAAGAACGCTGCACAGAGTTTATTTGTCACTACATACTCACACAAGTCCTTTGGGACAAGGTAGAAAATTGTGCAGGTTGTTGTAATCCATGGCACAATCCAGAGCCTCCAGAGCTAAGACTGGGTTAGCTGTAGGATATAGAAGAGCACTACTGCCAAGACCAAGAGTGTGCAAAAGTCCTGTTTCTGACTTCACATGGTACTTCCATCTGCAGTAGCTGGGTTGGGGTTTACATCACCCTACTTTTCCTACTTTTCTATGGTTGACTCTGAACATCTGATAAACTTAACTAGTAAGTGTAAACTGAACTGGTTTGTTGTTTTTTTTTTAGGATCAGTATACGGGCTTTTACCCAGCTCTTCAGTGAAGACCCAAAGGAACTTCCTCAACCACTCTTTGCAGACACCTTCTTCTCGTTACCAATCACTACAGAGGCAGGTTAGTTTCAAGCTTGCTTTTCAGTCATTGTAGAACGTGATTATACATTGCAACTCAAAACACTCTGGTATCCAGAACTGTTTGGCAAGGATTTGTCATGCAGTGTCCTGAAGTCTGCTTTGAAATAAGGTGGAAGCCATGGCTTATCCATGGCCCTTATTTGCCATGAATAGGCCATGAATTGAAAATTAAAAGGTCTGCTTGACAGAGCTGCTGACAGCAGAGATAAGGGTGAATGCTCAGCAATGCTGTCATCAAGAAAGCTTTGAAGTACCAGAAAGCCAAATTCCTAGATGATGGAGCTGTATGTTCTTTTACTGTGGTTGGGAGTAAAAAGTTTTCCATAACATTTAGAAAAAATTAGGACAGAAAACCAAAGCCTAGTTTAGTTGTTTAGACACTTTGAATTTCATTTAATTTAACCATTTCCTCTAGCTAATAGTAGTAATAGTAGTCTCTGGGCATTGGTGATTTTTTGATTCTTCATGTCTTTTCTTCAAAATGTGTAAATACACTGTTTTGTTTCTAGAGCCTCTCTTTGGAGTTATTGAAGGTGTGAGTGCTGGTTTGTTTCTCATTGTGATGGTAGTGGCTGTTACTGCTTTGTTTGTCTGCAGACAGAAAGTTAGGTAAGTAGAGTCCTTTTGTCATCCTCTGTTATGATATCAAGTCAAACTATTTTAATATAAGAAATGCAGTAAAATAATATCTATACATACTAACTATAGAACAAATGACTCAAATATTGAGAGCTGAATATATTCTTGATAGGAGATTGAAATATCCACTGATGTTAGTAAGAATCATCTCATAAAGGATCCCTGCAACTTCTTGTTTTCAGTAGGAGTCTGAATGTTTCTGAATGAAATGGCTTAACATGCAAACTCAGTATCTTGTGTAAAAAAAATGTTTCTAATCATTTTCATAACCATTTAATATGGGAAGTTCTTGGAACTGCTCATTTAGACTTTGTTATTTCAGTTCAAAAACATCATGGAATTTTAGTGTGACACTACTCCCGTGTCCATAACATTAGTTCAAGCTTTTCAGCTTCCTGTTGATTATAGTTGTGTATTTCACTTCAGAGATGAATTTTAAATAGCAAATTTTGAATATATTTTTAAAAAGCAAAATATTGACCCAACTTTGAAAAATGCTTTATCTGTTGAAACCATTTTGCATGACCAAATGCAACATTACTGGTAGGAAATAGAATGCTGTAAGGTGGAATAATACAAGAAGGATGGTGATAGATATCCAAAAGGTTATCTATAGGAAAAACTCACCAACATGGATGCCTTCAGTCTGGCCGTAAAATGCTGAGGCTGGCTATCCAATCTCCACAGAGGAGCAGTCTCAAAGAGATGCTGCCTTAGTGGTGGTCAGCCCTTAAATGAAGTCTAGGAGAGGTGGAGTCAAGCTCCACCCCTTCTGGGAGCACAGCTGAATTGCCCTCACCTGTGCTCCCGTGGCGGACCGACATTTGCCTCAGCTGATTAATCAGAGGGTCAGGCTGTGATTACCAGTTTCCCATACAGATGCTCTCCTTAATGATAGTCTGTACTGGGGCCATTTCAGATGAGGAACCAGGTCCTACAACCTGTGCTTGTGCATGCAGCCCACATCACTAGAATTTAAGAAAACCATGCCAGAGCTAAGAGCAATGCCACATGGTTAGAGCCACAAATCAGAACAGACTTAAAAGTTCCTTTCTTCCATCTCACTACTTTACGTCATACTGTTGGCAGCTCTTAGCAGTACTGCGCTGTAACAGTAAAACAGAAGTGAAAATATCTTATTTCTTGTTCCAGTGATGGCCATGAGAGACCTACAGCAAGGCTGAGCATTCGCAGGGACAAACCACTGGCAGTCCATCTGAACTTGGGACAAAAAGGGTAACATCAGAAGTTTTGTTTCTGAGAGCAATATTTTAACATGGCATCATGAATGAGCAGCCCAATTTTGTCGCTCACTGATAAAGTGTTTCTTTTTCTTTTAATATTATTTCTAGGAACCGGAAAACTTCCAGGTAAAAAGGAAAAAATAACACTTAAAAAAGATAGTTGAATAAATTATGACTGTGATTCATCGTCTGATTTTCTCCCTCCTGTTGAATATTTCAGTCCGATCAAAGTCGGTCATTTTGAAGCACACTTCACCAAACTCCAAGCAGACTCCAACTACCTCCTGTCCAAGGAATATGAGGTAGGAACCAAATCTAGACAAAGGACCTTACTTTATGAAGGCACAAGTTGGTTGAATCAATGGGTTTGTGCATTTGAAAGATGTATTTTTGTTTGTCTCACACAAACCAAAGTAAGTTTCAGAGTTTTGCCTGAACTCCACTTGTCATAATACCAGCTCTTCATTTGGCATGGCATCTGCCTTTCCCTATCCATGGCCTCTGGGGGCTGATAAGTATCTTGTCCCCCTGTGTCACATCCTTTAATTATTTTCAACTGACATTTTACTTCTAATTTTTTGCAGGACTTAAAAGATGTGGGTCGAAACCAGACATGTGACATAGCACTTCTGCCAGAGAACAGAGGGAAAAATCGATACAATAATATATTGCCTTGTGAGTTTTAGTTTTACATCACACCAACTACTTTTCACTTTTTTTCAGCAAGCCTAGTGAAAAAGAGAGTGCAGCCAATCCTTTCTCTCGTTTCTGTCAGAGTTGAAATCCCTCTGCCAGCTTAGGTCTTAGTGCTTAGAGGCATATGATATTTGGCCTCAAATGGCTTCACACACTAGTAATTCCATTTTGCACTAGAGATGTAGTGACTAGTGCTATGTCTAGAGAGAAAAAGCTCAAGCTTTTACAAGCATTCAGTAACTGCTAATAACAAGGATAGAAGAAATAACACTGAAGTTGTATATATAGGGGATATCATCCTTTCAATGCTGACAGCCATGTTGACTCTGTTTCTTCGTCAGAGGTCAGCAAACCTGCTACGCAGTGTAGAGCCAGTGTGGTTCTGGATTGTGGTACATATACATGAGATGTTCTTTTGGGGCAGGACCTGTTACTGAAAGTTGCCCCCTTTAGTATTCTGTCGAGCAGTTTTGGAGGTAACAGATTCTGTGCATGGAGGAGGAGCCCTCCTGGATGAAAGAGGCAGTAAAGATATAAACAGTTATTCCTCTAAATTAGCCATCCATATAAAATCCCTGTAGTAATCTCACCAGTCCTTTCACAAATGCACTTCTTTAAATGGGAGAGGGACTGAAAATCAAAACCCAGCCGTAAGCATCTTGTATTCAATTTCTTCCTAGATGATACATCAAGAGTGAAGCTTTCCAATGTGGATGATGACCCTTGCTCAGACTACATTAATGCAAGCTATATACCAGTAAGTGATTCAAGGATGTTATTTTACAGTCCTTCCTTAGTGGTTATTTGCCCTTCATCTAAAACTGAATATGCAGCTGGAGGCTTAAGGCCTCCCTTTCCCCTTCATTTATTCATCTTAGCTGGAAGTCTGAGAACTTATTTTGTGGGTGTGCTAAAAGGCTCTGTCTGACTGCCATTAAGTTAGCTCTGAGTGATTCAGCCAGCACTCAAGGACACTTTCTTAGATTCCTATAGTTATGTAAGATAGCAGGTCTAATTGGCCAAGGACACATTTTCAAAGGTCACTGATTTTATACACTGTCCACAACAACTGTAGCTATCACTGCAGGTGGCATCCTCAGTGTGAAGCTGCAGCTCATCCTGACAGTGCTGGCACCTTGTTAGATGCTGAAACTGGCCGAGGTTACAATAATGCCATTTACTAGAGAGTTGATTGATAATAGCAGTAGCTTAACAATATAAATTTCGAGCTAGAACTCAGCTAATTTATTAAAAGCATCAGAAATGAAACAAAGATTCCTGCTAGTTCCAAAAATTGCTTGATACTGTGCTGGACACAATTTGGCAATGCAAAGCTTTGACTGTCACAAAAGGAATAGTATCTACATACAATTCTGCAGTCCCCTCCTTCTCTCTGATCCCACCAGCCTTCTGCTTTGCAGTCCAAGGCAATAATTCAGCCTTCAAAGCTGTTGTCCCAGCAAGGGCATCATTGCTGCAGAGCCCTGGCTGTAACCCTGTGGCTTGTTCAGTTGCTAGAAGATCTTTTTTTCTGCCTTTATGGAAACTAATAAAGTTTTCTTTTCTTGCAGGGCAATAATTTTCGCAGGGAATACATAGCAACTCAGGGCCCTTTGCCTGGCACTAAAGATGAGTTCTGGAAGATGGCATGGGAACAAAATGTGCACAATATTGTCATGGTAACCCAGTGTGTTGAGAAGGGCCGGGTGAGCAGTGACTTTTCTTTATCAATAAGGACTTAATTATTGTTTTTTTTAAATTTAGTTTATAATGTCATTATCAATGCTTTAATATTTACTAAATGTCTATGCTTATTATTTGCATCACGCTGATGCCAAAGGTCCCACTCAAGGTATACACAGTAAGAGATGAATGGGGACCCCACTGTCACATCTCAGAAGGAGGCAGGGAGGCATATGCTGGAGGCCTAGTTCTCATCTGTGCAGAGCTCTGGGAAGAGTTGTCTCAGAAAATACTGTGGCATCCAGAAAAAGACATTAGTGAAGCACTTCCTGTTCCCCCATCACAAACACTGGTGACAAGAACTCCCCCTTTTTGACTCATCCAAGTTCTTTCCCATCCCAGTTCCGGTCTGTTGAGCTGACAAGGCAGGAGGGAATGTTGGTCTCTTAATTCCATTGCTGCTAGAGCTGCCTTTTGTATACTCATGGAGAGCTTCCATTTCCCAGATGTCTACTGGAAATACAATGCAGTAAAGATGAAACATCCTATGAGATTCCTAAAGTGTGTGGAGGATAACCTCCTGACACAGGTGGTGAGGGAGTTAGCTGGGCGAAATGCCCTGCTGGGGTTTGCATACAGGGAAGGGCTTGCGGATTATATGGTTGTTGGAGGATGCCTTGGGCACAGTGATCATGAAGTGATAAGAGTTTTTGATCCTTTTAGAAGTAAGGAATGCTGTTAGCAGAACTACTGCTTTGGATTTCCAGAGGGCAGACTTTGACCTATTTAGAGACCTGATTAATGGAATCATACCTAGGGCTCAGAACTGGCACCAGTTTTCGTTTAACATTTTTTATTAATGATCTGGATTGAAGGAATCAAGTGCATCCTTAGTAAGTTTATGGACAAGTCCAGGCTAGGCAGCACTGTTGATCTGCCTGGGAGGGTAGGATAGGCTGGGTCAGAGGACCAAGTCCAATTGTACAGCATTTAACACTGCTGCCTAACAGCCAGCTGAACATGAGCCAGCAGTGTACCCAAGTGGCCAAGGCAGCCAATGGCATCCTGGCCTGCATCAGTAATTGTGTGGCCAGCAGGACTGGGAAGTAATTGTTTTCTTATACGTGGCACTGGTGAGACCTCATTTCAAGTACTGTGTTTGGGTTTGGGCTCCTCACTGCAAGAATGACACTGAATTTCCTGAGCATATGCAGAGAACAGTGAAGCTGGTGAAGAGGCTAGAAAACAAGTCATATGAGGAGCAGCTGAGGGAACTGGAGTCTGGAGACTGAAGAGAGACCTCACCACTGTCTACACCTACCTGAAGGGTGGCTGCAGCAAGGATGCTGTCAGTCTCCTTTTTAGGTGACAAGTTATTAGATATGGAAAATGTCTCAAATTGTGTCAGAGAAGGTTTAAATTGAGTGTTATTAAACATTTATTCATGGAGAGGATGGTCAAGTATTGAAATGGGCTGCCAGGGAAGTAATGGAGTCCCCATTCCTGGGGATAATTTAGAGACGCGTGGACGTGGCATTAAGGGACATGGTGGAACTTGGTAGGTCAGGTTAATGCTTGGATTTGGTGATTTTTCAAGGTCTTTTCCAACCTAGATGATTCTTCCTTCATCCTTAAGCATAGGAGGTCTGAAGTAGTGTGCCCCGGTGGCGCAGTGGTAGAAGTGCCGCTCTGCTACACAGAAGGCTCAAATCCCGGGAGTTGGACTCGATGATCTCTAAGGTCCCTTCCAACTCGCACGATACTGTGATACTGTGATACTGTGAAGCCTCCTCCTGCCAGTGCTGTATTAAAGCCTTGTTTCCAGCTGTCAATGACAATGAATCAATCTTTCTTCCATGTCCCTGCAGGTAAAGTGCGATCACTACTGGCCCCTTGACCAGGATTCCTTGTACTATGGAGACCTGATAGTTGAGATGCTGTCTGAATCGGTGCTCCCAGAATGGACAATACGAGAGTTTAAAATCTGCAGTGTATGTTTCCATTCGTCTTTTTTTTCCTTTTTATATTATTAACTGACTTTAAAAAAATAAAAATGCAAGGCTAAATTAGGAAGGTTTCTTCCACTGTAGCGCAGCCACATCATGTCCAGCTCATCTCTGGTAGTAGCTGTAGCATTCTGAAATTGCTTGGAGGCTGTATGTGCATGTCCTCATCTCTTGACTGTTCTGATGACCCACACCTTTGTACCTCAACAGGAGGAGCAGCTTGACTCAACGAGGCTCATTCGTCACTTCCACTACACTGTGTGGCCTGATCACGGAGTGCCAGAGACCACCCAGTCCCTCATCCAGTTTGTCAGAACTGTAAGGGATTATATCAACAGGACCCCAGACACGGGACCAACTGTTGTGCACTGCAGGTATGTGCAGCTGCAGAAGTCAGCAGTACAGAGCCTTTATGCGTACCGTTGGGAAGATCCCAAGTATTCAGTCACACAACCTGAGAGGTGATCAATGGGCGTAGATTCCCAAGTACCTCTAAACAGCGTTCCCAAGGCACATAAAATCACTCACAATCTTGTCCTGGAGAAGCCCCAGAAACTATTGTGTATTTTGGGATCCACTGGAGAGCACTTTGAAGTTTCAGCAGCTGCAATTGCTCTTAAGCTTTATGCATTCTTAAATTGTCTGTGTGCTGCTGGTTGTGGCCCAACATCTGGATCACAAGAACATGTTCTGAGCAGGAAGTATACCCAAGGACGAGTCTGGCTACATACAGGTGTTGAGAACAACTGACAGATCCTTCCCTTCCTCTTTTCCTCTCATCCTCTCATTTCTTCATAATGAGGATGGTGACACACTGAAACAGGTTGTCCAGAGAAGTTGTGAATTCTCCATCTCTGGAATCATTCAAGGCCAGGTTGGATGGGGCTTAGGGCAGCCCAGTCTATGGAAGGTGTCGCTGCCCAAAGCAGGGAAGGTAGAACTAGATGATCTTTAAAGTCCCAGAGATGCCAGTTGACCAGGAGGTTCTCATTCTGGAAATCTGAGCTGTATGAAAGTACTTCGTGTGTTGATCCATCTCCATTTAAATCTTCTGGGTTGCTTTCTTTTTCAGTGCTGGTGTTGGCAGGACTGGCACATTCATTGCACTGGACCGACTTCTGCAGCAACTGGATTCAAAGGACACCGTTGACATTTATGCAGCAGTACACGATCTAAGGCTTCACCGGGTTCACATGGTTCAAACAGAGGTAAGTTTTGGATAGCCTACAATACACCAACACCAGCTGCATTATTAAAGCACTTCACAGTTACTCCATTGTGAAGTACTTGTTAGAAACATGTAGAATCTCTAGTTCAGGGTTATTTCCATTGACTCATAAAGTAGGCACAGGCCCCAGCAAGAGGTAGCAATGCTTCCTGTAGTCCCTTAGCACTGTACCAGTATGACCCCATCAGTGTAATGCAGCAGACACCTAACTGCACGTTGTTATTACAGTGTGCAGTAAATGAGCTCTGAACAGAGAGAACTCCTTTGGGTATGGGGTGAGAAGATAAATGTAAGATAGGAAGATGTAATGGGGAAAAAGAATGCAGAATGGAAAAATTAGGTGTATATAATTTTAAAACTCTAGGCACTGTGACCTTGTGGCTTTGAAGTGTGCTTTTTATTGAGCTGCTTTGTCCATTTTCATTAATGGTACTGGAAAAATTGATCAGACTCCTAACATACCGCGCAAAAGGAAGTACATATATTCTACAAGTGCAGGAAAAGTGTTTGGGATTCCTTTCTGTGCTTTTAAAAATGCAAGAGAATCACTTTACATTAATAGCAGCTAACCACTTAGGAGCTGACTTAATGAAGGAGAGTTGTGAAGGCAGTCTTTAGGTTTTGTCTGAACTGTTAATAGAGCAATCAGAATGTGTTTGATGGGTCTGCCTGTAGCTCGGTACTAATGGAGCTCTTTCTTGCAATTTGGGAACAAGTATATCAGTGGCTGAGCTTCCTGATAGATACAAAAGTCACACAAGCATAGAGGCACCACTGGGAATGTAAAGGAGAGATTTCCTGGAATTGTTTAAATGACAGAACACCTTCTCTTTGAAGGGAGACAGCTTCTCAGTCTGAGCTTGGCATCCTCAGAGGTGAATCTATTTCCCCTATGTTGCCACCAGCCATAATCAGCAAAGCAGATGCACACTTTCCAGGAGCCAAAACACCGAGAAAAATGCACAGAGAGATAGCTACATTTCTTGTGGGGAAAAAAAGTAGATTGAAGATGTGGGAGAGGAAACACATGCTTATTGAGAAATTATGTCTTTGAGGTAGAGTAAGAAGGGTGGGTAGCAAAAAGGCGAGGGGAAGTGGCTTTAAACTGAAAGAGATCAGATTTAGACTAGATATCAGGGAGAAATTCTTTACTGTGAGGGTGGTGAGACACTGAACAGGCTGCCCAGTGAGGCTGTGGATGCCCCTCCCTGGAAGCACTTAAGGCCAGGCTGGATGGAGCTGTGAGCAACCTGGTCTAGAGAGAGGTGTCCCTGCCTATAGCAGGGGGTTGGAACTACTTAAAGATCTACTACTTAAAGGTACTACTATTTGAAGGTCCATTGCAATGCAAATCATTCTATGATATATAAAGATGTATGCCTACTTTTTGGGCACCATTCTACACTAATCACAAAACATTAATTACTCATTTCATAAATGACAAAGAGTAGCGGCACATGGGGATTTAACAATCTGTTTCATAATGGTAGTTTGATAGTAACATCATGGTGTCCATCTCTGCATTGGTTGTGAATGTCATCTTAGCTCCCTTCTAGTGAAAGGCATTCTGCAGAAGGGTGATTGTCATTCACTGCATATTCATTAGCAACGTTATAACTTATATTGGATCAAAAAATGCTGTTCTTGGGGAAAAAAAAAAAAAAAAAGAAAAAAAAAAAGCATTCATCAAAGTTCTATGAAATATTTTTATATTTTAATAATGTGTAGAAAATACTTCTTTTCAGAGGGAAAAAAAAAAAAACAAAACAGCTGTTTGTTTCTTCCACGTGCTTCCCTTTACATATTAGTAGTTGCACATAAATTATGCAAAGCATTCAGAGTAGCAGCTGCCCAGCATAGCATTATGTCAAACTATGCCTTCCAGTTGATAAAGCTTTCGGTCATGATCAATCAAAACGTGTTTATGTTGAATTCTATTTTAATGATGCTGTTTTTAAAAACAGATTATGACAGAAGCCTACTGTATTGTCACAGTGAAAAGGAGGTGAATTCTAGAAGTATATTCTCATCTTTAACACTGCTCTTGATTCTGTCTGAGGGAGTCAACCTGTAATTACTTTTCCCAGGGTGACTTAAAAATGTACGTTTATATTTTGCAGTGTCAATATGTGTATCTACATCAGTGTGTGAGAGATGTGTTAAGAGCCAGAAAACTTCGCAGTGAACAAGAAAATCCTTTGTTTCCAATATATGAAAATGTGAATCCCGAGTATCACAGAGGTAAGTGGAAATATATCAAATTATAGAATATTTCAGATTTAATAGATCACTGTCAGGGGGCCAGATTTCCCAGTTCCTCACCACTGATATTTGTTCTCCTCTTGGATGTTCATTTCTTCATTGTTTTCTTGTTATTTATAAAATTCCATCAGCCTCATAAGGGGCTTATCAACCATCAACTCCTTCATTAGTAGCGATGGTTGGACGTGGTGGTCTGGAAGGTCTTTTCCAAGTTAAATGATTCTGTGAAGTATTTATAACTTCTCGTGCTGCTCTTACTTGCCCTCATGGAAAGACAGGGATAGTCTCACACTTTACGATTCTGATGCTGTTGAGTGAACTGAATCCTTTCCCTGTCCTGATGCTGGCTTTCTGCTTTACCTTGCCAGTGTTTATGCCACCTACTTTTCAGCATACCGGGGCTGGTTGGAATTCCTGGTCTCCTCTGTCATCCTTGATGTTCAGCTTCTGTTCTGTATATTCCCCACTTTCCGCTGACTATGTAGGTGTTCTGAGGAAACTTCTAATTGTCTTCATGGATTACATAGGTATCCAAGGCTGTGCTCCTTTCTACTCCCACAACTCTCCATCCTTTCAGGCTCCTTTTTCCTACCCTATATCCAGTTCCTTGGAAATAACAATTTAGAGCTACACTCACGAAGGCATTTGAATGTTGTAGAACCCATGTATACCTCACTGCCTGAAAACCCTCAAGCCATTTGGGTGCCTCGGCTCCCTGTTAAGTTTGAGAAAATAGTGCCAAGAAACTCAGTATTACTTCCCAGTGAAAAACAGAGGAATCAGCTGTGGTCACATCTTAGCTACATCTTGAAGCACCATGGTCCTCAATGACCAGTTGGAGAACACAACAGCTTTGAGTCACACTGCAAGATTAGATTTCTTTCGTGGCTTTAGGGAAAGGATGATTACTGCAGACCCTGGCATGTCCTGGAGACAGCAGATCACATACCCTGTTCCTATGTTGATAAATATTCCTGAAATGTTCCAGTCATAAACATACAACCCATGCTTCCCATTATAGCCAATAGTGAAAGGAGGTCTGTTATGTTCCACAAGAGAGTCCTAAACATCAGGTTGTTGGATGTTCCTAGGAAGAGGTGGATCTTTCAGGGCATTACAGTCCTGCTGGCCTAAACTGAGGTGTGGTGAAGAGTTCAGGTGGCTGTTACTGCTAAGGAGAGGCTGGGGACAGAGCAGAGCTACTATTGGGAAGTCATCTCTCTGGAGTCATCGCATCAGCGTCTCCTACCCCTGCCCTGACCTACTGGGGCAGCAGTAGGTCTTTTGTTATGTTCTGATCCCAGTATTCCTTTCTTTCAGATGCTGTTTATTCAAGGCACTAAGAATGTTACAGAGACCTGCTTTTGCGACCACGTGTGTTAAGTAGGGGTTTGTTTGTTTTTATGTTTGTATTTCATGCACTAGAAAGGTACCAGACCTTTCTGTTGAGACTGTGTATTATTTATTGGTCTGGTGTTTTGTTTTTTTTTTAAAGATATATAATTTAAGTGTAATAGATATTAATGTATATAATTGTATTTTGGCATTATGTAAATATGTATTTTTTTCTATAATGTTTATATTAATATTAAGCTTCAGATAATACTATTTTTTCTTATCGCAGTTTTTGTAAACTGTTCTACATAAACTATTTTAAATTGCTTTTGGTAACAGGGCTGCTGCATTTGGGGCAGGTTACATCTTGACATTTAACACACAGAAAGATCCTACAAGAAGAGCCTCATTAATTTTCTTTATTAATTAGCTCAGTATTTGTGAGGTGAAATAAGCTACTATTAAGAAACGGAACAGTAGTCCTGTCTAAGAATTACAATGCTACTCTACACTTCAATCTTACTGCTTGTGAAATGGGTGAAATCCATACCACTATGACATATCTTTTACAGAACTTGACAACAGCCAAGTAAAATAGGGTCCGCCTCACTAGAAGCAACTGTTTCAGTGACATAGCAAAAAAATATCAAACAACACTCGCTGCCGTGAAGTCTGGCTGACTTGCCCCACACTCATACTTGGAGGGGAATGGGTCACTTTCTGATTTCTTCACCCTGGTTTGAGAGAGCAGAATCAGAGCACAGTGTGTGTCTGTGCATTGTTACTTGCATACAATTAGAATAAGAATGGTGTTCAAGAAAATTCCTTGTACATTAATCTTAAGAGATCTGTAGGGATGTTGAGGCTCTCAAATTGATTGAAACAGTGATGTACTGTGACTGCTTAACAATGAGAGTGATTGCAAACTTACTGAGATAAAGACCTACAAAGATATATATGCCACAGTTTACACAACTGGGTTCAGCCTAAAGCTGCTTGCAACATAGCTGCATGAGCCCGAGTGCAGGTCTCCTTCAAGGGCTGTTTGCTTTCACAGAGGGAAAGCATGTCTGCACAGGACTCCCCTGCTTTGATGTTACCTGATGTCACCACTACAAGGGCAGATGGTATAGAAAAAGGCTCATTTGTAACCCAGGGAATGCAGTCTCACGGGATGATGAGCTCGCTGTGCTAATCATCAGATGCACTCAGAGCATCCTGTGATTAGCAAGAAGTGTAATCCAGGAGCACCCACCAGGTGTCCTGCCCAGCCAAGCAGTTTAGGAACATCCTCTTTCCTCTGCCAAAGAGGCTGCTTCTTCAAGGAACTGATCTGAACACTGTTCAGCTGTTCTTTGTCTTTATAAAACGCTCTTCAGATAAATAGAAAAGAGGCAACACACGGTTCTTCTTCACAAGAAGGAAGTGCTTGTTAGTTCTCCTTTCATCTATCTACCCATTCGCTACCTAGAAGAGAAAACACAGCCTGCTGCTGGAGACAAGTGCTTAGATTCCACTTCTATTTTGGAAAGAAATCAGTATTTCTGAGGGCCTCCAGAGAGCCAGCAATACATCTAAGCTAAGTGCCTCAGTTGGAAACTGCAGTGACTCTTTGACAAGACTACTGTGACTTTGCCATGATTTAATGGAGCCGCACTCTCCCTGCAGTAGGAACACCTGCGTGACAGCGGGTGAAGGAATCCACAAGGTTTCTCTGACAGAGTTTTCTTAAATGGTCCCAAAACAGAACCTGCAAGACTGCGCACTTTCGTGTCACTCAGGTTTTCCTGCAGAGAAGGGCACAGCCTGATAGTGCCTCTTGCTTCTTAGACTGCAGCTGGAGTCTCGTCATTTCTTGACCAAATAACCTCAGGTGCTGCGGAAGCCAGCTTTGTTTTTTATCATCGTTCACATCTGCTCAGAACGTGTAGGTTCATTCAACCTCTTAGGCAGCTCTGTCTGAAAATGCTCCTCATTCCTCTTGTGAATCCCTCTTGGCCCTCACATGAACTTCAGTGTTCACCACCCACAGTGGCATGTGAAGAAGAAGGGAACAACATTATAGTGGAAGCCCCTTTCACAGAGGGAAGCGTAGGCAAAAGCACAAAGAATGGGGCAAATTTACTGCAGGCCTTCTCTGTTTCTTTTGCTATGTAGACTTTATGTTAGCAAGCAAGGTCAAAAACATGGCGGCTTTAGACTGATTGTTGGCTCTACTAATAACAGCTGAACTTTGGGCATCATGAAAATTGCTTTTGTGTGACGTGCACTGCATTAGTCCCCTCTTTTTGCAGCAGTAGCTGAGGAAAGGAGATCGTGTTACTCACCAGCAGCGCAATTACACTGTTGAGTTCATAGCAAATGCACTCTATAAATTATCTCACCCTGTATATTACTGTGTCATTTTTTTATGCTGAGGGAAATGGAACTGGCTCAGTAATACATGATTGGATGGTAGAAGTCTGGTTGCATACTACTGCGTTTGTGTCTTGTTAATTGTTTTCAGAAGGTCATGCATTGTTCTGCTCTTTATTTTAATGCTTAGTTACCAGCACCTACAGAGTTTGCAGTTCTGCACCCAAAATGACGATGTCGTAGCAAACTGTTCTTTTTGTCCTTTCTCTCAGCAAATAATTGACACGGCTCGCAAGCCTCTTCCTCCTCATCACTTCTTAGTAAGAGGGTGGTTGACCTGATGTACTCTGACACAGTGATCTTGAACAGCTTTACATCTCATGCAAGAGATGTACGTACACCTTACAGCTCTGGTTCTGCTTTCTGGCCAATTCTGGTCATATGAAAACCAGTGTTAAACAACTGAGAATAAATAAAAAGTACATATGTAGCATTTTTTAATATGAGACACCTACTTATCTGTGTAATTCATGATATTTACTGTGCCTGTAAGCTAAACAACAGAACCAAAGGGAAATCATTAGTGTAACAAGAATGGACTTGAAGGAGCCTTTGTACTGCACAAAGACAGCTCTTAAGGAAAAAGGCATTCTCTGAGGAAGAGGATGCTGCTGTTTTGAATGTCTGTGAATGATGTTCAAAGTTCCTTTCTTGACGTTTCCCGATAATAATGTCATAAAGCAAGGCTGGTGTTATTGCTGATCCATAAGCTAAGATTTGCACACTCAGAGCCCAGTCCTGTGAATCTCCTCATTGTCCACAAAGCTACCTGAGTACTTCTTTGATGAAAGTCAACTGGAATGTTAGTCTGAACAATACCATGCAACTTCTGAAGCACTTGTAGGGTTGGGCTTTCAGTTTGATTCGACTTTTTTTGTATCAAAAGTTATTTAATAATGAAAAAAATATATATATAATAAATGTCTTTTTAATCTGTGCAATAAAAGTACAAGTTCCACTACCGATCATAGAAAAGAAGTAGATTTTGCATAGCTGGAGTTGGTAAATGATATTTTTTGTTACTAATGGAACACAAAAGTGAGTGAGAGAAAGGCATACTGTGAAGATGTCATAAAAGTGCAACTTTATACGTTTTTCTCTGCTGCTATGGTTATTTATACAGCTTATATACGTGCCTGAAATTGCCAGAAATATTACTTTATGCCGTGATATACTATGAATTTCATTTCAGTTGTAGAACGGAAAAAAGAATGTGTGAGCTTTACATTTATATTACGCATTGTATACGGTTATCTGTGCTTGGACTTAGAAAGCAGAAAGTTAAGTACTGAACAGATAGGAGTACATGAGCACACAACCCTGCTCCTCAGCCTGGGAGTCAGTATGTGGACTAAAGGAATGAGAGCAGCAACCATCTAATCACTACGTTAGCACCTCCTCCCAGGGTCGCAGAGCAGAGAAGTGCATCTGACATTCAGAGATACAGCCTGCAGCAGCCACAGCTTCCATACAAGGGAAGTGGTGTGTTGGGTGCTTACATTTATTCAGATTTCTTTTAGTATTATCAGGCATACAGTCTTGGGGTATAAAATACTAAATTAAAACAGCAGTCGTTCCCCTCATGGCCCTGTCACAGATGTTTGGGCTCTGTGAGCTCTGGGACCCACAGCCCCAAGAGGCTGTGCCTTTGAATGAAAGGTGAATGGGCAGCTCCTGTTACGCTCTGTGCCCTTGACTAACTCTCCCAAGCTGACAAAGTCAAACTCCTGACCCGTTGGGATGGCCAATGCCAAGGGGTCTGTTGGCGGTGACCTCACAGATCAACAGCTGGTTCAGAGTGAGGTGTTTTTTAGGACTGGTGGGAAATACTGGAGACTGGGGGCTGCCTGCATTTAGCAAATGCTGTGGAATTTGGGCACAGATTGAAATGCGTGACTTTGTTGGTTCTTGTTTTATTTGAAAGCTAAAGGAATTCTGTAAGTAACATCAAGTAGCTAAATGGATATTGCCCTTAGCAGGGCTCACAGAGAAAAAAAAGGAACCCGGTTTTGAAATATGGCTTGCCGTAAATTGTTTGCCAGTGCCTGGAATAAAGTGACTGAAAAATGTCTTCAGCACATATTCCATTCTCATATGCGATATAATTACTTAGAGTTGTGTTCCTAACAAACACTGGGTGAACACAGAATTGTGCTACTCTTGTCAATTTAATTTATGCATCTGTTAAGTATATTTTTATATTTTTAGCTACAGTCAACAGATCAAATATATTGGAGTGTATTTTACACATTTTTATAAGTAGTTCATGAATAAAACATTCATTTTAAAAAATCACATCCCCGTCTTCTGTGTGACTGCCTCTGCATTATGGATCTCGTTGTCCTGCTGCTCAGAGAAAGGTCTTAAGTGAGTTTGATTTCAAGTGAGATGGTCTTCAGAGGACATTAAATTCATCAGTTGCCTTGGCCTATTGGGAAAAAGGGGTTCTGCTGTTGCCTGCTGGCTGGATGAGTGCCCATGCAGAAAGATAAAGCTCTTTGCCTCCTCAGTTCTTTTTGCTCCCATCCCCAAACAAATATGGTCTGGATTATCCAATGTGCGTTTGAGCCAACAGTGCACCTCAGGAACTTGAGTGCCTGTTATTTCAGAGGCATCGTCTCACAGAGCTGTTGTACCAATTAAGGCTGCACTGGAGTTACATCACCGTCTACCTGCAGATCTAAACCACACTTTATAACAGATACATTTCTTTCTTCCTTGCCACAATACTCGAAACCCATTAGCATTCCTGTGGGTTCAGGGTGCTGGGCAGAAGCACGCTTATTGCCTGCCCTCTCTGTCTCTGTTAGTCCTTATTTGTCATCAGAAGCGTTCAGGACAACTTAAATCTGTTTATTTAAAAGGAGGAATGATGTGTTAGGCTTTATTTTGTACCGTGAGTTATGCAGTGAAGGCTACAAGGGAGTTGTTAGATGTTCTCTTTGTGATATAGAAGCTCACCTTGTAGGCATGCTGTGTCCTAAAACCAGCGTGGGTGCAGGAGAGCAGCAATCATGTACAGTTTGTATCCTCCAGGCACCTAGATAGCATGGAGCTGCTCACACACCTGAGGGGCACTGCCTGTGCCGTGCCCTAACCCTGTCCCCTCCATCCTCTCCAACACACGGGGGCAGCAGAACCAACAGCACCTGCAGGGCTGCAGAACTTCCCGTAGGATCTCACTGGTTGTGGAGACAGCAAACAGCCCGGGTGTCACAAACTGACCACACACAGTCATCTCTAGAGCAGAGATGTCTGTCTGGGGTGATCATGCCAGGCTTCCCTAGGATTGCCCATCCCAAATATCCAAAAGAGGTCACAAGTCATGAAAGACGAAGTGGTTGGATTGACTAAACAGATATAGCAGGTTTTTGCAGTGCCTGTGTATGTATGCATCCCATGGGCTTAAATGAACTGACTACAGTCCCTGCATCCAGTCTGCACTTGGGGATGGATGAGGAGTTGAGCTACTTCACCCTGCTGAATGCAGGTGGCCCGGGGCCATCTCAGGGCCTTCAGCCCCTCATTGTTTTGCAGGAGCCACTCAGCATTTCAGAAGGAAGCTCTGAATTCACAGCTGCTGAGAAAGAAATTTACAGCTGTGCTGATAGAGGAGCGGAGTGCTGGGGATGCTGCCACTGCAATCCCACTCTCGTGCTCCTGTTAGACACGTGGGACAAATGTCTGGCTTTAGCCCAGAGCAGGTTTGAGGCTCCAGTGCAGCCCACACAGAAGAAAGGCCCTTCCGTTCTGTTTTCCATCCTACAGAGAATAAAGAAACCTGAAATTAAAGGGGAGAGCCGTGGCATTATGGATAAGAAAGGCCAAACTTCCTGGGAATGCAAACACAGACCAGACGGCAGGTAGTAAAGCCACCAGAATAGATGTGGTATGAACTCAGCTACACTGTAAAAAGGCAGAGTAAAAATAATCAATCAGATGCAGACAGTAAAGTGAAGGCAGTCTGAATGCTGCACACAGCACGGCTAGGGAGGAAAATGTGATGCAAATAACGAAGAGATACGGAGAGGTGCATGTGTTAATTGGGGGCATTTCTCTTGCTTGTCGCTGACTGAAGCTGCAGTAATGAAACCCAATAGGAGAAATTATGGGTACTTGAAAATGTAATAAAGACTCAGATAATGTCCAAAGTATCAAACAGATCAGTAAAGATGTGCTCAAGACAACAAGCATAATAAATGCCAGCATCCTGTTATCTTGTCACTGGATCTAAAAGACACCTGGAGCCAAATTATTCGCGAGAGTCCAGACTGGTGAAACTGAACTGGCAAACAACTGGAATTAATGAATGCCCTACAGATGTGTGTTAGAAAGGTTGGGGAGCACCAAAAATACCCAAGGAGCCTGTTTCTTACACAGCATGCCAATTAGATCCGGTTGGGTTGTGGCACATTTTCTGTCAACATCCTGTTGAACATTCATCTCCCGCGGCCTTCCCAGGGAGTTCCCAGGCAGCCGAAATCTTGTGTTAAATTGCCCAGAATGTCAGTGGCAAAAATAGAGGGGAATAAAAGCAAAAAGGAAGCACTGATGTCACGCTGTGGTTGATCAGCCAGTACCCGCAGCCCGTTTGGGCTGTCACACATTGCCTTTCTGACTCCTCAGGCCTTTCCCTGCTCCCACAGCCCACAGGGGGTACCTGGCTGTCCCTCCAATGCCTCCAGGAAGAGAGACTCAGCCCCAGCTCACCAACTGCATCTGTGAGGAACAGGGATGATGGATTTGGAAAATGAGGGGCCTAGCACTGACCTTCTCATAGGTGCGAGTTCCGGCTGATGGAACTATCCTGAAGGAAGACAGGACAGAGAGAGGAGAGAACAGATCTGGATGGCTGGTTTGGGGCTCATGCTGTGCTGTACTCAATGTATGAGACCTCAGTGTGGCGGAACTCTGCTCTCTGCAAACGTCCTCTGTGGAAATATGGAATCAGAGGGTTTTGTTCATGCGATCAGGTCCCCTTTGCTACCGAAATCCCACTGCACCTTCAGATATCCCCACAGCGAATGGGAGAATCTGATGCAGAGCCTTCACTAACAGTTTTCCTTTACGTACATCTCCACACCCTCCCTCTCTTGTACTTTTCCTAGTAATTAAACTGTGCAGCCAAGGAAAAGTGATTTGGAAAACAGATGGCATTCAAGATGCTGTAGGAAACAGTGGTGTGTTTTAAACTTCCACAGCAGATCTGCAGGCAGACTTGGGAGGTATATGGGCCTCGAAGCAGCTGAACTTCAAAGCCTGCTTGTGCAACAGCCTTAAACCAGGAGAAATGAGGACCCCCTCTTTACTCTAACAGCACATCCCAGACAGGCACCCTGCTCCAAGCCCATTCTCTTGCTTTCCTCCTTGCTTTCACGTTTATGAGCACTGCACAACTTGATGAGGTGAGGAGCAGCTGTACACAGCCCTGCTGGCACAGCACCATGCAGTGGGAGCCCACCACTGCCTCCCAGTGAGCGTATTTCCACACCAAGCTGGAGGACGTGTTCAGAGAGACTCATAAATTAGGCATAAAGAGTTTAAGCCACCCAGTTAAATAATGACAGATGTTTAGGGAAGGAAGAGCAGGAAGAAATACAAGTATCACAGTGCCTGGAGTTCAAAGAAAGTTAGTTTGGAATGTGAAGGCACTGTTCAGCTGAACGGGGCAATGCCGGAGGTGGCAGGGAGGCAGCTGCCATCACATGCCTATGGGCACAGCTCTGCTGGAGCACCTAACAAGCAGTCGAGGTGAAGAAATCCTGCATCCCACTGCAAAGCATGCCTCTTTCTGCAGATGTTTGCACCTGTTGGGGTAGGGGTTGGGAAACTGGGATCCCTGCATTTGTGTCCATCTTGGCTGCTGTTTGATGGCACAGCCCTGCACACAGCACCCAACCCCTGCACACAGGGGTTCAGCTGCCTGTGAAAGAGCTGCTCACCTCCTGGGATGCGTGGAGACTTTTACAGGCCAATTAAAATCTCTACTGGAGAGAAGCTATTCATAATAACAGTGCTGCCAGCCTTCTTCCTCCTCACCCAAGGACAGAGCAGGTTTTAATATAGCACATTTGCCAGAAATGCACTCTCCTGAAAGGGGAAGCAAACCCTTCCTTGCCAGGAAGGCTGCAGCACTTCTTGTGTGGGTCTGTTCTGCACATTTCACAGGGTGCAATGGGTACTACTTAAATCAGAGGGCCAAATTATCAGAACGCTTCTGAGCTACATAATGAGCAATCCTAATAGCAATGCTTGACTTGGCAACGCAGTCTTCAAGGTTACGTAGTGGAGCACAGAATGTATATCAAATAAAGTGATCTGCAATCTGTCTTTGCAAAATAAATATGATACTAATCAACTTGGCATTTTGCTTTGTGTTTTGCATTTTCATCTTGGCTATCAATAAAAGCAACCTTGAAAGTGCAGATTAAGGAGTGTTAGGCAGGAGTGACAGAGAACAACGCAACAAGGAGGGGTGCGAGTTGGTACAAACGGTTGTAGATCATTTTAAAGCTAATTACTGAGGGACACAGCTCAGTGTGTGTGAACACAGAATAACGATGAGCTCAGTAAACCTCTATGGCACAATAAGTGTGAGAGTGTGTGCCTGGAGAAAGGCGGCTGCTTGGGAGGGAAGCAGCAGAGCAAAGTTGGGGCACATGCAGCACCCCAGCAGCAGAAGGGCAGGAAGCAGCAGTGCCCAACCCATAGAATCACACACAGAATCACACACAAAAAGGCCTGGGTTAGAAAGGACCTCAAAGATCATGAATCTCCATCCCCCCACCAGAGGCAGAGCTGCCAGCCTCCACATCTAATACTGGACCAGGCTGCCCAGTGCCCATCCAACCTGGCCTTGAACACCTCCAGGGATGGGGCATCCACAGCCTCTCTGAGCAGCCTGTGCCAGCACCTCACCACTCTCATGGTAAAGCACAAAGCCCTGACATCCAACCTCAATCTTCCCTCCTTCAACCATTTCCCCCTTGTCCTGCTGTTATCCACCCTTTCAAAGAGTTGAATATACAAATATGAATCACAGAATGGTTTGGGTTGGAAGGGACCTATAAGATCATGCAGTTCCAACCCCCTGTTATGGGCACCTTCACTAAACCAGATTTATCCTAACTCATCCAGCCTGCCAACCCATGCAGTGTTGTGTACTGACAGCTCCTTGGCCCATATTCGATCTCCCTGAGCTTGTTGCCACAAATTAATTCCTTAAATAAAATCTTGATGCATCATTTAAAACACTCCCCATGCTGTATTGCCTCCCTTATATCTCCATTAGTCTCCAATTGGACTGTAAAAAAGGTAGCAAAGTTCACAGAACGCTACCTGCTTTTAAGCAGAACCACTTACAGCCTGAGATGGCATTCATCTGGATGCTTTTAGGTTCATAGCACACACTCAGTATCTTCAATAAGGACTGAAAATGCATACATCAAAAATCCATCAATGAAAGCCAGCCATTTATTTACAGAAGTCGGATTATTCTCATCAGATCACAATATTTCAGGAAGAAAAAGAAGTCGTTGGGACTCTAAGGCTACCTGACATTTGGGCATAGTGACCAGTGGATATCGAGTCCTTCCAAACTTCCCCCTGGCCTCAAAGCAGCTTTGCAGTAGCTTCTTAATTGCCTCAACTACTGCTCTTAAGAGGGATAGTAGTGGGCTCTCCAGAGGGCGTTGGAACAAAATGCTGCCTACTTGCATCTTTTCTTGAGTTATCTCTAGTGAGGCTCCATTCAAGCCACCTGGATGCTGGGCTCCTGGGGTGCTGGGAATGTTTTATCTGGAATTCAGCTGCTGCTGTCAGCTGAACAAGCAGTTGTACAAAAAGCTTAATACGTGGTTTTTCCTACTACTTCTTGTGAATGGGGGTTGGCATGCAAATATATAAAGGAACAAACCTTTTGCTAGTCAAAAAGTTACGGTAAGTCTGTTGTGTGAATTTATGTTTGTCACAGCATTAGCTGCATGCGCTACATGCTGTTTGGAAATTGTGCGCTGTAGATGTGAGAGTTGTGCACAATTTACTGCTTTGCCAACGTGTATTGCAGCAAAATTTTACATCCGTGGAATCATAAAATCATTGAACGGCCTAGGCTGGGGGGGACCTTAAACATCATCCATTTCCAACCCCCCTGCTGTAGGTTAGCTGCCACCCACCAGCTCAGGCTGCCCAGGATCCCACCTAACCCGGCCTTGAATGCCTCTGGGATGGGGCACCCACAGCTTCTCTGTGCAGCTTCCAGTAAGACTCAAACTCCAAGCAGCAGGCATTACACATGTCCTTGATGTTCCTCCCTCCCTAGGATAGCACCTTACCTGCAAAAGATTGTAAGCATAGGCCAGTTTTCCCCTTCACCTCTCACACCAGCACTTAGAGAAACAACCCATGAGGGTCAGCGGAGCCAAGTGGTCCCACTGGGACAAAGCACTCAGCAGACACACAGACAGACAGTACTATGGGGACCCTGGCTCCTAAGAAGTGATCAGAGAAAGATGCTGTGCCAACAGACCAGCTTAATTGCTCCATGTGGAAGGGAGAGCAAGGCTTGCGAAAGCTGAGAGACAGAGAGCATGACAGAACTTATCTCCTCAAAGCAAGAGTGCATAAATATTGAATACATGCAGAAATCAGCTCTGCGGATGGCTCTGAGGAGAGCAGACGTGTGGCTGAGCAGGCACTTCAGAGAATACACCACAAAAGCTGAAAACACACAAAGCCAAAGGGGAATCAGTGAATAATCCTCTGGAAGGAAATCCCCAGCTTCCACCAAGCACAGGGATTAGAAGGACTTGTCTGAACCAACAAAAGCACAGGCTGCAGCAGAAGAGTGAATGTCAGTGGTTTTTCCTCAGTATCACATCCCAGCATGACAGAGGTGCATCAGTTGCAACGTTTAACTTGTGATTGTTAAACTCTCTGCAGTGTCATCCCTGTAACCACCACTTACTTCCAGAGGCCCCTACACAGCACGCTTGGAGACACAACGCCTGGTGGAATAAGACGCGTGAGCTCAGTTCACTTCTTGCCTTCCACATGAGAACTGGTCACACAATCCAGGCACAAAAGCTTCTGGAGCAGAGACAGAGAGGATTTTGTTAATCTGGATTTATGAGCTCCCCGCTATTGGCTCGGCAGTCTGGGGACAATCTGTGTCACCACGCACCTCCTCCTCTGGGAAAACAGGGGAATACAGCCAGGCAGAAAACCACAACCTTGCCCTGTACCAATGAGAAGTTACCAACTGATAAATTTGGGGAAAAGTGACTGCTTTTCACATAAGTATTTCTGGGAGGTTTTAACATTTCCTTGCAGGTGATGATGATGGAATTCATCTGGATAGAAGTTTGAGTTTTGAAGTGAAGGTTTTCTACTCAGTGACAAATAACCCAGTGAGCACAGCGGTATCTTTGTCATAAAAAAAAAGAGAAAACAAAGGTATAAAAACAAACCAGCCAAACTTTATTACTTTGGAAATACAGTCTATATCATAAAGGAAATAATTTAAATAGTTGATATTAAACAATAGCAAAGATCACTTTGCGGAGAATAAATGAGCCACGTCAGTGTATTCAGAAACTGTCTCTCAACACCGCTAGGAGCCAGGCAGCTGCTGGTGAGGGCGGACGGAGCACACTGTGTTGGTACAGTGTGGAGCTTTTGGTAGCAGATACTCACTTACTGCCGCAGCAGAGGAAGCAGCTAGCTGGCACTGGGCAGGGCGGGCTCCCAAGATTAACCCACTGGCAGGAGCAGCTCTGCTGCCAGCTGGGACACGCGGTGCAAAGCCTCACAGTGTGCTGAGCCTTCCCACATAAGCGAGGCTCTCTGGCGGTCTCCATCCCTGCAGCCCCGCTATGAGTGCTTCTTCCTCTGGATGGCCTCTGCCCTGGCAGCCAAGCTGCGGGCGCAGGCGGTCAGCGCCACGATGAGGACGCCCACCAAGAAGGTGACCAGAGGCCAGAGGAAGCAGTGCAAGAGGACGGTCTCGTCGTGGGTGCGTTTCAGCATGACGTCGTCTGGCCTGCAAAGGGAAAGAGCGTGAGCCCACCCCGCACCAATGGAAAGCATCTGGTGTAGAAGCAATAGTCATCTTATGTGCATATTTCTACCCAAAACAGCCTCAGACAGTGCACGAGGAATTCCAGGTGCAATTACAGCTCCTCTCCCAGCTATGAGTCCTGGCTGTGCTCCAGGTGAAGCAGCCCAAGGCCTAAGAACATCGCGAGGGGCCCTGTGGGGACTGGCCAGGACCTGCCCCACAAAGCTCTGCAGTGGTAGCTAACATGGCTGCGTGGTTGACATATCCATCCCCACAGGGAACAGAGAGAATGACAGAGGAGGGCAGCAAGGAGGAGGTATCTCCAGAGGCATGGGAATTCAGCCAGGCCAAGTGTCTCACAGCTCAGTGCCCACCTGCTTCCCATGAGCCTGGGAGCCGGTGTAGGTCTGTGCAGGTAGGTTATCTTCAGCCCTAGCTCTGCCTGCTTTTCCTCCATGCAGCTTATCAGAGTTATTAAGTCAGTCTCACAGCATTTGCACTTTTGGGCTGCTTTCCCAGCTCCAGCCACAGACAGGCTGTCTGATGGAAAACTATCCGCAAAGGAAGGAAGCAGAGCTTTTTCTAGTTAGGAAACACACATCGCTGGTCCCAGCTTTGTCAGACCAGCAGTGGGCTCACTCTCCTGCCCCCAGGAGCTAAGCATGGCCATGGGCAGGAACAGCCACGGTGGCTGCAGCACCTCTCCCACAATAGCTCCATCCCACCCAGAATGCAGCCCTGAGGAACCTCCTCCTGCCAGGGGAAACACAGAGAATCCCCTCTTGCTGCACCAAGAAACTAAAGGAGATGCCTGCACAATGGCAGATGCCAGCATCTCTGTTAGCAACAGTGATCGTGAGCAGCCTGGCTAGATAAAAGCTGACACTCAGCTACATGAAAATTGATCAAAAGAAACTCAGGTGTATTCAACAGCAGAGATGTGAAGTCTGCTCAGCTGAAATCCTTCAGACACATCATCAGGCACACGTGGAGACTGCAGTTTGAATAAAACAACACAGTGTGCACAGACTCACCATCTATGCAACCTTAACGGCAGCACCCAAACAGAAGTCATTTCCTGGGAGGCACATTACCGCTTACCTTCTGTTCACTGCATCGTGGCCTGTGATTAACAGAGTGCTGATTGGCCAGGAGACCATAAATAAACAACACTCGGTTCTCTCAGCTCTAAACTGGCAAATAAACTAGAAAATTGGATTCAATTAAAGAAACAAAGTGTGGCTGGGGAGAGCAAGATATCCTTCTAACTGAATCTTAAGAGATTCAGGAAAATATCTGATGTGACAGCAGTGATGGATTCCAACCCTCATTGCAGGTGGGACTGCAGCTCTTGCCACTCAGCCATTTATAAGGGTTTCCCTTTTGGAAAACAGAGGTGTGCAGTTAGTGAAGTTTCAGGGTTAGTGCTGCTTTTAGTTGTATATTATTAACATCAGTTGCAGCAGCAACTTAAGTCTTACTGTCTATAAAGTAAGAAGCTTTGTGTTCCCTGTTAACTGCTCACAGCATCTCTGCAGACAGTGCACACTGCAAAGATGTGGTACCGCTCCTACAGTGGCAGACACTGCACAACACCACCAACACAACTAAACAACCTACAGACATCTCTACCTTAACTCTGAATGCACACCTTCCCCTTTCACTGTCTAGACGAGGAAGGCAGAAATCTGTATTCGTTGTAGAAAGGCAAAACAGCATGTATTTTTAGGAGGACTTCTTGCTTAGGGTCATAGCCTTTCTGCCCCCCTGAGCAGGGCTGCCTGGACGAATGGGCACTGGGTGAAGCAGGTCTCTACCAGACCCCATGGAGCAATTACCATGCATCATACAAAGAACTGCTTGCCAGGGGTTACCAGAAAGTCATGCAGGACCAAAAATCTACAGGCATATAAATGCCTCAGTTATCATTTATTTACTACACTGTGGAATTTCTGTGATACAGCAGAAGCCACAGAAGTGAGGGTGTGGGATTGAGAAACTTTACATATATTTTTCGTATTCACAGAAGTCTGCATGTATCTTTAAGTATATGCAATCTGTGTGCACTCAGATCCCCCACAAAGGTTCACATGCCTTCAGCTTCATTACAACAAGCACTCGTTAGTGCTTTTTCCATTGCTGCAAGGCCTTGGCATGCTGCAGGCAGGGGCACCTTCCTGGCCCTCTGGCCTGAGCACAGCTCCATGAATGACATGGTGGAAGAAAGGATAGGAAACAGCAACACTATTTTCTGACCGCAGGGAATTAATTAAGAGAACTGTGCGTGTACCAAAGCAGAACAAGATTTCTATTCCACCCTACATGGATGAGAAGCCCTATGGTTACAGCACCCTTGCCTTCTGCAGAGAATTATTCCCAGGTAAACAGCCTACAGGGTATGCCCAACACCATACAGGTGGTCACTACTCACTAGTCACTACTATTTGCTCTTCAAATTTGATGTGACTTTGTGTGCAGTGCTGTGCAATAACATTGAGATGTATAAACGACACCACAGAAAAGCAATCACAGTGTGTTTTTGCTGTAGTGGATGAGCCCAGAGCTGAAGAACAATAATACCATTTAAACTGACATATGTTCCTCTGTCTATCATGAGATTGAGGGCCCTGAGCTGATAGAGATCTCTGTTTATCACTTCTTGTCATTGTGGTTGGTATCAATGAGAGCTATAACTGGAAGAAATCAGTCACAGAACCACAGAATCATGTAGGTTGGAAAAGACCATCAAGATCATAGAATCCAACCACGAACACGTCCTACCAAGTTCCACCACTAAGCCATGCCCCTTAGCGCCGTGTCCACGTGTCTTTCTTCTCCAACAAGCTGATTGGAGCATGCCCCACCAACCGACAGGAGCTGCCCAACAGTGAGCTCCACACGCAGTAACGATTCTGACAGCATTACCACACTCAGTTTCATAAAGAGGAGATGACGCCAATTCATTCCTCTAGAACTTTATTCTACCCTTTCTGTCTCACACAGACAGACAGGGAGCAGTTTGTTGCTGCACCACACAGTTCAAAAAATGCTGACAGAAGACTTGCACATTTTTCTCCTGAAGTGAACATATTTTTCCCCTCTGTTTGTATGATTCTTCTTGCTTGGCAAGTTCCATAATTATCATAGCTGCAAAAGTACACCTAAGCAAGCACCCTTAGAGTCAGCAAAACTTATCTTTCAAAGCTCATTTCTATCTCCAGAAGAAAATAGATGGTGTACACATTTCAGCTTAGACTATCTTCAAGTATCTCTGGCAGCGAGCCTTTCTTCTGCTGCATATAAATTGCTGTACAATCAAAGAAATAGCAGCACTTCAAGGCAGCCATAACATTTGGCAATAACATTTAACAATATAGGATTCAGCAAACATAAGGAAAAAGCCTTGCTGCACAATTGGCATAGAACAAATAGCAGACCTTAGGCAGCACACAACCTCTCATAACTTTGCCTCAGCCCCAGCTGCAGATGTGACATGAGAACCAGCTCACCTACCCCAGCACACCACCTGGGTATCTGCACCTGAGCATACTGCCCTAGGCTCCATTACAGGAGATAGACAAACACCTCTGGGCACCCAGCATATGTCAGGCATTTATTCTGGGTGAGACTAAAAGATCCTATTTCTCTCCACTGTCGCTAACGGCTGACTTTCACAGCATCTCACCCACTGTCTCAGATGAGTCCCATTCACGATGTCTCCTGCAGAAGATCTGAGCATCCCATGCCAGGTGAAGCCAAAGCCACTGCTCAGCTCTTGGTCAGCAGAGCAGAGCAGCCTTTTGGCTTATCCTGTGGACCAAAACTACCCCCAGTAAGGGCCAGGTCAGGTGTGATGCCACTGCACAGGGCGTCCTGAGTTACCTCCTAGCACACACCCAACCTGCAAGCTTTAGACAGTACTTAGCCCCTACCATAAGAAACCAGATTTTGCTACAAGACCTGGTGGTTCCCCCAAACAAGAGCTGGCTGGAGACAACAGACTGTTCTCCTGGGTATGCCAACCAGGCCTACAGTCTCAGCAGGGAGGGGACGACAGCCATAGCCAGAGTAAGAGAAACCTGAAGGCCTGAGGTGCCCAGCAGACTGCCCAGGGGAGTCAGGACTCTCTCTCCATGCCAGACCCCTTCGGAACTGGAAGCAAAGTCCCACAAAACCCTGTCTGACCTGGAGAACTTAATTATTTTCTTTCTTCTTCCTCTCATCTACATGGACCTGTCATCCCCATCACTGCTGTTCTCTCAGATTCCTCCAAGTGTGCCCACGCTGTGGGTACAGCCAGTTCCAGCCACCATGGCACTGTCATATCACAGCCCTCACATCACCAACAGAATAAGGCAGGCAAGAGTGCTTCCCTATCTTCCTGTTAACTGCAGGAAGGAGACTAGATGTGACTCTCTGCAAGTCACACCAGCATCGGGAGTAAAAGGAAGAATGAAACAGAAGTGATGATACTTTGAGTTACAACTTTCTACTTTCCAGGCATGTGTGAAAACCGACAGTTCTGGGAATACTTATTGAATGCATCTGATCTATTAATCCACTATGAACACAGTTTCTGAGTTGGTCTGCACTATTTACTGGTCTCTCTTTTTCTTCCAGCCCCTCATGAAAACAAGAGGGTTTCTCTCTCCCTGAATTAAATACCCAAACCAGCAATTTGCCATCAAGGCACTGAAAAAAATTAGAAGGATGCTTTTTGCCATAATACTGCATGATTTAAAGGGAACTCTCCTTAGAGCTTTGTATTTTTTACCTCAAGTGGTAAAAACGCTTTTCCATTCCCATGTAGCTTTTCAGCAATAGAGCTGTCTTACACTAAATTCCCTGCATTAAGCCTCATCACTCCATGAATGTACATACATATTGTGCACAATGAACCAAGAGATGGTTGCTATACACATATATAAGCACTTCCATCTATGCAAACGTACATTACTTACCTCAAGTGCTGGTTAAAATAGCACGTAAAGGGCTGTGAACCCACTTTCTCCTTCCAGTATTTCTGCTTGTACGTGACATTCTCAGAGTTCTCCTGATCATCTCTGGCACAGGGAGGGATGTAGGAACACTGTCAACACACGCAGCAAAACAGAGTTACTTCTGTGCTTGAGAACACCAGGCATCACTTTCTCTGCATCTTCCTCTGAATGCCAACACTACTGAAACGGGCAAAGAAAAATTAATACAGGCTCCAAGGAAAGACAACTAATCAGTAAGCCGAACTTCACTTGACTTGATAGTTACACCCTGCAGGTTCTGGAAAAGGATTTAGAAACATTCAAAAACAAAATCAAAGATTAATCGTGTTTTGTTCTGTTATCAAACCAACCTGCTGTGTAACACCTATGGGTGTTCGGTTTGTTTTGTTGTCATGATGAAGGTGGAAACAATCAAAGTATTCCAGCAAATTTCAGACAATGAGATAACTGATACCTAGCTGATATTCTTTGGCACAAAAACCATTTTCTGCCACTTTTACATGAGCAAAAAGCAGCACAGAAAGTTCAAAGCCTCACTGCAGCAGAGCAGTTCAGCGTCTGCTTCTACCATAGAGCAGTCAGCCATAGAGATGCTAGCTCCTGGCTTTGGTTATCTGCTTCAAAGCCCCGGGAGACCAAGCACAGTGTCTCCCCAACCATAGCACACTCCAGACTGGGCTTTCAGAGATACAGCTCTGGATCACTCACAACACTCAAGTCTGGTCTTTCACAAAATCACAGGATGGCTGAGGCTGGCAGGGCCCTCTGAAGGCCATCTGATCCAACCTCCCTCAAGCACAGCCACCCAGAGCAGACTGCCCAGGGCTGTGTGCCTTTGGTACACCACTCTTTCCTTCCAGCCACAGGAAATTCCACAAGAAAAAAAAAAAAAAAACAAAACAAACTGAATCCAATAGTGGCAGTATTGAAATAAGAGTGTCCAAGCACAATTCTCCTGCCACTACCAGTCGTCCATACAAGAGATCACTACAGGAGTTGTTGAACCAAGCTAAGTTATCCCCAGATAACATAAGGCACAGGCAGTAAGCCCAACTTTGCTGGTAAAACTTCCTCTGGATCCTTCAAAGACCTTCCATGTCCACCAGATAACTTAAAAATCTCTCACAAGCTGCACAATCTGCTGAAATATTCTTTATCCCCACCCTGAATTTCAAACTTAAGAACAGCTGCAGAGATCTCTTCCAAGAGAAGCCTATCAGAATGGAGAAGCAGCTAACTGTTAGAGTCTCCAAGGGCAGACTCATCAAGAGAACTTCAGTTGTTCTGTTATTTGTTTGGGGCTTTTTTTTTTTTTACAGTAGTTCCCACCCTTTTATCCTGATCTGAAAACAAACTAGATTTGCTTCCATCTCTTCTCTCTGTATCTTCATGGGAAAAAACACAAAGGAAACACAAGGAATCTTGTCATGAATCATTGGAACCTCACTGGTTGAACCTCTTGAGAAACAACGACCTAAAAGAAAGGAGTGGTCCTGTCACGGTCCCTACCTGAGGAAGAACTGTCACCACATGAATCCTGTGGGTCCCCCTGAGACATCTACTCAACCCAGTAAGGGTCCTGAGCAGCAAGCAACACCATAAGTCCAACTCCAAACTGGATTTATCACCTGCTGTACACACATTGGAGCTCGTTTGCTTCCCCAGGACGCCATCAATAGTTCTTACTAACCCAGTGTTCATGTTGGCTCCTTCCGACCCACGTAGCTGGTGAAGCTTTCTTTTCTCAGCCTCCCAAGCAAACTTCTTGGGCACTTTCCTTGATCAGCTGCATCACCCTCCAAAGCGCTGTCAGCATGAGGATAGAAGGGAACAATGATCTGGAAACATCCACTGCCATGAGCTGGTAGGTGAACCTGGGATGACCTCCAGCTTCGGCAACAGGCAGTTTCTGAAAGGTTAATTCCACAGTCCTCCCCCACAAAACACAGCGTGAAATCCTACCATCAAAACGTAACTAAATGCCAAGTGTCTGAAAGCAAGCTAGGATGCCTCGCGCTTAATTGCAGCCTAAGAAGCAACATCCATTTTCAGTGGAAGGGTCCCACCCTGTAATACTTTGATGTTTTTTCTTAAGTCTGTTACAAAGAAGTCGGAGAACAGCACTTAAGATTAGACATTCAGAATAAACCTAATGATGTGGGGAGCTTTTCATACGATCTATCAGTACATGGTGCACCTCCTACACTATATCACAGCAACAATAACATCATTATGCAATTTAAATGCAGTCTCAATTACACAGCTCAAGATCAGTACTAAGCTAATAATATTCACTCTTCAGTCAAAGCTGCTGCTTGGATAGATGACTCAGGATTCGATTCAGTAAAAGTGTCAGAGAGCAGCTAACAGGACTTCACGCTTCTAGTAAGCTTTGTGTCTGCCGTGTTTGCTACATGATGCTCCCCCACCAGTGTCTCTGCAGATGCCTGAAAAGACTCCTGGCTGTTTTGAATGCTTTGCAAGAGCGTACCATGGAGGAGGGGCAGAGGTACAAACTCCGATTTAGCTTCCTGCTTGCATTTCATACTTTCAAAGATCAGTTCTTGCCTAATCCAGTAATATTTTCATATAAAGAAGTCAGACCTGGAAATCCCTTAGGAGGGTCGTCTCAAGCCTAGAAGACATTGCCTGCATGAGGAGGCCAAGAAAATCTCGAGCACAAACAGATGCGAGGGCCCAAAACAGAAGCAAGTTGAAGACAAACCAACAGCAAAAGAAAGAGCAAACCTCTGGCCTCAGCCTCCAAGAGCCTCAGTCAAGGACGGTCTTCCTGGTGAATGGCAAACCGCAGCACGTCCTGTTTGCTGAGGACGGCAGACAGCCTGGCACTGCAGTTTGGGAAGCTCGTGGTGAAATGGATTCAGGTTAAGGACAACAGCAGGTGGGTGGCAGAGAGACCCATCTTGACTCCACCACAGGATCACATGCCAGACAAAGCCCCTACTTACCCACCCAGTGTCCCCAGGTGGGAGCGGTACCAGCATCAGGCCCCTCATCTACCCCATCCAGCAGGGCCAATGACTCACAACCACTGGAGCATCCCTGGAGGAATCCCAACCCCACCACCAAACTGCTGCACTGGCACGAAGCAGAGATCACGTCCTCCCAGTTCCACCACTCTGTCTCAAAAGTTTGATGGTAACTAGTCCCTGTTTAGCTTTGCATGTACAAATATGCTCTTGGTGCTCTGTCATTGGGAAAGTACAAGGCACCACTATTTCTGATTCCTGATGAGCTTCTCCAGACTGGTGGTGCAAGCATTCCCTCACATCTATGGCTTGTCTTCATGGCCTGAGAGTAACAAAGGGCTACCCTGACCAGCCTGCTGGCAAGGAGCAGAGGTGCATAAGCACTGACAATTACCCCCCCAGGCTCTGCGCCTGCCCCACCAGCAGCGCATTCTTCCAGAACAGGGCTTGACTGCAAGGAGAAGTCTGAAAGCAGGACAGCAGATCCCGCAGGCAGCTGGCGTGCCTTGCTATGCTATCGTACTGCCCAGCTAAACCCACAGCCCAGCCCTGCACTGCTGTGCGCGCTGGCACACGCTCCATGGAAGGCATCTTGTTCCATGGCCAGGATGTCAGCGACAAAATGACTTGGCAATTAATCCCCCTTAAGCCTTATCTCAGAGATGATTATTGCTATCAGCGCAGCTGAAGAAAGGCTACGACTGCTCTGCTGAGATTTCTTCCTCTGAGACCAAAAAAAGAAGAAGAAAAAATAAAAAAGGAAATCCACAAATCTCTCAAAGCCAAATGTAATCATGCGCCGTGCTTCATATATACGTCTCTGGATTAACTCTGACCCAGCTACATAATCTTTTAAGAGCCAAAATGAATCCTGGGCCATACAGCAATGCGATCATCCCAGGAAGAAGGAGAAAAGGAAGTCTTTTCCTGCAGCTGGAGCTCACCAGGACAGACAGATGCATTTACACGCCAGTCCACTTCATTACAGACAGTAGAATATTCTTCATCTGATGCATGGGGGTTGTTGCTGGTGGAGAGCAGCTAATGGCCCATCCAGTACAGTTCTATGCTACAACAAAAAACACGCTTCTGTCACATTGCTGCTTTAACAACAACAAAAGAGCCACCCTGGGAGGAGAAGCAGCCAAACAGAATGGAGAACACTGAGACCCTCTAAACAGAACTGTTCATGGCTTTTTCCCTCCCATCTGGGAGCTGATCAGCATGCCGTGTGCCTGACTCCATTAGCATGCGTGGGTTGCTACAGGAAGGGTTAAAGGGCTCTGCAGGTGCTTGCTCATAAATATACACTGGGCCCTAATCAGGAAACCCAGCAGCTTCCCAGCCTGTTGCTACGCCCAATCTGTTCCAGCACAAAATCCTGAGAGCTCTCAAAGAGGGCGACAGTTTAGGACACAAATCAAGAGGAGCCCATAAGTGCTTGGCCAGACAGGCTTGAATCCAGGAGAACAAAACCAAAGCACCAAACGCATCCTTCATCTCCTTTAAGAGGATGAGTTTTCCTAGCAGAATCATAGAATCATAGAATTACTCAGGTTGGAAAAGACCTTGAAGATCATCAAGTCCAACCGCAGCCTAGCCAGTAGCCTATCTCTTAAAAAACAACCACAAAACAATACCACAACAACAAACCTCTTCTAAGTCATATCCCTGAGTACCACATCCAAGCGGCTCTTAAACACATCCAGGGATGGCGATTCAACCACCTCCTTGGGGAGCCCATTCCAGTACCTAACCACCCTTTCTGTAAAGAAGTTCTTTCTAATATCCAACCTAAACTTGCCCTGGCGCAACTTGAGGCCATTTCCCCTCGTCCTGTCATAAGTCAGTAGTGAGAATAGACCTGCCCCACTCTCACTGTAAGAACCTTTCAGGTACTGGAAGACAGCAATAAGGTCTCCCCTCAGCCTCCTCTTCCTCAGACTAAACAGCCCCAGCTTCCTTAGTCTCTCCTCATAGGGCTGATTCTCCAAGCCCTTCACGAGCCTCGTTGCCCTTCTCTGGACCTGCTCCAGTACCTCCATGTCCTTCTTGTGCTGAGGTGCCCAAAACTGGACACAGTACTCGAGGTGAGGCCTCACCAATGCTGAGTACAGGGGCAGGATGACTTCCTTAGTCCTGCTCACCACACCATTCCTGATACAAGCCAGGATGCCATTGGCCTTCTTGGCCACCTGGGCACACTGCTGGCTCATATTCAGCCGACTGTCCATCAGCACACCAAGGTCCCTTTCCGTCTGGGAGCTTTCCAGCCACACCTCCCCAAGCCTGTAGGATTGCCTGGGGTTGTTATGACCAAAATGCAGGACCCGACACTTGGCCCTGTTGAAACTCATTCCATTAACCTTGGCCCATCGATCAAGTCTATCCAGGTCTCTCTGTAGTGCCCTTCTCCCCTCAGGCAGATCAACACTCCCTCCCAGCTTAGTGTCGTCTGCGAACTTACTGAGGGTGCACTCAATCCCCTCATCCAAATCATCAATGAAGATGTTAAACAGAAGCGGCCCAAGCACCGAGCCCTGGGGGACGCCACTTGTGACCGGCCGCCAACTGGATTCCACTCCATTGACCACAACTCTCTGGGCCCGGCCATCCAACCAGTTCAACCAGTTCTAGCAGGACCTACACAACTTTTATTCGCATTTCGTACTGGTGTATCGTAGTAAGGAAAAACAGTTGGGCAACGTTTCTTTCTGCGTTCTTCTCCACTCAGTTAAACTCGGTTACAACCAAAGAACACAATCATATCAAAACGACATCCTTCCCGCTCGGTCTCGGCCAGGTACAGCCATCAGCCAGCAGTACCACGGGGTGTGCAGCCCATACACAGAGAAGCCAAACGGGGTGCTGAGTTCCAACCAGGCTTCCAGAAGGGCAGAAGGTGGGCACGTGTGGAGCAGCACCTCGAGAAGGGAGAAGTTCGCAGAGCTCCCGTAGCGCCCCAGCCCCGCAGCCTCACCTCAGCTGCGCGCTGCCAACCACTCAATCCAAACCCCGTCAGATTTACCGTCCCGCTCCGCCGACTTTTCACCCAATCCTGCTACGTGCCTGCAAAGACATCGAGGGCCAAAAAGCGACACCCGGAGCCCGGGCGCGCAGCCCGACGGACGGAGCCGCACCGCTGCGGCAGCCGTGGGGACGCGGTCCGGCTGCCGGCGCTGAGCCCACCCTGACGGGGCTCCGCAACCCGATCCTGGGCTGCTCTGGGACGCGCCTCCTCCTCGCTCGGCATTAAAAGGCAGAAGGAGCGTCCGCCCTGAAGGAAGGCACGACGTCGTCCCGGCCGGCCGGAGGATGCAACTTTTCCCCCGGTTTCCTCGGGCTGCCGCAGAAGTTCATCGCCCCCGAGGAAACTCCCATTTCGGCACAGCCCTTCCCCACCCGCCGAGCGGACCCGCCCCGCGCTCACCTTGGGGTTGGTGCGGAGCTGCCGCTCGTCCTCGTGCAGCAGCGCGGGCGCGGCGGATCGGGAGGTGCGCACCAGCACCTGCAGGCAGGGGTAGCGGGCGGTGCCCCGGCAGGCGGCCCCGCACGAGAAGGTGCAGGCGAAGCGCTCGCCCAGCTGCCGCACCGCCAGCACCGTGCAGTTGGCGGCGCCGCCGCCGCCCCGCTCCTGCAGCGCCGGGCGCAGCCAGCAGCAGCCCAACCCCAGCAGCGAGAGCAGCCCGGCGGCGATGAGCAGGAAGCCCAGCCGCATGCTCTTGTCTTCCGCCTCCGTGTACTCGTAAGCCGCCCGGCCCCGCGCCATCGCCCGCCTGCCGCTCGCCGACGGGAAGGCGCTGCCATCGGCCGCGGCTCGGTGCACCCCGCCCGCTCCCCTCTCGGCCGCTCCCCCTTCCCCGCCTCCCACGGGGCCGGGGGGCGGGCGGGTAAATAAATAAAGAAACGGGTAAGTAAAAGTGCAGTCGGGAGTGAGCGGGAGGAGGGGAGTACGGAAAGAACAAATGGAATTAATAAGAAGAGCACGAGTTGAATAGGATACGAGTAGGAGAAGAGGAGGGAAAGAAGATAGGAGGAAAGAGAAACGAGTGAGAGAAAGAGGGAAGAAAGAACGGCAGAAAGAGAAGTACAGGAAATAAAAAAGGGGGAAAAAAGAAGAAAAAGGAAGAATGAAAAAAGAAAAGGAAAAATGGAAGAAAGGAGAAAAGAGGAAAAGAAAATGAAGGAAAGGGAGAGGAAAGAAAAAAAGAGGGGGAAAAGAAGAACAAAAAAGCCCGAGAAACAGGGAAGAAAAGAAAGGCAGTAAGGAGAAGAAGGAAAATAAAGAACAAGTCACGCTGGTATTAAATGAATGGCAAAATAAAAACTAAGAAGTAAATATAAAATAAAGATATACATATATATAAGCAAAATAAACCAAGCAAAATAAATTCCATTACTATCAGCTGGGGGGCGGGGGGGGGGAGGGGAAACAAACCGTATTAAAAACGAATGAGAAGATATCAACCCGGCTGACCTAATTCAGGGCTGTCCGGGGGCGGAAGGGACAGCTTGCCTGGGATTATCGGCCCAGGGATGATTTGCTGCAGGGAGGCTGCCGCAGATTAGTGCCCTGCAAGGTGTGACGCCTGCAGGGGGGCAGGCCTCTGTCTGAGACCCCAGTGCAGCACCAGCCTCAGAGCCCTCTGTTGTTACCTGCAGGCCACAGGCCAGCCAGATGATGGCCGTGAGGCGGGAATTGCTTTTAGCAGGAAGGTGTCGGCCTTTAAAAGGTAGCCTTCAGATCCAAGGGAACGCGCTCCTCTCGCAAATAAACTTGGTCGTTACCCAGCATTACACAGTGCCAAAGTGCAATAAGCAGCTGTCACGTTTTTATCCTGCAGAACAAAGTGTGACAGTTTCTGTGATGATGGCTGGGCCTGATGATACAGCAGACGAGAAGGTGCAGAAATCAATGGAAAAACAAAGACGGGAAATAATGCTTTCTTCTGGCCACGTTTTTCTTTCACTTTCCCAAACTTTTAAACATGAAGCCGATCCATAAGTTTTCCAAGCGGGATATTGAGCTGCAGTTGGCAGGAGGGCCATTAGGCACGGCCATGACATGAATGCAAATGAATGCCAGCGCTGTCCCCGGCCGGCCCTCAGGATGGCTGCCCCACAGCAGCCACTCCCAGCGCTCCATGTTTCTCTGGCACAGCACACTAACTCTGAGCTTTCTGCATAGAGCCTTCCTATTACAGAAGGGACATTTTTAGTCAGGTAGACACATTACCTGCCATAGGATCCACATTCTCCAGCCACAGTTCCCAACTACTCCCACCTTTTGCCAGCACCCCTGGCTCACCCCAGGCCACGGCGTGCAGGCTCTGTGACCTTGTGACTTGGTTTGTTCTTGCCCAGGCCCTGCACATAAAGTGCTGTCAGATGAAAATGAAGGCTAGCAGCTCACTGGGCAACACTGTAACCTTGAGAGCTGGACTTCCTTCATGCACCAAACCCTGAGCAGATGGTGGGCCTGTATTTTGCCTGGAACTGGAGGCTAATGTTTACCAGATAAACACATGCGTTTTGAAGGCCTGCACAACTATTTTTGTCAGTACTAAGCCAGTACTACAAGCCTGCTATGGTCAGTCAGAGGAGAAATGACTGCTAATGCCCAGCTTGGAGGAGAGCGAAGCTGGGTACAGAGCCTGGCTGTCACTGAAGGAAGTCATAGCCAGGAATGCTGCCATTGGGAACAACCTGGAGCAGAAAAGCTTGGGCCCAGAAAGTCAGCATGGAGGTCAGCACCTGTGCAGTGGCACCCAGCTGTCCCACTCAGGCCCTGAGGTCCCTTCCTTGCTCTGCTGCTAACACGTGGGCTTCACCTGCCGCCAGCTGTGTGGTGCCCTCCTGCTGATCACGTACATTAGGGCAGCCTGCATGGCACAGAAGGGATGCTGCCATCTGGGGTCAGGCAGAGCGCTGCAGGCCTCCCTTGCAGCAGACAGTCCGCCTGATGGAACAGGCTGGCTCTCCACAGCCACATTGGTGGGAGGGTTGCCCTGATGTCTAAGATGTGCTGAGAGGGGACGGACTGGGACGAGCCCTGTGAGGCCACACGCATTTCCTTGCAGAAGCCTGTGATGGCCACGAGGGAGCTCTTGCACAGTCTCAGCAGTAGCAAAAGGCCTTTTTGAATAACCTAAATATACATATGCGCATACACAAGAAGAAAAAAAAAGCCTTTTTGAAACCAGTGCTAGAACACTCACCAGGAAGTAAACTGGGCTTCAAAGGGCAGAAGGTGACAGCTGGCTGATAGAAACACAAACCAGAGCAGGGAAAAAAAACACCACCAAAGCAAAACAAAGTGCCCCAAAACAGAGCTGGTTCCAAAACATTCTGTAAGGTCTGCATGAGAAAGAGCATTTCCAGGACTTCCCTTTGCTCCTGATCGGGCACGTTTGACAGGCGATGCAGGATGGTGCAGACAGCAGTGAAGATCAGCCAGCTCGCTGCCGTGCTGCAGTGCGGTGCAGGGCCACCTGTTTGTTAAACCAGAGGTTGCTGAGAGAAGTCTTTCAGCAGGAAGTTGTGACATACACCTACAAACAATACTGCTGTGTTCATACCGACGTGGCAGCATGAGCTGCAAAACCCCAAGTCTCAGAAAGCAAGATCCAAGAATCAGCGCTGCTAGTTCTGCACTGTCTCGAATCAGTATGGCCCCAAACCATCGTTCGGCGTGTTTTAATGTTACTTTCAAAACATAAAAGCTCAGCTCAAAAAAGTGAAATGGTTCAAAGCGGTAAATTACTGAGGTAATTCAAACCGCAGTTTCAAAATTACTTGTCTGGCTGCGTTTCCTCTGCTCTTTTAAACATACCAGAAGCTCTCAGATTCACAGAAATGAGAGCACACGTGTTTACTGAAGGAGATGGGGAGAAAACAACAGCTACGGCGCTTTCATTCTGGAGCTACGCGAAAACAAAAACATCAGCTGTCAGTCCAGCTGAGCTGCTCGGCCTGCTCTGCATCCTTCACCAAAAGCCAGATTCTACCGGTGTACCGTTCAGGCAGCAGTAAGCATAGAGAAATACGGAGCATGGAAACATCCAGAAATCGCATGTTAGCAGCAGCAGTTGTTACAGTGAGTGACTTACAGCACTGCGCAACTGCCACACACTTCAGATCCCAACTGCGTACTTGGAAGCCCTTCTGAGTGTGGCAGAGAAACCAAGTTCTCTTCCTTTGCTCCACTCAACATCCAGCCTTTCAATCAATCCCTGGGGAATTAACTTTAAATATATAAGTTGTTTTTTTTTTTTCAGTGTTCCTTTTTAGGGTGTAAATATCTTTAAAGCACTGCCATTCAGAAGCCAAATACCTTCTCCGAGAGCTACTGCCACCTATACAGTACACAGAATTGAGTTGAGTACCATGCAGACCTCTCCACCTGCCAGCACTGCTCAGCTCAGACCAAAGATGGGTTCTGGTCTCTTACGGGTCACAGAAAGAGCCTGCCATCACATTGCAAGCATCCCCCAAAACAACGTCATGTCTGACCACAATACACAAGTGCTATATCTTAAGTTTGCACAGATTCATTTGTTTTTCTTTCCTCCATGGAATCTAAAATGGAAAGGTACAAACAGTGCTGCTTTGGGGCAGAGGGGATTTCAAACGTGGCACACAGCAGAACGATACAACCCTGCTTTCTTGTATCACACACAAGCTACACCTATGAAGCAATGGTGTGGTCAGCGGTGAATGCCAGCACGCTTCCAACTAACACTAATGGAGCCACAGTCACGTGCAAAATAGTTTTAGCCATGTGAGCATCTACAGGATTCCCTGGATTATTTGTGGATTCAATTAGGCTAATCAAGCACCTGGAGGTACTTAAGCACACGTGGCAGCGGATAGTAAAGCAGAGATTAGGCCTTGAGTGCTTTTATGGTTACTTCCAAACACGCAGGTGGCCCACGCTTACCTCCTTCCTCCGGGATGCCCCGCGCCTCAGATGGCCCCACAGGCAGGGCGGGTTGAGAGACAACTGATAGAAGAGCAGCGGTAGGTGATCACTGCAATACCACAGCTAACCCTGTTGGTGACATTCACTTTCACAGCCCTGGAAATTCAGGGGAGCGGATTTCCAAACCACCAAATGGAGCTATTTAACGATTGAAGAAATAGTTATAAACAACGTGCACCGAGGAGAGTTGACCGTTTGGTTTCACGGGCCAAATATCAAAGTACTTCTGGTTGTTTCCAAGAATGCTGGTTTGTGTCTCAGAACTTACCTTGCGTGTTGTACAACAGCGTTGTGATTATGAGAGAAAAGCACCGCAAGTAAAATTATTTCAAGTAGTTTTCTATTCTCTCTCATTTATTTATAGCAACAGTGAAAGAGATGCAAGAAAAGCCTCAGAGCTTCGCTGTTGGTATTTAAAGATCTCCAATTCAGTAAGCAGTTTGCCGCAAGTATAAATGAAGTTTCAGCTTTTCTTATGGGAAAAAAAAAGCAGCAGGGATTTTTCACTCTGATCAATCAACGTGGGATCAGCCTACAACGTGCTCCCTTGTTTTATGTATCAGACCATCTCTCCTGCTTCCACCCAGGGCACAATGGGAAATTAAAGACTTTAAAGTTTCCACGGACACATATTTAATGGCATGAAATACGAGGGAAAAGACACCTGTTATTCCCCATTCCTCAGCAGCAGCTGATAAATTTGCTAGACTCACGTGTCTGGCATGTCTGAGGCACAGCACGGCCGGATGTGACAGGATCATCACAGTAACCTGCCGGAAAACCTCCGTTTTCAATCTCAGCTCAATTGTGTTTGAACTATCATAGGTATTTAGGTAATGAGAGGCTACTTTTAGTGCAGTTCCTCTTGCTCCCCATACTGCGCCTGGCATTCATTTCCACAAGACTGGCAATGTAGAGAAAAACAAAAACCAACCAACCAACCCCAAAAGAAATAAGCTCCCAATGACCTGAAGCAGTAAATAATGTTTCAGGAAGCCTTCAAAAATGCGATGGTCACAGCAGACCAGTAGTTAAAAAAGAAAGAAAGAAGTTCACATTTATCACAGCAGTAAGCTTCTGGAAAATGTTCCTTGTTAGCATTTCAAGCTGCAGGCTCTACTACTCAGACATGTCTGCGTCCACTCTATGGAAAAGCCGCTATATGTCTCTGCTGTGTTAGTCGTCATCCAGATGATAAACAGCCCTTATTTAAGTGTGCTGTCATAATAAAAAGATGTTGATTAGCAGGTTTATGGTTTTTATGACCATCATCTTAAATTACACGTAAAAGCGTAGAATCTGAAATCACTATAAACCTGATACAGAAAAAGCAACAGTGTCACAGACGGCCCATTTCCAAGTTTAGTTCGATAAATGCCAAGAAGCTATTTTGCACTGTGTAGAAAAACAGGTTAAAAGCTAAGAAATAAGCCATAAATAAAAAGGATTGATGGACACTGTTTTTCCACTTGGATGATCTCAGGTATTCTGAAATGCTTTGTATCACCAGAGGCAGCTCAATGTGAAGTTGAGGTTGCATGGAGAGAAAGGAAACTACCCCAATGGTTCGGGTTCTTCTTCCTCCACTCTAAAGAGCTGCTGTAGTTTTTCTACAAACAGCGTGTACTCGTGTTTGCTCAAGCAGTAATGACCATCAAATGAAAAGCGTATCTATCTAAAGTGAGTAAGCATCAGTTTGGGACTAAGCTACGACCAGCTCTAAGCCACGCTTCTCACAAGTTTTCCTTCTGAGATGAGTTGACGAAGCACCTTTTTATCACGTGAACTGTGTGAAGTGTCACCCAACCCCCGGTGTTTCGTTTGTTGTTTTTTTTTAATTTTAAAACAAAACAGAAAGATTTCAAACCAAGTTGACCAAACATTTTTGGCCTACCGTGGAAAATAGGAACATCTGTTATAAAATTACTTGTCAGCAGCAAAAAGACTCTTCAAGTGCCTTAACCACTGTACAGCTCGATAGTTTTAATACTTCAATTTTTTTTTTCCATTATTCATTGTTGAAGAAATAATTTCACAATCTCAAATCAAAGTCAACACTGCAGTGAGGAGAGCTTTTCTACTTTATTACAAAGAGAAGAAGCCTTTATGTGGTCAGAAAATACAAGATTGATCTTTTTTTTTTTTTTTTCTCTTCCTATGAAACGCTGCTGTTCAAACAGCCAGAGTGAATTGTCTCAGTTCACTTAAGTCCCATCACATTCACTTGGGTATGGATGTCCTTGGCTGCTGAAAATCTGGCCCTTTAGTGCACAGGGCGACAAAGTAGTCCCCTGACCAGCAGTTCCAGAATGTCCCGTTTTCATATATTGCATCCATGCACACCTCCTAAAAATGAGGTACAGCAGGGCAAACATTTTCCAAAATAGATGTCATATATATAATATATACACATTCGTACATACATACCTTTATTCATGTGATGTCCAAAAATTTAAAAAAAATGTACACATTTATTACAAAATCGTAACAAAGACTGGACAGTGTTTTGCTCATTCTGGAAAGATGAAGCTCAGTAATACACAACTCTGGAAACTAACCAGAGACTGTGGCAATATCTTTCTTCTAAACAGTCAGATATTCTTGCATTAAGCTTGGCGAAAACTGCCTTTCAAAAACAGAAGGGGAAGTAAAATGAAGGAAGCAAACCTTGCTCATCTTTCCAAATGAAATACGAGAAGGATCTTCACATAAAAATGCACAAACATTTTTTATTACCAATAGTGCTACAATGAACAATGCAAATTTTGTTGTTGTCTAATTTTTTGTCTTTTTTCTTATTTTTTGTCTTTTTACATTTTGGAAAACTAAGTGGTAAACTTTTGTCAGTGTACTCGCTTGTCTTTACAGACCCAAGCTTGTCTGCTGGCAAAAAATAAAACAAAAACAAAAATTCAGACCCTGCTCAAACTAAAGAAAAAACAATTACAAATTTAGTTGTTGGGCAGCACATAATTAGTAAGGCAGGACCTCAAATGGTGACCCTTCGCATGAGCCAATTGCCAGATCCTCTAGGAATTAAAACCAGGATGCCTGAGCCACATCAGTTCTGCAGTTATGTTGAGTATTGTGCTGAGACAGCCATACCCCAAGAAAAGGGAAGTCTTTAGAAGGCTTGCTGAGCAGGGTTGTAGTTGAAGGTTGATGGCAGATGAGGCCTTTCTTCTAATTTGTCATATTCCAGATGGAACTCCTACAATCAAAAAAGAAACAAACAAAAAAGACAAAGCCAAATAAAACTATGTGTCATTTAACTGCTGAAAAGTGTTTTCTACAAGCCGTATTTGAAAAGCACGAATACAAAAGAGATCAAGTCCTAATCTATCTTGAGGCAAAAACGAGCCAGTTCACTATCTTGGATTCCATATTTTAATTACAAAAAGTCAATATCCTGAGCCACTACACCTGCAATGTGTGGGAATCCTCCAAACCTTCTTTTTTTTTAAATGGTACTTTACCCTCAGAACCCTCGTTATGATCTCAATTATACAAGCTGCATACACAACACGCTCACAAATCAGCCCGTGCCATGATTGCATTATGAATAAAGGTTCCTGTCTTTCAACAATTCAGATGGACAGAGACTTATTGAGTACGATGTGAAGTTCTGAGATGTTTTGTGGCATTCTACCAGGCCCAGTCCTAAGTTGAACTAGCTGGGTTTCACCTTAGCACAACAATGGGGAACGTGACCTAAAACGCTAGAGACACGCTATTGAAACCTATTTAAGACAGAACAGAAGAAAAATAATCTGCCACATTTCACACTCCAGTTTACCCAAATCCTTGTGTATGTCCTGAGCTCCTTTGCATTACACCTCTCTTTGTAAACACCTTTCACAAGAAATTTCCCTGGTGTTTTATAAACAACCATTCAGAATAAAAATCTTTGCCCATGTACTCAGATGCCACACAAGGAACTGATGCATAAACAAGCAGCTTCACTGTCTCACTGGCACAACCTCCTGACTTCCATCCGAGAGGGTTTGGTTTGCCTACTTGTAAAATACGTCAGTGATGCAGCAGGAATTTTTAATCTGACTATAGCAACTACTACAAATCAGATTGCCGCTAGCCCTGATATCTAAATGCATCCTGATTATTACACAGAAAAAGCAGCTTTTCCCTCCGTGACCCTGCAAAAACCCTCAATTAGTACACTCTGACATTTGGTGCTCCTTCCTTCATACACGCCGTTACAAGAAATTACTTCAATCTGACATTTTTCAGATCCTTTCCGCAGCTTAACTTTGCCTCCTCCCCATTTCATCTTCATTCAAGAAGTACAGTAAGTGAAAGCTGCACAACTGTTTTTTAAGGCTACTTCCTTTCAACACAAGGGACACACACAGTCATTTATCTTGCCTAACTGAACAGGGAATCTCAGCAGACCTTCATCTGTATCTGTGGAGAAAACTTAATCCCCTTCCTTTTACACACTGATAAAAACACTAAGAGTGCAGAACAGATTATTTTAAAACACTCCCTGAAGTGCTTCAATAGTGCAATATTTCAGCTTTTACAGGTAGACAAACTCAATTAAAGAACAAATCAACTCATCATCAGAAATAAAATCTAGGGAAACTCAACTCCCCGATTTCTCTGCTTTAATGCAAAACAAGGTCTAACTAGCATGGAAAGAACATTCAGCGTGGCAACAAAACTAACGAGGGACAAATGCTAGGAAGCCAGCAGGTCTCTATTCCCCAAAGAATACTGTAGCTAAACCTGGAAAATCCTCGCAAAGCCTGTATGTGAGGTTATAGAGCCATTTGCACTGAAGTGTTGCATGTCTGCCTCATTTCTGCATTCCTGCTCTGCTTCAGCCAAGATGTGTTTCTCTCACTTTTTCCACTACACTCTGTGCGTAGCCTTTAAGTTGCACAAACAAGTAAATTGCTTTTGGCACTCCTGATTAACTCTGCATGCCAGTTGGTGTACATTCCCCTCTCGTGCAGATCCACGCATACGTGCTGGTACTGAAGGGATGCCTGCTCTCTCCTTTTTTCATCAGCAAGGTCATGGTGTACAGGTATTTTGGTGTCAAAAGCTGGTCTAGGTTGGCTGGATCTTCATAATTCTGAAGTCATTTTCTAATAGGGAAAATACCTCTCAAACTTCTTTCCCATTCCTGGCTTTCAGAGTTTCCATTTTGCACATAATCATGGAAGGATCTGCAGATTACTATCATTCTGTTGGGGAACTGCTTTTTTTCAACAGAATTGTAAACAAAAGAAAAGAGTTAATAATAAAAGTTTAGATCAGTTACCTGAACCTTCACACGCTCTGAAATACCCTTGAAATTACACTTTAAGTATTACGATGGAATCGATTACCTATAAATGGGGTTTCCAAACTTACTGTGGCTGCGTGCTACTGCCGGTCCTGTCTGAAGGAAGGGTTTGGCACCTTGAGCAGTGCTTTGTGGGCCACGAACTGGAAACCCTTTGTTTAGAAGGAGGAACACGATTTCCTACCAAAGCTGCTTTAGGAGCATACGAATGGATGCTTCAGACTGTTACTGATCTTAAAATAAAAAGGCTTAGAGTGCCTTTTCGACTTACATGTCAGCAGTGCTGAAGCCCAATATCCAGCAGCATTTAAGAATACTTCAGTTATATCTGACAATACCAAGAAAGAACTCATTGACGAAAATTTGTTGAAAACTAAAAGGCAATTATTTATTGTATGTAGAAAAATACTTGTATTACACGTTTTTACACTTAAAGTCTTTCCTTTTGATTCCAGGGGCCACTGTAGTTTAGGGTGTGAACAGCATCACTGATATTTTTGAATATAAACAGATACAAATAAAGTGTATAAATGCCACTTATCCATTGACAAACATTTGTTATGCTGTTTACTTCTTATACAGAATAATTATTGAAAATTAAATATGTTTTAATAACCAAGGAAAATGAGTACTAGCTGTGTGTGGAAACCTAGGGCACACGTTCAACACTAAACAAATTTTCTATGCAATTAAATCAGTTCCTTCTTGTGCCATTCTGAAAACTTGCTTTGCTGGCAAAATTACATCAGCCTGCATACAGACAAACAATAATATATAAAAAATACTGGAGACAGAATTGTTTCAGGTGATCCATAGCATTAATAGACTAAGCCAAAGCAAAGTTAGCTGAATAAGAATTGCCCAGAGCACAGATAACTCTGGGCTGTGTAGTCCCATTGAATGACAGCAAAGAAAATCCAAGCGGGACCAAGAAGGCAGCATTTGTGCTGGCTTAAAGATGGGTGCAAAGACCCAAGTTTAAGGTAGGGCCTGAAGTCAAATGCTACGGCACATCTCTGTTACAAGAACAAATTTAACATTCTACCATTTTAAGATCAATATTAATAAGTCTATAATTACTAGAAAGTCATTTAATACAGGTAGCAACCCTTACAAGCAAGTAAACACCTGGAAATTTAACCTCTCTTCAGAAAGAACTCCGCGTTTTATAGATACAAAATCAAAGTATACAGGTTATTTTTTTTTCCTCTCCTTAAATGGGATTAATTCTCCTTACTTTTCAAAGGAGAAATTCCAGACAGTTTACTTCAGACAATTTAAACCAGGATTTCAGTAAACGTGCAATTGTAGAAGGCAGTTTTGGTCTCCCTTCCTCTCTTTCACGTCTCCTCAACAGCAGCACACTATAAAGCCAAATCCTCAGTGAAAAATCAAAGTGTCTTTAACCATACTGTACTTCCTAAATGCCCTAGAATGAAAAACCATATACAGAGACAGATCTGTAGTCAGCATTTTCCTGCACTGACAGTGGATTTGAAATTTACTGTTGTTAGCATTCTCTCAATATTTAACCCCCCTATCAATACGGAATTAATACAATCTTAATAGATTAGGATCTACCTATTATTTTGTTTAAGAGACTCATCTTTTTTTTTTTATTAATTTATATTTTATTTTCCCTCTTTTAGGAAACAGAGTGTTAGGAATAGAAAATTCAGCCTACTCTTTAATCTAGGGCCCTATAAAACAATCTAACAAGCCTCGTTCTTCGTTATTACAAACTTAGCTGTAAGATTTTATAATGTTATTCAGAGGAAACAGTTACATTCCTCCATATCAACTGCAATTCAATGTAACTTTTAATAACTGAGTTATTAATTTGCTGGTGCAATAAATACATAAGCTAATAACTGCATAACGCAACTTCCTCAAGGCACAGCACATTAAAATACGTGCCGCCATCTATTTGAGTATATACACTAAAACAACAGACGAGTTTACAGAGTACCTTGAAAAATAATTTAATTTGCATATATAAATAAGAGAATAATTCACCAGAAATAATTCTTGTTTGACTGCTTCAAAAGAGCACTAATGAAACTATTACGCAGCAATTACTACTGTGGCCTCCTAAGGAACTGTATTCCCAGTACTCAACCAGTAATGCAGCTGTTATAATAAGAGACTGCTATTTATCAGAACCCTTTTTCCCCCCCAGATTCTTATATTTTTAATTTCCTGAACTAATACTGAATTAATACTTCTGTAATTGTTAGGAAAAGTTACTTAGCCATATTTTCCTTCAGTTTAGAGGTCAACACATGCTGCCATTCTTGTTTTAATCCTCATGGGAAAAGTCCAGTCCAGAAATCATCAGAGGTAACACCATTACCATACAGCGCCAAGACCATACTTTACATATGTACAGAAATTCTTATTTACTGATCACGGAGGGAAATCTCACAGGAGGGTTTCCAGCAAGTGATTCCTTCTCCATGTAACACCATACCAATTTTTCCTCAAATCTTTCTCTATCCTCCTGTGATCAATACTTAACTTGCCTGGTTCACTTTGCAGCAAACTAAAAACAAATACAAAATGCAAAAAAAATCTGTATAGATCCTGGGCAAAATCATTTGTAGAACTCATTTTGTGTATCTCTGTTTCCTCCCTACAGCCATGAATACCCACTATACAAAGCCAGCTCTACTCTTTAACAGAGGAAGGACGAAAGGGCAAACAAACAACTCAAGCACTGGATGCTGAATTTCAGGACAGTACTTACAACTCCCAGTAGATAAAATACTGTCTTCAAAAGTAGTGCTTAAGCATGATGTAGTATCAAGCTTGATACATTCACTACAGAAAAACTGGAGACACTACGGATGTTACTATCCTTATACAATGGACATCACCTCCTTCTAGTAAAATAACTTTTTGTTTCCAAATACAGTAAAATTTCAATCTGATCTACTGATACAGATACCTACATGAGACTTTAATCATTCACTAACAAATAGAAAACATTAAGTTGATTCCAAAGAATAAATCTATCCTTTTAAAAAGTAATTACTTCCTCTCTGAAGACCTTAAGCAATAAAATAACCTTAAACAGTGCCTTGGGATACCTAACAAGCTATATCAAACAACAACTCAATAATTTAAACACAGAAATAACATTTATGGTTTCGTTTGGGTTCTCCTTTGAGAGGAGAGATAATCTTTTTGCTTAAAGGTCTTGGAATCACCTTGTATATATAAATTTTATATATATATATAATTAATCGCACAAGCACGGCTTGCTATTAAAATCTTCCATTAGGAAGTTTTAGCTTTGTTACGTCCATTGGAAAAGCAGTAAAAGGAATGAGTCAAAAGGACTGATGAATGTCACATATCATTGGAGATGACTAAAATGTAAATTTCTCAAGGGCTTGCACAGACTAAGCAAATTAATTCAGTAAAAAAGAAAAAAAAAACCATCTAGTTAATCTTTAGATGAATTAGGACACTGAATTCTAATCCCTTTAATTTCTAAATTTTGAAAACACATCAACCAACACATAACTATGCAATGGAATACTTATGTTATCTTAGAAGTATGCAGATGCAGCTTGATCACAGAAATGAAATGCCTTCTGTGCAAGCAATTCAGAATTTCGGCTTTCCAATTAAATGAAACATCTCAACAGGTAGAACGTGAATAGTTCCAACATACAGGAATCTTGTTCAGCATCTCAAGATTTAGTCTGATCTGCTATGTGTTTTCCAGAAAATAAACCAAACACACAGGAGTATGGTCAGACATTCTGTAGATACTGTATATGTTCTAAGTTTCTTTATCATGAATGAATCTGTCACGCTGGTTAAAACTTGAAGGAAAATCATGCCACTGCTATATAATTCCATGGAACTAGAGCAGGTTGGCTGGTCACAGCCAAAGGGTTGTGATCAATGGTTCTATGTCTGGGTGGAGGTCAGTCACAAGTAGTGTTCCCCAAGGGTCGTTCTTGGGACCACTGCTTTTCAACACCTTTATCAATGACACAAACAAAGGAACTGAGTGCACCCTCAGCAAGTTTGCAGATGACACCAAGCTGAGCGGTGCAGTCAATCGATGGTAGGGAAGGGAAGCCATCCAGAGGGACTTGGATAGGCTGGATAAGTGGGCCCATGTGAACCTAATGAGATTCAACAAGGCCAAGTGCAAGGGGTTGTACTTGGGTGGGGAAATCCCAGGTGTTTATACAGACTGGGAAAAGATCTCCTTGAGAGCAGCCCTGCAGAGAAGGACTTGGGGGGCCGTGATACACGAGAAGACGGATATGAGCCAGCAGTGTGTGCTGGCAGCCTGGAAGGCCAACTGTGTTCTGGGCTGCATTAAAAAAGGGGCGGCCAGCAGGGAGAGGGAGGTGACTGTCCCCCTCTACTCAGCTCTTGTGAGACCCTATCTGGAGTACTGCACCTAGGCCTGGGGCCCACAGCACAAGGAAGACATGGAGCTCATGGAACAGGTCCAGAGGAGGGCCACTAAGATGATCAGAAGGCTGGATAACCTCTTCTACAAAGAAAGGTTGAGGGAATGGGCTAATCTAGCTTGGAGAAGAGAAGGCTCCAGGGAGACCTCACTGTGGCCTTCCAGTACTTGAAGGGAACATATAAACAGAAGGGGGAACCATTGTATACATGGGTGGATAGGAGTAGGGGGAGTGGTTTTAATCTAAGACAGAGGAGGTTTAGGTTAGATATTAGGAGGACGTTTTTTTACTTAGAGCGTGGTGATGCACTGGAACAGGTTGCCCAGAGAGGGTGTGGATGCCCCATCCCTGGAGGCATTCAAGGCCAGGCTGTATGTGGCTCTGAGCAGCTTGGTCTGGTGGTTGGCGATCCTGCCTGTGGCAGGGGGATTGAAACAAGGTGATCTTTGAGGTCCTTTTTCAACCCAGGCCATTCAATGATTCTATGAACTGAACTTAAATGAGGACTGTGATTTTTTGGAAAATTATTCAACTCAGACTCTAGCTAGGTGTGATGGTTGTGTGCATAATGCATATGTATCTTTTCCAGCTCAAACTAGAGCTGAATGCATTCCCTTATAGGATAGGCTACTGTCAGAAGAACGTATCCCTTTTTTTCAGGTTAGTGAATGATAACACTGCTGATCACTAAAATATTTCTGCACTTATATGCATTAGAAAGCATTTGCTTTCACAGAGTGAAGAAATCATAATCAAGCAAGGAAAATACACTGTACAAAATGGTTTTAAAGCCTAGAGATACTGAAATACTGGAAAGTATTTTGAAAATTCTTTGACAAGAGGGTGGAAAAAAAGAAGCATAATTCCATAAATTGCAAATAAGAGGTGACCAGTATTGACAGTATTCAAAACAGAAGGGAACAAATTATCACAAGTGGAAAGTGAGAAGACCGCTGTTCTTTTTGTGTATTTTTTAATGCCTCTTGGCCTAGAATACAGAAAACAATCATGAAAACATCCCTTCCCTAAGAGAAGCAATCTATTCTGAAGTACTTGAACATTCAAACGAGAGCACTGAACTCCTACATTATGCTCAATCAGACAATTTCTAGAAAACAGCAACAACAAAAAAAAACAACCCAAGCCAACTCCTCCCACCCTAAACACCTGTTCTAAATCTAAAGCTTGATGTGGTAATTCCCTGCTCAACTTTCTAAAGCAAAACAGTAATATCTGCATGCAGAATTTTTAAAATAACAAATAATTATTTTTATTCTAGAATACTGTACTTGAAAGAAGTTTTCAATATTAAGAAAAATTGTGATGAAAACAAGATGCTCTTTTTAATTCCCAAAGAAAACAGGAAATGGAAAAACTGCTCCTCCCTTTCCACAGACAAGCCAGTTGTTTTTTAGGCAATCTCTGCTCTCATGCACATCAGGAACAAAGATAATGAACTGGAATGACATGAGGTTAAAAGCTGAGATTCTGGGATGGACTTTGGGTTATTGTCTTTCTAAAAACGTATGGCTGATAGACTTAAAATATCCTCACAAGGGAAAATATATACCTTAGCTACTTTCCTCCAGTTAAGACAGTCAAAGAAGTAATATGTTCCCCTCTCGTACGTATTGGTTTTCATTGTTGGCTCCATTCCGGGTGCCCTGGTGATCCATACTCGTTCTTCTTTGTGGTATCTCCAATCCCGGTTAAATCTTTCATTTTCAATAGGAAGGAAAAATAATTTTTAGCATTAGTTATTTCAATGTGATGTCACAGACTACAATTTTAAGATTTTAAATAAAACTTGTACAATACATTCAAAATCAAAATGCTATTTCTAAGGCATCATTACAGTTGTTATCACATACCACTTCCACTTATTATTACACCTTAACTTCATCACACACAAAACTTCAGCAAGTCTGATAAGTTCAAACAACAAACTCTTCTTTACGACTATCTGTTATTTTTCATTTAGTTGAAGATGCTCAAGTTAGACGTTTAATAACTAATTAACACTCACATACTTCTTTTTCACACTGCTTTATAAGAATGCTAAATTTATGAGATAGACATTTGATTTCTTCTATATGAATGAAAAAAGTGCACAATGGAACCAGCGTTGGAGGAGGTATTCTGAAACAGTTTTTCAGCCTTAGATTGACTAAGCTTCTCTTTCCAGTATTGTTTTTTCTTTTTTAATATTACATGTACTACTTCATTACTGCAAAAGATTAAATCATGTAAGACCAACAAAGTAGTTTGAACGTACAGCTCTACTGCCGCTAATAGCTGTAATACATCTCCTCCATTCATGTAATAGAGATAAAACAGGAGATCTTCTCCATATCGGCCGAGTTTTATTGCAGCCAGCTGCAAAAGATGGAAGAAAATGAGGATGAAAAAAAATCACAATATATAAATACTTTAAGACAAAACATCCCACTTTAATAACAGAGGGATACATGCAGAATGTGTTTCCACCCTACATGCAGAATGCACTTCCATCCTACATGCATTGTAAATTGTAATCTAACCGGAGCAAGAATTATTACAACAATCATTTTTCTTCATTTTATTAACCTTTCCAACTAACAGGAAGATACGGTAGGAGAATAAACAGAAGTAAAGAATCAGCAAGACAGAATTTTATCCCTGCACCTACGCGTATCCTCATCTACTCTTTTTAGTTCTTTAAACGCTTGAATGTATTTGCTTATTTCACACCCTATTAAGTAACACGAGCACAATTTCTTGCCGTATTTCTCAGTAGTCCCTCTTAACGAGCTACAGTACTTGAAAGAAAATACACCTAACAAGAATTCCTATTCGTGTACACATGGGAAGCAACAGATAAATACAGCAGTATCTTGAATCACAATTCTGAGCCAATCTCAAGAAAAAACAATTTAAAATGCAATTGAATATTACAGCACACTGAATTATACTAAACATGCTCTTTGCATGAAGAGCGTACTAGTAAAAACACAACATGTTTGTTAGCTAACTATGCCTGTATTCATTTTTGTTTTCCCTACCCTTTTCTAAGGTGGAATGGGTGCATGATATGCTCTAACCAGCCAGTTAACATATCACTGCTCTTAAAAAGATTGAGAACATCCACTGAATTTGAAAAAAAAATATCCGTTTGAAAGAAAATTTAGAAAATTACTGGTAATAAACTAACAAAAAGTACACACACATACTCACCTTATCCCTAATGTGAATGTTAGTTAAGTATTCAGATGGAACATGGAAGTCTAAAAAAGAATCGGAATTGATGCAACTATTAAGACTTGTAAATGAGCACCATTTTCATATATTAATATTGAATTAAATAGCCTTTTTTTTCTTACCTATGTCTTGAGGTCGACAAGGTGACGATGCCCAAGGTGATGCAAATTTGGGATAAAGATTTCTGAGGGGAAAAAAAACAACACAATTTACAAAAAGGTGGCAATAAGCATACCACATACCCAACATCGCTCCACATGGGGTGAGAAGGAAGGAGAGAGGGAAATTTCCAACCCATTTTCCTTAAGTAGTTACACTTATTCATTTTCTTTCTAATGCTCAGAGTAAAGGCGCATTTAAACCGTCTTGGGAATCTCCAGAGCCAAAATTTCATTTTTTAATCTATCATTCCTTTAACTTAAGTGCCAAGAATCCAATTTTAAACAGATTATTATTATTAGACCTGGAATACCTGCCATGAGCCTGGTGGGCTCTGATTCATTAGCCTACAATTTAGAAGGAAGAAAAAGGTTTATACTGGCAGATTCATAAAGATGTTCTTTTAAATTTCAGTGACTGCAAATAAACTACATCCCGGCACAATATGAAAATATGCTCATTAAGATTTAATATTTTTCTTTCATGCTCTCAACTCAAAAATAAAGACCTTCATCATTTGTTTAATAAAGAGAAAATGATGAATTTTCCAAGTCTACTACAATGATGATGTACCAAGGAATGAGTTTTAAATGTAATGGGTAAAGCAGTGAAAAAAGGTGCAAGCTGAAGAACACTTTCACAGGTAGCTGCACCACAGCGCACTTACAACTACCCAGGTCAAGATGCTATGCAGAACTTTGTGGAAATGTTACTTGTATTAGGGTACACCCTCTTCAACCCTTGTTTCCTTCTTGACAATGACTTAATAGTTGCTACTAAGCATCTGAATCCTACACAGCTATCCCAATAAAACTAACTTCCAGCTGAGCCACGGAGCCTACACTGCCAAAATGGTGTCAGCCTCACTTGAGGTTAACTAATCTTAGCGTAACAGCAAAAGTCTGCGCTAGAGAGCCTGCAGGAAGATTTCAGTAGCAATATCTGCTGCTGATGGAAATAACTAAAACATTCTTTCTACCGAAAGCCTGGACAGTCATTGCCCAAGGAGAGGAGCTTGATGCAACTCCATCTCATCATGCATGCCCTAGCGACCTCGTGCCCTAAGGTGAAGAACTGAGGATTTCTATTCCAACTGCATCACTTAAATGCATGAATAACAAGGGTTTCCACAGTGTCTCCTTTATGACATGAATAAAATGCTACTAATTTAACATTTAACATTTTCAAGGAGGTATTGGTTGTGGATGCCCCATCCCCGGAGGTATTCAAGGCTAGGCTGGATGTGGCTTTGGGCAGCCTGGTCTGGTGGCTGGCGACCCTGCACATAGCAGGGGGGTTGAAACTCGATGATCATTGTGGTCCCTTTCAACTCAGGCCATTCTGTGATTCTACGATTCCATGAAAGCATCTCAAAAGGTAGAAAAAGAAATCTGCTTCCCAAATGCAAAATGCTTTTTTTTTTTTTTTTTCCTAATGGCAATTTATAAATCAAGCAAAGGATGTTTAACATAAGGCAAGACATTAAGGGTAGCACAGGCTTTATACTAAACTGCTCTGTAGTATAAAATAAAACCAACTTTATGACACAGGATAGATTAAATACTAAACCTATCTCCTCCATCCAACACATAAATACCTAGTATACAGTAATTATGTGTTAAAAGCTTTTAAAAATCCTGCTCTTTAACATATATCTGCCAAAAAAAAGCAGCAGTATGTCACGTATATATATTGTTTATGTATGCACGCACAGTAATAACCTGGACGTTGCACTCAAGAGCTTTATAGCACAGCTATAGGTCATCCCAAAGCAGAAATCATGGAGTGGTTGGAAGGGGCCATAAGATCACCTAGTTCCAAATTCCCTATAGACTATTCAATAGGTGGGTAAAGGTTAAGTTTTATTTTAGGCATCAAAACTAACATGTAATGTTGTATAAAGCATCAAATAAAATCACCAGATGTATTATCCTACTACTTCTGCATGCCAGCTGTTTAACTAAATGATGTAACCAGATTTCACCTGTGTTGAGAACAGTAACAGAGGAAGCTCAAGAGTTCAGATTCAGATGTTCATAACATAATTTAGAGTACAAGGGCATTCTATTTTCAAGCTGATTATCCTCCAATTACTTTTGAGTAATTTGTACTGAGAAAAGTAAATAACTTTAGTATCAGGCAGATATCCCAGCGAGTGCTAAAAAATCTGAAACTACTGAGAAAAAGCAGCAAACTGTGATAGGTTTAACTGTTCTCTATGTATTGTCAGCATGCTGAGGGAGATGGAGATGGGAGTGAAGAACTGCTAGTAGGGAAGGGAGCTGTGTGCCTAACACAAGCAAAGAAAACACTGTGTTCAAGTAACATATTCAGCAAATAACTCCATGCAATTGTACCAGAAGGATGAGTCTGGGAAGAGGTTTTGAAATATTTCTAAAAGCGCCGACGATGTGACAACCTGACTATGTTTTGGTGCAAACATTAGAGAAATATTTTCTAGAAATGATTATTTCTACAAAGTTACGCCTCGAGAAATAAATATGTACATTAATGCCGATCATTTCAAGATGCAAAAATCAAGAGCTACTTTTTCCTGCGATTTCCCTTTCACCTTGATACTCCCATTCAGAAAACTCTGTACTCACACATTCAGAGTGCAGCTCCATATAAAATCTATTCAAAATGTCTTTATTTAAGTCTGTTTGGTCTTTGTTTGGCTAACGTTTTGTATGAAAGATTTTAAATGCATGCACAACACTGCCAATAAGGCTAATATTACATAAATCTCTTCTGATAAAAAGCATCAAAACTCTTTATCTCATTTTTTCCCCCACATACAAAGTGACACAGAAGTAAGGTAAGTGACTAAGGCCAATCTCTGCGTTTTTCTTTGCTGAAAGATGAAGAGTCACTTACATAACATAAGGCAAAAATTCAGGACATGGAAAGATTGTATCAAAGGATACGGACAACACATGCTTCCTATCAACTGTATTTTACAGATTAAAACAAACTAGAGGCCTGTTGTTCCCCCTCAGTGCCCCCTCAATGAGAAGGGTATAAAATTCTTCACGACTGAATGGGACGTTCCTAGCTGCCAAAGTACCAGAAACTGAATTTATCTCAGACAACTGTAGTCACGAAGAAAGGCATTTCTCCCCAAACTGGGGAAAAATCTAGATTCCTTCTGTAACAAGTACAGAAAAAGAGGCTTTCTGGACTGGTGATTCACCTTACTATTCTTAAGAACTTCTCTTACCGTTGAGAACTTGTTATTTACTTTTCCATCTACTGCCACTAAAGGAAGCCTAGATGACTAAACTGAGGTGAAACGAATGACTGGAGGTTAATTCTAACACTGTATTTTCAACTTTGGTGCAGAGTAAACTCTGTAGATGCACTAGTATCTATCCCCCAGATTCCTGATATCTATACGCAATTATCTTCAAGGAATACTATTATTAGAAAAACAATGTGTATCTGAGGCTTACTAACAATACACTGTCAATTCCTTAAAGGAAGTCCTAAGAAGGCAGGAGAATAAGCAAAGCCACAAGACTTTCTGAAAGCTTGCAAAACAAATCTCAGTATCCCTTGAAGCACAATTAACTTGTTTATGAAAGTTTTATTTTACCGTCATTACATTTTCAAATTTTATTTGGCAAAATGTCTTGTGGGTTTGATGCTTATGTCAACTAAGTTAATCTATTATTACCAACGACAGCATAATAAGAACCAAACTGAAGACAGTACTAAAAGACAGAAACTTACTCAGGAGAGTTGAGATTGAGACCTAGTGTTGTTAAATCACTTCCTAATGCAAGATGTACCATTCCTGGATCTGTCTCTGCTGCCCTGATGAATGTTAACAAGCCAATCATTCCAAACTGGTCCGTCACCATCCCTTGAGGAATGTTGGTAACCCGACCTGGGCAAGAAGAACAAATTAGTTTTGTTCTTTCAAGAAGTAAAGAAACCAACATGACAATATAAAGAACTGCCAAAACCTTTGAAGAAGACAAAACGGAATGATACATACCATCAGGTAACACCTGGATCCCTTTTTTCTGCTGGTTGTTGTTTTGCGTAGTTGAACTTTTATCTCCAGGAAATTTGGGCCCATCTGTGCTGGATGATGTTTTGCCTGATGTATTCAAATTCTATTAAAAGTAATTTGTAGAGTTGGTATGATGGAAACAATCCAAAAAGGAAAAGACCGGTAGACCGTATCTTTCAGCCAAGAGCTCTGAACAGTACTTCAAGTCACACTAATACATTAGCTACTAAAATGCAACAAAGCTGAAGTTCCTGTACTCTGTTGACAAACCTCATGTAATACTCGACACTTCATAAAATACACTTGCCATGCAACAAGAGCTATTAGTAAGCATACAGCTTGCTTGGAAAAGAAAACATTTTGCACTTGAGTCGGAATACAAAATGAATGACCGAAGTATCTGCGTTTTTTCCAGTAGCCTTGTTCCTGCAGCCCACAACATTCCATGATGCAGCAATAGGTAATAACACAGACCAATTTCAGGTGCAAACAACAAGCAGTTGGCACCTTTGCAACTATCATTAAAGAGATGTAAACGCTGTGTTTGGCAAGAAAACTGCAATAGCTCTCCAGGAGTCCACATACTGACAAAAGGTACTTTTCATAAACATTATTTCTTTAATATTCCTTTAAACAAGTCTGCAGTAACACAATATAATAATGTTTTGTCCCTTGTTCCCTACTGTACTCAATCCCAAGTGTATCAGAACATTCTCCACACCATAATCTGCCCATGGTTTCCAAGGAGGAGGCCTAGATCCCACCTTTTTTGAAGCGACATTTTCCAGTTTTCATGCAAGTTTGTAGTCCCTTCTAATACCTACCTGCCAGCACCTCTTTTTAGGAAATTTTTGCAATTATAAGTAGTACAACAATCAAGCTAGAACATTTTGTCCAACACTGCAGAATGCTGTTCTCTGTCATCCAAATTTTTGTTTATTTATCTCTAATTTGTAATAAAATAGTGATTTTAAATTACAGGTCTTTCATAGTAAACAACAGAAAAAGAAATCTTACAACCTAACACATAGTAATTAGAACAATACTTAAGATCCAACTAGTCTGCAACATAACCACAAATGTAACAGTCTCTATTAAAAGACCGTGCTCCCTCCGCTTTCATTTGCTCATCAACAATTTTACCTTGAAGTGGTATTTTATCACCTAACATTTCAAAGATTTGACAGCTTTGAAGATAGATGGCACCATCTGAAAATTACTAGTGCTGATGAGAGGCACCAACAGTGAAAACTGAGCTGGAATTGCTAGAAAAAGAAGTCACGAATTGCAGAACTTTAAAAATGAATGTCAATTCTTGAAAATAATAGTGAAGCATTCTTGTGAGTGCTTCCTCACCCACTCTCACTCTAGATATATGAGGATATACAGAACTCTTATGAAATTAAGAAAGCAGGGTCACAGTGTCCATTGGAACAGAAGAACATTCTGAGAAATGCCATTTACACAGTCACATATGAAACCCTACTTTAATTTCTCATTAATTTAAAGGGGTAACTTTGAAAACCTTATACTTTAAATATATTCCACTGCCTATTTTGAAATACAGCAATCATGAAAAGTTCGAACACTTGAAACAAAAGCAGCTTTACTTACAGATTTATTATCATCGTTACTTGATGTTGGGTCTTTGTAGCTGGAACCTGGTAATGCTGGAAAATCTTCATTGTGTATTGAAAAGTCTTGGGACTGCTCACTTGCTGGTTTTGTTACCATCCCAACTATTATCAAAATGAAAGCAGGAATAACATTAAATGACCGCTAAGTAAAAAATTTCCTGCTGTTGATCTTGCCTACTGCTCATTTCCCTTATGTACACATAGTACAGCAGAAACAATTTAAAAAAACCAATAACTCAGGTAAAACAAAACAATGCAAATTCATTTAAAACATCACACAGATTAGACTCCAGCCTCTATTTAAGTGTGAGCTGAGAAACACTCTGGGTTAAATTTATAGACAAATCCACTGCTTTAAGAATGAAGCCCCAAACTTTTATCAAGAAAAGCACCTGTTTTGCATATCTAAATAACAACAACAACAAAAATCTTTACAGGTGTTATTGAAGTAGTTCTAAAGGAAATCCACTGATGAAGCAAGGATAAATTGCTTTTAATATTATACATTTTTCCTCCATTCTCTAATTACTTTAGAAGCAGGTAGACAGAAGATAGAAGATGCCCAGCTAATTTGCAACAGAACAAATCACCGATGAAATACTTGCCTGTGACATAAGAATGACTCCTACTTTCAGTATGGAAACTGAAAGCATTCAGCCTGCAACTCTCAGTGCTCTGACCCTAATTTTAAAGAAGTAGGCCAATCACACTGGAATACGGATTCTGACTACTGAAAAGCAACATTTTTTCTATGCCAGTTCAAAACAGAACAGAAATCCTCCCCAGACACCCAAGGGCAAATATTCTTTTCTAAGACACAGAGAAGTAATACAGTGACTTGTTTGCAAACTACACCACTACAGTAAGAGATGGCAGAAGCAAGTCTAAGGCCTATTTTTCAATGTTTCTTAACAGATAATGTAAGACCTAAAATGGCTGAGTAGTTCACAACATATATGACTTTGTATTGTATTCTTATGTTAAAGGTCAATGTTCCATCAAGAAAAAAAATATATAATCCAGTTTCCTCTGTAATCACTTTGCTTTCATAGTTATTAAGATTTCTTCCACTGGGAGAACAATAGCAAACATGAATTAACTATACTGCGTATTTTCCTTCTTTCTAAGACATGCTTGAAGGCTTATTTTCTGAAATAAGCTAAGCATAAAGAAAGCATGCCTGCCTCAGCTCAGTTTGAAACTTCCTTTTTTCTTGACCACAACCAAAAGCGTTCTCCACCTTGACTTGCCAACACAGTGGCAAGTCCGTCGCTATCGCTATTCCTTTATTTTTTCTACAGTGATAACCTGCATTTAATAGATGCTCAAGATAACTTTTCAGACCTTTTTTCCCTAGTTCACCACACAATCACGCGAACAGGTATTGCTAGCACCACAAATGGGGAAATGGTGCCTTTTTTCTTCTTTTTTAAACAAAGCTCAGTGCTGAACTCCAGCCTCACGCTGCAAGTACATCTGAGTGGGACTTTTCTCCCATCTTCCATCAGTTTTCCAAGTAATGGCTTCTCATTTTGGAATGGACAAACTTGTGTAAACTACAAGCCATATTAGCTCTCTACTCTTAGCGTGACTTTCCAGTGTCTTTATAAGGGGAAGTGACTTTTGCCTGCATTTGTGAGAACTCCAGTTTGATTTCTTTTGCTGTTTCTCACAGCTATCTTAAGCAGAGAGCCTTGGTTACACCCAATCCATGAGGCTACTTTCCCCTGATAATGCAATATCTATTATTTCGCTCCAATTAGAATTGGAACTATCTCTGAAGAACACTAGCTTTTTTTAGCTGGAAAAGAATAGGGTATTTTTAGTGGGAAATTTGACAAGTGTCACAAAAATAAGTTATAAATGCAACTTTTCAGAGCAGCTGATGCAACATGCATGACAAAATCTACTGAAGCAGTAACAGAAAAAAGTATTGTCCTTCATGCTAAACTTACCTAATTCTTTTCCAGACCCAAATAGTAAGATTTGTATCCACCCTTATGTTTTTCCTTTTATTATTTTTAAGCTGTTCAGCAAGAATTATATAAGACACAGATTTGGAATCTGAATGACGACAGTCAATGCTTACAGACTCATAAGAGTTACGGTGAACAGTAAGTACTACCAATAAGCACTGAAGATAAACAGTATGTTTAGAAGTGTTCACTTTTTACAGAAAAACCATCTCTAATAATCAAGCATTATTTCTATAATTGATTCTTCAGAACCGGACAGTTGCTGCATACGTGCAAGTAGAGCAACCTACTGCCTATAAAGAATACTGGAGAGTGAGAAGCTTTAGATTTATCACACTGACTGAAATTCCCAGCAGCCACTGTTGGCAATGAATTTAAAACAAATAAGTCTTAATACTTACAGAAATCTGAAGGGAATCTCCAATTATAAAGACACTGACTGCTGATTTTCAAAAAACAAGACTCAGCTCAAGATATTGGCATTTTTGAAAAGGTTTCCTATTGTTTTTAGAACTGAAAAAGGCAAACTGAGCAAAAAGACATGTCATTCATTCAAAGAGTTTTCAAAACTATAACCTTACCATAGGGAGCCCTTCCAGCTAAAGGGTTTATTAATGGAGTTGGATTGCCACTTCCTTCCCTTCTGTTTCTGTCTGCTAGTGCTGGAAAATCTGAGAGGTCCAGTCCTGTCACATTTTCACTTCCATCTACAACAAAAGCAGATATTTTAATTTTTTTGTTCCTGTTTGGTTTTATTTATTTATTTATTTTCTTTTTTTCATTTCATTATGCACAAGATAAACCCTGGATATGTTTTCTTGCTTCTAATTGATCTTTTTATTCTTACATTTATAACTACTACAAATACATACAACATCTGTATCGTGACACTAGCCTCAAGGGCATCGAGTCGTTCTTCAAACAAATGTAGCCAGCAGTACTTAGTAACACCATTTGCTCATTTTGAATTAGACAAAATAGAAGAAGACTATCAAAACCACAGCACTAGGATAGGTAACCCGTTTAAAATGTAAGGAGCTATCAAGGAAAGATTTCAAAGAAAATAATCACCCATATCATCAACAAGGAATTCTTTCCTGCTTAGATAAGGTAAGACAAGGTAAAGTCCAAACCACTGCAGACACACCACAGTACAAGTAACATGGGAAGATTTTCCAGTTTGCAGTGATAAAACCACATGGTTGAGGAGAGCAACACGGCTCTGTAAAGATGTCACAAGGCCGTGGGGATGCCAAACCCCTCGGCCGAGGCTTCCGTGCTGTGACATCGGCAGCACCCCTTGGCAGGCAGCCACCAACAAGCCAATACCAAAGCACCGTGAGCCTACAGCACCTTTACATGAGAACACTGATCTCTAACTCCAATTAAAGTCAGGTGAAGAGCAATTCCCTGGGAAAAAAAATCACACCTGAAACAGCTGACCAAAAGGATCACTTTGAGGTCTCTAAAAACACTGCCCTGTTGTGTTTATCCTCTGTAATGTTTGAAACTTTTCTTCTCCCATTTCCTTTCCAATTCCATAAGCTACTTTGCATTTCTAACTGCACAGACATAACTTCTATTCAAGTGATGTACAGTGATTATTCTACACCAGACTTGTACTTGGCCTTTCAGAAGTATTACAAGCCACTGCTCGGAAGAAATAACAACAGATGGCAGAGCACTGTTTTTGTTACTTTATGCTATGGGAAAACAAACAAAGAGCTTATACACTTTCCCAACAAAATCTTGAAACTAGAATAAAGTACTTTTTCTGCATTCATGTCAGGTTTACAGAATCTGCTGAAGAACAGTGCGGAGTTGCTCTCTAAGGGCAACACTTCTGTGCAACAACTGTATTCAAAGTATTTCTAACCTTATCCAATCAAAACCAAAATCTTTCTGTTGAACTGCAAGATCAGTATAAATTAAGAGTGAACTCACCTGTTCCATTAAAAATGTTACTTGATAAGGAGTTATTCATTCCAAACGCCTGATTTCTGTTCATCCCAAATCCAGACATACTGTGAAAAAAATCGAAGAAGTCAGAGAAAAGAGAATAGAGACTTTCATAATTTCCAGCTGAAGGCATCAAGGAAAAAAGCCAAAGGCACTTAAATTATGTCATCTTATGCAATCCACTTTAGCCTAAACTCAATTTTTTATTACTTTCCTTCATACCTTTGAAAATTCTGGACAGCAACAAGCACTGCTGAACGAAGACAACTGAAATGACTTTGAAATAACCTGATTTTTTTTAATTATTATTATTTTTTAAACAGACACAACTCCTTTGACATCTGTCAGCCAACAAGTTATGATAAATGTATGTTTTACTCGGTAATTTCATAAATAAAAATGAAATAACAGTAAAGACAATAGCAAAAAGTCAGACTAGAGAGCATTCATTTGGGGGTGGAAGCTGAATCATTGATGGGATCAAGTTTTTCGTGACTCAGTTAAAAGCTGGAAAGTTATTATGTGCAACCATCACAACATATGGTATCTGCCACACAAGGATACCAGTTAAAGTATCATACAGACAAGTAAACATACTTGAAGATATCTAAGAATTAGATAGGACTGCTGTGGTCTGACAAGCACCCAAATGATCTGCTTCATTCTGTGCAAACTGAAGATGTTAAGCAGTCACCAAGTAGCCCAGAGCTGAGGGAAATTCTGTTATTTCTGTCCCGTGGGAAACCACAACATTTATTTCCCTGTGTAAGAGGACAGAAGTTGATCTTTTATAAGTTTCTGAGCATAGAAATGTCAAGTTTTCCTACTAGGATTTTTATTTATATGATTTTTTCACATTTTTACAATTAGTGTTGATCCCTAAATAATTTGTTTTTGACCAAGACATCACAAGAAAAGGAAGCGGACAAGAATGGTCCCATTCTGCTTTGCTTCAGCAAGTTGGCGTATCTGAAAGACACCCAAATCTTTGACATTTCGTGAACTAGGAGAAACATTTCTGATATCCTCTGCAAATCCTGGACTTGGTGAGAACACCGACTAGAGATAATTTGATCTTGAGGGAATATAACCTAGCTTGGTCACAGACAAGTTTCTCATGCAAGGTATTTTTTCTTGTTCATTTGTTTTTAAAATAACTAGAATTAACTAGATCAAGAATTCCAGTGATAAGAAAGGTTTTAGGCCACCAGATGCGTATTTCCTTACACTTATTTATAAACTGTTTGTTAACCAGTGTTACCACAACTTTCGACATGTTTTACTGATGTAACTAAGAAAGAAAAGTTAAGTATTTTGTGTGTTCAAAGATCTGAAGTCATTCTTTGCTCCAAGAAATGGAACAATTCTCAAAACAACTGATGGAAGTCACATAATTCATGCAACTCTCAAGGAAATAAAAACTTTTTTTTTTCAAATGTCATGTCACCATTTCATTAAATATAGTCTATTACCGACTGGATATGTACTATACTTTTGTAGGCTAATAAAACATGAAGTAAGAACTTGGCATTGTTCGAGTAATATGTCCTTCTCAGCTTGTAAAAACTGTACCATCATTAACATGAGCTACACAATGCAAACAGCAAAAGAAGAGTTTTCATTCAAATGCTCCTACAGAATGGGATTTCATTATCTCTGCCCTACAGCTGGATGTTATTTAAACAAGTACTTCCTATACATCAATCTCCAAAATCATTACTCACTGATTTTTTGATCCATGCTGAAGTTTTACAAACATTTTAAAATATAAAATTATCACCCCCTTTGCTTGCTGGTACATCACAGGAAAGAAAAGGCCAAGACACGACGGCTGCTCTTTAAGAAATGCCTCCTATTTTACTGTGTTATCCCACAACATCAGAGACAGATGTTGGTGGTATGGCAGTGGGGGCTGAACCATCCAACCAATGTTCTGTTACATGCTGTTGCTGTGTGACAGAAAGCAGCAGAGGGGCAATCTGACACAGTGGCACCTGAGATGGAAGCATGGGTAAGCAAAGGTGTGGAACTGAATTCCTCCATCTGGTAAAAAATGGCTTCCATTGGAACCCGCTGAATGTTTATGGAGACCAAACAGTGGGTGTGAGCACAATGAGGTAGCGAGTGGGTCACCTCAGCTGGTGTAGATTTTGACAAGCACGGCATGCAGGGTCTTGTTCAGCATGGGCAAATATGCATAGCTAACAGCAGTGACTATGTTGAAAAATGGTGTTTCGTAGCTGAGAATTTGCTCCATCAAACAGTGTTTTTATACTCTCTATAACTGTTGTAGTTTCCATGGAAATAAAATAGGAGGCATTACTTTCAGAGTGGTCTCTGACCAAAGTCTTCTCACACCCCAAGAACACAAATTACTATTACCAAGCCTCTATTGCTGTGATGAAGAAAGAGGTTATTTAATGCCTACATTGTAATGCAAAGATACAGAATTAAAAAGACTGATCAAGTTTCTGATAACTGGCATCCATTTTTCTTCATTTGATTAGTAAAAATACTACACTGGGTTAGAGGTGGCATTTGATTGCCAGGAGTGTATTTGAGCTCAGTCCCCTAGGCTAGGGCATGAAGCGAGAAAGAGGAATGACCTGGGAACACAGGGATCATGAGGATCTGGAAAGAAGCCTGGAAACAGTCAGCTGTGTGAAGCTGATTACATGCTATGTAATCGTAATTGACACACATTTTATTACAAGGTTATTAATATAAACTAAGCATAAACATATCAACAAGACAGTTAAAGCACAATGATTTCTGATGCCACAATCTTGCCCAGAGTTAGAAAAAAGAGCAGAAGTAACTGAGAAAATTCTGGCATCAAAGCAAGCGCCTTGGATGAGTTGCAAACCACTGCTTTCCATATTATTCTAGAATTTAAGAAGTAAAATATGAGGTCTCCATTGTGTCCAAATCAGTTAACTGTTCTTACAGAACAACAATTTGAAACAGTTATTCTGGATTATCTCTTGCCTAAATTCTTCCCAAACGCATAGATGAAGAGTTTTCAAGAACATGCATACACACAAAAAACTAAGGTCTGTTTCAAAAATAAACTTGGGAACATACTAGAAACATCACATACTTTAAAGAAGGAGTAGTAGAAATTAAGTAGTCAGAAACAGAATTTAGCTGAAAGGCTTCAAAAATGCCTGCACAAGCACTGACAGCAGCTTGGAAAGTTAGCGCTGAGAGACCAGAAGATGCAAAGCAACACTTTTAAGTTTTATTCTAATGGATAAAAAAATAGACTTTGAGAGCACTACTTAAGCATGCCCATGGCTGCACAGGCATGGTCTGACCAAACAGCCTTACCTGTTCACAGTAAAAGGTTGTCGAGAGGGTTGCTGCTTTGGCATACATATTATGCTTGGAGAGCTTCTGTTGGGGCTGCCTAACCCTGAACTGCTCATGCTGTTTGTCCTGCTGGGAATTCCAATGCCCTGACCAACCTGGGAGTGGTTCATCATATTCCTAGGATTCATAGGCAATATCCCCCTGAAAGAGAAAAACCATCCACAGAGATGAATCTGTACAATAGTATTTGGTTACTCATTTAAATTACTCATGTAGGATACACTTAAGAGTTGTTGCAACTTAATTTGTGCTTAGACTCAACACTGTATGTTTGGAGTACTCTCTATAATTAACGTAGTTTTGGATTTCTTCAGAAACACCAGATGACCCATTGCGTACCAATCAAGTCCTCGGTCAGGTTCAGATAAATACTTAAGTATTATGCTTTTGAAGAGGCGTTACAACTCTTATTTAAAGAGCACTTCAGACCTACTACCTTAATATTCTCACACTGTAGCACAGCCATATAAAAACATTTACCATTTGTTTACCAGAACAACTGAAAAGCAGACTCTTACATTCTGAAGCAGAATTTGCCAACAACTTTACATCCTTACATACAAAATCAAACACTGTCTTAAGTTAAGTCTTATCCTACTGTTTTACGGTATTACTTACCTAACACAGGCAGCGGTCAATAAAAATTACTGTTTTTCTTTTTTAATTAATCAGTCTAAAAGTAGCTGTGGCACGATATGCAGAACATTTAGTAAGTGCTCTGCCGAAAGACACAATTGCAGAAACATTGGCTATCAATAAATACCTGCTCGGAGATGGAGGCGTGTGAAGTGACATTGTTGGTACCCCTGTTGTTGGCGTTACGTGGCTCGGTAACTGAGTGCCTTGTGATAAGCTGCGATTTAACTGAGGGGTATTGTTGCTCATTCCCCTCATTGGAAGGCCTAGTGCACCTATTGAAAAAAAATTCAGAGGGGTGGAGATACATAGCGATCCGGAACAAAGTCTTAGCCATCAGGTGTGGATGGAAACAATTTATGCTGACAACCTCAAAAAGTGTAAAGACTGTAGGAAAGTGCAGCGTAAAATGAAGTCCTTGCTTGCGTACTACAAGCCCAGTTACCTCACACATAGCCCCATTCTTGTCAAACTCGAGAAAGGCTCTTTAAAGTCACTAACAAGATTTTGTTTCCTTTGAGATGTACTCTGAACAGAAGAGGGGGAGCTGTGGTTTTGTTGACAAGGACATCTACGTGGAAATCCACATATTTAAAAAGTCGGTGCTCTGAAAAAATAAACATCTCCGCCAAAGAACGAAGTTATTGCAATTGAATAGATGGATACGTATTTGGCCATATTTAGAACATCCATCTAGCTTGTCAAAAAATATGCCAACCTGTAACTAAAAAAAATAAAACTAGGAACATTTCATAACATGGCTTTCAGGGCATCGGAATGAATATTTTAGGACACTTCTCTATAAAGTCTGAGTTGCTTCTTTTTGTTAAGGCAATTTCAGTGTCCAAAGTCAGGTTAAACTTACTTAATTTTTTGAGGACTGAACGCAAGTAGGATTTAAGCATCCTCAAGTAGCAATTAACAGCACACAGGGCTGGTTTGGGGGCTTGCTTGTTTTGTTGTTGGGTTTTTTTTTAACATTGTGATCAAAATTATTTTCTGTGCAAGCATTTGGGTGCTGTGAAATAACAAAAGCACTTTATTAACACGCATTAAAATTAAATCATCTCAGTTCAGAAGAACAAAAAATAAAACATCAGAATACTGTACGGAGTTCCCGATCGTTTCCACATTCCTTTTCTGTATTCATGAAGTTTTAAAATTATGTCCAAAGACAAGAGAAAGCCATTTAGTGCAGCAGATCAACAGAAACACGCTTGCATCTAAAACGCGATAGCTATAAATAACAGTCCTATCGCTTTGGTGTGAGGCTGCTGAGGAAGCCTCAGAGAATTTAAAACCTTATCTTGCAGACAAAAGGAAGAAAAATTAAGACGAATCAGCACTCTCCAATGATAAATCACCCCTTCAGCAGAGCTGAATATGCCAGCGTATGACATGATGAAATACTAAGAACGCAAAGAATGGACACAGCATACGCTCCAGTTACTGCTATGGACGAGGTCTGAAGAAACCTCCCAGTTGCTCAGCTCTCACTCTTGCAGAAGCTCTGCCTGCCCCAGTGTGCTCCCCCAGCAAGCCTGCAATGAGCGATTTGGATAACACTCCAGTTTATCTCTATCAATTGAGATTAAGAAGGAGCGTGACTCACTATAAGAAGCCTCCTAAGACTTCATTAATTGCTGATTATATCAAGGTGTTCGCTGTAAATATTTTGGCAATTTGCTGCATCAGAATAATTTCTATGAGCATAAATATATATTATAAATAATATTTCACACTAATTAACAACTAGGTGGAATTTAAAAAAATAAAATGGTGAGGAAAAAAAACCCCGTGCTCTTCTAGAGATGGTACACTGAAATAAAAGTGATTACTGTATTCAGGTTGATTTTGTGCAAGCATTTGTTCCAACGCAGTCAGTTTTTCACTAACAGCGTTTCTTCTAGTTGTTGCTTTTCTTTAATTAGAATTTTTAATGAGTAGTTCTGCTCCTGTATTCCTGCGGCTGGCAAGTAAGGGCAGTTGAAATATTTGCCATTACAAAGAAATCCCAAATGAACAACAACAACAACAAACTAACCAAAAGCATCCAAAGAAACCTTCTCTTATGCTTCCTTTTTCCATGCTTCTCATTTACACTGAGACAAGACATCTGTCAACTGATTAAGTGGTTGTTTTTTAATGCCTACAGATTAAGTTTAACTTAACTCTTTAAAATGACATCTTGCTAAATGATTGACAGCTATCAATCTAAAAGTACCTGGACAGCAGCTTTGTCCCCCCCAGAATGTTTTAATCATACGAATTTACACAAATACAGCAGTTTCTCCATATTTGGAACCCTGAAAATAGTTACTCCTGAATTTTCAGCAGCACAAGTCTGTATGCTCAAGAGACTGTGTCCGAAACATGACAAACAACTGGACTGAACAACAAAGTTGATGAAAAAAATATTTACCCCTAAAAATAATCAGCTACTTCAGTATCTTATGCAGCTGAGCCTGAAAGGTTCAGCAGTGTCAGATTAGGGACCCAAAAATCTAAACCTGACTCTTGGACTGGCCAGAAAGTCCCAGCAGTGCAATCAAATACCCACTGGTATGACACAGTCACTCATCAACAGCCACAGGGATAGTAAAAAATAAAAATAAACAAATCAATAGACTTTTCAAACTGCGTGAAGAAAGCCTAAATAAGCTATGAAGGCCATGCACTTGGGGGACAAAGCTTTTAGTGTGTCCAAATTAAAACATCCACACTCTAAAATATTCTTATGACACCTTTCCTTAGTGCCTGAGTCAGATGGACTTGGCTAGAAAGCTGCAAACACTCAAAAGCACGGAGTAATGAAAGATGTTCACAAACCTGTTTTACTTGTGAAATGCTATGTAACTCAGGTGCTCTGAGTCACTATCTACATGTGCCCCTTTTAACTACAGGGAGGTTCAACTCTTCACTCCAGCACTTACATCAGGTCTAGCATTGCACAGTGTTACTGTTTCTCAGTATGTCTTCATTAGCAACAGTGTACACAAGACTGGTAGATGCAAGGAAAAAAAAATCTTCAAGAGATAGAACAAAACAAACAGTGGACCAGCAGGAAACAATCTTCCTGGCATACTTCTTTGCCAAATGTGAGTTGCCAAGCATATGGGCAAGATTTAATCTGCTCCTATAAGCCACAAAGTACAATTTCCTTCTAGCCCTCAGATGTTTTTCTGAAGGAGGTTCAGTTTGACCAAGCTCACCTTCCTTAGCTTTTCTTCAATTAATTCAGTCCCAGACATTCTTTATAAGATGACTGTATTTGGATACTTAACAGCTATACGGTGTCAATATGTGACACCTTGTATACCAAACACTGCTGAAATGGATGACAGACAATGCAAAAAACATATCTTCCAAAATAAATGAAGTCACACATTTGACAGGACACAGTCTTCCTAATACAATTGCCAAAAAAAACCAAGCCCAACACGTTGCCTATCCAAAGAGCATGAAACTAGAACATCTAATAGAATCAATAAAAGTAATCCTTACTTTGTTGCCCGTATAAACTTGCCCCAAACTGAGACAGCTGACCTGATGTTGATGGTGATGCCAGCATCTAAAATTTGAAAGAAGAATAGAAGGTTATTATAGACACAGAGATATGATGGTAGCTTGCTCTGAAAGTTTGCAATATATTGTTCTGCCATAAAAGAGACTAAAAATCCCCATCCTTTTTTTCCACCATCAAGTTTTAGAAACTCCCTGAAATATCTGCGCAGTAATAAAAGTACATTCCATGTCAACACATCCCAATCTGCATGTAGAAAACCAGACTTTCTTTAACTTACAAAAAGAAAAATAGCATAGAGGAAGAAGATGCAGAAGCTTTCAGTTCTACTCTTACAGCTAACAGTGCCATCTTTACAGAAGGAGGAATACTCAGTTATTTAAATCAGATGAAGGGCTTTTCTCTCTGCAAAACAAGCATCATACGCACAGATCTTCTGTTTAATTCAGTAACAGCAAGTTCAAAGTTTCATATTGTCAGTTGTAAATGCAAACAGTGGGAAATAAGTGCTTAGGTTGCAGCTGCTGTTACAGAAACAGATTTACACAACAGGCAAGATTCAAATACTGAAATTATAACACAGTAACCCCTAAAAAGCAAGCGTCATGCCTGTAAGGCACCATATGAACAGCCAGGGTGTACAAATATCAGATGAAGTAAAATTTCCTGCTTCATCGTGCCCACTTTAGAGATACCGCATTATCAAATATTTCCATTAAAACCTCCCATGCCCACTTCCAGATACCACACGTGAAATGTGACTAACTGGAGGCTCTCGAGAAAAGTAAGATACTAAAAAAATAACAGTAATAAAAAAAAATCTTAGCAATCTTAAGGCCAGTTAAGCACTGGATTACACAGCTTCCTTCTGCCAGTATCCATCACTGAATGTCTTTAAAGAATCAGTCTGATGTTTGTCAACATTAGGCCTGGCTGGTTTAGCCTTGGAGCAAAAAGGAGTAACTAGCTGACCTGACCCATCCCACTCACAGCAGAACAGGCTAATTGTACTTGGTAATCCATTGGCAGACGCTGGTGTGTTCAGTGTAGTAGTCAGGGCCTGAACTGAAGGACAGTTCCAAGGAAAGGGATGTCTGGGTTCCTAAGTGTACACTCATACCCTCAGTTTGAGTTAAATAAAATAAATAAATAATGATAATTTAAAAAGACAGTAACTAAAATTAAAATACATGATACTGTGGCAAACTGCAAACTGCTCTGTTGACTTAATCTAGACAGATACAGATGTAAAACTCAGACTGTAGGAAGTGTCCAGCTAATTGTCTGCTCTGAAGGAGGCAAATGCAGATGGCAGAAAAGAGAAATAAAACTTGCAGGGTAGACACTAAATATCAAGAGTAGTTTTGACGTCTATAACTTACACCAAGTATGTATGACTTTTTGAATACATACACAAGGCATGAGAGGGAAAAGCACAGTGGAAAATAACTACTATCAGAAAATGTATCAGAAACATTACCTCAAACTTGCATATGCTCACACTATTTGCATGTTTGGTAGAAAGCAATAACATCAATATACATACAAACTTGCATACATGAGAGAGCTGAACTACCAAGACAAAAACCTCCTACAGAAAAAAAACATATAGCTAAAATGGATTCCAAACCGGATCCAAGTTCTCCCTTCTTTCTGGAGGACTGGCTGTAAACAAAAGAACACTTTAAATAATCAGTTGCATCAAGCTCAGCAGTCTGCATCAGCAAGTGACATGGCCAAAGAGACATATATTTATAAACAAAAAAGCGTTGGTCCTTAAGGCCTAACATGCACACTGTGTGCATTTCTGACTTGAGTTAGCCTGGCCTACAGCACCTGACCCTCTGGTTTGGCTGCACCATTGTGAGTTTCTGTTTGCTTCATGTTTGCTGTGCTCCAGGAGCATCTCTTCAACTCAAAGTAAGTTGCATGCACTGTTCTATTTGCTTTTATAGGAAAAGTTAAACTCAGAAGGACTTACAGGGAAGCCCTTATGAAAGGCCAGAATAAAGGCCAAGTATTAACAACTGCACGTCTAACAACTCATTTTAAGGCGGACATCAGGGATATCAAAACTCCAGAAGAAAAAGGATATTCAGGGGATCTGTTCCAGGATGATCAGATGAATACTTCTCAAATCTCACAAAGGAGAATCTTGCATGGATTTCTCTCTTATTCTGTCTCATTTGTTTGTAATATGTCAAATACATACATCAAGATAGTTCTGACATTGTAATATATCACTAAACCTCATGAAACACGTTTTTCAGTTAAGTTAGGAACCATTTACAATCATGCCTATTTTTCTATTGTTTTCACATTAGTTAACAGCAACAAAAGAATGACTAAACTAGCCAAAATTTTAACGTCTGCTACCAAAACCTCTTTTTTACACACCAAACCTATGAGCCACTATTAAGTGTCCTTGAACTTCGTCTGCCAAAGATAAAGATTCAAAGCAAATGCTATTAACAGCCCTCCCAGCATCATTTATTTTACCTGTCTGCACTATCAGCCACATGATACACAAAACACAGCAATTCTGTAGGAGCATACTTAAAAAGGGTGTGCACGTCTGCTAAGCACATACAGAATGCCATTCTCCAACTTGGAGTATTTCAGTTCAATCAATTTCCTGGTGGTCAGTAGCTACAAAACCCAGTTGTGCTAAAACATGGCATTTCTCTATTCCAACATAACATGATTCAACTGTGCAACTTATTTCAGGTGGTTTTCCTCTACGTGTTGTGTGGTGACTGAGGAAGCCTACGGCTTGCATCTCCCACAGGGCCATGAGATAATGCAACAACCAATCCCTTGTGCAATACCAGGACTGCGTTTTACTTCAGTAGTGCTCTGAAGCACAAACACCCAGCACGGGCACAATGACTGAATTGCACTGGTGATGCACTCAGATGTGAACATCACTTTGCTCACAAGTTTCAGATGGTCACAGTGCATTCTGACCATGTAAGATTCTGCTTCTAAACTTGAATCAGCTGGTTATTCTAGCAGACAGATGAATTTCCACATCACATCCACTGGTCCACAGACAAATGAATTTCCTTGAACCGGTCCACATCAAAAAAAATCAGTAAGTCAATAATATACTATCAGACTATTTACCACTCACTGCGATGAGCCAAATTTTATCATAACTACTTTCATTAAGTATTGATGCAGCAAGTTGATCTAGAATTATGAACAATCCTGAGAAAAAATTCCTTGAATTTGGCAGAGCTGCAAGACAGTTGCTGCATTTTCCAGCAGGCGAGCCCAGGCCACAGCCTCCTGATGTGGCAGCACCTTGGCATGGGGAAAAACAACTCTCCTGCAAAGGCCACCATGCCATGTAGTTACAGCCTAAAGCCACTTTCTTTAACACAAAGCAAGCAGGCCTCAATCTGACTCCAGAAATCCAGCTCCTAAAAGCATAAGATGTTAGAATAAGCAAATAAGCGTGTGAGTAATATCTGGCTTGATAAATGATGACTTTCTCACAGGTGCAAGCATCAGCATCATTTCATATTTGCACTACTTTATTTCTGGTAACTGCCATCTGTGCTGCACTATTTAACAACAAAACAGCTGACCTACAGCCTCAAAAGGAGAAAGTGTTATAGCAACGTGCACAAAAACCCCAAGCCAATGAATAACTAACTGATAAACATGATTTGCTATACCCTGGACAGTTCAGTATGCAGTATTATTAACAGTCCTCCTCTAGATTACAAACTGGTTTTTAATATGGCATTCATAAAACTCACATTACTACAAAAATTTATATATGTCCTCCAAATTGGAGGACAATGAATAAAATTTGACGTTGCAGCACATTAGTGTGCCACACAATTACTAAAAACTTGTTGAAAGCCATGAAAAGAAATGTCATAAGATATGACATAAGACAGCAAAGCAAATATTTTGTTCTAACCGAATATCCACTTGTATACAGAAAGCAAAACCAAAAAACTACCCACAGACCAAGTATGTAAAACACTAATATTACAATACAGTCTGTTCGGTAAACTGAATTGCTGTGTAAGAGATAACAACTTTTTCCTTCTACAAGCAGCAGAGGATTTTATCATGGGGTTAATCTGACTCACAGAACCACTTCAAATGTTAATGCTGGCATGCAAGACCCATCCTGTATTGCTGATTTACGTGAAGATACAATTAAATATAGCTTTTAGACCAAGTGCTGAAACACTTATCACAGTCAACCTTTTCTCCTGTAAAAAAGCAAACACAAACTGAGCAGCATTTGCAATTAAATACTACAATCATCAACAGCAAATTTAATTTAGGTGATAAGTGATGTGAAATAATTAAACTAATTCAGATACATGTTTCTCACAAACTGTCTGACAGAATATGAAAACCTGTTTTTGTAACTTTTTTTTGTGTGTGTGTTGTTTCATTTGATAACTCCATATAGATACTAACTTACAGTGAAACAGATGAAGATTGCATTTTGCTTTCTGAACTTTTGGTTCTTTATTCTTTGATGTAAATCTGTTATGAAAATGCAAGCTATATGCAGTGACATGAAACTCTGCATTAAAACTTAAATACATATATATATACTGTCCTCCACCCCCCCCGCCCCCCCCCTCAATCTCATCCAATCTCATTCCAACTACACCATTACAACTTTTATCTGTTGAAAACGTGAGGGATTTTTATAGCTAAAAAAAAATATCACACACTCACTAGAAGATGCCAAGTGTGTTCAGTCACCTTCTGGGAAGGTAAAATACAACTCCATTCTTTTGCATCTTACACTTCAAGGAATATATTTCACAAAGCAAGCATAGCAAACAACCCCACTATCCAGTCAAATCCTCAAGTATGATCACACATACTGTTAATGCATACAATAATACTTGTTTTCCATTTAAAATAAAAGATATTTAATTATTTTCTCCTAAATAAGCTTTCATTTTTTCCCCTTAACAAATCAAAGCTATTCATATTATGGAAGTTATCTTAATATGTTAGCTCTATTAGACCAGTAAGCATCAGTTCCAGTGCTTCTGCTGCTCTTTCTGATACAAAAGGATTCCATTTCAACAACTTTAAGTGCAGCATCTGAAGCTAGATTATGACCAACAGATTCTCTTTCAGTGACTAAGGCAAATGCCAAGCAAGATGCCTCGGGAAACAAGACATCATAGTTTTCCTTAGAACCATAAAGAACAGTGTAAGAAAGTCCACAGCCAAGCTGGAACAATGCAATAGTGTTCAGCAATCATAAAATAAAGCTGCCTCCAGAAGAGTGATTCCCTTCCACATTTAGTTTCCCAAACCTAGCAAGATTCTAGATCTCAGTCTCCATGGTAATCTCAATCTTGTTTCATGGGTTTTTATCTATTGTAAAACTCCCACCTATTTATAAGACTATATAAAATAAAAAGACTATAAAAATAAAAATAATATGTTATATTATTTTTACAAATTACTTTAATGGAAGTTTGCAGGAAAAGGCTTTGATAAAATGCTTTTGACCACTCCTTTGTAACATATCATCCTTTCACTAGAAGACGGAGATGCCAACATCTTTCCTTATGCAACTGAGTCCGCAACTATCTCGTGAGAGAAATTCACCTAAATTTAATCCACTGTGGACATGCGTCTGCCACATAAGGAGGGAAGAGTCCTCTGGAAAGTGGCCTCCCAGAATCAATAACCCATTTCACTGTACTCAGTATCCAAATCTGAGAGCTTCTTTCTTTAGGAAAGGTATTGTCATGTAGCCAGATTAGGAGCTGCAATGAGCCAAACCTAATCTGCAGGTTTGATGTTATTTGTTCAAGTTATTAAAATAAATTTGATTTCACAAGAAGTCACATTTTGAAAGAACTGAACTGTGTAAGAACCTCAGGTCTCAAATGAAAAATGTCCAGAATCAGTTAAGACATTAAAGTTTTTTTGTTTTTAAGAAGGGGGTGTAAGCCCACTAAACTAACCCACTGGAAGCACAAATCACTCGAACCCTTTATCATCTGTTGAGCAAGTATGCCAAAAAAACCCCAAGTACTGGGCTAAGAAATGCAAACAGCATTCTCTGCCAAAAAACTTCTGTCATAAATTGGGCAGGTCTTCATTAAAAGGCACTGCTGTGTACAACCAAATTCATGCCTGCAGCTGACAGCAAAAGATGACACTTTAAAAAAGAAACACATCTGTTTCGGAGCTCCTTACCACAGGAAGAGGTTTGTGATAAAATGGCTTCAGAGATGCTAGGACAAACTAGTTGAAGGAAAGTCTACCACCACAAGTCTTAATAGGTAAGAGAATGTCATTTGTTTTGGTTTTTTGTTTGTTTGTTTTTCTTACAGAAAGTTCAAACTGAAGTGATCTGACGTTTATTGCTATTATTTTGCTTCATTTGAAGAAATTAGCTTCAAAAGTATATGAAGTCCTTGACTCGCAAATTTCTATCACTCTACCGAAGCAAAAATAGATGGACCCCTATCCTTAAATTGATCTTGTTGAGTGGAGAGGCAGATCAATTAGGTTTCTGACACTGGCCACAAATGAGATCTGCAATTATTTTGTGATCACAGCATGCACCTTGCTGCCAATTCAAGTTACAGAAACACATTTGCTTTAAGCCAAAACTAGAATTATTTTTAACAACCATTATATTTTCAACCAGTCTAATACAAATAATTCAGCAAAGCTAGTTCTCACACACTAAATGCAGCAGAATTCATAGAAAGAGTATTCTTGGATATACTGTGTTCCACTTCCCTACTTATCACAGCAAGGTTGTGATGACTCACAGCAAAGCCACCCATTTAAAGAGTAAGCACTAAATTGCTGGAGTAAAATCAAAGGAACGACTGTTTTGTGCAACCTCCCCCCCCCCTCCAAAAACCAGACCCAGGCAACACGCAGATCGGTTTAGAACACGCAGATCGGTTTAGAAGTAACTGTGTGAATAAGTAACATGCAAATTCTTCATTTCAAATAGCATCCAAATCCTGAGTGTCTGGAAATATATCCCCAAGTGAAAAGAGGCAAGTTATGAGAAAGCTTTTTTGCTTTCGGCTAAAACGAGGCTCTGAAATAAAAATATCTCCTAAATTCTTTGCTACTACTTGTTCTCACTTGTCAAAAGTCTTCAAGTCTTAAGATATCACTTCAAGAGCCTCTACTCAGTTCACTTTACCTTCAGGTAAAAAAAAAAAATCAAAATCAGCCAAAGAAACAAGTCACAAGAATACCAAATTAGTAAGGGCTATAAAAATTGTTTATGAAGAGGCATAAAATGCTTTCCCCGCTCCCCCTCTCCCCCCCATCTTTTCCAGATAGCTTTTAGATGCTTTTTCAACCCCAGCAAATGAAGAACTATTTCTTAACACAATATGATAAATAAATAAAAAATCACATCTCTAACTTAGGTGTTAAACAATGAAGAACTCCTGTAAAAACCCTCAACCCAGTAAGACTGTGTATGTGACATCACTGTATCTGACCTGAAGACAATGCCCCTTCACAAGAGGGTTTCTGGCTTATGAAAAGTAAAGCAAAGGCTCCAAACTCTATGCAAAATATTGTGCTTGCAATAACTTGAAGAACTTTAAAGGATAAGTGAAGCATGTGACTGATCAGAGGTTCATATGCATAGATGGTATGTTGGAGTGGAAAAAAAGAACTTGTTTTTTATAAATACTTGTAGCTAAAACCCACCACACATTAAACACAGCTTCACCTACTCTGAAGTAAAGACATAAGGAACTGAAAATGAAAAAACACAGAATGATTTACATTGCATAAAATTACATGATGTATAGACAAGTAAACTGTATAAAAAAAATTATATAATTTTGTTTTTCTCAATAAGAACTGCAGTTACAAAGAGATTGTGTATACTAGGCATTAGTCTTTCGATTGTCAGTTATATAAGTGACTGTAGCCTCATTTTCCCCCAGAGATCCTCTATCATAATTTTTCTCCACATTTGCGTACCATATTTCCATCTAAGTGTCAAGTAAGAAAGACTAACAAACATTTCAGGGTCAAGAATGCTGGAAGTTTTTCCCCCACAGGTGTTCATAACGCAGCATCCAGATCCTGAAACATGACTCCTCATTAGCTTACTCAATGGAAATTCTGAGCAAACTTCTTTTTGTCTGTCAGTGCTAAGTGTTATCCAAACACAAACACAGTCAAGAAATTTATTGTGTCCTCGTAAAGAGAACAACATCTTTTGTAGAATTTCAGTTCAAAAAGTATTTAAATACAGTTATCTTTTATTGGAAAACGTTTTCCAAAGCTGCAAAATTGGTGGGAAAGCAACAAGAAAACCAAGACAACCATCTTTGCAGACGTTCTCATTTGTTGTGAGCCAAATGAAACAACAAAACAACACGTAATATGTACAATACACTTAGCTATACATAAGCGATTAAAGGTGCACCAGACAATATCGATATCACCACTACATATTTATTTTGGCCACCTTTGTAAAAAGTTCTTACAAAAGCACGTAATAATTTAAGATTTTATAAGCATAAACTCAGGAAGTTGTAATGGTCAATAGCGAAGCTACATTAAAAACAAAAAAGATCTCTTAACAATTATTTGGAAATAAAACATTAAGAAGCTTTTGCAAAAATGACTCTTCCATCTTTTGTTGGTATGACATCACTCTTCTCTGCCAACTACAGCAGCTTCTATTCCCCATTTTGTCCACTTCTCCCATAAGCTTTCAGGATTTCTCATTCGTCATTCCTAGTGACTGGAACACCCACCTTCCTTCTCTTGAAGTCCCATTCTAAGATCCACTTCTGCAACATTGCCTACAGAAAGAGTAGGCAACTAAAACACTCTATATCAACAACGCACCAAGCATCAGCTTTCACTGTAGATTGTGCAGCACAGCATCTCGCTTTACCTTTCTGACTACATCCTAAATGACTTCTCCCTAAATGTATCTAATGTAGTAGAGGGAATTTACTGAGAACCAGTAACAGCAGTGGTATCTGGGAGTCTTTCCTGCACCTCTACTCTAGGTATTCACAGACAAGAAAGCATGTTCAATGTTATACATATTCTACTGTGCCTGTGTGCATCTGTGGTACACACATGTATGTAACGGACATACACAGAAAAGAGTAGTCTATGTTGTTTTTTTCCATTGTAAAATGTTCTAATCACTTGCTAGCTCACCTGAACTTCCTCATCAAGCTTTTCAAAACATCTTTAATTAAACAGGGGTGGAACATATTGTTTAAGCATTTTATGGTTTTGCTTGAGAAGCCATGACACAAACTATTTCCACCTATCCTTGAGAATTTTGATTAAATTTAACTAACAGCCTATAGAAAATGTCTATGTTTACACAGGTCAAGGTATGTAACACCGTGCTCACTTTGGTATTAAACAGTTATATATGCATTACAAAGGGAAAAATATTTAAGAATAGCTGATTTTGTAACTTTCTTCTATTACAAAAGGGAGTGCTTCCTAACTTAGACTACTACAGCAGATAAACAAGCTGTGCAAGGCACTGTCAAAAATGACCACAGAAGAAGAAAAATGCAAAAACACAGCAAAACAATACAGACAACAAGTAACTACTAGATATAATCAATGATCTAGTTTAAGTTACAAATACAGCTATTACATCTCATTCAGAGATGAAAAAATAAAGCCTAGTCAAGACTAACATTGAAGCTCTTTGTGCATAAACACTAAAACTAAAACAACTGCCATTGAAAATAGTTATACACAGCTTAAAGCTTGATGAAGCCTTTCCTTACATACATTTAACGTGCTTGAAAATGCCTCACTATTAAAAGGGGGAAAACAAACTTATTCAACTTACATCTTTTTCTGACCGATGTGGGAACATCGATGATTGGCTGTAGTACATGTTTTCATCATGGTAGTCACCATCAACCCCCTCTACAAACTTCTTCCTTGAAGCACCAAACATGCTGTTTGTCACCTAAAGAAAAGAAACAATAAGTAAGATTGAGCTTGCTACACGCTTCAATGTTATACTTTTAAAATACACGTATGCATGGACTGTTAAAAAAGTTATTCCGGAAAGCTGAAAATTCCTCTGTAAATCTTGTATAGATATTGCCAGTGTAATGACTTGTCCATCCAGGATTTTCAGAGACAGAAATACTTACTCCAGAAGGCACTAGGATGGGAAGGATTAGAAGGTTTGGTTTGCAGAGGAACATATGTCCATGTGCCTGTCACTCAGGTTTTAGAGTTACAGAATGTCAGACATCAAGTAATTTTCTCAGCTTTCCCCTTCTCAGAAGAAACATTAAATTAAAAGAAAATATGGGAATGTTTCTTAGAGTGCAACCAAATTTAAAAAAGAAAAAAGAAAAGAAAAAGAAAAAGCATATAGTGAAAAAGGAGACAAGGAAACCATGCCTCAACAGCACAAGTTGGGGGGGGAAAAAACCAACAACTGCCCCCCAAAACAAAACAACTTTCTACTTGACCCTGCACACTGAGACCCATGATGAAGTAAGAGCAGGTTGAGCTTAACCATGCTCAATTGTGACATCAAGACTGGCAAAGTTATTGCAGGCATCCATAGGAAAACACAAGGTTTTATTTTGCCCTTAACTCCCCCCCAGGCACTCATGCACACACACACAGCTATTAAGTCAGGAACTTGAAACTGAAGAAAGTGCAACCATGCAGCTGTTCACAGAACCCTAATTCATGAACAAATTTCCTCCCACAGTAAGGTCATACAATGTCACTACAGGATCTACCGCATACATAGTGCATATTCATGCACCTGACTTATTTTATTTATGTAAAAACACACACTGCTGTCAAATTTCTAGTCTGTCTGGCTACAAAACAGTGTGCCCGCACAGAGCAGGCTAACCAACAGGTTAATATTCAAACCAGATGAATGGCACACTCCGGGCCCAGCTCCTTGTATGGAACAGAAGGCTGGAGAGGGGGCAATGAATAGGGGGCAATCAAAGCTGAGCTGTGGCACAGCTTCAGGTGGATCTGTAACATCCTGAAGATAAGGAAGGGAAATTGCAGCTAGCTTATGAAATGCTCTGAGCCTGAAGACTTACTGTCATCCCTGCTGACAGCATTAGCTAAGCATCAGACTTTAAAAGAAAAGCAAAATGTCCTTTTATGCTACCTTGGGCATAAAATGACACTGACCAAATTTCAAAACACTTTTTCTGGTCGGCTGCAAGAGGAGTTTACTTTCAGCTCAAAACCCTCTTATCCTCACTGACACAAATTTATGCTGGTATTCCTCATAGTGTGGCTTATTCACATTTCACCTTTACCGACAAAGATTTCTAAGCAGTGTTTGGTAACGCAGGTGCTCCCATACTACGAACAACCTACCTCCACAATTTCAAAGTCACAGCACTTCTGAGTATACGCGGGGCACTTTGGGTGCACACACTACGACTACAATCACAGATACGGCCCAAAATGTTCAGCTGAACAAAAGTTTATGCTTTTCTCAGGAAAAAAAAAAGATCAGTTACACAGACCACCGAGGTCTACCGCAAATTAACAATCTGTTACAGGTAAATAAAGGCATGTAAAGGTACCGCATGCCTTCTCCAGATGAAACTTGCTCTTTTTATGTGCAATGCCATAAAACACAAATGTAGAGCCCCAAAGTGCTCGAACATATCCAGCTGACTTTCACACTTGTAGTGAAGCTTTCATTACACTATAAGCATATCCCACTGTGCTAATCCCCTTACAATGCAATTATCACCTACCAGATGGAATGGAGCATTTAACAGGCTAAGGGGATTATCTTGTCCTTTGCTCTGCCTGAATAAAGTGTGGAGAAAAGGGTAGATGGCTTTCCCCATTGCAAAAATGATAATGAAGTGTTTGGGTGAAGCCATCCCCTAGCAGCTCAGCTTATCAGCCGACCACAGCTTTTGAAAAGGTAAAAACACAGTTCCTCACAAGTCCCTAAGGATTTTTCATTACTCCTAACAATACCTGGGATAAGAGATGACTTTTTTTGTCGTTCATTCTAATGAAAAGATGTATTAGAAGGCTAATTTCTTTTTTTTAAGCTACCATCGGTTGACACAATACCATAAAAATATAAAACTTGTGACCAAAAGCAAATCAACAAAGCATCTACTGTAAGATACGGACATAATACGTTATTCAGAACTGCAGTACAGGAACTATAGGTGGGAAACAACAATTCTGTCTCTGACCCTTTGGGTCTCATTTCTGCAGACATTTACACATGGTTGGCTGCATACACACACAGCCACAGTAAAGGCTTTTGAGGCAGTGGGATAAGGTCACAGCTTTGAGTCTCGGACTACTTTTAAGGCTGCTACAAACAAGGATGCTGGTATGCCAGAAGATGAAATCCACGCATTGAAAAGCTGGAAGATATTCTTACGCTTTCTTCCAAATTAGAAGTGCCTAAGAGATTATTTTCTACGGTGATAATTGTATGAGAAAGCGGCCCAAAAACTAATCAAGATTATGCCCAGAGGACTGACAAAACACACCGGTACTAATATGGAACCTTACAACTGCACGGTTATTAAAAAGAAGTGAAGAAAGCTTTTCATAATTAGAGGGATAAAATAGTGATATTTTTATTGGGAACCCACATTTCTACACGGTAACTAAAATGACAGGGCTGACAAAATGCAGGGAGCAGAGAAGTGTTATCAGGATGCAGCTGCAGGTGGGACAGGGCAGGCCTGAAGGAACCCTGCCCACAACCAGTAATCAGCTGCAATGCAGTTCTGAAGCCCTTCCAGAGCTGGGTAGGGCCTTTCTGTGAGCACTGACATCTTCACAGCAGCCTGAGGGAAGTGCTTCGGGCACTGCAGGTCCTGTCGGCAGCTGCTGGGTCTCAGCAGGGTTTCCCTGAGCTAAGAGAGCTGCTAGTTGTTCTTGGGGCACACCGCCACTACCCAGCCCTCCCAAGCCAGGCAGCCACTGCAGACCAGTGAGCGGGATTAAAGGCTGGAGCTGCAGCTGCCATCCAGAGACTGCTTAAGACAGTTCTTAGGTGAGCAACAACAGCCAGTTTACCTGCTTCCCAGCAGAAGTTGGTGACAGAAAGCAGCTGGCAAGCCTCTGAGAGATCCTATCCTTGTGCATAATTCTGCAGCATGACAGAGGGGTTATGCCAAGACACAAGATTTGCCTATAAGGTAGAAATCACTAAAATCTCTGTCTTAAACTGCAAAAAGATCTTTATAATTCCTTATGATGAAGTGATGCTATGATTGCATACTACATCAGTTGAACAGCTTGAAGCAAATACTTTAGTTTTAAAATATGAAACTGATTCTGTAGCTGCTTTGCAGTACTATACTATAGGTAGCACCCAAGGATGGCTCAGCTCACTCATGACCTCAACACTGGCAACTCAAAACTAGAAGGACACTGTAACATCTCCCTGGAGAATGAATGTTTTTGATTTTGCAAAGAGTAAAAAATCAGTCACTGAGTTACAACTGACTTAACTCCTCATCATTGTAAGAGCTGAAAACTACATGAAATAATACAAGTGAAAAAAACCAAACCACTTTAGGAGTTTGGGCAGCATCTCCTCTGTCCTGTTCCTCAAACCACAGCAGTGCTTGCCAACATGCACACTGCCACTGTGAGAGCACAGCTCCAGGTTACAGTCTCAGCCTGATGCTACGTATCTTCCGCCAAGCTGCCCCCCAGGGCTTCTGATGTGTCTGTTTAACTCTTAGCAAGCAAAGTCAACAATTTGCTGTATTTTTATTTCCCATTACAAATCAACGCTTTCAAATAAGGTAAGATACTTGAAACGCCTACAAAAGAATGTCTCAATGAGCCTTTCAGTGGAAAGCAAGCGTCAATTCAATTAAGTATCACAAGTCACACACCGGTAACCACCAAATCAATCTGCAATTTAAGTCAAAACAGAATCGGTAATTCCATCAGTTGGTACTTTTACAAGATAGCATAAATCTTATTTATAGGAAAAGCTAACAGTTATGGCCGCTCTTCTCAATGTCAAAAATAATTCCAATTTGGCAAAGTGGAGCTGATACACAATAGAAGATAAACTACCGTCTTGTTTGACAAAAAAAGATCTCTCAAGTCCTCGTCCTCTGGTGGAATATGTGAAGAGTTGCTTAAAATCAGAATAAAGTACAGAATGTACAACAGCACAACATTTTAAAAATGCATGTATCATTTTCAGGATGGAAGAGAAACAGAAGTTGATGCTGAGACACCCCTCTTCCCTCATTTAATTTCACAATCACAACCATTCAGTTTCTCCAAGGTGATGCTAATAGGGCATCCTCCATGTTTACAGCATGGTAATCTTTCAAATAACAACTCCGTAGTAACAAGTGTACATAAACATGGAAAAAGGACCATTACGCTCTATTTCCTTTATACATAATACAAGCACATGAAGGAAATAAAGGACATTTAATTATTATTTCAGACTGTTCTCCACTCATATTCTCAAGAATGGCTACCTACAAGCTATAGTTTTCCAAGGGTTTGCTGGAGTATAGCAACACTTTGAGAAGCTTCACTAAAACCATACATCTCTGCTACACATGAACCGTGCGAATGCAACAGTCGCTAACATCAAACAAGCCACAGAAATTCCCCTGACAAAGACCTTGACCTTTAGCTGTGCTGAACTGTTATGAAATGAACATTTAAAAACTGTCCTGAAATACAACAATACAGGAGGAACAAAAAAAAAAACAACCCTGCTAGAATAGAATAATCTTCATCAGGATCACTACAGCTAAACTTGAACATTTAGAATGTAAACACAGTTCCAATGGGTTTCATGACATGGCTGACATCTTGCACATCCTGGGACAGATGTCTTGTAGGTTCTGCACCCACACATCACAGGTCTGGGATTTAGAAGATGAAAGAAACCAACAGTGACTGGGGACATGGTTCCTCCCTAAGCTGTGTGAGTGTCTTCCATGGATAAGTGACCAGAAGAGCAAATAAACTAGCACTCCATCAGGACTGGCCATCGAGAGAAAGCAAGAAGCTGCCAGGCCCATCCTATGTTCCTCAGTGATGCGACCTAAGGAGACACAGGAGCGTGCTGCCTTCTGCAGACATACTACTGAAGTCCCAAGTTCTGACTACCAGCACGTGTACCTACACACACTGCAAAATGTGCAGCTCCCTCATCTGCTGAAGAAATGGTTTAATGATTTCATTGATCAAGAACAATGGATACTTGTTTAATAATATAGAGCTAGTGTTACATTGTACCAAAAAAAGAAGTAAACAACACACTACTACATTCCACCAGCTATACAAAATGTGGGCACATTTACCCACTTTCTTTCTTCATGTTCACAGTTGATGACCCATCAAGAAAATTATCAGCTCAATGTACAGTGTGTGTCTGCACATCAACGTGCACATAATGATTTTTACTACTGGGGGGCTATTCCATCAAATAAGAAATAAATAAGAAATCAACCATGCTTAGAAAGCAAATGTGATTAAAATTAACTGCAGAAAACAAACAAGCTGCTTAAGTACCTACACTGTTAAGGGAAAACAAAATAATACCTAACAAACAAGGACTTAAAACAACAGATAGGCAAACTTGAATTTCTAGCAAATGATTACAGTACACCCTTTCATGTTAACAAAACATCAGTCTTCAAGGACAACAGTTGGAGTCTTAGAAAGAAGAGATTTAGCTGCCAAGTTTGTAAACAAAACAACAAAACCCACAAATTACACGTCAGTTTCAGTTTACAGATCACCTAGGTCTTTCAGCATACCCAGACCGAGAACAATCCCTTATTTTAATAGGAACAGTAAGAAACCGTGCTAATCAAAATTACAAGAAAAATTAACGAGGTCACGAAACAGTACAGAACCACAGCGTTGCCCAACTCAATTCTGTACAGATAATCATCACATCTGCTTCCAATATTCTCATAACAACTGTAGTTCGACAGTGGCACTTCTCCCAGACACTCAACGTTTATTCTGCAAGTCCCTCTCCACTAGAATTTGAGCCTCGGCCATACGCAAAACTTCTCCCTGGAAGACATCCGAATGATAACTTCATCCCTCATTGTGTACCATGAAGCGATCGGTTGTGTAATTCAGAAATGGACTGGCTGACAACTGCTTGCAGTTTTGACTAAAAGCTGATTCCACAATTGAACATTTCAATTAGTCAGACTGCATCAGAGATTATTTTTCTGCAGATACAAGTTTTGCTGTATGTCCAAATCTACCTTCCCATAGAAGATTAAATATATTCTCTTATTCAGCAACTTAATCTATTCTATTTGAATTTTACCTCCAGTTTTATGATTAGACTTGCCTTCAAATAAGTGGATAAATAAAAAATAATGCAGGAAAAGACACTCTACTCATTTGGAAAGTCTAGAGCCAGGCACTCTGAAGAGTCCCCTAATAGAGCACATACAATGGTAAAGCCCAACTAAAAAAAGATGAAGAAATAAGCATTAAGTTCTTTAGAAATATCCAAACGCTATTGTTTCCTTAAGTCATCAAAGGAATTGGAATACAGCATTTTCTTAAGCATTGCAATACTCAGCAAACAGATAAAAACACAGCTCCCACATTTAGCAAATTCAGCTGCTACAAATTCTGTGTATGGTCAAACTCATGCTACGTAAATACAATGTGAAATCTGTCTGAATCATAGAATTACAGAATGGCCCGGCTTGGAAGGGCCTTCAAGGATCATGAAGCTCCAACCCTCCTAACACAGGCAGAACCACCAATCTCCACATTTAATATTAGGGCCCAGGGCCCCATCCAAATACTAAAACAAAACCGTGAATAGGGAAATAATAGGCTACCTAAATGAATGACAGTCCTGTGGCAGAGCAGCAGTGTCAGACTCTGTACGGGTGAGTGCCTGTTGCCAGCACAACAGAAGTCACCTCAGACTTCCGGTCTCTGCAGCCTTCAGTTCCAATTCCAAAGAGCTCAGACAGGTGTGGGTAGAAGAATCACTACCCACAATGTGCAAACACAGGATAATATTTACCTTCCTCAGATGACTCACAGTTCCTGTCTTTTTAGCTATTTCGGAGCAAGTTTTTGACTTAAGGTTACTCATTTGTCAATTGCTACAGCACGTTAAGATGCAATCCCACCTTCAGATAGGAAACCAAAACACTACTGCTTGAAAGTCAACAATTCAAACTGCATCAGTAGTCACTGAGTCACTGTCACTACACAGACCAAAGTGTGTTTTTTTTGTGGTGTTTTTTTTTAATATTGTTTTTTTGTGTGTGTGTTTTTTGTTTGTTTGTTTTTGGTTTTTCCCTAAAAGGATACTTTTCAGAAGCATCTGACTTGAGGAATAATGCCAAGGTGCACAAAAGTTTCAATGTGGTAAGAAGGTGTATGCATTACACAGGGAGCCGTCTAAAGAACAAGAGGTTCCAAAGATAATTAATCACAGAATACCCCTAGTTGGAAAGGATGCTCGAGGATCACTGAGTCCAAGTCCACACAATATCAAACCTAGTGTCTGAGAGCATTGCTTCTTCTACTCCAGCACTTGGGGCTGTGCGTACCACCCTGTGCAGCCCGTTCCATGCCCACTACCCCCTGGTGCAGGCCTTTTCCCACACCCCCAGCTGCCCCTCCCCTGGCACAGCTCCATGCCATTCCCTCAGGCCCTGTTGCTGTCACACAGCAGAGCTCAGCGCTGCCCCTCCGCTGTGAGGAGCTGCAGCCGCCATCAGGCCTCCCCTCAGCTCCTCTGCTCTGTGCTGAGCACACCCAGGGAGCTCAGCTGCTCCTCACAGGTCTTGACCTCCAGACTCTTCATTTCTGCACATCTCTTCTGGTAATAGCTTTATGCCCTTCTGATACTCTGACACCCAAGCTGCACACAGTGCTCAAGGTGAGGCTGTGCAGCAGAGAGCACAGATGGACAACCTCTTCCTTTGCCAGGCTGCTTGTGCTGGGCCCAGTGCACCGAAGGACATGGTTGGCCCCTTTGGCTGCAGGGCACACTGCTGGCTCACATTCATTTTGCTGTCAACCACAACCAAAATACAATTATTATTTTTTCTCAAGATTTGCAAAATGCCAGCAGTAAGGCATTTACACAGTCCCTACATATTCTGAGCCTTAACTGCAGAATCTCCATTGATCCACGGGACAGCTGCAGCTACACGAATGAAAAACAGTGGCATATATTCCTTAGGCCCACATGTGCTTAAACCCAGCTCTAAAGGGATAAACAAGCAGGAAATTCTCAATTTTTCTTTCCTTTTAGCAATTGCAGTACCCAAAACTAGTAGCCAACTGAGTTTTCAAAGCATCACTTAAGCACTATATTCCAGTCTATTCTTAGGGAATCAGCCTGGAATTTGCTTCTCCCATTCTGCCTCACAGCTTTCCTTCCAAACTATGTCATCCCAAACCACTACCTATCCTTAATCTGCTTTCTTCTATTCTCAGCTGACTTCACTTTAGTGGCCACGAACAGCAAACTTTCAGAAAATATTTTTCTATGTTGGAAATTGTTAAGTGGAGCACACGTAATTCAGATAATTAGAAAAATGAACCTATTAAAAACAAACAAACAAACAAAAAGCAACATACTAAGCTTCAAATTGCTTTCCTCAGAAGCCTGGAACTGTGACAGATTCTATGCATTTCTCATGGAAGCAAGAAAAGGCCAGTGTGCCCAAGAAGCCATTAACAGAAGGGAGCTGTTCAGGTGCAAGGGATCTAGAAAGATCACCTGGCCCAACTGCCTACTGCTTCAGGGCTGACCAGAACTCAAAGCACATTACTGAGGGCAGTGTCCAAATGCCTCTTTTGCACTGACAGCCATCTACCACCTCACTAAGAAGTCTCTCCCAGTGTCTGACCACTCCCACGGCATAGAAATGTTTCCCACTGCTCAGCCCGACCCTCCCCTGGCAGCACTGTGCAGTTCCCATTCTGCCATCAGTTCCCAGGATCAGAGCCCAACACCTCCCTCTGCCTCCCCTCCTCAGAAGCTGCAGAAAGCAGTGAGGTCACCTCTCGGCCTCCTCTCCTCCAGGCTGGGCAGCCCAGTGCCCTCAGCCTCTCCTCACAGATAATGCCTTCCAGCCCTGTTACATGCTTTGCTGCCCCTCTCTGGATGCTTCTAAGGATCCTGGTGTCCTTTTTATAACATGGAGTCCAGAACTGCACACAACACTCAAGTTAAGACTGCAACACTCGATACTGTGGAAGAATCGCCTCCTCTGACCAGCTGGCTACGCTGGGTCAGATGGGTTTTGGGGTTTAATTCACCCCAAAATGTGGCTTGCCCCCTTGGCTGGCAGGGCATGCTGCTGACTCACGAAATGAAATATGTCTTAGAGTTAGTTATGTAACTATGTTAGTAGCTTCAGCTGAAAACTCAAAGACAACTGCAAGACAAGGAGGTAAAGCAGATACTGGGAACAAAAAGTTTCAGCTTGATAAAGCTGTTGCAAATTGCATTAGCAGCTGAAAACAGGGTATTTCAACAGGGAAATGCCAGTCCACTGTTGATGTATCAGCAGTACCAACTCTGGTTACTGCATTCCCCCCCGCTGATGGGATGCACTGAAAGCAGGCAGCCTCTTAGCTAGCACACACTCCACGGGCTGTGCATGGGCATACAGGTGAGGAGAGAAATAAGATAGAAAATAATTTACAAAAAGAACCTCAAAGGACATAAAAGGACATATCCTATAATCGGATAGGCAATACACCAGATTTAAAAACTAATATTTTAATTTATGGAATCCCCAAACAGGATGAGCATGTTTCTTGATATAAAGTTTAGAACGCCTTAAGTTAAGAAATCTTTACCAGGCTTTTGTTCTTCACTGCTATCTGGCAGTCATGATATATTCATAAACCTTAGTTTTACTTCCTGAGCTTTTTACATTTGTTGCTCTTAAGAGCGACCAGAACAGGAAGTTAAGTAAGATGTCGAGCTGGACTTCTGCTTCATAAGAAAGAGACCCACCACGCTAAAATACGTCTGCTCAACAAGTTACAACTTCAGTACCAACACGGTTTACCATCTCTGATGCTGAGTACCACTCTAGCTAAACAGCACCTTTTCTCCAATGACAACACAAATAATTCAGACACAGACCAACACAGAGTAACCCAGAAAACACAACACCTACTAACCCAGGCTAAGTCTGACAACTGCCTGCACGAGGGTTCTGCCTGTGAGGTACAGGCAACTGTTCCTAGTACTAGGGAAATTATATAAAGCTTTCATCCAAACAATTCTGCTTTGCTCCTTATTATATTGGTGAGTCCCCCGAAAAGTTGTAAGAAAACTAACACAGACAAGCAGGAACTTGTATTGAAACAAGGTGGTCACCATCTTTCAGAATTAGGCCTGCTGTAACTAGTATGCTAATGGCTAATACTTTTCACAGAGTCTGTGGCTGTTTCACAGGCCAACCATCTACAAGCTACAACTTACAGAGAATGAGAAAGGTTATGTGCTCATGTGGAAGACAAATACGAATTTGATGGTCAACTTCATTATAAACAAAGCATGTACTTTTCAGTAACTTGAAACAGACAATGATGTGTTGCTCTACAAATTAATGTCAGCTTCATTATGCTCTCCCATTTAATGTATACACTTAAGACTCCAAAACATAAGACATAACTTCACAAGGAAGTGGCACACTATAAATGCAACTAGTTTTGTGCAATTAAAAACTCCTTAATTCTATTGTAAAATATATCCCACTGCTTCAAATTCTTTGCTAAATTTCTTGTGCTTTCCAAATCAGAAACTCCTACAAGAGAAAGGCAGCAGTAGGCAGGGAGAAAAACAACGCTCCAGGAAGTCTGAGAGAGGAATCCAGGGGACATAAAAGTGAAGAGCACCAGCAGCAACAGCCCTGACAGGACGAAGGACTGTGGCATAGAATTTTCCCCTTATTCCCTCTTGTCTCAAAACCAGCTGGGGCTCACCATCAAGGGAAGGTAGTTGATGATACAACAGCTAAGAGACTTTGGAGCAGTTAGCTGGACAGCATCCATATGCCTGCAAGCAAGATCAAGCACCCTCTCTGTGACACTGGAAAAATGTTCTTTCCTTTTACAGCCTGATGTGGTCTCTTGCATTCCATCTGAGCCAAATGGCTATCTTACCATCTGCTAACAAGCCCAGATTTTTTCCCCTGTGCTTTCAGTACAAGAAGGGTAACCATCACTCAAGGATACGACATTTCCAAGCTGATTCTGAACAGGCTCCTCTTTTCAAGACTACTGCAGGTGTAGGATTTAGTTGTGTGGGTTTTTTTTTTATTCCCCCCAACCTCAAAATCGATTCAACAAAGTCTTTTAGACAGCACTACTGCTACCTATTCCTTCCCAGATACAGCCAAAACTTTCATCTTTGATTCATCTAAAACACTGCACTTGAACTAAGCACAGGTTTCAAAAGCATTTCCTGCAGTTAAGCACTATGTAGTCAGATGAAGACCATAAGCAGAAACAGTAAGGTTTTGTTTTTCTTTTATTACTGAGTACATTCACACATACATTATTACGGTAAGCTGCTGCAGATCATTTCTTTATAGCATCATTAAGAAAGAGGCAATGCTACTGTCTTTATGTTATACTGAACCTCAAGAAAGGTTTTCTTTTAGTTTGGGTTTCCTTTGTTGTTGTTGTTTTTTCTCTTTTCACCCCAGAGATAATAAAAAAAATAGAAGCAGCTCAGAATATTCCGGCCAAAAAACTCACTCCGCACATACAACACATCAAGCTTCTCTACCTCTAAATACAGCTAGAAAACTTAAAACATTAAGAATGTTTAACACTGAATTTTTGAAGCAAAAGAACTCTTTACGAGCTGCCACGACTTCCTGGCAGCATACTTGCTTCTCAGTGACTCCTCCTCCACACACTGCAAGCACACTGAAGGTACATTCTGCAGAGGCAGAAATGTTTCCCAAGAGCACAAGCGGCTTTAAAGTTAAATGCATGTACGGCTTTTTAGCACGTCCTCCTAAAACATACTTAAGGGACGCTGTGGCTGTTCAGGGCAGACCCAAAAACGTGAAGTTAATCAAAGGATAGGAAACATTTCTTTTTCTTTTTTTTTCTTTTTAATGAAAACATTAAGTTGCTTTAGCAAGCACGTTTCTTTAAAGTATTCCAGAGCCTGTTTCTTGTATGCTTCTCACTACAAAGCCAGGCTGTATTGTGATTACAACCATACAGGGTTCAGCCATACAAAACAACTCTAATGTTTTTACATCATATGTAAAGAACAAGGACTCATGCAGCCTTAAAAACTAAAATCATTACTAAATCTACTTTAAAGATAATGAAAAAGTAGCAGACTTGCTTAATGCTCCAAACTGCAACTGTACACTGACTTTTTTATTCTTTAATTTTTATTTATTTTTAAACTTTGTGTGTGTGTGTGTGTGTTTTTAAGTGTTAATTGCTTTTTATAAAGAATTTTCCAAGTCAGACCCTGTTCCGTGCTGGAAGAGCGATGTTCCTCACACAGCATCACAAATGCAAGTGCCAAGCAGAATTAGGAAAGTAGTCAAGTGGAAAGACATGATAGATACATTTATTAATCTTCCACATGTTGAATTTACACCTATGCAGTCACTCTGTTCACCATTAAGGTTGTCCAAAAAATGAATGAACTAGCTGTTACACTCTCTCATTTAAGCAGGTGGATTTGAGTCAGATTCTCATATTGTAAAACTTTGGCTCCATGAGTACACTAAACTGTTTAAATACCCCAAACTGAAATAATAACATGTCATTTTTCATCCTAAAGCATTTCTCTTTTGGAGTGACAGACTTTATGCCACAACGCTATAAAACTGACTGCCAATTTGGGGTAGCTCTAAGCTCAGGCTGCAAATGCTGCTTAGACCTGGCCCAAGTCCCAGACATGGGATGATCCCCTTACATCTCCTACTTTCCTCCCAGTTTCTCAGAAAACAGTGTCATAAGTATTCAGAGCATCAAGACAAAATGTCAATCTTCAGTACCCCAACAGCCTGGCAAATCCAGCAACAATACAGACCTGCCTGTTACTCTGCGCCCAATAAAGTATTCTATCGAAAACTGGATCGCTCAGCCTTCAGATAAGATATATAGCCTTGCTCACAATAGAAGTTTTGTTTTCAATAAAGTGTTTGCAGAATCAAGACCTCAACTTTCATTTTTTCTTTCCCTACAGCTGGTTTCATAAAATTCAAAATATTCTTACACTTTCACCTAGGGTTGCAATAGCAAAACACTTCCATCCATTTGTGCTTTCGACCCATTTTCCCAGTACTGCAGATGGGAAAAATGTAAGAATTTAAATCACGATGCTACAATCTGATGCCAAATTCTTTCAAGTCTTCTCAGGGTCAGCCAAGTCCTGGAAGAAGTTCTTGCTTCTTAAATGACATAATCCTTCCCCCTGCCCCACACCGCTCTGAAGCAGGAATCTTGTAAGTTTTGCTTTTAAAAGGAGACGCAGTTCCAGCACTAAATCTTGTTCAGGAAAGATAACTGGATGGAGAGAGAACAACTTCTTTGCCACATTTCAGACATTAAAATGAATTTCAGATAAGTATTTAATTTATCTATGTATTAAACGCACAGAAAAAGGAAGTTAAGATTTGTACTTAAAATCCAAATTAATACTTCAAAGGCATGGCTATGCCTTTCCTGAGCTGCAGGCTAATAAGAATATGAAAGGTGCTACATTTTGTCGCAAATCTATATACTGAACAAGTGGAAGCGGTTATGAGTTACATAAATGGGTGATGTAGCTATTTTCAAATTAAACAAAACATCACCCACATAATACAGCTCCTTCCAATGACTGGGAATACACAACAACTAGCTCTCAAAAACTACAAGCAGCAAAAGCACTTACAGGTACTTGAAGCATTCTTTGGGCTTTGTTCCCTTCCTCACTGTCCTCGCTTCTGAAAATGTGATTCTGAATCTCTCCGGTGCCATAAGCTCTTGTACTGTGTCGTTTATTGTGTATCCTTTTGTTACCCCTTCCCCCCATTTCTGAAAGGGAAGCTATCAAAATGCTTATTCCTACAAAGAAAAACGTTCCTGGAGGCAGCACACTAACAGCTCATAGAGCAACGCTGTGCAGAATTTACAGCTTCCAACAGCTAATAGTTATGAAGTGTTTTTCTAGTTCTGTTCACCACTGCACGGAGTTCACCTTCAAAAAGTTAACTGAGAAGCAATATCCTCAATGTACACTGCTTGGAATAAAACAGCTGAACAAAATCCTTGTGTTGTCTGCATGTGCACATTACATCAGAAGACTAATGCTTATCAACAAAGAAAAAAATGGTAGATAACCCACATTTAAAATGGAAACGTTGCAAAAAAAAATGGAGCTTTGTAATTTCTTAGAAAACAGATTTACACATTTCTTAAACAAACACCGTTACAGGCAAACCCTTATTATCAAATTCAGAGATTCCTTGAAGGAACAAAACATTGCATCAAGATTTTGTTCAACAACTGCAAAGGAAAGTCCAAATGACTCACAACAGTGAGACTCTGATGAAAGCTTTGGAAGCAAAGGCAGCAACACAGCTACCCAACTGGTGGCTGGAGGAAGCACTTTACTTCACTCAGAAGCGGTGTCTGAGAACAGGAATGTTCTTCAGGAAGTTCTAAAATCAGCTTTTAAGCAATACCAAGCCTGTTGTGAGGCGAAACACAAATTCGTGATCTGCTGTAGTCTGTGGTTACTTACTATGATAGTAAGTTACTTGGATTTTGAGGTAGCAGAAGTCTTCCACACATTCAGTGAGTGATTCTTACACTGAGGGGGTTCACTACATCAGGAATCATCACTTGCATCACTGAGCAGGATATTCTCCACGAGACATAAGGTTTCACAACAGCAAGTCTGCTGACATTGTACTGCTCTTGGCTACCAAGTGAAAGTGTCACTGAATGGGCTTGTTAACTGATTGCAGAACACCACACCATAGGGAATGGGCTAGGACAATGGCATTACCTTAACTGCCAAGAAACTGTACACTAAGGTCAAAGCACTAAGGAATAAAGCACTCTGTTTTCCTGAGTTGTCCAAATTCACTTTATCAAAAGGATGAACTCTAGACAACACATTTCAACACACTTTTTACTATACTATGACCTTGAATTTTAGAAGAGCGCCCTGCATCCTTTAATCATCCCTTTTTCTGGATTTTCCGCAACACTCAGTCCAACTCATTGACAAGACTGAAATGAAGCTGCTTAAGCCTTTCACTTTCAGAGCAGAAAGCGTATCCTTATTCACTTCTTTCCTCCTTTTGTTATTGTTTTCCAGTCTAACAGGTTTGTAGTTTTTTTTCTAACCACTATTCTGATTACTTTCAGGAAAAAAACATTTCTTACATCTCAGTTATTTCAAGCAATCCAACAAACTTCAAGAGAAGAAAAGCAGGGGCTTAACTTAAAAATTCATGATGATACAAAGAAAAATATGAGCCCCGTTGGGAACCTGGTGACTCCCAGCAGTTCTTATCTATTGCTCTGTATTCATACTTGCTAATTTCTTCTCATCAAAAGGCGAACACGTGCCCTGTTCTTGTAGAGAACAGCACACAGCTCCTCATTGAGCTTGCTACATTCTTCACATGCATTCCATAAGAACTACAAACTTGTCTAATTAATTGGTCATGCCCTTTACATGAAAGTTTATGGTTTGTTTCTCGCTCTATTCCAGTATGTACTCATACAGACTGCTACACCGCTTACATCACAGTTTCTGAAACAGAACTGTATCATTCTTGTCCAAATCAGCAGACTTTTTGATTACTAAAAAAAAACCCACACTGGAAAACATTCTGGTAAAAGCATCCCTCTGTTCTGCTCTAAAATGCCCACTTTTAGGGAAAGAAAATACACAGAAGGTATAGCCTTCCATGAGAGGATTTGGTAAAATTCCTTGTTATCGTGTTAAGAGACAATGAAAAAGAAAACAGAAAGAGAGGACTGCAGACCTAAAATAGGTTTCCTTTGCAAGACAAAGCCATTTTAACACTACAGAAAGAAGAGGGCTGACGATTATATGCAATAAATGAATGACTTCATGTATGAATCCAGTATTTCAAAACAGGTCTGTCTGGTACTGCTTTATGAAGTATCAGATCTAGCCCAAATTTAAATAAGCAGGGCTGAGCAGCCACTCCTGAATCATGAGTAGGAGCACACAAGCTATACCAGTCCTTAATCCCCATGCCCTGATGTCTGCATTTGTCTCAAGAAGGAATTCTATTGCCTGGTTCAGAATAAGTAAATTCAAAAACAATGCAAGTCAGCCATCTGCCTAATCACAGCTGTTAAGATGGATCCTGTCTTCCTGGCAAAAGGGTACCTGAAACTACGAGCTTCAAACTTCTGGTTAGCAGTTTGCACGTTCTAGTGTACTTTAATTGGTGGCTCACATAATAGAGCCCTCACCTAGATGCAGAACTGGAACCCCACACTACAGGCTACTCAGACCTCAGCTTCTTTCAAGCAAGCCTTGTAAGCTACTTGTGAGAAGGCATGCTCTCTAATGGGGAGGTAAACTGCTTACCTGGCTTTGCTCTATGAAGGCTGAAACAGCCCAGAGACTGCCTTGGAAGCAAAAACAGCACACGGACACATTATTTTCAGGCACAAGAAACCAACCTGGGCTAAGCAGAACTTTTTCCCAGCCCATCCGCAACGCCAGGACAGGAGCTGGGAATGCAAAGGAGGGAAGCACGCAGACACATTTTCAAACCACGGAATGGGAGGTTGAGCAAAACAACACATGGCAAAGGGAAGAAGAAACTCCTGAGAAAGACTTCTGGGACTTTCCGCACTATAGCATTAAATTCAAAAGTGCAAGCGCCAAAATGTAAAACAGAGTAATCACAAAAGCAAGCTGTTCTCCAGGCTGACTGCCTCCGATGCTCATCTTACTGTAATGAGTTTTAAACATGTCATGACACGTTACTGGGAACTCGGCCATGCTCCTCTCACTTGCTATTTGCCACAACCCAGAAGCTAACTCCAAAGTTTTTAAACTTTGTGCCTTTTAAGATCACGTTTTTCTCCCCCAATAATTTGTAAGCTCTAATTAGCTCACAATCTGCAATCTGTTGAAATTTCACAGCAATAAATTTTACTTTAAAATGGTGTAATACCTGCCTAGAAATGTTTACTTTTTCCCCTCCCTGCTTTTTAAGCCGCAACTAGAAAACCTGAACACATTATAGGTTTGTGACTTCCATTAGAAACTGAAGCCCCTGACTCTGTGATGTCAGGATACAACAACAACTATTAAACTGAACACTCCACCTTCAAAGACAACTTTACTCAATTAAGTGCAATGCCATCCTAAACTAGCCTGAATAATTTAATACGCAATTCGTGGAAAAAAAGAAATTAAGGGTTGTTTTTTTTTTTTATTGCTGTTTTTGCCCTTTGAAATGAAGAAACAACTAAGGTTTTCCAGTAAGCATTTATTTGCAAACTATGTTAATGTGAAAAATGTAGCTGATTGTTGCCAATGTAACAAAATGCAGAATTCACCTATCCCTGTTCAGCCCTACTGCTGCAAAGTTACAATCATGGAACCCTGAATAATTTTTACTACGATTAGAAAATACTGTATTAGAATGCACTGAAATGTAGCAATTATTGCGCTGTATTTGGATGCATTAAGTGCAGCAAAGCACTGACAGTCAACAACGTTGAGAAACCCATGCCAATCCCTTTACAGTTTACGGTACTGAAGCCACATTCAAGCACAGGGAAGCTGTCAGGAAGAACACCATTTGTAAATCTTCAATAAACTAATTTACACCACTTTAAAAATGACATATTAAAGTAAAAACAATTGTTTCAATTTCTTCTTGGCACATAGACACAAACATGCATCATTCCCAGGCACTTTTAAATAAAAACCTCATTATGCGAGTGCTGAACACGTCACCAGCACTTCAAACCTATTTCCTTCAATACCTCCTCATGCACCGCATCACCTTTTTAAAGAGCAGAATCGTTTTGATGGCTCCCCTCTCCCTTCCAATGAGGTTCTCCTCAAGGAGCCGTAAGTGCACTAAAAATAGCCACCTACCTACACACTGCCCTTTTGCCCATTAATTTTTTGTCTCTGCTGAGGAAAGCAAATTTTGACTGATGAATGCTTCCTGTAAATGAATTAGATTAATAAAACATTACTAGTAACAAGACACTGTTACCTTCCAAACTTCACACAATTCTTATTGTTTGACAAACCGAAGGGAAAAAAAAATCCCTTTCAATACACTTAGTGCACCAAAATTAATGTAAGGTTAAAATAAGAGACTTCTAAACAGAAAGGCTCAGATGCCTTGACTCCATCAAGTTATACCAAAAATAAGACAGAATTAGTCGCATAAGAAAACCACATCAGACACCACAAGCGTCCCCCAAATTACTTTTTAACTGCGTGCATCTTTCTGCTAACCCCAGTAATGTTTGAATGCTGGCTGACTCTTTCTATTATCCAACTTCAAGGCAGCTTTGCCTCCTTAGAAGAAACAGGGAGACACTTCCAAGCCACCCTTGAGACAGCATGGGAACAAGCACAAATTCACACCTCAAACAGTTTTCAGAGATGACTGGAAAAACAAAATAAACAAAAACAAACTGAAGCAGCAGAATCCATGTTTCTAAATCTGAAGGAGATGGAAGGAAACCAAAACAGTTCCTGACAGAAGTTGCCGTTCACTGAAGGAGAGAAGGAAGAAGAAAAAAAGAAAGAAAGAAATGAGGCAGGCAGAGTCTCTGACCTTTCAGAATGTTCAGAACCTCCCTGTTCTGGCTTCAAGTGGTCCAGGAAATGAACAGTTACAACAGAGAAAAGGTACATCACCCAAGCCTTACGCATGAAGGACCCTGGGCTAGTGAAATAACCAGTTCTCCCATACAGAGACAGATTTATATCTCACCTCACCAAGAAGCCAAAGGGCATACTGACACTGCTGAGAGCACTGCCCCGAAGAGGCCCAGCACAACCAGCTGTGCCTATCACAGCTACAGGACAAAAAAGGAAGTTCCTTTCCTTAACAAGGAAACTTCTTGGCTATCCAGAGTGTTCGGTACTTCTTCTATTTTGTCCAGTAAAAATATAGCGCGTATCACTGAAAACTTACAGATAGGCAAATCCCTTCCATCTAACAAGGAACTAGATCCCTAGGGAGCACTAACACCATTAGACAAAACCTCAGAGTTTCCAAACTCCCTTCTGTTTTAAGCTCCCAATTTGTCATCAGAAATGCTGGCTTCTTTATCTGTCTTGCAATCTGCACTTTAAGTTCTAGCATCTGTACAATTGACAATATTGTTTTCTGATGCTATAATCATCCAGACAGTACTAAGTTTCCTTTATTTCGTTAAATTCAGACTTGCAGCTTGTGGAAAGGTTCTTGCATCCTATAAAACTACTGGTGGGAGTAGGTAGTAAAGCCAACATGCAAATAGAATAAGAAATGTACAACAAACTAGAGAAGAAGAGTTACATTCCTTTCCTGAGTCAATATTACAGTCACATGACAAACAGCTGTGTTTTTAGGGTATTATCAGTAAACAGTATCACAATTATCATTTAAAATGGAATCCTCCTCCCCCCACCATTGCATGAAGGGTTGTAAAGCCTCTCTGAGCAGTGCCACAGAAGTAGCTATGCTTAGGATTCCCACTCATTTCCAGGCAGCATCAACCAACCACACAAAAGCATCTCTGGGCTCATCAGAAGAAAGATGTCTCTTGCCATTATAACACAAATTTTACCAGCTGACTAAAATAGCACCAGTGAAATTCCACAACACTCCAGCCTTATCAACCCTGCCATGGTACCAGACCTTACTCAAGTACCAGCACATTACTTGAGAGAACTCTAGTCAAAACAAACTGAAAACTGATACATTTTGAATGGGACGATGCCAACTTTCATTGTTTTGTTACATATGTACATAAAGTTATATTGAGAATGAAGCTTGTAATACAAATAGTAGCTATTTCATATCCACACAAAATCTATCCTGATTAAAATCAATGCAATTCCACCTCATTACATGGGTTTCTGTTCTCTGTATTTTACGAAATGAGAACTCTTCTGGCCCAAGGGCTGTGCATCAAGCTATATTCTTCTTCCCCAAATTAGATGTTAATTCTTTGATTACCAGTTTTGCATGGAATGGGAAATTCTGCCCATTCAAAGACATACTTCACATTCAAGAGAAGCCAGCAACTGATACCACCTCCTAGATGTGACAGCAGCTTTTGGTTCCTGCTGAGCTCTGACTTCTGCAATAGGTGGCAGCCATTGTGCAGGAGGTAACAACCACCCGCTGCCAGGCCCACAGGAGACCTCACACAACCTTCTGGAGGAATCTACTCCAGGCTGAATGCACTTCTTTAAGCCCTCTGGTACAAACATCACGACTGTCTTAACTGCTCCCAGTGGGAAAAGAGTAGCTTTTCCTCTCCCTTTTCCTTTGCTCTTGCAGCAGTCTCTCCTCTGTATTCTCATTCCCAGAGAAAAACAGTTTGAGTTCATCTCTCTGTTCTTGTGGGTTATCATTTTTAAACTCACGTTCCTCCTCAGTCCTTTCAGTGTTTACTGTACTTCCATAAGTACGGTACTCCACAAGAGATCCTAACATCTCTGAATACAGCACTACTAGGACTTCACTACGACTTCTACACAGGCACTCACACAGCCTGGAACAATGTCTGCTTCCTTCTGGCCCTTAACAACACACTGCTCATCCAAATGGTTTATTACATACTGCAAGTGCGTTTCTACTTCACATAAATACAAAACCTTTACCAAGGAGCAATCACCATAATTTCACAGTGAAGTATTCTCATGACAGTTTTCACAGTGTCACTCAGCAACTGAGGCTGGCCAGGCCCTCTGGGTCCACCCGCTCCACCCCCTGCCCAGCAAGACCACCAGGGCAGGGTGCCCAGGGCCATGTTCAGGTGACTTCTGCAGATCTCCAGGGTGGAGACCCCAAAACCTCTCAGGGAGGCCTGTAGCAGTGTTTATTCACCTGCACAGCACAGAAATACTGCCTGCTGCTCAGAGAGAACCTCCTGTGCTCCAGTTTATGCCCACTGGTTCTCATCCTGGCACTGGGCACAGAACAACTTGTTGAGAACATGCTTTCTTAGCCTAGGCAGATCTCAGGCAGATCACACAAGCACATGCCAAAAGCATTTCTCAAGACAAACAATGTCTACTACTCCCATATTCAGATCTTCTTCTTCATCACAAGATACCTGATTCCTTTAACATGGCTTTGTTTTGCACTAAATTGCCCTCAGAATAAATTTCAAGAACTATACCTAAGTCAAATTCAGCCTACAGTATAGCTTTAGTTTCTCCGAGCTCTTAACCAAGTGACTTTGGTGCCTGCAACACAATCAGCACTACAAGCCTGAAAGAAACTGAGGAAAAGATTTGCTAAGTGCTTGGGGAAAAAAAAAGCAGATGCTACACACTCTAGGATCCATCATTCTTCATGCAGAAGAATAAAGGTCATAGAGAAATTAATCATATGTTTAAAAAGAGAAAAGGGGTATTAACAACAAATCTGACAGAACCACATAAGATTCAAACTTTCTTAAGCATAAGCTCGCCTTTTTTTCCCCCATCTTTAATTTTCAGAAGTACTGTGCAGGATCTGCATTGACTCAGTCTGAATCACAGAATCACAGTGGTTGGAAGGGACCTCAAGAGACACCGAGTCTAACACCCTGCTAAAGCAGGTACCCTACAACACAGGTGTCCTGACAGGTCTTGAGTATTGCCACTGAAAGACACTCCACAACCTCTCTGGGCAGCCTGTTCCAGTGCTCCATCACCATTACTGCAAAGAAGTTCTTCCTCATGCTAGTACAGAACTCTCTATGTTCAAGTTTTAAGCCACATCACCTTGTGCTATTGCTACACACCACCGAGAAGAGCCTGGCCTCATCCATTTGCCTCCCACCTCCTTTCAGATATGTATGAACATTTAGCAGATCCCCCCTCAGTCTTCTTTTCCCCAGGCTGAACAAGCCTGGGTAATTCTAGATAACATAACTACGTATCTTGGACAAAATTAACTCCATATAAACTAATAAAAGTGTTCATCCTGGGGGGGGGGGGGGGGAAGCAATTTTGCATAACATCTCTCCACCAAGCTCATAAAATACAGCCTGGCTCTATTTGCATGCTAAATACTGGAGAAGGATGCCTGCACTCTTCCTTACAGAAGAATTACTTTGAAAGGCATTTTTGCTGTAGTCACATACTCATTAGTCACCAGACTTGTACTCATTAGTCTGTTATGACTGACAGTTCCATTATTTTCAAGTTTGTTTTGCTATTGCTACAACTGAAAATCTAACTTATTTCAGCATCTTTCTTCAAATTATGATACTCCTATGGTGCTTTGACGTTAAATACTCACAAAATCACCAGCTGATCTGCCATCCTAATCCCAACCACTTCAGATTGTTTTCAGGAACTAATCGTTTACAAGGATATCTCTCTCCACCAGTCTGCACTAACACAGAAAGAAAAACAGCAGCTTCTTCAAGGTAATGAGGTGCTTTTGTATACTCCACCAAACCAAGCAAATCTGTATCGCAAGGTCTTTGTCAGTAATGTAAAAGATCACAAGCAGACAGCTGCATGAAGTCTCCTGCCTTCAAAAGCAACACTTAAGCTTGTTTTAGAGTCAGTCCAGACAGGATCAGGAGAGGGATCGTTCTCTACAGTGATCTCTATCCACTGACTACAAAGGCAGCCTAAGCAGGTGGTGAGCCAGATTCCAAGCTTGCTGGTAACAAAATGAAACTAAAACAGATTTACTCCCTGCATCCAGCTGAGCTTACTTCCCATTTCTTGTGATCCTTCTGATTGGAACCAACCAGGGATCAATTAAACACGTGCAGTAAACTAAACCCAAATTTGCCTCTTCCTATATTCATCTGCAGCACATTCACATACTCTGCTTCAAACTGCATCTTATTATTCTCATCTAAGGCAGCTCTAAATTGCCATTAGTAAATCAGGATGCAGCACTTGAAACCTGAAGTAGAACAGACACCAACAATCTGCACTTAAAACAATCAAAAATGATTTAGAAAGTGCTCAGACACGCACAACTTTGGCAGCAGAAAACAAACATTAAACACAAAGAAATCATCATCTTGTATCATATCTCACCATAGACACTGCCGCTATTATCTTCAGCAGAAGACAGATGTCAAAGCAGAACCACCACTCCTTCGTGTACAAGTTCACCTACATGACCTGAATGTCAGGCACGATGAGTACAGGAACACAGAAGTAGCCCAGCAAGGCTCCTAGAACTTCCTACTATGCAGGTAAAGTGAAGAAGGGAAAACAAATACTTGATGGCTGTTCTGTCAGCTGCTTCCCCTTTAACAACTTCAGGAATTAAAAAGATTGCCTTTACTTCCATGTAATAGTCTAAAATAAAGCAACATTTTTCATGCACAATAAATAAATAAATAAAATTAACTGACTTTCAGGAAGAAAAATAATACAAGAAAGTTTTAATTTATAGCTTTGAGAGATTAATAAGAAAATTATCTGAAAGCATTCACATTTCTGAACATCCTTCTGCCCAGCTGACCTGACTAAAGTAAACTTCACTATTTGGCACCTTACAACTGCAATCTTGTCCATGGACATCAAGCAGCCGGCAGAACAATCTTAGCAGAAAACTTTGCTTTGTCCAAGGTTAAGGGAAGGGAGGTACAACAACCCATACAAAGTCACAGACACAATACACAGATATGTGCCCACATGCTGTCTCTATAAAAAAGGCCTCCCTGCTGACCACAGATCTCAAAAGGTTTTTGAGCAGCTAGCACTTAAAGTTTTTTATTAACTCTATAAATACGGTTTCTGTAACTAAGTTCCTGATTCTATCTCTCACCTCTGGGAAGACCACAAAAGAGTAATGGAAAGTATTCAAAGTTATCAAATCCTGAGCAGATATTCAGTTTCTGGCCAACAGTTTTCACTATTGGTAATACTTTTCAGGTTGCTCTGATTTCTGCACTACTCTGTACGATCTGGCAACTCCTTTTTTATCTTCCGCTTTTAATTCCTCCTCATATTGCACCTCAGATAATGACTTTGACATCCACTTCTCATACCCGCGCACAAACCTTTCTCAGTATCTGGGATGGGTATACCCACTAAGAATTTGATCCGAGCTAGGAATTTCATATGGAAAGACCATTTGCTTTAAACAAAGATGACTATAAATGGTGAAGTACTCTACTCAGATTTCAGATTGTCGGAGAACTTCTAGGCAGGCTTTAAAAGGTTAAGAGCACAAGAGCACACGAAATGGGTATTCCAAAGACACCAACTTGGCTTCTCTCTGAAGAGACTGCGACTGACTGCAAGAATGAACGCTGGCAGTTTTTTCAGACCACATTTACGATATCAATGAAATGACAGCTTCTTGTTGATGCTGCAAACTTTGGTCTCACAGATTTGCTCTGTTACGCGGACATTACAAGGACCCAAAATATTCTAGCTGTTTTTCCAGTGGTTCTCCTATTAACAAGATTTCAAAATATCCACCGCAGGCAATTGTAATCTTAAATCCAAATTCTAATTCAGAAAGATTAAAATTTGGAAGCAATACTGATGCTAACAGGAAACCAGAAGTATCTTTTGGGTTCCCAACAAGAGGCCAAAGCACCAGTAGCACTTAAGCAGCCTTCTCCCTGGCCTGGTGACAACACTGCTCCTGCAGCAGCACGCTCTGAGAAGATCAAATTCCAACACACGTCACTGTCAACATCTCGGCACCGAGATCAATGAAACTGACTTTGCAGGAACTTTTCTCTGAATGAATATCAGAGCTGACAAAGGCCTATCCGTAGATGTCCACCTCTAAAACACCAGTCCAGTTTCCCACTCTAACCCAAATGCATTAAATCACAGACTTCTGCTATTGTATACATAACACACAGACATTAAACTGAAGATAAGCTGAATCCTGACATATTATTTGGCCCTGGTTAATAGCATGTGGCTTCCCAATATTTCCTTCCTTGATGTCGCCATATTATATTGACACATACCACCATACCACCCAAAGCCACCTGTCTTTACATGACTGTTCCAGGAGATATTTCTGCTTCCCTGGAAAGAGAAACTCTGAACTGCAAGACCTTTGCATCCCATCTTAGATTAAATGAGAGCAATTCAAATTGCAAGGTGTAACCAGTTCCAAAGACAGTCCTAGGGGACACCCAATGTAAAGGATTAGTTACTAGGCAACTATTTTACTGCCAAAACATAATGGTCTTGAAACCACCGCAGCATAAAAGCCTTCACAGATGTGTCTGCAATCACCTCAGGTAGCTGCATTAAACTGACAAGATGTGAACAAGATTTCTGAGCATTTTGTACGTGGCTTAGTTTTGAAGAGACAAAAAGATGTTTCAAGTCAGTAACACAGTTTAGAAACACAGTTTTCTGAGTCCCTTGAAAGACCTGTTTCATTATTACAAAGCAGGTATCATTAATATAAATAAAAAATGATTGACCTATTAGTAGATCTGCATCACTACAGAATACAGATACTTCCTCTGTGTTACTTTCTTCCTTGTTTCCACTCCAGTAGCTTGAAATTAACAGATATATCAATTTCTTTCCTGACTGGTCTACAGCACAGCCAGTCCCGACGCCAACAGGAAAAAGGAAGGGAAAAAGATAACCCCCCAACATCTACCTCCTTTTTGATATCAGAACAGGCTGTAAAATTCTCTCCTTCTGCAATGTCTTTTCCCTCTGCAACGCAATTAAACTTTCAATCTTTAATTTCACAATCTACAATCTGATTGCAGAAAGAGAAAGGTTGTGGTGACCTATAGGACAGCAAAAGGATAGTTGAGACACCTGGCTAATGTATCAAGAACAGGGTAAAGGTTACAAAGAAAAGGCTTTGTGAAACGAGGAAACTGTAGCCAGGTAAGAGAAAAGATTAACATGATATCACCAGAGGGAGAAACGTGGGGTCATGGGTACCAAAAGTAATGCTTGTGAAGTCTTTCAGTTTGGCAATATTCTTCTGCAAGTTCGAACAGAGATTAAGGAAAAACCAAAGCTGAAGTCTTTGAGCAGCATAGAAATTGTATTACTTGGAAGGAAACAACAAGAAAGAGGCAAAAGAAGATGTTCAGTGATTGAACTGTAAAGCTGACTCTATGATAGAATGAACAATCATCAGTTTCAGGCCAAACTGCATGAGTTTACCAAAAGGCTGATCCGCTACAGCAGCTACAAGCATCTTGCCAAACATATATGTATTTGCACACGAGTGATTTTATAACAGCCATCCCTCTATACTCAGACTATCAAAACTTCCCTTGTTGTATCAAGGCAGACATAAATGAAAGCAATACCAAAATCCCTCCCAGGAAGCCAGAGCTCTCATTTCATCAGCAAAAGCAACAGAAGTATATGGCAAAATACAGCTGTGTTCATGAAGGCCACAGGAGCAGGCAACATCTCAACTACTGCAGAAAATCCTTGAGATTGTGGGACACCTCCCTTCCTTCTTCTGTATTTAATACACAGGGCATTATAACCTACAAAGTACAGCCAGTGTCACACCAGTACCTGAGGCTGGAACACTCTGAAATACAGATGGCACCAAGAATACTCTATCTGAGCACCAAGCACAGAGAAGTAGTGCCTGGTTCGAGGAGCTGTGGTTGTATGAGAATATCAGTATACTCTCTAGGCTCGTGCCTGAAAGGAAGAAGAATTGTTACAAGAAACCACCAAAGCAATTTACCCTTTTCAGCATTGCTAAACCAGTATTACATTCAATACAAAGTTTGCACAGAAACAGAACAAGTTAACCAAATATCCCTCAGCCTGCTGGATGCAGCGCTCTTAAACCAGGCTGAGCAGCACAGGCCACGTTGGCACCACAGCAGCTGTGGAAATGAGCCGTGACCACCTTGAAATGACAGCACAGCTCTGCAGGCTGCAGTTCGGGACACACTGGCCCTGGCCCCTCCTGGCACTTTGTAGCACAGTTTATGGCTCTCATTTGAAGGATTTCAGTACACAGCATTGCAACTACATCGAATTTTACACCAAAACTAAATTTCCTTCTTTCTGCTTCCTGCAAGAGATCAGGATTGCTCCAAGTTTCCTTCTCCTTGTTTCAAACACTGTGCTTAGGTGGAGCTACAAGATCACAGCTGTGCTAGCTGAGCAGAGCCAAACACCAGCATAGTAATTTTGCTTTACAGCCAGATGCTACCATCATTAAGGTCATGGAATCACAAAACGGTTTGGACTGAAAGGGATCTTAAAGATAATCAATTCCCAACCCCCTGCCATGGGCAGGGCCATCACCCACCAGCTCAGGCTGCCCAGGGCTGCATCCAACTGGGTCCCAAACACCACAGCTTCTCTGGGCAGCCTGTGCCAGGGCCTCACCTCTGTGTGAGGAATTTCTTCCTCAAATACATCTCCTCTTCTAGTCTAGAACTGTTCTCCCTCATCCTACCACTATCAGGCTAAGTAAAAAGTCAGTCTCCCTCCCGTTTATAAGCTCCCCTTAGGTACTAGAAGGCCACAATGAGGTCCCTGCAGAGCACTCTCTTCTCCAGGCTGAATAAGCCCAACTCCCTCAGCCTGTTCCCAGAGGTACTCCAGCCTCCTGGCCTCATGGTACATCACCCACATGGCCTCCTGTGGACCCACAACAGCTCTGCATCTTTTTTTTTTGTGCTGGGGACCTCAGGCTTCGACACGGTATTCCAGGCAGGGCCTCATAAAGGTAGAGCAGAGGGAGGGGTACAACCCTCCTCCACCCTACTGGCCTCCCCTCTTCTGATGCAAGCCCAGGATACAGTTGGTCTTCAGGGCTGCAAGTGCTCACTGCTGGCTTGTGTCAAGCCTTTTGTCTAGCAGAACCCACCCATGGTGGTGTAGCCTTCCTCCCCAACATTTTCTTTTAGACCAACACCACAGCACAATAGTCCATGAATGTTTCAAGCATTTTATTCAGTACTATTTAAATCCACAGAACACAACACATATTAGACAATCTTGAAGTGGCCTTATTTGTAGGATGTTGGTATAGCAATTTTACAGCAATGCAACAACAGCACAGAAGTGCAATTCACGATGAACAACAATATACCTCAGAAGGACTTCTTATTGCAAGAATAGGAAGCTATGCTTCCACCCTTCACATACACATACTCCCCAGACAGACAAGAACACATGACTTCAATAAATAGCTGTCATGGACTTTGTTAAAAAATCACAAAACTTGTGCACTCGCCAGTTCCATCTGCAAACAAATGCTTCATCATCAGCTAAAGTTACTGAAAATGTTTTAAATATTTCTGTTTATTGGGTTTGAAAGCATTTTGCAGATAATTAGTTTCACTCTTAACGGCGCTGCCCGGGTCCCACACATCCCACACACACACTATGTCCTACTCCGGCACAACAATTGCCCCAAGCGAGAGCAGCACTCAGCAGCACCAGGAGCAAAAACAATCGACCCCAAAGAGTCACCAGACAGCAGAGGACATAAGGAGGAGAACAAACAAGCAAAGTATCTTTGCAAAAGAGCTTTTGTAGCAAAGTGGAGATCAACAACAGAGATGCAAAGAGAAAAAAAGATACGAATAAAGAAGGCGGCCTCATGGTAAAATACTTAGTGTCTAACTAAAAAACATCAACACGAAACAATCAATAATGTCCTTTCAATCACTTTTCTATTTTACTTTTCTACAACCTACTCCTCAGCTCAAAACACTATACACACAGTTAGCCTCTGTGAAGTCAAATGACAAACGAGTATGCCATAAGTGCAGTTGGTACTCTGGTCAGCGTGGGACTGGGGCCAATCTCTTGAGGGTGTTTTGACAAACTGATCCTACTGATGTCAGCACAGCCGAGCCTATTCCAAAATTAAGATCTGAAGATTATGTTGCTTTGGGGAAGTGTAAAAGAGCCCTTTTCCCTTCATTTTTTTTCTTCTTCTTGTTTTAAGTGTATAGCAAGGAATTAAAATCCAGAGGGAAACAAAAGAACAAAAATAACTACAAGAACAGCATCACAGCCTAAAATCCCCTGGTAATAACATTCCTCTCACACAAGAATTACAAGAAAAGCTGGTTTTCACATTAAATAATATAGCACATTCTTTCATAATTGAATGGTCACCCGCATATCTGTCTTTGGTCAGGGACACTAAATCTTCTTCGGCTTCCACACTTATTTAAAACCCTTCACCAAACACAGCGGTCTTTGCAGAGCACCCATATTTATCCACTAAGATTACAAAAACCTAACTGCATTTAGCATGTGAAAATACAGCTACATTTACTTCTCCTAAGGCAAACCTTTATTTAAATGTTTTACAGGTGATAATGCAAGAACGCTTGCTGTCAGATTATTGTTTACAGTCTATACCACTCCACGCACCTATTTTTGATGATGGATCAAAATAGCATTTTGCTCAGCAGTTTTTAAGAGGCACTGATAATACTTAGATGGCAGGCAAAGAAAGAAGCTCACTTTCTAAGCCTGAAAGCAAAGGTCTTCTAAATTAAAAAAGCCATGCCACCATGCAAGCACTGTTATGAACCGAGCTATACTAAGACTAATTGGATTGCAATATATTAACAGCCATTCCTCTAAGGAAGGACACATCAGAACACTTGGTGCTGTACATAAAATCTCAACATTACATGTTACTATGCACACTCTTCCCTTCTCCTGCAGTATTTCACTTAGAATGAATTATAAGCTCCTAGGAACAAGCATCTGGAGCTGATCCTAACTGATGGTTTGTAATTACAATTAAAAGATTCCTGCACAATAAAACAGCGCCCATAACACTCCCAAGCTAATGTTGGGGATAACATGTTAGTTTCATAAACTATAAAAATATTATACATATTTTAAATCTTTTCCCAACTAGCATCATCCCCAGGCTGCTTCATATTCAAATTTATCTTGCTACATATTTGTTGGCACTTATCCTTTAAAAAAAAGTTACTATAGCAATATACAATAAATAAAGAAATACAAACTGACTGGAAAGGACTAGAGTTTATACCAGCATCTTGTGCGTATCTCAACTTCTGAATACATTCTGGTATCAATTTACAGGAAAAAGAAGATGTTTTAGAAGCTCAACATAGTCTCATAATTTATTTAATAAAATAAAAGCATAAAGGAAAAGCTCACACTAAGATACAAAGATGCCTAAATAAAAGTTGGCTTTTCAGGCTCTCTTTGAGTTCTGTGGACAAGCCCTATCCTCATTTTCACTCATTTCACTCACTTCTGAAAAATCACTACTACTAAGCACCAGAAGCAACAGGTAGGGAAAACAGAGCTGACAGTACTACAGAGCCAGGTTTCTGCTGTGTACCAAAAGGCACATCTTCCCTCCTACATTCACTCCCTATGGATACAATGTAAGAAACAAAGCTTCTGTTTCTCTGTATGAAGTTTGAGAAGTAAGACAAAAAAAACAACTTAATATAAAAACAGTTAATTGCAGAGACATCAGTTCTACAATCCTATGCTAATAGGTGCTCAGCCTGTAGCAGTAAATACCCAGAGCTCTGATCCACTGATAGAAAGAAGCGCGCTCCAGGTCCTGGAAACAGACTCGCTCGAATATGTTGAGAAGTGATTTAACTGCTAGGAAGAAGGCAGAAGGCTAACCTTGGACAGGGCATGTATATTGATAATGTCCAGAGCAAAGTGACAGGACAGATTTCATGTTTCTCTCAGCTCATTTTGCAGACCAGTCCCAACACGTCTTTTCTATTCTAAGTTAGTAGCTTATCAACACACTCATTAAAAAAGTACTAGTGACACAGAAAGCAACGGGACGTTTCTGCCCATCTGCTTTTCCTGGCACAGTGCTCACCTTAAAGCAAAGCAGAATAAACATGCAGAAATGGAGATGTTGTGCAAAAGCATGGTTTGTGCAATTTCAGAACAAGGCTTCCTTCACCTGGACTCAGACAATTCCCAACAGACACTCAGTGAGGTATTCCTCACATTGCAAACAGATGCACATGTCTCTTCAACGCCTTTAAATGAGTTTGTGATCCAGAATCTTGCTTCATCTATGACATGCCCTGTGAATTCCAAAAATCAAATTCTCTGAGAAGGACCTAGAAGAGCAGTAGCTTCCTACACAAGGTTATGCTGGAGAAGAGCCCAGCAAACTACCTGAACGATCTCTTTAGAAACTAGTTCCCGTCTCCTCCTGACGAAGCAGTTCTCTTCATTTCAACTGCCTTGCTGGAAATCAGAGATAATTGTTAGAGCCTAAGGCAAAGCTTGCCAGTTGTCTAGCAATGAACACTGAAAAAACGACTTCCCAGATTTATTGGAGCAGCATCTGCCAACCAACTTTGCCACTTGTTCTCACAGTAACTCTGCAGCCAGTTCACAGGCTGGCAAGATCTCTTTATTTATTTGCTCATTTCCCCATCGTACATACACTTGCGCAGGCTGGCCACTGCTTGCCAAGAAGCTTTTATGAATGGGGGGGTGGGGAGAGGAAGAAAAAGCAAAGCACTTTACAGCAGCCACGATCATAAATTTTCTGTTCAAACATGACAGCATCAAAGCCATTGCTTTGCAGGTCGACATTTCATTCAGAAGTTTAACACCACAGAGGTAAAGTACATTGGATGTAGACCATCTTCCTAGAGGAAGCTGGGACCTCACGTAACTGCTTTTTCTTTTACTTCCAAGTGAGAAGAACACACCACTTCCACAAACAGTCCATATCATCCAAGATCTTCATTTCTCTTCTATTCCTAAGGTATTTTTGAAGAAATCTCTCCACCTAAAGTTCTCAACTTCCTATGCAAAATACTTTTCACAGGCTATAACTGGCAACATGGGCATTCCCAAGAGGGGTAGACAGGGAAAAATAACTCTAAGAGGTTTATTTCTCACCCCATGGAATGGTGATCTGAGACACCAGCTGCAAAAAATGAAATCACATCAACAAGGAACAGTTTAAAGACCCTAAGGCCTCTTCAATAGGATTTCAGGAAACACCCTCTGGATCTGAACATAAGGGGACAGGTCCTACGGGATGGTCCTAAAAAAGGAAAGCTAAACAATGCCAGATCAAAGGTTAACGATGTCATTACTTAGAAAGTGCCTCCCGTACTTTTCAGCACCTGAATAGTACAAAGTGTTTGCTCCATAAACGTGCCTCCTGGAACAAAAGAGAGGCAGTCCTGTCAGTCTCCTGTCTGGACATAATCTAGAGATAGGTTTATGAGAATATAATACTTTTAAATTCTCTGTGTCCCACACACGCCACTCTGATCTTGAGGACAGGATCACGCCCTCCTACCATGACTAGGGATACCATGGCCTGTTCCTTACACCATTAAACTGCTACAGCATGATTCAACATTTCTCAAAAGGAGAGTTTGAACTGCTGTAAGATAAATATACAACAAAGAAATTCATTTGAGGACTATCTACTGAATTCAACATGAAAACAAACTGTAGTATAAGATTTGTAGTACAGCCACAATTTTGTGTTATATACCATTTGTTTTGAGTGATACCATAAAATGGTTGCCTGATTTTCTAATGTGTACCTGATGGCGTCACGTCAGTTCTGGAGTGTCTTTGGCATTGCTCACATTTGCAAATCAAGAGTGCAACTATCACTGCAGAATTTAAAAACCAGAAGCACTCCAGAAGACTCTGACTTCTCTCTGAAACCTCACCATCTTCAAACGTATCACCTGTAACAAACTAGAGGCGTCAGTTCTCAAATGAAATCTAGTGAGGCTGATGCTTAACACAAGCTTGTAAAAAGAACTGGCCCATCAAAAACCCTCAAAAACAGCTGAAACATTAAGCTCAAAGTTTCCACCAAACATGAAAGATTATAATCTTTTTAAATTGGCATAATTACTATTTAATGTCATTTAGAACGGCTGCAGTGTATAAATAAAAAAAAGTTTTTAAAGTAAAAGTTTTCAATTAAATTCAATTAAACTACTCGTACTTCTCTTTTGGAGTAAAGCATTCCTAAATTATGATCAAACATCCCAAGATAAAAGCGTAAACAAATGGAATTGTTTCAGTAGTTTACTCCTTTGAAGTACATCATGATTAACATGTGTCAGTAACATGAAGTATATGGGAGCAATATGCTTTTGCTGCACTAATACAGACTCCCTTAACCACTTCCATATCTACCTCTTTTCAGTAAATGAGACTTCTACCATTATATTTCTTATTGATCTGGATTTTAAAAAGTTTTTACGATAGAAGTTTGCAGTGGGTTCTATCAGTCTTAAGCACGTTCCTACAGTCATAAATTCTAATGGAGCAGATCCTCCCAGAAGACACATGAGAGATAGGGAGGTGAAACAGGATAGCTAACATGGCCACACTTAAGGGCAGGTTTTGACTGACCAACCTTGTTGGTTTTCAAGATGGCACAACTATGCCAGCAAACAAGGGAACAGCCACGGATGTCATTCATCTGGACTCTGGCACAATCCCCTTAACATCCTTCTCCCCAAATTGGAAAGATATGCATCTGATAGCTGGACTGTTTAATGGATGAGGAACTGGTTGTGAAATTGTACCGAGAGAGCGGTGGCCAACAGCTCAATCTCTGGATGGAGATCAGTGACAAGCGGTGTTCCTCAGGGGTCAGTACTGGAACTGGTGCTCTTTACTATCTTCATCAACGATACCAACAGTAGGATGAAGTATATTCTCAGAAAGCTTGTAGGTGACACCAAGCTGTGTGGTACAGTTGACATGTCTGGGGGACAGGATGCTACTCAGAGAGATCTAGGCATGCTAAAGCAGTGGGCCCAGAAGAACTTCATGAGGTTAAACAAACCCAAGTACAAGGTCCTGTACGTGGGTTGTGGCAACTCCTGCTAAGCTGGGGGATGTAACAACAGAGCACAACGCTGCTCAAACAGACCTGGAGGTACAGGGGAATGGCAAGCTGGACAATGGCAATCCAGCAATGCCAGTTGCAGCTCAGAAAGCCAACCATACCCTGGGTAGTATCAAAAGGGGCATGGTCAGCAGGTTGAGGGAGACGATCCTGCCGCCCTCGACTCTGCACTGCTGAAACCTCACCTGGAGTACTGCATCCAGATGTGGAATCTTCAGTACTGGAGTGATGTGGACCTGTTAGAGTGAGTTCAGAGGAGGGCCACAAAAATGATCCAAGGGATGGAACACCTTCTCTAGGAAGACAGGCTGAGAGAGCTGGGCCTACTCAGCTTGGAGGAAAGAAGACTCTGGGGAGACCTGGGAGCGGCCTGTCAATAGCTTAAGAGGGCCTTTATGAAAGAAGGGAAGAGTCTCTTTAGCAGGGTCTGTTGCAATAGGATAAGGGGAAATGGTTTCAAAGTAACAGAAGGGATACTTTGATTGGACGCGAGGAAGAAGTTTTTTTATAAATAAGGGTGGTGAGGCACTGGAACAGATTGCCCTCAGAGGTGGTAGACACCCCATTTTTGTAGACACTCAAGGTCAGGTCGGGGTTGGGGGGGGTTGGGAGGGGCACTCTGAGCATCCCAATCTAGCTGTAGGTACCCTTTTTCATTGCAGGAGAGTTGAACTAGATGATCTTATTAAAGAGTCTCTTCCAACTCAAACAATTCTATGATTCTAGTAGCTCATTTAAAGAACACACGCACACCATGAAAAACATGAAAAGGAATCTAAATGCTTCTCAAGCTCTGTGATTCTTGAGTATGCTACACAGAACTTGATATGGACAAATGAAACTTCAACTAAAAGAAAAAGAAAAAGAAGAGAGACCAGGTAGCCTGACGTAGAACTGTGCTCAGACACTGAAGTCAGTGGTAGGAACTCAACCTCATTTTTAAAGGAGATTTTTATAACCGAGGCTAGTACCTTAGGCTAACTTACTGCTCTTAGTGTCCTGACCCAGCGATGGCTTTTTCACAATAAATCCAGAGATAAGCACATCTGAGTACACTGAATTGTTTACTGAACAAAAATCACATGGTTCACAAACTTTTTCTTCTGCACGTTTTATACTTAATCCAATTAATGCTGTTTCAATTCTCTAAACCCAAGCACAAAACTGTAACTTGAAAATATTTATAGCCCAAACCGGTAATGATTTATATGTGTATGCATCTGCAGGGGGGAAGCACAAATTAAATGTCTGCAGAGCTTACAAAACTATGCACTAACATTACACGCCATTATAAAGTTACACATTAAAATTTCATTACACTTCTCAGCCAAAAGACTCTAAATAAGTTTTATAAACTACAGCCCATAGTTTCCCAAGACAAGGAAGGCTTAGGAGGAAAGATCCCAGAGGCGCTGTGCCTGAGGTGGGCACAGCAGCAAACAAAGCCTAATTCAACGCAGGCCCTTCGCTGAGGAGGACAACAACCACAACACAGGCCTGACAGAGTGAGGAGAAGAAAGGAGGAATCCAGAACTGATCCGTTACAGGAAAATATTCCAACCACAATCTAATTTGTAATCTCAACAAACACTACTCACAGTCACAGAGGAAGTGCTCAAAAAAATGCTAATCCCATAAGACTGCTGGTGACTACACGTTGGGCGGACCGCATTTATTTATTTGTTTTAAGATGATTCAAAAGCTTCACAATTGTTAATAGCTTATGCCATAACTGCTATAGCAATTGCAAATGTATTCAGGCTGCTATGCCTGAGCATAAGTCCAGCACTGCTACTACCAGTTTGCATAGGAAGATTTTAACCAAAACTCTGGGTTATGGGCAGAAAATATGGCTGCATTAGAAGAAAACAAATCCCTCCACCTGACAGCTCAAACATAAAAAGGAAAAGCAATTCAGTCCAGCAATTCACAACGTCAGAACAACGCTGTGAAGTCCGACCTAGTGAGGATTATTGATTATTCTTTATCTGTGGTATATTTGCATAACCAATTTGCTATATTTGTATTGCCACAAGTGCAGTCTGGAAGAGAGGAAAAGGGTTCAGCACCAGTTATGCTGACTGCATAATGTGCGAAAGACGTGACAGTAAAACACACTGCTCAGCTATGCTTATTCACTCAGAGAGTAGATGCTCATTTCTGGCATACATGTGTTTTCAAGAATACGCATGAAGTCCTTCCTCGCTCTTCCTTCATTGGTCTTGAAGGTCCTATGCCTTCTATAGCCAGCTAAAGCAAGAAGAGAGAAATTTCACCTCAAGCAAAGAAATATAGAGCTGGAAGATATGTGGGATAAATCTGGATTTAAAGTTGATACCAGAAGATTTATAGCCAAGTCTAGATATTAACTGCCTCACTTGTAAAACACAAAGAAGAACAGAAAATGAGTCATATATTACTTGAACATCTATCATGAAAACAGTGAAGATGTTTTCAATGCAAGTGAACACACCAAATAAAAGTAAAATTCACCTCACCGGAGAACATTCATTCCTATTCTAACTAACACTTTTTAATTACATCACTCCTATCCCTCCTTACATAACCTTCCTCAGCCCTGACAATTCAAGTATCTTCACTTGCAACAGAAACAGGGAAAAACAAAACCTCTACAAAGTATGGTGGACTGCAAGGATTATTTGGTTTTGCTTTCTTTAGATGTAGCAATGGCACTCATTCCTTACCTATGATGGTACAGCTCCCCACCCCTCTACTTTCCCGTCCATTTTCATAAGTGTCAGTAATCTTCCTACAGAGCTGCAGGTCAAGTTGCTCCTAAAATAAAAGCTTTCTTCTCAAGTGAATATTCTTTTCAGCAAACGAAAAACATCGAAAGAGCAGAAACACTTTCAGAGCAAATAACTTGCTTTCAAAACCGTATCATGTTTCAAAGTTAGGAATTCTGAAAACAACTCCATAATTTGATGTTAGTGCAACACTTTTGAACCACAGATTTTCTAGAAGTTTTCTCCAGCTCTTGCTATATTTCATATTCAGAGAACTGCTCAGTACTTGCGTGCATATGAAATATACATATTTTTTTCCTGAGCCTTATTTAAACTGCCTTTGAATGCATTGCTTCAGAAGAAGATGCTATGACAACATACAGATTTGGTTTTTACCTTTAAGAGCAGTTACATCATGCAGGCAGTAATACTGAGAAGCCACTGCTTGTAAGACCCCAATGTTCACCCACCTTGCCCAACTACAGGAAGCGCGGGCCTTACGTGTCCAAATACTTCCTTTAACCACCTCTCAGACTGAACTCAAACTTATTTCTTGAAGGCAGCTGAGACAGCTCAATCACTTCTGAATGTTTTTAAATAGGATAATATTCCACTCACCCTTTCACACCCAGCCAAGAACAGTTTAAAACCCGCTGGGACACTACAGCTGTTACTGGCCATGCAGCAGTGCAGAGGAGGTCAGTTCCTTGTCCTGGTGTGTACATCACAAGGGAGAACTGTTCAAGGCTGGCCCAGCTGCAGACCCACCCTGCCCACGCAGGACACAGACAGACGTACAGGATTTCACAACTTCTCCCTTCTGTGACACCACCTAACCAGCACAGCTAAGGACACTTCATCCTAGAACTGAGAGAGGTGAATTCTCCTAAGAACCTTGTGTGTGCCGTCAGGGACACGGCTAGGGTGCAGGCTAGGAGTAAAGTTAAAAGAGGAATTAAGAAGCCAGAATGGGAACAGAAAAAGAAACAGCAGCTAGAAGGCAGACGTGCGAGATGTGGTTGGCGAGCAGCCCCAGAGATGCAGCCACTACAGCATGTGTAGCTCCAGAGTCTGGAGCCGTACCCACCATTGCTGGATTTCCTCAGCCTCCTGGTGTACAGCCAAGTGACCAGGGATCACTGTCAAGACGTGCCTCTATCTTATAATTAATGAGACAGAGGACTACAGAAAGAAAACAATGTGTCTGGCTAAGATGTTGAAATGTCACACACTATATTGATTTTAGGCCTGCCTCTTAAGACCTGTGTTTGTTTTTTACTGCAAGTAACATTTGGAGAGCCACACAAAGATTTCCACAAGTGCTTTCTGCTTGAAGTATTTCAAGAGTCTGCGCAGAAGCATTAACCTTTCACAACTGTGAATGAAAGGTGAGGTATTTCTGTTAGGCAATATTAAGAAGCACCCCCACTAAGCCAATATCTCAGTTCCCTTTCCAGGAAGGAAATGTTAATCCAGAATTTACTTATGATTTTGGATGGTCTGGTCTGAATAATGGAAGTTAAAACCCTGACAATCTATCTACCCAGTGAGCCAACACTGTGCATCTTGTCCAACAAATGAGGCCAAAATCCCTTGGGAAAAAACAGCATTTGGTCAGAATACTGCAGTAACACTATGCAGATGGAACCTGACTCAAGATGGGATAGAAAACCCTCACTCCAGCATTTCTTAATATCAGAGAGCCTTGAGTCTGCAACTTTAACGTTCATTTGAGCAGAGCTTTATGTAATGGGAGGGAGGGGTTTGTTTGTAACATTCATATAATGCTCATATAAACAACAGTACACTACATCCCTCCCAGTTTATGAACTTACAACACCGCAATACAAAGACTACACATGAGGAAGAACAGCATAATGCAAAACATTGCTTTTCGATCTCAAATTGCAGTTAAGGATTGTACAAGTGATGGAAGAGAAAGAAAGAACAGATAAAAAGGGAAGAGACACAGAGGGACAAGAAAAACAACAACAAAAAACAACACAACAACCTCCCAACAAAACCACCCAGAAGGCAGAAAAAGGACACAACTTCTGAGGATAGAAAAAAAAAAAAGAGCAGCTGAAGTCTTCGGTGTTGACCTAAAACACTCAACTTCAGATACAAATTAAGCTCATAGCATCATACGCATATATGGAGCACTTGGAGCACCTTCATCACGCCTGAAGGAACACACTTCTTCCTCTCTCAGTAAAGCAATTTAAAGCTCCTTGCACTAAGTGCAAAAAATGCAAATCTTTAATAGCTGCAGTTTCAAAGCATGTTTGAAGTTACCAAAAAAATTAATTATAAAATGAATACATAACGGATATATGAACACTTCAGCAGCACTACGTAGACTTTTAACACTAACATGTCATACAACAACCCCAAATCCAATTTAGCTCCTCTTAGCACGGGTATAATTACAAAGTATCACTACCAGTCTCAAGGGAAATATTAACATTAGTCACTTAGTCTTCTGTATCACTGACTTTTGCCAGTTTTATTTTGCAAGTTTTACAGAGACCACAAAGGTCAGACTGCTAACAAAAGCAGGACATGGATGGCGTGTGCCAAACAACAACTTGCCTTGGAATCCACATGGAACCCATTGTACCAGCAGCCCTCGATCTCATTCCAGGACAGCACAGTTACCCTGACAGTAGTGGACTGTTACTTGTAAGAGAAAAACACCAAGTGGTTCTTCTGAAGAAGACAAGCGAATAAGAATCATGCAGGCAGGACAGCAGTAAGCTGCACTCAGAAAGAAGCAGCACAACACCAGAGGGATTTTTGCCTGGTTAAACAAGTCAAAACTTGGTGCTTTCTGGCTTTGACGCTACAAAGCATAAGGATAACTGGATAGGCAAGACCCCCATTCATCTTTTTCTGTTTCAGTGTTAGCGTTTAGCATTGACAACTGGATTATGATTAAATGCTCTTAACGCGTATCAATTTCAGAAGCTTACAATCCAAGTGAAATCTGTCACTCTTACAATATTTCCCTTTGCAGTAAGAACAGTAAGAGATATTTTAATGTGTCACTACAATTATTAATGACTAAGAGAGTTTCCACAGAAAACATGCTCACAACCCAAATATCCACACTCTGTAAAGATCAAAACATACCCACACAATTTTATGAAGTGCTACAGAAGGGCAGCGCTAGAGGGATGTGAGCTCATTCTTACTCTACATTACTCAGTGAGAAGACCATCCATTCATTCTGCAGGCTGTAATTCAAAAGGACAGCCATTGAAGAAACCTGACGTGTGTCACGGTATCACCTGATTTAGAGAGGGAAGTGGAACTATCTAGAACTTTGATAAATAGCAAGTTGTGTGAGGTGTGTAGAACAAACGCCTTCACCTGCACCCCAAGGCTCCTTGAGGAGCCCAGAATCCCCACCACGCATTGAGGGGATGGCATCCCCAGGCCTCCACAAAAGGGGGGTGCAGAGTTCACTGGGCTTTTCCCCAACCCACAGGTGAGGACGACAGGGTTCTCTAAAGATCCTCTGCCAAGAGGAGAAGGCACAGGGTAACAAACTGGGCAGCACACTGCCTCATACTACCTCTGTCCACCCTCCCGCTGAACAGAGTCTGATGTAGAAATAAGGCCTATCCATTCAGAAATGCCCTGTGTCTATCCATCCAAATATACACACATGCTGTTTGGCCTTGGGAAGGACGAAGTTAATCCATACTTCACCAAGGGTAACCTTCAGAGCGAAGCACAGGCCACTGGTGCAATAAATACCATGCGTTACAATTATAATTATTTTTTTTTTAATCTTTCCAGATGACATCTCTGGTTTACAAAGAAGCCTGAGAGCTGACAGCCGTTCGCAAGCCCCAAAACTTTGAATCACTGATCTAGACACTGCTAGGAAACTAAATTATTTGAATTGCTCAGATGAAATGACCACCAAAAGCATCTACAAAGCTCCATTTATTCTTCAAATTGGGAGCTACTGAAGGAACTGTGTATGTTTAGTTTAGTTTCTTTCAGCCCTCACATCCTCTTGGATTTACTCACCTCTGAACCTCGAGAGCCCCCAGCACCTGGGACGCCCCTAAACATCGCTATAGGAAATTTAATAAACACGATATCAGAACAACTAATAAATGTCTGGTTTGGCCTCATATTTTCAGATTCAACTTTTGATCCTCCACTCTGTAGTTCAGCTGAGCTCTTAACACAAAAACACAGTACCTACTTCAAGAAGTGGCGAAAAATGAGAATCAAGTTGCTGTGCTAAAGCTGTAATTCTTGACACATCCAATTCCTGTCCCATAAATTATTTACATGTGACAAGTCTGTTCTGTACAGGTGCCACCCCCTGGTCAGCAAGATATAATGCGCTCCATCATTTAATTTAACAACACATTATTTGTAGCCTGAATTCAATTCATAATTGAAAATGGGATAGTGGCACAAAAAGTACAATAGATGTCACATTAAAGAGAGCATAGCTAAGGCTACAGCAAGAGGCATCAAGTATCTAACAGAATAATGTCATATCTTAGAAAAAGCAAAACCTGAGGTTTACTCCTGAGCATATTTTACATTTGCCATCACAGTTGCATTAATATAATTACCGTCTTGTGTAGCATCCACACATTTTCATAACCACTGCAGTCCCGATGCAGAGACAGATTATGTGAGATGCCTCAGAAAGTGCAACTTGTGAAGTGCGTGCACCTGTGAGCAGGAATCTACCGTGCCTCTTTAAATTATAGGCAGAACTGTCTCAAGTACTGTACAGCTCCTTCAAATTGGTAGTTCTTTCAAGATATACCAAAATGATACTGCAGAACAGCAAATGGAGGGGAGTAACTCATCCAACTGTGCAAACCAGGTTGTTGGTATTCCTGAAACACAAGCAAAAATACCGTCTAGCCACAGTTATTGTCAGGGAAAATATTTCAGATGTAAATACCTACACTGAAAAAAATCAGGTAGGATGCAATTGTATTTCAGTTCATGCCGGTGGGGATGAAGCCTCTAGGTGCTAACAATACAAGAGGTGTTACATAAGACTAGGTGCTTATTTTTAGAAGCACATTACAAAATTAAGTACTGCACTGGAATCTGTTGCCGAGCCACGGACAGTTACATCAACGCACACAAAGAACAACTGCTCAGCTGAAGCACGGCATTAGAAGAGATTCCAATTGGACTTCTCTCCTGCCAGTCCCCCCAAAACACCCAACAAGCTGAAACTAAGCAAGTTCGCTTGGATCCACCAAACACCACTAGTGATTATAAGCAGAGACACATATTCTAGGAACGACGGAACTCATAAAAACTGGTTTCCTGCAGCTTTCTTACTCTGTTGCTTAATATTTCTCCCACACCACGATGAACCCCAGCTTCCTTCCCGTTTTTCCACATCTCTTCCCAAGTCACTCTCTCACTCCTTCCTGCTCCAGGGAAGAGAGCAGTGGTGCAGACACTCTGCAAACCTGCTTGTGCTCCTAGGCTGCAGAACCAGTCCCACATCAGCTCCGAGCAGCTCTTCTCTGAGAGGCTGCAATAATTTTGACACGTTTCCTGTACCCAGTTACAATTTTATGAGGCTTGAAGGACCAGACTTTGAAGTCTAATTCTTTCTGACGAAAGTTTCCATGTATGTAAGTTCAATGCTTAATTTCTGAGTTAACTTTTAACTATGAACTTTACATATGTGCGTATACTTTTATATGCACACACTGCTGAGTGGGAGGGACAGGACAAATGAAGCAATCCCACAAATGAGGTAACCTGAGAAAAGCTGAATCAAAACCTCTTCAATGTTTGCTTTCTAAAAAAGCACAACACTGCAGAATGAAGTCAGCATGCGTTTCCCTACATCCAGCTTTGCTCTTCTTTCCTCACCAGCTCCCGTTATCAACAGTCCTCTCATTTTTACCTATTTAAAAAATAAAGTAAAATTACAGCTAACTTCACGGTCACGTATCACAGTGTTCTTCAAAACAACCCCACTTGAATATTGCCTCCCTTATTTCTTGCAGGCAGTCATGAAACAATCCATTAAGCACATCCTACTAACAGATTTTACTACCGCTGTTTCTTTGCTCGTAGCCTACACTATTCCCCTCCAGGCTCTCTGCTAATGACATTAATAGCATGGGGCCTGCAGATGATGCTTCATCTACTGAGCTTTAAAGCACACCTCACAAAAAGGTTCCGCTTTAAGAACCAGATGCAGGTACACCTTGGCATGTGTGAGCCCAGCGTTGCCGCAGGCAGGACTGCACACACACTGATGGTGAGGCACAGTTGCAGGTGGCTCCTCACAGCGGCTCACTCCTGTTTGCCAAGCAGGCCCATACCTGAGCATCCCAGTTTGAGACTTATCAAGTGATTGCTATAAAAACAAATTTACTTTAGTATTAGGAACCAAGCCTACAGTCAGGACCCTAAAAAAAAACAACACAAAAACAAAACATCAACAAGATTCATAAGAGGCATCCTTTAGAGTTACACATCTTTCAAAGGAAAGTGAAAAGATTAGGATCACGCTTAACATCAACATTTTGCAAATTCCTAATTAAATCATTATGAAAAATACTACTTGTCATCAAAGCATACACAGCTGACAGCCACAGTACGCACCTACCTGAGATAAGGAGAGCTCAGAAGAATACCAATTCCTTCCAACTACATCTTACCCCCCCAACAAATTCAGAATACTTCTTACATCCCCACTGACGACCCACTGTGTATGTTCTACATAACAGAGCTCCCACGAATCACAGTATATAAAACTCCCTTCTTTATCGCCCAAAGCACATCAGTCTGAAAGTGCCAAAAAATTTCCCCCCAGATAAACCAAAATGTCTGCTCCGTATCACAGCAGCACACAAACCCCAATTTGTTTCAAATTCTCACCATGAAATAAAACAAGATACTTATTTTAGTGCATAACGCTGACCTTAGCAAGTTTGATATTGAAGAATTCGCATACTAGAAGTGCGCATCCACATACAAACAATTAAGATTTCAGTACAAAATACTGACAGTATTTTCTGACGATGCTTTTGACATGTTGCAAAAGGTACATCACACAGCCAAGTATCAGCAACAGTACCGGCATCGCAAGAAAGTCAATAAACTATTCATATGAAATGTTTAAGGTTTTTTTACTGCAAAGAATTCTACAGGTTAGCACAACATTATACAAAACACATTCAACATTCAGAATCATCCATTACCACTTCAGCCTTGAATACACTGGACACTTAGTCTACTTGGTCATTTATAAGATAACCTGCTTCACAGCTCATTTTCTGCTTTAACATTTATATGCAACAAGTACTTTCTCAGTACTTACATCACTACCGAACAGTGGAAAACACCAGGCCCATCTGAGTGAGTCCCCTACGTGCCAAGGCAATGGAAGACAGGTTGGCATTCCCTTTTTTCCCCCATCTTTTTCATTCCCGGGCAACATTTCCTTCACAAGAACGGTTCTCAAAATTAGAACACGGAAAATGAATTAAAAATAGATACAAAGAATAATCAGCACCTCAAACGAAGCAAAGTTTTAATAAGCTGAAGATGGAAAAATACTATTCCACTGAAACCTGAAGGAAAAACTCATACAGATTCATATAGGCTGGATGACAAATGTACAGCCCACCAACAAAAGCATGAGTTATTTTGCTCCAGGACAGGAATCTTCAGACAATCCTTAGAAAGCAAAGATAAGGTATGATGATACTACGTTATCATTGCCAGTGTTACCAAGACAGCCTTAGAAAGACTTGTTTGCCAAGAAGTTGACTGCAAAACTAAACAATAAGAGTTTATAATTTGTAACTGTAGCAGTTGTTTTAATGTAATTAGTCATATGACTTCTTTTTGGTGCCTGGGAACCTCTTGTTTTCAATTATACATGTCTTTACATTGTATGGAAAGCGTCACTGCCATAAAATTCTGAAATGTGTAAGGCCAAAGAATACAAAAGCCACCTATGCTATTTAGTATAGGACCATTTAGTGTTTATAAACATTACTTTAACTACATACACTAACAACTGCTGGTATCTAGCTCCACAGAATCCTTCAAGCAACCAAGTGAAACATGGGAAAGCATTATCCCAATGCTCCAAACCAGAACTCAGCTAGAAATGGGTTCCATTACTTTCTGCTCACACATCACTTCGGGGCTAACTCCAGCAGACAGACAGCACTCTCTGCCTCCACCGCTCAGCCCCCGCCGCTCTGTCTGCTCAGTCAGAGTCACACCAAGCGCGAGTTTCCGTTTCATCTCCCACAAACATAGCAGTGTTTATAGTAGTTTTCATTTTAAATAAACTGTAGCTTTTTACAGGTCAGACTTCCATGTCCACCCATCGCTGATTTCAGATGCACAAAGAATTTGAAGGTAGAGCCTCGAATATGCTTTGAAAGTTACGGACTGCAATCAAAAAGAATTGTGAGATGGGGTACAGGATGATGCTAAAAATACCACCATGATGGAAAGCAGAAGGAAACTATGGCATTGATCAGAAATCCATCAATAAGTACAACTCTTGCAACATAACTCACCACAAGAAGGATGTGTCTGAAAAAATTCTTGATTATAATCAAGTTTTAAACATATTACACTTTGTAAAGAGTGGTCAGATACCAGAGCAAGCCAAAAGGAAAGAGTAACGCCCACGTTCCTGTAACGCTGCTGATCACCAAGACAAATTGAGGGAGGGAAGCACAGGGGGGCCCAACAGCCTCCTCTGGGGTGGGTGTCATCTCCATCTCGATTTGGGGCCCAAAGTAGCTCAGCTCTGAGCTAATACCAACTAGCACCATATGACTTCCAGCATAACGGTATAAATGAAAGATACAACACAAACTAAAAGCAATCTGAAAAGTTTATGATCTTTTGTTATTGCTGAAATAAAAGCATAAAGGCTGTAATTCCTATACAGAAATCTCTTACTGATTAGCATGGAAACATACGTTTGGAATACAAACACCTCTAAAAACAAATTTCCATAAGGAAAACTTCAAACACCCCACTGTGCAATAATTTCATTTGACACAACCCTTTCTATGCTGTTACAATGTTCCATAAAAGTAGATTGAGTTGTCAACATCCCAGCCTGAAAGCTCTGATGTAAGAGGTTAACTGTCAGCACACCAGTGGGTGCTTTTAAGTCAATGCGACTACCCACAAAGTTTCAGTTGTTCGTATGTTTTTACAGGAACCCAGGACAGGAGACCAATGCAACACACAAACACAGAACGTAGCTGCTGAAGCACAACAGAAAACAAACTAAGAAAATAAAGACACTCAACCCTTTTTGGGAAAGAACAAGTGAAACAGGTTGAGATGTCAGGATGAACTTCAAGATCTGCTACATAGAAGAATGTTTACTTTTTGTTGTTGTTGTTTTTAAATTTACTTACTTGCACCTCATAAACCCAGATGAGGCAAAGTTAATCCAACTCATGTTTCCTGCCCTTTGTCAAGAAGCACTGCCATTTGTGTAGAAACTTTATTATTTACAATCATAATAAAAATAATTTTAAAACTAACATTTAGAGGGTAATCCTTTACATTTGAGCCCAAAATACTACTGTGTTGTAATGGTGTTGTGCTTCTATAGAAGCTTTCTGCCAGTTTGCTAACAGTAAGCTAACATGCAGAAATATACAACAAATACGGCAAGGATTCTGCCAAGAAATTGAGAATATTTCTATTTATATATGAACAAGATTTTTGTTTGCTTGTTTTCATATTAAGTGCCTTTGAAATCTGTGTTCAACCACATTATAGCTTCACAGGAAGAAATAACCTCAAAGAAGTTAAGTACAAGAACCTACCTGAGAACCAAGACCGGGAGCGAAGGTGCACTTCTTATGCACCCCATAACAAAGCAAGGAAGTCAGCAGTTCCCTTAAGTTTCCAGATCATGTCAAAAAGGCAGGTACAAACAACACCTATTTTAACTAAGAGCGTACTTTAAATTATGCTCACTTCTGGAGTCATTAACAACTCTGCTAGAAAATATTTTGCACCTCCTTGTTATGGCACACGACTTGCTGAGAAGTACAGTGAGGTTACAAATCCTGCAATGGTCACAGCACAGCCTGGCCCTTGTGCCAGCACAGAAGTACAAAAACCACACAAAGGAGACTCAAAATGCAATAAAGTCTCCAACTTCTGTCTGGCCAGAAATACAGCACAGAAAATATAGCAAAAATAGTTCATGGAACCTACCATTGCCTGAGAGGAATGCCCAGCTTTTTAGGGCTGACGTGAAGACCAAGGCTTCCAGGTGCCATCATGCAGCCAGGGGACAACGCATTAACCATTCTGTTCTTCCCAGTAAATACCAATTCTCTACAGTTAGACTCTTTTAAAGAGGACTCAAATCATCTTTAATAAATTTCAATGGTTGGTGTTTTCTTCCTAGCTCTTATCCAAGGGTTTTTGCTTTCACTGCTGGTAGAATCAATCCACAGATGGGTAACAGTAATAATGATAATTCTGAGAGTTATATTAACTTTCTAGAAGAAAAGCACAGAGCAGATTTACCTGCTAACAAACTCTTATAGACAGCTTCCTGAAAGTGAAACAGAAACACTTGCAAGTCAGGTGGGTCAGATCCTGGTATCAAGTATTCAAATCCCTTCCTAAGATTAGAAGCAGTTAACACCTTCAAGTTTTTCACTCCAGATGAATTGTCATCATCAACAGCAGGAAGGTACTGAACACAGCCTTAAAGATTAAGAAACTGGACCTTGCAAGTCACATTCCACTAGAGAGAATTCCAAGCACCCCAGTGCACACCTAACAACCCATACAGGTCCAAGTAGAGATGCCTTTGCAATGCAAACCTAAACAATTACTCCGCTTTTGCAGGTCTTTACAAGTTTTAACAGCCTGAAACAAATCCAAGTTTCCAGAAAGGTGAGGATTCCCGCAGAGTGCTGTGACAGCAGTTTAAGCATCTCAACCTCCCTTCCCCAGGCCAATGGGTTCTGACAGAGCCCCCAGCACCACAGGGATACCCCATGTGCAGGGAAGCAGGAACACTGCCTTCACCCATGTGAGTCACATGCATATGCACACACATGAACAAGAGTGAGACACAGACAGTTCTGATCATCTTTTAGGGATAACATTGTGCAAAGTTGGAAACAAGTTTTCTGATAAAACAGCCTTATAGCTGATCCACACCTAACAGCTTGTTTTCACTATCTCACATTAAGACGACCACCAAAACAAAGTTATCTGCAACTTCATTGAAGAAAACAAATTAAAAACAAAGAAACCACCACCAACGACACAGAAATTCCAACCGGCTGTACGTGCAGGCAAACCCCTGCTTCTGTCAGGGACACAGCTGCAGCCCTACACCTCACGCTACAGGATACCACCCTGACCCACTGCCCCATGCTCCCCCCAACACCCCGGGCCGGACTGAGCACACCGTGCACGCAAGCAAATTCTTGCAGGGGATCACTCCCTTTCAAGTTTGTTTTACCAACACATCTGAGGGAATACCAAAACCTGTTTACACATCACCTTAACCGCCACCAGGAGGAGAGTGTAAAAGGCACACACACGCAAAAATATATATATATATATTAAAAAAAAAAAAAATAAAAGGAAAAAAAAAATCTATCTATCTATATATATATAATTTGTAAAAGGAAGCAGGCCGACGGTATCCCCGGCTCACCCCGTTCCTCACCCGGGGACTCGTTGGAGGCCCGGCGACGTAGGCCGCGAGGCCGCCCCGGCAGCACGGCGCCGCCCGGCAGCGGGGCCCGGCGGCACCCGGCGGCAGGCGGCACAGGCCAGGCCACCCCTGCGCCAGGCCCGGCGGGAGGTGGCGGCGGCGCAGGCGGAAAACGGAGCCCGCGCGGCCCTCGGACGGGCCCGGCAGGGGAGAGAGACGGCGGGCGGGAGCCGTCCCAAACGGGCCGCGGCAGCAGAGCGACGGCCGCGGGGGATGCGGGGCCCGAGCGCGTCCGGGCCTCGGCCTCGGCTGGGCCTGGAGCGGCTCCCGGCGGGCCCCGCCGGCCGCGGGCGCGGAGGAGGGCGGGGGGCGGCGGGCCGGGCCGGGCCTGCGGCTGCGCTCCGGGCTCGGGCGCCGCGCGTCCCCCCCGCTCCCCTCGGAGACAAAAGCAAACGGAAACCCGGCGGGACGGCCCCGGGCCTGCAGAGCCCCGCCGCGGGCCGCGCCGACGCCGGGCCCCCCCTCATCGGGCCGCGGGAGGGCTGCGGCGGGGATCGGGGCGGCGGCGGGGGGTCGAGGGGGGGCGGCCGGGGCCGGACTCACCGCATGAATTTTCTTGTCCCGCGGATCCAAGATGGCTGAGTATCCAGCACGGAGGATGCTGGGGGAGCAACCTTTACCCTCTGACCCGGCCGCCGCCGTGACCCCGCCGCTGCCGCCGCTCGGCCCGCTGCGGCGCTGAGGGGCGGGGAGAGTGCCGCGCCGCCCGGCGCTGCGGAGCGACGCGGGCTTGCGGGGACGGGAGGAGGAGAAGGGGGAAGGAGAAACGCGGCCCGCTCCGCTGCGCTTCCTCCGCCTCCCGCGGGAGACGCGGCCCTGCGCCTGGGGCCGGCGGGACACGTAGGCCGCGGGGCTGCCCCGCCGCTCGGCGGGGCCTGCAACAGGCGGGAACGCGGAGCTTCGCCGCTGCCGCGCTCGGCGCGCATCTTGTGAGGGCGGAGGCGGCCCCGCGGGTGTGCGGCCTTCGCCCCTTCTCCAGATCGAGCCGCCGGGGGGTCACGCAGACGTTCCCCCAGAGGAGCGGCCCGGCCTGTTGGTACGGCCTAGTAACAAGTGCAGAGGACATGTCCTGGTTCTGATGGAGATGCAGGATGACCTAAGAGGGGTCTGGGTCAGCAACCACCATCCTGATGAGTGCAAGTGTGTGAAAATCTGAATCTCCTGCGTTGGCGAGGTCACGGTGGACACACGGGCTGTTCTGCCCGCATTATGATTAAAATGGATGAGTTACCTAGATGCTACAACAGGAGTTTTTAGTTTATCACTGTGAAAATATGTGATGATATCATGTATGGGTCCAGTACAGCAAATGCAGGTGCACAAAATGCTCATAATGCAAATAATCCCTTTGAAATCAATGAGACAATGAACAGTACCAAAACTGAGCCTGTACACGAGTGTTTACAGATCGAGGCCAGTGATATTTGCCCAGCAGCTTCTCCATTCATTAATGGTAGTTCTTTTTTTAGTTTTGTTGGGAAATAATGATGAAGTTGTAAAATGAAAACAAAAAACTGACGTGTAACGCTTTGCCAGGAATAGTCATCATCTTTCAGTAACTCCACACACTCATTACCAGTTGGGTTTGACTTGGGACTTCAGTTGGTTACATAACACTAGGATTTCACTGAAGTCCTCTTGGTACCTGTGGTGATGCATCTGTTTAATGCTTCAAAATAATCTCTGAAGCTGATAAAGGGAACGTATTAGGCCATACATGCCGTGTTCCTACAGCTGCTACTTTTGACTTGATATATTTTTCTATGGTGGTGAGGCCTGTTTTGCTTCATTGCACCTGCTTAATTGAAGAGGTGTTCATTTAATTAAATGGCTGCTATGTGCTGGACACTCCTAATCCATTTTGAACCTTGTGTAGTTTGACCTCCTTGTGTGAATCTTCATCTACAATCAGATATGCGTTTGTTACTTTTAATCTCATTTAATTAAGCATTTTTCCCTATTTTTGTTGGGTTTTTTTGTTGTTGTTGTTGGTGGTGGTGGTATTTTGTTCTATATTTACTGATGTATTTTACAACCTAGGCTGATGCACATCAATTTTTAATCAATATAAGAATATCTGGAGGAGTTGGTCAGCAAACTTCTGCATATGACAACATAGGTGAAGGATGTACATGATGGCAGCATCTACAGAAGAGCTGTGTTGCAGCATGTTGCATGCTGCAGGCCCATGCAGTCAAGTGTTCCTTTGATTCAATTCCATGAGCATCATCATCTCCATTTGAATTTCCAGCTGGCCATTGCTTCTGCTGATATCCAGAGAGAGCGAAAAGCATGCAGCATCTGTCTGGAGCACTATTGGCACGAACATTTGGAAAGAGGGCACCAAGACAAACAAATGTACTTAGAATCCCCAAATGCTTTATCACTGTGGCTCTGTGCATTCACAGGCAAGCCTCTGCAGTGAATGTTCCTTAACTCCTGCTCTAGAAACATTGTAGTTGCTCTTTGGCCCCATTCAGCATCACTGATGGAGTTCGAAGGGAAGGGAAGGGAAGGGAAGGGAAGGGAAGGGAAGGGAAGGGAAGGGAAGGGAAGGGAAGGGAAGGGAAGGGAAGGGAAGGGAAGGGAAGGGAAGGGAAGGGAAGGGAAGGGAAGGGAAGGGAAGGGAAGGGAAGGGAAGGGAAGGGAAGGGAAGGGAAGGGAAGGGAAAGTGTCTTCCATGGCACTGTCCTGCTCTATCCTTTCACTCCTACAGGGTTTTCAATGGATTGCTGCTGGCAAGGAAAGCCCTAAATGTGCAGCTCTTTTACTTTTTAGTGTTTTAGTGTTAAAATGCATTACAAGGTATCCACACAGATGGCCCCTCATCTGCTGGGTTTGTAGTTTCCAGGGGAGTATATTGGGAGTGGGGGTATCTTTATCTCAGTGTAAGATGCTAATGCTACAGCTGAGAATATATTTTCCAAAAGAGAAGTACTGGAGAAACAGAAATATGTGCTCAGGAAGGTGCTAAATGACATCACCAAGTAAGGTCACCAAGAGGTGACAGGGATACTCATCTAATCTCAGCTCTCAGGAGTGCAGTCTGCAGGTGCTTCTCCAGGTGGTCATTGGAGAGCTGCCTGCTCAGGAGGTTTGTTTCTTATTTGAAACCATTAATTTATATTAAAAGGCAGTGTTTTATTTGGGGTGGGTTTATGTGTGGAGTTTTGCTGAGTTGTTTTTTCCTGTGTGATCAGCTGATGCAGTTAATATGAATGGATGACTTAGAACAGCCTCTCCACTAATAAAAACATAAACTGATGTGTTTAAGACTGCCATAATTAAAAGTTGATTTTAAGCTGGGAAGTAAGAGCTGTTACAGTGGCTTTCTGTCTGTTTGACAGACAGGCTTGTTTCCAAAGAAAGGTGCTCCCCCCTCAGTTAGTGTTAATGAGCACAACAGAAGAACTCTGGCCGCAGCAGATGATGGTGTTACAGGACAAAGCTGTTTTCTTCATCCTTTTCTCAGAAGTTGTCTCCTCTGCAGCAGAACTGCCAGGAGTGGATATGTATGTACTTGTACCTCAGCAGTTCACATTGGACTTGTAGTAAAGAAGGCTGTTGTACCTTGCTGCTCACATAGTGAGTGACTGAGTCCAGCAGTAGGCAAGGTGATCAAGTCCACGCAGCTCTGAGGGGCCACCTGGACCTGTTTTTCTCTAGCTGTTAGTATATTAAGTACCATAATGTGCAAGGACTGGAAGCAAACTGGCTATGTATGTACAGCCCATCCCACTCAGGTGTGTGCTGGTTCTCACTCACATGTTTAGACATGGTTCTTGGGAGCCATATACCTACCTCCTTTAGCATGGCTTTTCTTTCAATGTCATGCCACTCTTCTAGCTTGCTGTAACATGCATCACCATCATCTGCCAGAGTTCTCCACTATTACAGAATCATAGTTTCATCTAAATTGGAAAAGACCTTCAAGAACATCACATTGAAGCAACATCCTGACTTAGAAGACCCATCACTAAACCATGTCTTTCAGTCCATGTCTACATGTCTGTGTTTGGAAAATATACAGGAAGGTCTTTCTTCTATGCACTGTGTGATAAATCTAGTTATGAAATGTTATGTATGCATCAAAGGAAGGGAAAATTTCTCTTGATTGCAAGATTTTATTAAATAGGAAGATCCTAGGCATAAAACTGTGTGATCCTAATGTATATTTCTAAGGCACACTGCAGAAGAACCCTGCATTGTTCAGAGCTGGGTGAATCATCTGCAAGAAAATAATCTTCTAACACGAAGGTGTTATTAGTGATTAAAATGTAAACAGTAGTTCCAGCACCCTCTGTCTTCATGCTGATTATGTTATGTCTGTTTCGTTAGTAACAAGTCATGTTTGTTTCCAAATCACTGACATGAAGAGTTCTTGTGAGCTCCAGAGATCAAGGTTTCTGGTACATAGCTGGAGACAGACCTTTCCCAAGCAATCACTGTCACAACAGACAGGACGGAAACAGAGGAGATGAGGAAGAGAGGAAGAGGAGCTGAGGTGACTTGCTGAATGCCATACTGCAGTGGTGTTCCCCCAGCCCCAGTGCAGGTTAATCTGCCACTGTGAGCTGCAGACAGACTGGTAGTCTCACAGTGAGCTTGGCCTCTCTGCTTCAAGAGAAATATTCCCTAGGGAGAAAAACACCATTACAAACCATGGTTTAAATTCGAACATGGATCATCCTAAGTGATGATGTTAAGATTTTTAGCACAGCTAGCACAGTGAAAGGTTTCATGACATAAAGCTGTTTGCTGCATCCTTGTTAGCTTTTCATACTTGCACACAAGTAGAATGCTGGATGAAAGCTGGGCCGGAAAGCCCACACCAGGATGGACCACAGCACAAGGAGACCAGTCAGTGCACATGTCTGGCAAGACTCATGATGAAATGGCATCCTGAAGGTAGATACAGAGTCACAGAATCATAGAATGATTTGGGTTACAAAGAACCTTAAAACCCATCCAGCTCCCCGCCACCTGCTGTGCACAGGGCTCCCATCCACCAGCTCAGGCCACCCCCATCCAACTTGGTCTTGAACAGCTCCAGGAGTGGGGCAACCACAGCTTCTCTGAACAGGCTGTGCCAGCACCTCACCACCCTCTGAGTAAAGAATTTCCTATTACATTTAACCTAAATATCCTCTTTTAGATAAAGCACGCCATCCCCCTCTCCCATGTCCTGTCATTACCAGACTGTGTAAAAAGTCAGTCTCCCTCCTGTCTATAAACCCCCTTCAAGTACTGGAAGGCAGCATTGAGATCTCCCCAGAGCCTGCTTCAATCTAAACAAGCCCAGATCCCTTTCTTCATAGAGGAGGTGCTCCAGCCCTCTGATCATCTTTGTGACCCTCCTCTGGACCAGATCCAACAACTCCACATCCTTTTTGTGCTGGGGGCCCCAGTTCTGTGGTTGTTCTGGTATTTTTTTAGTCAGTTATGTTGCACACTGACAAGAAGCTGCCTTGCTGATGGAGCCTTGACAAGAAGGACTCTGTACCAGGCTAACAAAGCTGTGCTGTGTTCAGAAGGATGAGCAGTAGGAGAGGCCTCTCACTGCCCACAAGACACTGAAAGGACCTATCCTAGCTGCAAGGCCTGTGCCAGGGCTTCAGTGCTGCACAGGGCAGTTCAGCACTCACTGGCCTTCCCACTCATCCAGCTGCTGCACATTGTCGTGATGTATATATGCCATTGGTCCCTCTTCTGGTGCAGACCCTCAGGTCTGACCACCCCATCACCTGTCTTGGCTGCATGGAAGCAGTTTCTGCATCCAACTCCCCTAGTTGTCAAACTATAACATTGATAAGAAGAAGCACAGTGTAGGACAGTGGATGCCAAAATCATCGAATTCTGAGCAGGAAAAGAAACACTACTGCCTACAGGAGGTAACTGCTGCAGGCTTGACTCTTCTTGGGCAAGCTCGTGCTTCACAAGTAGCTTTATAGAAGTAAGATTTGGGGAGATGGACTTAAACATTGTTGGTGTTGTCATTATTATTGGTTCTAATAACCTACAGAACTGTTGTGTGAGCGCCAACCTTTTATTTCACTGTCTGTTGCCATTGTAAATGAAGAAATGCATGGCATTGTCCAAATTTGCACCAGTTATCAGGAAATAAATATCTTAATTCAAGGGTATAATGAGTTGGCCTCCACGTCCTGGCTCAGTGGTAGCTTCAGTAGTAGATCTTCCTGATAGCACAGAAAAAGGAATTATGCTAGAGGGAAGGAAGAAGCCTTAGTGCTAAAAGCATACATTACTAAGCTCACCAGTGATTATTTTTGTAAGTTTAATCATATCTAATGCATTTAAGAATTTATTGTTTGTAACACACAGTTATAATTCCAGATTCAATCCAAAGTGCGGTACAGCGGTAAATTGAACAAATTCATATAGAGAAGTGTAAGCAATAATTTTTAGTTTACATCATTATCAAATATTTTGCATTTTATGGCAGTTTGGGGAGAAGAAACGCTATTGAATTAGCTCTGAATAATTCCTCATCTGTGTTCTGGGCAAACGGTCTTTCTCTTCTTCTTTATAAGAGACATTTTATGAACACTGGGGCTTCACCCACCCACAGCAAGGAAAAGAACTAACAATTGTGTTTTAGGGGCCATGTCACATGCATGTGTGTTGTGCGTGTGAATGCTGTACTGTTACAGTTCTCTGAAGAAAAACAGAGCAGTTGTGGTTCCTACTTTCTCAACCCATCTCCTGGAATGAAACTAAAAGACTGGTAGTCATTCCAGCCACTACGTACAGCATTTTTTGCTGGGGTTTCATGAGAAAAAGGGATGCTCAGTTATGATTTTCACAGAAGCCTTTCCTCCCTGAGATTCTCATCGAAAAGTAAGTGTATGTATTAATTAAAAACAAGAATATTTTTTCATCTATTCTGATGATTGTCCTGTTTGGGCATTCTTGCATGGCTGCATGCTGGAAGAGAGCACTGCCCTGTGTGGCTGTGAGCCTGTTCTGGTCTGGGCAACCTGGATTCTCTGTGTTGGTCCCTCCAGCTCACTCATTTTATCTGTTTAAATCAGTGTAGTCCTATGTATTTACAGGGTGTATGTTCTGCTGCCTATATGTGGGATGCTCCAGTGCAGCTGCAGTGAACATCTCTGGACTAGTGATAACCAGTGAAACTGCCCTATTAGTTCAGTTTGTGTTATCCAAAATCCGGCTCCTGTGGACCTTCATTCTGAAGTAATTTCCTTCAACAGAGGGTTTTTTAAGCAACAGAAGAAACTCAGCATATAAATCTCTGCTTTTGTTCCCCACCACATCCAGCATTCCTTGTGATTTAGGTCAGTAAGTCGCTATTGTTCACGACACCCCTCCCCTCTCCTCACCCTCCTCTGAGGTCCCCTTCCCTGTAACTCTCTTCATCTCATCAGGGTCTATCTCTTCCTCTCTCTCTCTCTCTCTCTCACCCACACCCTGACCTTTGAAGTATAATTTCTTCAGCTCCATTTGGTCCATCAGTGGAAAAGGGCATTCTTACCCACAAAACCTCTGCCTCTGTCAATTCCCAGCTTTTGGCAAGACTTGGGATAGCCTGCATGTGCGCCTGGCCTTTTTATTTGTTTCATGGGCTGTGGTTGGTAGACTTCTGCACTCTGTTCTTGCCTCCATCAGTCTCTCTGGGACAAAGCAGCTTCTTTCAGCTCATGCACAGTCTTCAACATTCTCACTCTCAGTGTGAAGTCGTTAGGGACTACTTTTTCTCCCTTTTTTTTGCAGGACATCATGCTTACAGTCCTGAGCCATTTGCTGCTCTCAGAGGACAGGGACTGTACACAGGTTTCTGCAGCTCCACCAGAGCACGGTCATTAGACTGATCCCCTTTGAAGCCAAAACAAGCCTCTTTCCAACCTCAGCGTATCACAGAAAGCCATCTTTGAGCCCAAAGAGGCAGCAGCCATGGCTGCTTGCCCTGAAATCTCTTGCCATGTGAGGTGAGAAGGGATGGAACGTGGCTAATGGCTGTGGTCATGCTCTGGGTTCACACATCATTGTGTCCTGGTCATCAGCAGGACAGTAACCAAGAAGGTCGCTGGCCTGGGACCCGCAGTATTTACACAAACAGTATTTGCTGCACATGGTGCCCCTCTTAGCCGTTCTTTTTCCCTTACTCTTGGAAAAGACGACTGCAAAAAGACTCTGAGTCCCCCATAGGTGGCTCTTTTGCATTGTTTCTTTTCTGCTTACACCTTCCTATGTCCAGAGGAACTGCAACAGGAGAGTCTGATCCAAATAGCTACAACCTTGCTCAATAGCACAGCACTTTCTTCCCTTGCAAAGTACTTGGTGCGCCTTGGCTCCAAATTCCAAATCCTTCCAGCCATCTAGAAACATGATGTTCATTTTTGAGAGATAAATATAAGGTTTTGCTTTCTTGAAATGTGCTTCTAATTATGAGCAAACTGGATGACATTTTTCCTTGAAAGATGCGTTTCTCTAGATGTTTTGGTTTGAAGGCACAAAAACCCCCAAGAACCTGATGAAAATTCAGATAACACTCATGGATCAGTATGAAGAATCCAAACAGTGTTTCTAATCTCATGGCTCAGAAATGCAAAAAACAACAGCCTGAAACCCCCCAAAAAGACAAAACCCCACCCAAAAAGACAAAAGCAATGAGTCTTCAAAATACTGATGTCCTCTTTGTTCATTGTAAAATCAAATCCAACCATTTAACCCACTCTGTCACTACACTTGTACTTGACGTTTCAGGATAATCTGCTTGTGGCCCACACTGACACAAACATGATCCTCTAAACCTTCGGCACCACAAAATGCCTAAAATGCTTTTGCAAGCCTCCCTTCTAATTGAATATAAATTCTTTTAAATCTTAACATCTTTTTTAGTGAGACACATAAAATACACTTGTAAGAGAGCTGTGCTGGATGGCGCTTAAGGTGTATCTATGTATTTTTGATGTGAGTAAAATTCACCTTTTCCAGACTTATTCACCTTACACTGATGGACAATCCCCCATGTCTGTGCTTGCCTTCTCAAAGTGTTCTCTGTAGTTAACTTGGAAATAACTTGCAAAATAGGTATGAAATTGAAAACTTTAGATTGAGGTTTGATTGGCTCAGGAGAAGGATAATGGCCAACTTGTCAGATAATTTATTTGCAATGAATAATTTAGTCTTAATTATAATCAGCCAAAGTTTTAATCCCTTATATCTTTCACTAATCAACCTCACTTAGCATATGGGGAATCAAGATAAATTCACTCTTTTAATTAGAAAATCAGAAGCCTTTATCTGCTTGTTGGTTGATGATAGGTCTCATAGAAGCACACCACGGGACTGCTGATGTTTCAGGAATGCAGCCTCATACAATGTGCCTTCTTGATTGCAGGAGGTGTTTTTAATCATGCGATTTTAACTCTGCAAGTATGCCTGATGCCAGAACTACAGCACTTCTGATCGTGCTCTTTGACCTCAGCCCTCTTTCAGCTCCTGTTCAGTGGCACCATAATGTGGTTTGAAATGAGAAGGCAAAGGCTCCATGGCACCTTGCAAAGGCAGGCTGATAATTAAAAACATTTGCATGGGGCAGCAAGTGAGAGTTCCGGTTCTCAGGTGGTGAAAATCAAGAGTTGCATCTTTTTTCCAGAATATATAAATAAATTAATATAAATCTGTAAATATATATTTTGTATGAATTATATCAACATAAAAACAAAAACAAAAAACAAGGCATTTCTTAGTAAAGTGGACAATTTTAAGTGTTCCCTTGTGCTGCAGAAATCACGGTGGAAAGATCCATCAGGATGCAGCAGTCACAGAGGACCTCCTGGGAATCTTAAAGAGGAGGTTGCAAGCAGTCAGTCAGCACCCACAGCTGTTGCTGCAGGAGGAGTGCACCTCTCCACTTCTGCTGCTTGCCGTCTTGTCTGCTTGCCCCATCTGCAGCTGCAATAAGACAAGGAGCCTTTCCCTGGCTCTGAGGCCAACCAGCTCCGTACAGCCTGTGTTAACCAAATGGAATTTTCTTCTCCTACAAAGCCACAGAGCAAGCACACCTGGTGTGCATTGCAGGGACATGATGCCCCAGAGCATGCCAAGGCATTTCTCGGAGAGCACCAAGCACAATACACCTCCAATTGTAAGGGAGGTCAAGAAGGAAGTGGGTTTTGTAGATGATCTCTTTTCCCATTGGAATGGCCCTTGTAGAGTAAAGGTTTGTCTTCCCTCTTTCTCCATTTCTCTTCTTTTTCTATTCTAAATCAAGAGGAGTATGACAAAGGTCGCACTACAGCCACATACCTCTCCCCCCTAGTCTGCACAGCAACCCCCATTCCTTTTCCCAGCCCAATGAAGGCACCAGTAATACAGAACAATCCACCTGTTGTCCTAGACCCACACAGAGAGAGAAATCTTCCCTTCATTAAAACTCAGAAACCTTTATGCAAATCAGAAATACTTATTTGGGAAATGAAAACAAGCTGTACGATCTCTTGCTGTATTAGATCTTCCCCAAAAGATGTGACTTTTTTTTCAGCTGCTGTTTCTTTCGATGGACTCACCTTCTTCATTTCCAGTTGTCTTTGTAAGTGAACTGCTTCTTTTCTGTAGTATTATCTTCATATTTTAATATATTGAAAATCAAGAAGAAAGTGGCCCGTGATTTTCCAATTTTCCTCCTGTCATAGATACACAGTGTGAAATAACGCAGTGTTCGGAAATTGATTGTTATGATAATGGCACCAGTGTAGTATAAATACGACACTGGCTTTTCAATTCTTGAAAACTGACGCTGTACCTTAAGCAGCTGCCTGTTCTTATAAATAAACAGAAATGAAGAGTGCAAAGGTTTTCGAGGTCACACTGCAGAGCGGGAGCTGAACTGTCTCCACTATACTTTTGCCTCATAGTGATGATATCTGCTGCTTTCACTTTCTTAGAGGTGACTGTCAGCTCTCAGCTGGGAGACCAGAGGTGCTGGAGGTAGCGATGCTGATGACTCACCATGTGACACATTTCCTTCTGAATCACAGCTGAATCACGGTCCCTTCTGGATGCTGAGAAGCAATGGTAGAGGATGTCTCCGTCTCCTAAAACCAACAAGAAATCATTTGTTAAGAGTGAGTTTCTTCAGCACTTATTGGTTTATGTGGAGAGAAGTCAGAGAGACATCTGAATTTCTTTTCTTTTGATGGTAGCATTGCTCTTGTAATGAGCTGCATTTATTCTTCAGTCTGCGCTCAGGTTCTCATAGATCTTTGACCTTGGCAGCTCCTGTCAGGGTCCTGTGGTTGCCACCTGACCAGAAGTCCCGGTCTGGGATCCTGATCTTGTGTAGTACTTTGTGATTAAACTGCAGACATCTTCCAACCGGATGAAAACCTGGTGTGTGCTGAAGTTAATCTGAGATTTTTCAGTATCTGATAGTAATTATGTTATGTCACAGATGTTTAGATCACACCACCTTGTTCAAGAAGAAAATGTTAATTCACTGGGGGCTGTCACTTTAATTTTCATAAACAAGAAGGATCTACACAGGTTTAAGGGGGAAAAAATGATGTATGTTTAATTGATAGTGAACTAAACTTAATTAATAATGAGAAAAATATCAATATTAATATTTAGAGCCTATGAAGTCAAGCAATTAAAAATCAGTGTTATGAAAAATACTTGCCATAGTAATGCTGCACATATGATGTTCCAAAATCCAGAATGAACGGCAGCTGTAGAAAGAGGTAATGCTTTTGCTAGAACAGCTGCTAAAACCAAAGGAACTTCTGAGTGCACAGCATCCCTATTAGGTCTGACAAAGAAGTGTCAAAACCCCAAGGTTAGAAACATTTCATGTTGATATAATTTCATTAGACTGGGGCAGGAATTGTTTGTCTGAAAGTGTGTTAATTTAATTTAAATATATAATCTGATTTAATAAAAATACTATGCCTGACAACATATTTTATAGAGAGAAGAGAAATATAAGTCATGTCTCATTGTTCATGTTATTTTAATGGTAGAAATCATAGAATCACAGAATTGTTAAGGTTGGAAACACTAATAAGACCATCTAGTCCAATCACCAACTCATGCACGCAATGTCTCTAGACCATATCCCTCAGTGCCACATCTGCTCTTTTCTTGAACACCTCCAGGAACAGTGACTCCACCACCTCCCTGAGCAGCCTGTGCCAGTGCCTCACCACCCCCTCTGAGAAGAAATTTTTCCTAATATCCAACCTGAACTTCCTCTGGCACAACTGAAGGCCATGCCCCCTTGTCCTGTTGCTTTTAACTGGGAGAAAAGTACAACATCCACCTCATCACCACCTCCTTACAGGCAGCTGTAGAGAGTGATAAGGTTACCCCTGAGCCTCCTCTTCTGCAGACTGAACAATCCCAGCTCCCTCAGCTGCTCCCCATAAGACTTTTGATTCAGGCCCTTCACAGCTTGGTTGCCCTTCTCTGAACACACAATGTTAGATCTCATTGCTTATGTTGTAAAATTTAGTTTCCTTGGCATTCTTCACCTCTGTGACATCTTCATTATGAAGCTACTTTTAGAAAAGAAAACCAACTCTATTATATTTAAAATCAAAATGAGCACAAGTACCCCATCTTCACAATTTAGCAATGACATGATGATGCTCTGCCAATGCTTCTCTTTGTAAGCGAGTGTCTGACAATAATCCTCGCCCAAGCAGGTTGTGGATGCCCCATCCCTGGAGACATTCAAGGCCAGGCTGGATGTGGCTCTGAGCAGCCTGGTTGGTGACCCTGCACATAGGAGGGGGATTGGAACTCAGTGATCATTGTGGTCCTTTTCAACCCAGGCCACTCGATGATTCTAAGAAAATAAACGGTAAGAACTGCACTTTAAACTTATAACTTAGGAAATATCACAAATAAAAAGGAGCACATCAGGTTATGCAGCCTGTTAATGTGAGAGCGTTTATGCATTTTAAGGGTACATTGCATCACACTGTGTTAGAACTCTCAAACTCAGCAGACAATGGCCCAGGCATTACCCCAGAAAAGCAGACATGTTACAGCAATTGCTTTTAGTCATTCAGGTGAGGATGTTTGTTTGTACTGATGTTTCACATCCTGCATCCATGAACAGCATCCAATAGTGCTGAGATGTACCATGGATTGAATGTACTGAGGTACCAATCCCATTGAACATGTTCTACAGATGACATTTCTCCTGGTAAAGGTACCTGAGGTGAGCACCGTGGCACACCTCACACGTGCAGTCTGCGGGGATGTTGAACCCCAATTGGGGGCCACTAGTGGCAGCTGTGTGCAGCCAGCAGCACTGAGCCCTCTAGTGGCTCTCTCTGTGCTTCACCAGCCACCGGGGCAGTGCCGTGTATCCTTATATTGGGCTGGGGGACCAAACTTACGTTTTCTCCTTGTTCCATGGTGCAAGAGCAGACAGCATGGACATGGAATGTGCATCCCCGCTGCCTCAAGTCTCGCCCCTCCCAGGACCTGGGAGCAGGTGTGTTGGCTCAGAGGTGGGCTGCTGCCATCAATGCCAGCCATCTGCTGTGGGTTCTTATCAGTTCAGTTCCTGTGGGCATTCTCTTCTTCCTGTTAAAGCGCACATCTGTGCACAGCAGCATTCAGGAGGCCTCCTGCCTTTGCTCGTGGGTTTCCCTCACAGGAGGAAGCAAGCAGGGCCTGCACTGGTGAAGGAGAGGGGTGAGGCTGGAGGCACAAGCTGAGAGCAGGGCTGACTTTGGGCCCTCCAGCTTAGTTCAATGTCTGAAAACACGTAACCACTGCTTCTGGCTGCTAAGGCACATCAGCTGCCTCAGAACAACAAATTGGCCCATCCTTAATCATTAATACCCAACTGATCAGTTCCTTTTCGAGTTCTTGAAACCAGAAACACCCCCAGTGCTTTCCTCTGTGTATGTAAAACAAGCCCTGCCACTCCCCACCAGCTGGCTATACATAACCCTGCTCCCCTGCCATCAGCACTTTATAGTGGAATGTGTTACTGAGATAATTTCAGGCACGCAGGCAGCACTTAGCAGCACTTTACGTCTCTGTCTTGTCACACACACCCCTTCTGGTATCTCCTCTTGAATGCTGCAACCACAAAATAGGTGCTTGCTCTTCTAATTCCGTGCCAGTGCCACACAGACACACTCCTCAGTGTGCACACCAGGTAACCACAGCTACATGTGGCTGTTCCTGACCAGCCTACAGGTTGCAGAGCTCAGTGGCACAACCACAGTGCTGTCACAAAGACCTTTGACAAGCCCACGTTCGGGACATCAGTGAAGGTTCAGCAAAGATGGAGCAAAGCTCAGAAGTATGAAAATGGAAAATGTCATCTGTCATGTCAGATTTAAGGGTCCGCTTGCCAAGTGAGAGCACACAGCACGGCTGACTGAGCGGCAGTGTGACAACTCGCAAGGATGCAAGCAGAAAACCCCGGGTGCTGCCCTCCCTGCTTGCTACTGCCCAACCCCGCAGCTCCCAGCACACACTGAGCAGGAGGCAGCCTGCCGTGCTGGGTCCTGGGACACAATGTGCATCCATTTCTGGCCCACAGTGTTCTTCCTGATCCCAAAACAGAGGCCGACCCTCTGGAGTTCAACACTGGCATGGCACAGCTGTGGCCAAGATCTGCATGTCCTTTCTAGTTCTGCACATCGACCTGAAGGATTTTTCCCCCTATTAGAGTTTGTTAAAGCAAAGAGTACAAGCAGTTCCTGATAGTGCAGACAGTGTTTCCATCAGAAAGTATATAGCTAAGTTCCTTGCCTTCCCACAATCTTTTGCAAAGAGAAAAAGAAAGAAAACAGATCTATTTCTCTCTTCCTTTCCATTTTAACTTCCAGTTAATACAATAATACGATGAAATTTAAGAGTGGCGATGTTCCCATAGTCGTGTGGTTTACATTAATCGGTTCATCCCACAAACAAAAAGAAAACAGTTGCAAACGCTAATGCAGTGAAATAGACATGACGTACAGTGACATATTTTCCTGACAAACTAAAAGACCTTTGAAATACCTGATAAACAATTGTAGGATATTGGTGAAAGCTTCTCACACATACGCAAAAAGCACATTAATGGCAAAGAAAGAGGTGGATAAAAACATGCATACCTTCAAAACATCATTACGTTGTTTTTTCAGTTATGTTGTTAACATAACTTGTAAGCTGAAGAAATCATTTGACTAAGTCACATAACACTTAAGCAAGTTTAAAAATCCAGAGCATCAGTCAAGGGGTTTTATTTCATCATGCCTTGCTTGGCTTCAAAATGATTTTCTACTTCAGTGGACTTTGTGGAAGGAAGAGTTTTATGGTGCATATCTGTATCTTCATTTTGAATTTAACACTAAACACTGCAATTATATACTGTGATATAAATATTCATAAACTGCTGTCTCCATGGCAAAAACATTCATCTTAAAGTAAACTTCCCTAAGAACTGACTTGATAAAACTCTTGTACATCATAACTGCCTTTCAGGGGTGCCCGAAGCAGCATGTTATTGATTGACACTAATGGGATTATATTAAAACTAATACAAATTTCCTGCTGGATTTCATTGCAGAAGAAAGCGGTGGGGCAGTGACGGAGCTTGGCTGAATGAAGAGACAGGAGCACGGAATCCTACCAAACAGCCTTCAAAATCATGTAAGCAGCTGTGACTCGGTGATTTCACCTGCAAAAATCAACGCAGATGCTACACATTTATTGTCATTAATTTGACCTGCTGAACACATTATGCAAGAAACCCCTTGCTAACATTTTCTACTTTATAGATTTCTTAAACATACATTTCAGCTGATTCATAAAGACTAATGATAGTCTTTAAAAGTTTTCTAAGCACGTGATGAGTATTGCTTTCGAGGGGAAAAAAGAAGTGCAAATATTGCATCTTTACTTTAGAAGTGGCTAACTGTACAAATACGTTGGATGTAATAACCTCTAGACTGGGATGGAAGAAAACAACCCTCACAAAATACAAAAAATATAAAATTCCCTCTAAATGATGCATTCAGATCACACCACAGTACAGACAGTTCTTGCATGTTTAATGAAAATAAAAATTTCAGCAAGTTCCAGATACTGCTGGTGAATAAAATATGAGTATTTCCATCTACTCTCTACATTCATGAAGGCTATAGGCTACATGTATAGAGCACATACAGCTGGGCTGTGGTTGTAAGTCTAAGGTGACTACAGCAGAGTCACGCTTCTCCAACTCATTACATGCAGTACACAGTGTCTTGTATTGAAGATACTCATTTGAAAAGAAGTATGTTAACTGAAGTGATCTGACTGGAGAACAGCAGTACTGAATTGGTTCTCTGTATCTGTGGTCAGCTGTGTAGCAGCGGTGTAGATGTGAAGCTTTGCCACAACGAAGATAGCCTTGATACTTCCACAATGCTGTAGGGAGATGACAAGGCTGGTCACCGCAGACTTCCTTTTTTCCCCTTGTTTTCTTTTTTCTTTTTCTTTTTTCTTCTGCTGGAGAGGAACATGCTCTGTCAGAAGGCAATTGGTCAGATAAATTGACCTCCATGGGTGTTTACCTCACAGCAGGGAGTCAGCCAACTGCCTTAGATAGAACACCTAATTTTTAGGTCACTACAGCCAGGTGAAATGGATCCCACCTTCAGTTTTTCAAAGAAAGATCAACACAGTCAGGCCATTCCTAACCCTCCAAAAGCCACCTTGAATGTTAAGCTGGCTGTCTAGGATTACTTCACATGGGAAAAGGAGATGCCCAAGACCTCTATAACAATAGGGCTGAAGCACTGTCAGGGGTCTGAGTCACTCCCTGTCACCCAAGCAGCAAATGTAAACTACTGCAGGTTTCTCAGGCTGAAGAGCTAAAGCAAGAGGACATCTGCACATAGTGTTTTAGAACATATAAAACAAACACTAGGGGGTAGCCAGCAGGTCACTTGTATTTGCCAATTGAGGCAGTATTTGGCTACCTGTGGCAAGGATTTGTGAGGGCTTATCTGCATCCCCACAGCTCATTTCCCGTGGAGGTGGTTGCCTCCAGGTTTAACTCAAAATGTTTTGTTACAGACCATTTTCTACCCTGCAATCACTTAGGCCTGACCCAAATCCCATTGTATGGGAGATTGGTAATCACAGCCTGAACCTCTGATTAATCAGCTGAGACAAGTGTGGGGTCAGCTGTGGGAGCACAGGTGAGAGTGATGTAGCTGTGCTCCCGGAAGGGGTGGAGCTCGACTCCACCTCCTCTGAGACCTCATTTAAGGGCTGACTCCCACTGAGGCAGCATCTCTTGGAGATTGCTCTCCAGTGAGGGTTGCCCCAGCTTCTTCAGCCAAGGCACCACCACTGGTGAGTTTTCCTTTACTTATTCCTTCTGTACATTTGCTACCATCTGTATATTAACAACCAATACAGCCATGAAGTAAAATCTGGCAACTCTAAGTCTAGCATTTGCATTTTCTATTTGCAACATTCTCAAGTATGGCAATGTAGAGCAGGCAAAGGAGGGATCGATCTTCACGATAGCAAGAGGGTATTTAATTTACATCTCATTTATTCTCTTGCACTCGTAAAATCTCACATATTTTCCTCTTTTATTAGTACAATAGTCCAATCTTCCTTGGCTACACACTGAAATGTGGCATAAAAAACATCTCAGTAACAAAGTGCTCATTTTGAAGCCATAAAGTTCTTCTTAATTCCACAGATGAGGTCGTACTCTTCTGTACTAATCCTTTTTTATTTGGATAACTTCTCAGTTGTTGGATATTTCACATATTTATTCTAGAACTCCCATAAAAAGAGCAAAAGAAGTAGCTTCTAAAAATCTTCCACAAATTGTCATTTCAAGATTATCGTATTAGCCCAGTAGATTAGCTTGATAGATGTAATATAATGCTCTCTCATTTTAGTTAATGCTGCTTTACTAAAGGAGCTAACAAACTTAATTCTACTGAGGGCAGGATTACCTGACAGAGTAATTGAGTAATTTTGTGTACTTACAGATAGGATGAATGTTATAACTCATCAGATCAACTCATTTCTTTGCTCTATTTGCATTGCTTTGTTGGAAATTATTTATCCCTGAGTGTGCTCCAAAGGCTCGCATTGGTGTTGGGACCAAGCTATGGTGAATTCCTACTGCCCAGAGAGTTTTATCACTGGATCTGGCAGCTGAAGCTCCAGCCTCTGTCAAAACACATATTTTAACCAGACCTCTGGCTACAGGCCCCTCTGCTAATGCTCTCTGTCCCTTTGCAGATCATGGTAGAGGAGGCAAGAGGCCCTGCATGAGAAGGGCTTGCATCAGCTTGCCTAGAACACAGAAACCTCAGTCTCCCCACTTCTGAGCCTATCCATGGCCTGTGGGCAGGTTTAGATCTCAGCTGCCATCCTGAATGATGGCAGATTCCTGGGGAAGGACCAAATCTGCTTCTCAGTTTGTGCCATCTCTGCTGCGCTTCAGCACAGCTTCACAGCCCAGACATCCCAGGGTAAGTCTGGGAAGCATCACTCTACATAGATTACCTCACACTTTCTACACAGAGGTATCGCAGGCTAGAGATTGTGCTGGGGCATAAAACCCTGATCCCTCTGGGAAGCAATGGCAACTCAGTTACTGGTTGAGGAACGAGGCAATACTTGGCCCAACCTGTAGTAAAGCAGAAGCCAGCATGTGGGCCTTTGAAAAGATAAACAAACTCCAGACCTTGTCATCTCTTTAATTGTATGGTCTCTGCCAACAGCTTCAACAAACAGTTCTCATTTCTTTATTTTATTTTATGCTCATCATTACTGTGACCATGCTGTGGAGCCTCATGTATTTCAAAGGTTTTCTCTGCTAGCAGAGACTTGGGCAGCTATAGCAATGCTGCTTTGAAGAGAAAATGCCAGCAGTGAAAATCTTATGTGGCTTGCTGCTGGCTTCAGACCATCTCCACAGTGTTAAAAATCAAGAGGGAACATGAAAGAGGGAAGATTTAAGCCATAAGAAGAAACTTAATAGGAGATCAAATTACTTATCCTAAGAAAGTACTGTGTCGGAGGTCAAGCATAAGTGAAGAAGGGAATCTCATTCTCAGGGAGTTTAAACTGTTAAAGCTCTTGTAAAGAATCCATTACAAAGTCTAGTCTTCTCTGAAATGTAGTGAAAAACATGTCAAATATGAGAAAGAGCTGAAGAGCAAAATAATGGTGATAAGCTACATGGTGGCACAGCAATGCCACTGAAAAGGAGGAAAATTCTTTATTGAGAGCTAAGTCTTACAACAGCAAACCTTGCTCTGTGGTACTTTTTCCCCTGTGCATTTTAAGTCAATTTACTAAGGAGCCCAAGTTCACCCATTTTACCATGGATGGGGAGGAGAGAAATTAGAGGCAAGCCTTAGAAGTGTGATCATTAGTTCTATTCAACCAGTTTGACATCTCTACAGACTGCTTCTTATAAAAGGTGGAGGAGGCCACAGATTTCATCTGATTAATTTCTTTTGGAAGAGCCTGAGCCTGACTGGCATGACCAAGTTCACCAACAGTAACATGAGAAGAGTGTGAAATAACAAATGTATTTCACAGTTCAGCTTGGCATTCCTCACTAGGGAAATGTGTGAGACATTAGTTCTAGTCAAGTCGTTTTCACAAAAACAAGGGCTAACACATGTAATAGGAAAAATAAAAATCTAAATAAATGTTGAAATCCAATTCTGGTAGTCCATCTGTCTTAAAATAGCCTGTCCTACAATAACAATGCTGCTATGTTTATCTCACTGACAGCAGGAACATCGATCAGATTTGCAATACAACCATTTTTGAGACTAATAATTGTTCATATGCTTTGACTGCTGGCCTTTTTCAAGCAGCTTCTCTGCTCTTTAGGAATTGGATGTGCAACGTGAGTAAGTAACACTTAGGTAGTGCCTTGGAGCATTCAGCGAGGGTGTTTGTTGGATCCCTGGTACTAGACCAAAATCACACAATCTGTAAGCATGAGCCCTATATAACACACTTGCTAGGCTGGCCTTCACACTGCAGCAGCAGTGTTGGGTGCAGCTGTGCACTGTCTCTCTGTGCCACGTATAGTTTGTCAGATCTGGTATCCTTCTCCAGCCAGGGGATAGGCCTGCACCAGATCAGAGTTGCTCCTCTCCAGGCCTCAGCACTGACCCAGTGTTAATAAGAGAGGAATTCCAGACTCATTGACTTATGCAGGACAGTGGAAAGGACTCAGCCATAGTGAAACTGTTGTCTCCAATCCTGAGAGGTCCTGTCTGTCAGCCTTTGATTTGAGGTAAACATACATAACGTACTTCCTTTCCCAAATGACATTTTGCTCTTGTGAAGGCTGTTGTACTGACAACCAGCTTTGATCAGCAATAAGCTCTTTGTGAAGAGTGCAAAATACGCTGTCCTGGCAGCCTGCCCAAAGCCAGTTTTGCTGAAATTTGCCTTAGAGAGAAGATATGGAAGTCTCCGCACCCTTCATGGCAAGTCTGTGATAGAAACATTCCAGGCAAAGAGATCAAGGTCTGTTCAGGAGTAGGGCAGATGCATGGGTAGGGAGCCCCGTGCCTGGATGCAGGTGGTAGACTCTGGGACTAGACTTACAGGATCAGCTGGAGGCTGAAAAATGTGCGGTGTCTGGCACCCTATGGCAGACCCCAAAAAGATTAGGTGAGTCCTAATGACTTTTTGGATGGTCCTATGTAGATCCAAGTGCTGGACTTGATGATCTCTATGGGACCCTTCCAACTCAGGATTTTCTATGATTCTAAGTCTACAAAAGCAGAGAGTGGAGGGTTCATCTGGAAGCAGAGTTGACATACACAGAGCACTCTCTCTTTTTGTTGAATGTGTGAAAAACAAGAAGTTAATACAATTTTCATCAGCCCAGGCTATCTGCAGATCACGCATGTCAAAGAGTTCTACTTCATATTTACAATGTAAAACAAAACTAAACAGATGCTTTGTTTTTCAGGGTTTTAATCTCTAGGTTGCTGTCAGTGACTATACTGATTTTTCCTTCTGGAAGAAACCACCTCAGCTCCTGAGGGTTTGTCCTCATGAGTCTCCCTTTAAAAGAGTAAAAAGAAAGCTTTCTTTCACAATTATTTTCTTACTTTATGTGTGGAGGCTTATTGCAAGGTAATCACTGAAAACTTTATGGTACCTTTAATAAATGGAATAGTTTCTATGCCGTTATTCACGTGCATCGGTTTATTCTCTTGCAGTCTTACTTTTTGCAGGGAGTTCCCAGAATCAAAGTCCAGTAAGTACGAAAACATTATCTGATCAGCTCCACGCTAATACTGATTGAAACAGAAGTTTAATATTACAGGAAAAGAATACAGGCTTTATAGCAGAAATTACTATTTCATAATCCTGTCCAACACATTTGGCATTTTAAATGCTGGTTAACGTAACCATCATATTTTAGTTAATTCCAGTTGCTGCAAGTAACCTGATACGTCGTGGTCAGAAGCAGCTCCAAGAATAATGCAAATATTGCCAGATTCTGGAATTCCATATTAGGGGAAGGATTGTTCTGCCCTTCAGCATCAGCTGGTTTTATGCCTCTTCCTTCTAAGAGAATTCTTTCTTATCCATTCATAAAACAAGCTGTTGTGGGTTTCTGATTCACTTGTCAGTGGATCTACTCTGGATATTCTTCACTTTTTGGGAAGAATGTGAGCTTCACTTTTAATATTGCTTTGAGGGTAAAGAAAAAAAAAAGAGACAGCTGACCTCCACAAATGGCACTATTAAGTTTTATGAACTTGGCTTATTCTATAAGCAGTAAGTGAAAGAAATATTATGTGCAGCACTCAGTCAGGAACTTTTGAAGGTTGCAAAATGAAACTCTGCCAGTCAGGACATCCATAAAACAACTGGCTCAGTTGTAAAAATCAACTTCACTTTAAACCCGAGTCTGGCTTATTTAGAGATGTTAAGTTAGTGTGGATCTGTTCTCTTCTGGACTGCCAAACATAACCCACCCCAGAGAGGAAATGGCAGGAGACACTTGAAAGAAGGTGACGGGAAGTCAGCAGTGGAGACTGCAGTCCACACAAAACTCACTATATATTGACAGCGTGCCAGTCATGGAAGAGGACAGGAAGCAGAGACATCAGTTCCTGAGCTTGTAACTAACATTCAGATGTGAAAATGAGGCGCATCACCTCTCCAGCTGCATCCTGACAGCTCTTCTGCTGGGCGTGCGGACTTCTCAAGCTACCAGGGCCACCAAGGCCACGCTCCTCCCAAACACTGACAATTTCCTCCTTGGAACAAAAGGATGCTTTCCTTTCCCAAAGCTTCCTTTTGCAGAGCTCATGTTCAAAAATGACATGGAGTCAGAGAGGTGCTTCAGTGCAATTGCTTGCAAAATACTGATCTGACAAACGGGTAAACTGAGCACCAGGGTACTTCATCCATGTATTGTCTAAGTCCTATTTACCAAGTAAATAAGCAGATATTTCTGCCAGCAGTATCATCCTTTGCATGTTATCTACTTTCCATGCAAGGTTTTGGCACAAGCTGAATTTCTTTTATTTCTGTAGGCTTTTCTCTTTCCTGACAGTCAGGTTCTAGTGAAAAACACCACTTTGATGATGGTGATCTTTGATGTGATGCTGAAATCAGGCCTTGAAAGAGCACGTTTGAGGTTTTCATATCACAATCTTGTTCCCGGCTTTGCCCTCCAATATAAAATGACATGCATTTTGCCCTTTACAAATCACAAAAGTTTGTAACTTTTAATTTAGATTTATAAGAAGGGAGTAAAAAAGAATAATCCATATACCAGTCTGTTTCCAATGCCACTGGAGTGGGGAGCAACATAAAGAAAAACAAATACTAGTTTTAATTTATTGTCTCTTTTCACATGAGGCGCTGAATTTTCAATTGCTTTATTAAATATTCTGTGAATGAATTTGTTGAATGTATGAATATTCTGGAAGTGGACAGTTCAAAATATTAAAGCCTTATGTCAACAGCATAGACTCTTCTCACCTATTTTGGGATCTGGTCATCCATAAGGGACATAGACATCTTTCAGTTAGCTAATTAGTCCACTGAAATCTCTCTCTGTTGACTGGTAAGGAAATCAGGGCAAATAGATGCTTCACATAATTAGATGCTTCATTTCAGCAAGAAACTGTAGGTGCCAGCTAGCTTGAAATTATAAACCTGAGAGCAGAATTTGGCTTGCTTATGGTACTAGACCATGAGAGAGGCATCCAAATTCATTCAGCAGAAAACCTCACATTACTTAAAGTGTTAATTAAATTGCATGTCGAAGTAACATATCTTTACCACTACAAGGGAAAGGTTTCCATTATTCTATCAGTACTGGTAGGATCATTCACTAAGGCCTAAGTATAGAAAGTGTTATAGATGAGATTCATTAACAACCATAAGCAGCAAATTACACTAAAAAGCAGTGACTTTAAACTTAGTGAAACTATCAAACCACTGACTGTACCGAAATCCCGTATCTTACTGCAGCAGCAGTATGTTTGGATACAGATCAAACAGCTCTGCAAGTAACACGGTTAGAAGCTTTAATTTATAAGTCACAGCTCGCAAGAAGTCATAATTACAACCAGTCCTTATCAGCAATCTGTCCCATTCTTGCTTAAAATTAAAATAATCTTTTGTGCACCTGATTAAGTTCTGAATGAAGAACTACAGATTACTGATCTCTGTACTGCTATTGCTTCTTTTCTTGTTCTAATTTCCTTACCCTTGCTCTCGTGTGGAGATCCATAATGATCTCTTCACCTTATCTCCTGGAGTGCATTAATAAAGCCAGTAGGATCACCTTTCCTACTTGAAAAATATACAAGAATCTGACTTCCAAATTATACAAGATATGTACATAAGGTCAGTTTTGATGTAACCATGATTTGTAGACTCCTGCTAATAGAGCTATTAATTACATTCCACAACTGTACTAGTAGATCAGAGGGATTAACACATGGCAATCATGAAAATTCTTATTTTGATAAATATCATATGCATTAATTTAATTCTTCGTACATCTCAGTAGTCCACTGAAACAAGGAATTAGTGGCTTACCAAGGACTTATAAAGTAACAGCAGTGTCAAGGAGGATCTTTCCCTCCAAATTCTTGACATCTTTTCTTCTTCTTACTATTTTTCTTTGCCAAGTGTATTTTTGGTTCAAGAACAGGATTTCAAACCTTCAGCTGTGAAAACTAAAGCAGTGTTTAAGCAAGCAAAGAGGTGGCAAGACCTCAGTTGTAGATACAGCACCTGAACTGAGAATCCATGCAATTTTCTACCACATTGCTCCTTACTTGCAAGAACTCCAAAAGGAATAGGATGGCCCAAACTATATGTCCATTTACTACTTAGTCTTTCAGATGGGATTACCAGCAAGGATACAATTTTGGACCATTTTCATGATGCATCCAAATGTTCCTGGGGATTTACGATGTCAGGAGCAAAGAGTCACTTTTCAACATCATTTAATAAAGACCCAGGTGAATTTTGGCCAATTGCTTGCAGAGAGCTGAAAGATTCTGCAAGCACCAGAAATTGTCCGAGACATTGTTTGAAATATAACGAAAAGATTCCAAGTAGTTAAGCTTATGGAATGTATACTTCTGTTCCTTACTGTCTCAGTTTTAGCACAAGCTATCATTAGTGATAGTTGAGACTCCAGGCTCTGATATTCTTGTGAGAAAACTCCTCATTTTTCTACAAAACCAGCTCCCAGTCTTCTAAGTACAGTAACATTGCTATTTAGCAATAGCAGGTGCCATTGCTTCCTGGATGAGAGTGTTTTCATAGGATGTAACCAAGGCCTGGTCCTCCTTTCCTCCATAAGCATGATATAGATGAGGAGAAGTGTCAGTGAAATGAATAAACTTGCAAGGGCAGAACAGATGCCAGTCAGAGAGGAAACCAAGGCTTTGCAAAAGGGTCATTTGTAGTGCTAATTGTGACAGATGTGAACCTGAATATGGCCTCCTGTTGCCGTGCATCACCAAGCAGGCCTGGGCAGGGGCCCTGCTGCGGTGGCAGCAGATGTTTCAGTCACAACTTCACTAAGTCTTAGTCTCCTTAAAGACAACTGATCCTTAAGGAAGGAATGCTGAACTTCTTTAGAGATTATTGTTAATTTGCCAGTTCTCCCATTTTTCCCAAATTCTTCAAATCCAAAAACATTCTGTCCTGGAAAATACAGCACTTCATAATGTGGGACGGTCCCAGGGAGAGTCAAAGCTAAATTCAGAGATGTGGACAAACTTCAGGCTATTTGGAAGTAAGTGTAAGGGGCACCAGAAGGGATAATCCCTCAATTCTCCACATGGCCCCAGAAGGCTCCTTTGGCAGGGCTCCCACAGGACTGGGCAGGCTGTCTGTGGCCAGCACACGTGACGTATTAGGGAAACAATTCATCTTCATTCCAAATTATCTGCTACTAGTCATCGCGGATGTGTGCTTGGAAATTCATCCTCTCTCTTACTGGAGTGCTGGTTCGTTGTGATATAGCATATATTTCTCTGTTTGCCTTTGTTTGGGATGGGCTTTCTCCCAGTCACCATTTCCTTCTCTCCTGATTCAACATGCAAGAGTGGTAGTGAAAATTTAAACACTGCCCAAGAGGTAACTGGATAAAGTCAATTTACAATTACATAACGTCAAAAATTGTTAAAGACAACAGTGTGGTTTGTTCCTCTGTTCCACGATACGATGATACTTTGGACAGAAAGATCAACAATGCAGGAAGCCTTCGTCACAAACTAAGCCCATAAAAATCCTATGGAGTTAGAGATCAAAATAGATTTATCTCACTTGTACTATTTTCAAGTCAAAATTTAAGGTTTTGTTTCCACACATTTTCAATCCACGCCATTCCAGTTATTTCATTCTAAATACTTTTTTTGTTGTTGTTGTTCAATATCTGCAATATTTTTTATTTCTTTTTGATCTTTAAAAAATTATTAGAACTAATGCTTGATTGGAGTGAGATACTTACCTGTGTGCTAATTATTTATGTACTCGTTACCTCAGTTCAAACCATGGTTGTCAAAAATGTATCAGTCTCTGTCAAAATCAGCACGAGTCAGTAAATCCTGTGTGCAGGACACAATTAGCACAACATAACCATTAGAGCAAAGAGTCTTGCAAACATCACGGTTGGGTTGCTGGAGGTATCCAGAATACAGAGGTCCACACAATTAGAGAGTTCAGATTTTCCTCTAAAACTCTCCAAAGTATTTGTATAATTAGGCAAAGTGGCTGTAATATTAAGGAACGCCACCTGGGGAGAGATCTCTCTGAAATTACTCTTCATGCCACATGATGCCATTGTGTACACAGCGGCTTGGATTCAGCCAGCCCAAAGAACAGCTTTGTGCTAATGTCCGCCCCTATTGCCTGGTTAATTATAAAGCTAATATGGAGGAATGCAGACGTGACCATGGGGTCTGGAATGGCCCTGGGATGTATTTTACAGTTCAACTGTTAAGGGAATCAAACACTGCAGTTTTGTATTTCCCAGGCTTCTTTTCCCAGAACATACATCCTGAAAACTTCCATCTTCTCTTATCTCTAAATACTGTCTTATACTCAGGCTAAATAATGATTCTAGATTAACTGCCATTAAGCCTTGGAGCCTAACCATTCTCCCTGTGTTATTATGCAAGCATAAAACTGTGAGCCAAATTCATCTGTCCTCAGAAATTTTTATAAAATGCTTTCAGCTTTGCCAGAATGGGAAAACAGTTTGAAACATCTTAAAAACGAACACATTTACGCCGGTTTTCCTTGCATTTTTTATTGCATTTGCCAATAAACTGAAAATTCAACCTGTCGTATAACGTTTGCTGTAAGTCATTAATGAAGGAATAATCTGAGTAGATGCTAAGCATACAACTTGAGGGAGAAAAGTGAAACATTTAGAACACTGAAAGAAAGTCAGTACGCTTAGTGTTCTATTTGACTGTAGTTCAATCAAGCGGAATTATTTAGAGCAATGCTGGAGATGCCCAGATAGCTGGGTTTCAGCTGGTATGGGATTTAGCAGGAAACTCCTCTGTGCTTCTCTCCCTGCCTGAGAGATGATCACTGTAAACATCCAGAGATTATGGGTAAAATATTGTTTAAACTGAGCTGCCTTTGTAGGGCAATACAAACAACTGCACAAAGTGAGAGAGGATGTGAACAGCCAAGCATAAGGCAGCTCCTGTGTTTGAAGCCTGCAGATCATATGGTGCATGACCCAATTCACCACCCTTGGTCTCAGATCTGCTCCACTGGCACTAAAAAGTCTTTGGCTGTGTTACCATTGTTTTCTCCTGGCTGGAGTGTAAAAGGAAAGCATTTTATTGCAAGATTAAATTGGCTCCAGATGGCTAAGATGGTTTTGCAGACAAAACTCCTGTTTGGGCTCCCATCATCTCCAGTCTCAGGCAACAGGCAAATCCAGGCTGACGCAAAGCAGTACTGCAGAGCACTTTTGCTGGTCTCCTGCCCAGCACAGATGCTTGTCCCCTCTAGAGCAGATCTCTGTGGCCATTCCCCTTCTCTATTACTTCTGCCCCCACCTACCATTAGGTATCAGGAGGGGACCTTCTCCCTCCTCTTAACCCATGAATTAAATCTCTGTCAATCATCTCTTGCTAATTTTTAAGCCAACTCTTCCAATTATACTTCACTGCATGGAGGATGTTTCCCATAACTACCTCCAGAGCCACTGTGCTGTCCTGCTGTGGTCCCTTTCTTGGCCCCATCTTGTGCTGGCAATGAGAACTGGTGGCTGCCTGGTTGCAGGCATGCAGTACCCAGCTGCCTCTCAGTAGAAATATGTGCAGAGATTTTTAGAAATGCATGATTTTCCCTTGCATCTGCACCCAGATTTACAGTGCAACCAGTGCCCATGGCTCCATTCATAGTGAGGAATATCTTGCCTAAATGTACCAGCGATCAGCTCATCCCCACTGTTTCTGAAGGCAGCCAGAACACTCCCTCCCCTCTTTTGAGGTAAGCACTCCCAAGTAGTCCATCATCTTTCCTGGATAATAACTGCATCTGAATAGCGGATCACTGTGTGGGGCATGTTGATGATCTATTATTCAAATGACAGCAATACCCAAAAAAGAAAACGCTACTATTGGCTTCTGAATAACCACAGGATAGCAATCAACCTCTAGGCCCAAGGGTGGCTGCTTCCCCGGCACCACGTCTCAAAAAGAATGCCATGCTTACAACCTTTAATTAGTACTTAATAAATGGAAAAGGTGCAATTTGCACTTCTCATTTACCTCCAGGAGCAAGCTGTATTCTTCTGGCTGCCTGCCTTTGCAGACTTCAGGCCTTTCTGCTTTCCTTCTGCTGAAAGCAGCAACTGAGAGAAAATGCTATGGCATCTCTCAGCCGGGTGAGACAGTCTGGCTATTATGATTGCTAGCACTGCTCCTGCAGCAAGCTAGCAAAGCTGGTCACATGTCTTTTTTTTTTTGCATATAACACCAGACTGAATTGACTGAAGAGCTATATTTCACCAAAATGTGTGAGCAAAGGCAGTATTCTGGGATGGCGCAGGAACAGTCCCCCCACTGAAGTGATTTTCCCTTTGGCTACGTTTAAACCTATGAGAATATGATCTTTGTACAGCTCACGTGATTATTTCAGGTTGCTAAATCCTTCCAGAGAAGCATACCCTGCAGCTACAGGGAGGCAGTGCTCTGGTTGTGAGGTGGAGATTCAGGACTCAGGACTTTTAGGCTAACGTTGTTTGTCAGTCCTGCCCTTTTGGTAGCTTGAGCAGATTTCACAACATCTATGTCTCCTCTCATTGAAACAGAGGTTAAATGTACAAAACAATGGAGTTACGCACATATACATGTCCCTGCAGTTCCTCACGAACATCAAGAAAATGGATTATTTCCATCTGCTGTGTGAAGGCAGAACACGGGATGGCAGTTCCCCACTCATAGCCCCATTGTACAGTGTACACCAGTCACGGAGCAAGCGATCTTAAAAAAAACATAGTGCTTCTGCCAGCTGTAAGGTTTTCAGCTGCTCCTGTATGCCCAGCAAATGTATGAAGAGTAATGAGAGGGTTTATTATTCATGATACAGAAATGAGAAGTCACTAAATGTAATTGTGAAAGAAGGATGGAGAACAGGTTTGTAATATGAAGCATATAAAACCTTAAAAACAACACAGAAATGTTCTTTTTGTCCCAGAACACAGATCTTCTGAAAATCTGTTTCAAAACACACTTATTCTGGTGTAATAGTTTTACTTCATTCAAGAAATTAATCCACCTGCTTAGAATTCTAAGTACTGTCATACGCTCAGCCTCAGCAGTGCTCTTGAATTAACTATCATGAAGCTTTTCACTTTTGTGATTCTCCTTGTCTTACTGTGCAAGCATAAAACTGCCAGACCAACTCAGCTGACCTCGAACAACTGAGGCAGTACTGTGGATCAAGGCTGAGAAAATTGCAGCAGCAGCAGCTCTCATTGGTTTCAGCCATGCCAAGGTTTGACCCAGATGCTCTTCTCCAATACAGTGCGCTTCTGAAACTACAGAAGAACTGGATTATAGGTAGTAAAGTGTAGGTTGATGACCTTTTGCTGAGGTGCATATCTTTGCATAGTGGATTTCAGCCGACCAGCGACAGATTTGCATTTCTTAATTGCCTTATAGTTCATATATAGCCGTCGACAAAAGACTGAAAGCCGGGTGCCCTCTGGAAGGGCACTGACAGATATCCAGAGTACTGCAGGGACTGGTGCTGGGCAGTTGCAGATCCCCCCCCAGGGAAGCCTTTGAATACTGCAGAAGGTGACCGTGAACTATCCATTCTATTAACTTTGTGTTACTGCTTCCTTGTATGACATCTTCAGAAGTCAAATCGTGATTTAAGAGTTTAAATCTCTGTGGGTTTCACTCCTGAAAGTCTTAAAGCTTTTTTGGGGGGAACTGTGCACAGCTTCTTCACTGTTGTTTACAAGAATTTGGTACCTTTAATAAATATGGAAGCTGAGATTATTTGTTGTGAGCTGCCTGAGCTGATACCTACCTTTCACACACTGATGCTGATCCTTGATGTGATGTTTCCTGAACCTCAGTTCTGGCTAATGCAGATGATAGATTTTTTTTCCTGGGAACAGTTACCCTGTCACAGCCTATGAAATGTGGAAACACGGGTAACTTAAAAAGATAGAAAAAAGGGGGAAAAAATGCTAAGTTGTCTTTCAAATAGCTTAGCAGACCTCTGCAATATCCAGATGTCATATTCCGCAGTATTCCCAATGGATCCTGCTATGCCCACAGGGGCAAGTGAGTCAGCAGGGTTCCTAGGAGCCGGTGCTGGCTGAAGAATTTAGTTTTTATGTACTGTGTCTGCATGTGGGAAAGCCCTTCTGTGCTCCGGTGATCCCATACTGAGATACAATGGCTACTGCAGCAGAGGAGATGGGTCCATCTACAAAACACAACCGTCTGGCGATGACGGAAGAGAGTCCTTAATATAGACTTGCACTTCTGCTTTGATCTTTGTTTGATGGGAACGAAAGAAAAATCCAGCCCCAAGCTTCCAAACACCAACACTTAGATAAAAGAAAGAGCTTCAGGGAAGCGATAATCAATTAGCAAAATGTTTCATTATTTAAAAAAATGAATTCTCCTTCTGCTAAATTAAGCTGAATCACTAGCTCCATTTAATTTCTGTCTATTCCAGTGAAATCCATCCTTATCTTCTGACCACTCTCCTGTCCTGCAGTGGCAAGCACTCCGTGATGAGAATCTTTGCTCCAAATAATTAAGCAAATGTGAATATTTTTGGTGTTGGAGTTCTTATCCATGATTTGTATCTGTTGAATGACTTATATGGGAATGTTGATTTTGAACTCGAGGACTTTTCCTTCTTCATATAACTGAACTGATAACTTACTCTTTTTTTATTTTATTTTTATTTGATTTCACATATCCCGGGATTTTTAATGATATATTAAAGATTTTGGCTCCAGAGTTGTCTTTTAGTTAATGGACAAATCTAACAATACACGTTAGCATCATCTCAACACATTAAGCTTTCAAAAGTAATAAAGGATAAGGCTGTGGTATGAATTAAACAAATATCTGAGATATAGTTTTCAGTGTGTGCCATGATATTTATTCTAAAGAAATAACAGACCCAATTATCTACATTTTTAATGCTTCCTGTTCAAAAAAAATATTAGCGCACTAGATCAGAAAAGTAGTTACTGCTTCAGAATGTGAAAGTAATCGGGAAAGATAGATTTTAAAAGTCTTCTCGTTTACAGAAAATAACAGAAACTGTTGGTTCTCCTAAAGCTGCTTTTGGAAATTCGGCATTTCATTAAATATTCCTAGTTTTGAATGTTTAGATGCTTTATATTGGCAACATTACTTTCTCCCATATGGGATGTTTCTTACAGTAGTAACAAACAAAACAAACAGATTTCAGAACAAATCAATAAATGAAAACGAGAAGGACTTGAGTGGGCAAATGGTTGCAGCAGTAGCTCTAAATCTGGCAGATCAGCTCTCTTCCCTTCCCTTCCCTTCCCTTCCCTTCCCTTCCCTTCCCTTCCCTTCCCTTCCCTTCCCTTCCCTTCCCTTCCCTTCCCTTCCCTTCCCTTCCCTTCCCTTCCCTTCCCTTCCCTTCCCTTCCCTTCCCTTCCCTTCCCTTCCCTTCCCTTCCCTTCCCTTCCCTTCCCTTCCCTTCCCTTCCCTTCCCTTCCCTTCCCTTCCCTTCCCTTCCCTTCCTTTCCCTTCCCTTCCCTTCCCTTCCCTTCCTTTCTCTTCCTTTCCCTACAAAACCAGGGGATTTCATTAGATCCCAGAGCAGCTGAGGCTGTCCAGGCCCTCTGGGTCCATCTGCTCCACCCCCTGTCCAGCAGGGTCATTCCAGGTGGGTTCTGAAGATCTCCAGGGAGGAGACCCCAAAACCTCTCTGGGCGGCCTGTGCCAGTGCTCCTTTACCTGCACAGCACAGAAACATTGCCTGCTGCTCAGAGAGAACCTCCTGTGCTCCAATTTGTGTCTATCACCTCTATTTTCACATTAAAAGAAGTGGGGGGGGAGTGAGAGTTGGATCTGAAAATCACAGTTATGAGAAGGCATCAGGCTGTTACTTTTGTACACAACTCTCATTGCACAAGTTGGATTCAAACCTTGTCCATATCACAGTACTGGTGCATTTTGGCATCTTCAATGCACAGATCATCCCAAAGGCCCTCTGAGGGAGCTGAAGCTAACTGGTATGAGCAGGGCTCATTGCTCAGCCTTACAAGCAGAGGTGACAACATATCACCAGGATGTGTCAAGGCAGGAAAGCCCAAAGTTGACGTTGCAGCTGAGGAACGTGTAGGAGGAATTCAGCACCATCAGCCAGCCAGCACAGGCTTGCCTATGTGCCAGCATGCATGAGGGAAAACATCCGCGCGTCCACAACCGCACTGCGGCTCTCCTAGCTGGGACCAAAATAGCCTTGGTTTGGTTCATTGAGAAGCTTGCTCACGTCTGTGCACGGTAATCTGCTGGGGTTTAATGAAGTATTTTACACACTTACCTCTAGTTAATTCAGATTAATTTCCTGAGGTTATGCCTGCACATGATGTCATTTTGAAAAGGCAGCACCTGAGCATGCAGGCTGCTCCCAAAGATGCCCCAAAGCCCTGCAGCAGTGCAGGGGCTGCCTCCAGGTTCTCCCCTGCCCCGACGGGCCCATTCTTCTGCTGCACAAGAGACAGGGCTTTGATGGGAATGGGGCCGACCCACCTCAATTTGTCCTCCCACTCGCTGCAAGCCACTGACAGCCCGGCAGTGCTGCAAAACAAGTTGTTTGCCCAGGGACATCCCGGTCTCCTGCAGCTTGTAGCAGAGCTTCCATGAGATTACTTAGTTGTTGCCTTGTGAGAACCAAATGAATTCAGCATAATTAATGCATTCAGTGTGAATCCCGGTGGAAGCAATAATGATTTCCAGATTATTCATAAAGGTTGCTATTTTTCCTGACAAAAATGATGACCTAAAAATATCTGATGTATTCCTCATTACTTTAGTGAGTATAATTATATGTTTGGAAGAAACACCAATTTTCCTGTCTACTGCTTTTGACACAACAGCAATTAGTCATAAGCAAAGAAGAAAATACTTGCATTAAATAAGAAGTGGCGAGAAATGTTTCTGTATTCATAGCTGCTCCAATATTATTTGGCTACATTGCTCTGACTCATTGTGTGGGAGAAGGAATCAGAAAACATGCTCTGTAAAAATACAAACCTGTTGACAGTCGAGATGCAAAAGAACAGTATTTAACCAGGGTAGTCTCCCTAGAGGAAAAAGATGCTTCTATAGAATCCAGGTATCACATAATGTAATGAAAATAGCAATGCTGTTGTCTGGAAGCCACAGTTAGCTTCAGGATAATAAGGGCTGTCTCATATGTTTGCCTCTCCAGGTTCTAACATAATCACATCACACTACACTGTATCCTGTCACTAAGTTTGGTTGCTCTATCTATGGTTATCTAAGTAAGTATATGGAAAAAATATGCTCTTAAATGTTCTCCTTACTCATCTGCTTTATCATCTGCTTGGAAAACCAGAAGTTGTAATGAAAGCAGCCACTGACAATATTTCAGAATTAAATAAATAAAAAATAAAACAAACAAACAAAAAACCCCACAAAAAAACCCACTCCACTTCCATAGCTTTATCATACCAATTTTTACTTTCTCCTTCTTCACTCTTCCCAAGTCCTTTTCCCTCCAGATACAGCTCTTTCAGCTATTCCCTTTGCATGTGCTATCTCGCATCATTGCTTCCCAGAGATGCACTTTCATAGCATCCATCTTCATATATAATGCATGGGGGAAGGATCTACAATTTCCCTGACAATCCTTAACCACAGGGCAGGATTCTTTCCCTGGTGCCAACAGATGAGTGACACGTCTCGTCACACAGAGTAGTTCTGTCAGAGTGAGCCACATCTTTCCTTCAGCTTTTCCTAGCACCCTGGGCTCGTTGTGCTGTTATGAATTTACTGCCTGTTAAAAGTAGTTCTAATGAAGTTTTGAAGAGTAGACTCCCCAGGCCACAACCCGTAATGAAGGAGGAATGGTGGATGGCTGGGGCTGGGTGTTACGTGAAGGCCCAAACCTGTTCTGTTCCTCTGTGTGGATCCAGGGCCTTCCCACTAAGTGATGGGGCATGGCTCAGCCTAAACATGTTGCCTCACACTGTGCTAGGAGCAATCCCAAGTCTGGATGCTCCCAAACAGAACCTGTATCCAAGCATGACACATCTGAGCCCCATGCATGGGAGAACAGGTGGACATGGGCCCAGCACACACAGCTCTGCTGAAAAGAGAGGTTTGGCTCCTGTAAAAGTCAAAGGGAAGCTTATCTTTTCCACAGTATAAAAATACTTTCTAGCACAGTATATTTCTCCATTTGTTTCTTTTCCTTCTGAAGGTGGGTAGGTTCCCTCCCCCATTTCTTTATTTCTTGCTATTTCTGGTAGACTGAGGAATCTCCTTATGGTGATATTTTTATATATTGAGCACAGAAGAAAGTGTTTCCCTTTAATTACTGCTCACACTGCAGAATTTGTGTTTCCACCGTGCATTTTGTCCTACAGTTTCCAGTTGCACACAAAACCACACAATTGAAATGTGGAATAGCTTGCACTACTTGCACTTTTCTGAGTCCTGCTGCTTGCAGGAGCAATTTAAGTAGCATCTACTGCATCAGCTAGACATCTCAGTCTTATAATTTCATAGAGATAATGGGGATCATCTGTTATTAATGAAGCTTAACTCATTCACCTCATTTCTCCTTGTTCAGTTCAGTCAGCAGCAGAGCCCAAAACAACAAGCAAACGAGGATGCAGATGCTTTTTTAAAAGACTCAGCATTAGCATTGCCCCAGATCTTCAGCAGTTTGTGGCAAGATAAGCCTCCTTGAGTTGTTTCTTCAACAAAGCCCCTCTGAGGGTGTCTTTCCCCTGATATGAGGGAGGCTGGTGAGTCTCATCAGAGCTGGAGCCCAGTGGTTCTCTGGCATTACCCACAGAAACTCTCCCCTGATGGGAGCAGAGAGGCACTGTCAGGTGCTTCAGAGGCAGAATGAGGGAAAACCACTAGCATGAAAACTAGCCTCCACATCTCATCACTGGGATGAAAAGCTGAGCTTTTCAAAACTCATTTTGTTTTATTTGTTTCTGCTGGCCAAATGTTTTTCATGTTTTCAAATGGAGATGATAAATTTGATTATAGATCATGAAATGAGCATACATGAAAGTTTCCAGACTTCCCGAGCCCTTTGCTCAGTTTATAAAGTCCTTTGAAGTTAAAAGAAAAGCAAACCTCTAATTATCTTACAAAAACCCTTGTACACAAGGATCCTTGCCATTAGAGAGGAAGCTTCAGATATCATCCATTCTGTTCTGGCATTTCCATACAAAAATATGTATCTGCACACTTCAGTTCAACAAATATAATGTGAAAATCTTACACATATTGTTAATGTACACTTCAGCCTATAACGAAAGATGGCCTGGGTTCACACAATAAGGCAACACACCTAGCCCCAAACCCAGGCTGTACACTTAGAGAGCCAGAAGCGTTTGGGAGAGAGCTCTCTGAAAGCACTGCCAACAGCAGGCCTGATGCAAGAACTGCAAATCAGCTGTCAGGTGCTAAGTTCTCCGTGCTCAGGGATACCACTGACTAAACAGAGAAGAGCAATTCCTGTATTTCAGTGGGTGAATAAGTGATCTCAGTTCCATAAGCTGTCATGGCAGCAAATACTAATGTTACTTTTCACTAGTTTGAAAAATCAGGTCAGCTGTTTTAAGTCCTCCACTACCAGCACACCCACATTTGAAAACCATAGATATGAGTAAGAAGGAATGTGGACCCCATGGGTGTCATCATTTGTGCTTGAGAAGCCAGCTGTGTTTAAGAAAGCAACAGGAATGGACTGTCCTGCTGGAGGAGGACAGAGGTGGCACAGTAGGTAGACAGAGCTTCCCCATTCTCTCGTTTCTCCAGCAGCACTGAGCCACTGCCACCTCAAGCAAACGCCCAGGCACCAGGCACACAGGCAGAAGTAGAAGCTGTGAGTCCCCTGGGGCTTTCCCAGCACTGGAGCAATCCTCAGCGATGCAGAGAAACCGTGTTAAAGGCTGATTTGCGTGTCAGTCCTTCAGACTGCTACTTCAAAGCTAATGATCTGCTTCTTAGCATCTCCGAAAATATCTGTTGCTACCAAAAATAATAAAAGGAAATTGTGTGTATCCCGAGAAGCTAATGCCTGTAAAAAAGATCACACAGCAGAAAAGAGATTGCCAAGGAGAAAGACACACACATTCGGAGTTCTCAGCAGCAACTGAACTCCAGACTGACTTAAGTAATCTGTGCAATTAGCCTCAAAGGCAATGGAAAGCAGCTTCATACATTCCATGTCACGTGTCAAAATTTGGTTGTCTGAAACTGAAGTGGCTCGTAAATTGCAGCACAATGCAAGAACAAGCCAAGCAAAGGACTGTTAGTTGCGTGCCAGGAGAAATAACTTATTTAACATTTCAACATGTTCACATTGTTAACGTTTTAACAAGCAAGTTTACAAGGGCTACCATAACCAGAAGGAAAAAAGGAAATGCTTTGCATTTCCTGTCCTTGGAGCTCTTTGCCGTATCTGTGCTGCCCTAGGAAATCTCTGAATTTCCTTTGCAGCATAAGCTTCAAATCCCTTTAGCCATTAGAAGGCCAGTCTTGGTTTGATGGTGCAGAATCACAGAATCATTGAATGGCCCATAGGGGTTCTTAAAGATCATTCAGTTCCAATCCCCCTGCCATGGGCTGGTTGCCACCCACAAGAACAGGCTGCCCAGAGCTCTGTCCAGTCTGGTCTTGAACACTTCCAGGGATGGGGCATCCACAGTTTCTCTGGGCAACCTGTGCCGAGACCTCATGGCCCTCTGAGTGGCAATTTTTTTCCTATTGTCTCACCTAAATCTATCCTCCCTTACTTTAAAACTGTTTCCCCTTGTCCTATCACAATCAGATGTAAAATGTCCATTCCCCTCCTGCTCACGAGCTCCCTTTAAGTACTGGAAGGCTGCAGTGAGTTCTCCTTGGATCCTCCAGGCTGAACAATTTCAAATCCCCCAGCATTTCTTCATAGGAGTGCTCCAGCCCTCTGATCAGATCTGTGGCCCTTTTCTTGCTCCAACAGCTCCTTCTTATGCTGTCTTGGTGTGTGTATTATGTGCGATGGTATGATATTTGGGTTTTGCAGACTGTTAATGCTATAAGCACCTCTGTGCCGACAAAGAAGCAGGACATCTGATGTGCTGTGACCAACCTGATTGTCAAAAGCAAGGTGTTAGTGTGCTTGTGAGCTCAGTGCATCAGAGAACAATGTGTGTGTTCTCAGGCAGCAGTAAGAGCCTGCAGACATCTCATAGTGGGCTCTCTGCAGAGGGGGAGGTTTTGTGTTTCTAAAGCTTGTAAAACAAGAGTTCCCAGGAGGCAGCCAAGATGCCAGCAACCCCACAGAACCCGCAGTGCCTCAGCATGGGGTGCACTGCTTTGACCCAGCAGCACACAGCTGTGGGGACAGAGGTGCTACTGTGCATGGTGGTGCACAAGGGATGGCACTGAATCACCACCTGAGTTTCTACCACATTGCCTATTGGGGTTTTCTGGCACTGTGTGTGCAGACCAGTCAGCGGCTCCAGTCCTTCACACTGTGCTAGTGAGCACTGTGATGTTATGCTCGGAAAAAAAGAAACCTCTTTCTTCCAGCAGCCTTTAAAACTTTTTCCCTGGTCATCAAGACCCAATAAAAATGTTAACACCTCCTTCTAAATTCTATTTTCTCATACCTTCCTTCAGGGGTGCCGGGCTTCCCTGTTTAATATGTGTGGGATACATTTTAAGAGACTTGTGAATTATTTTGGGTAAAGCAATAGAAAGTAAACTCCTGGCTTCCAAGGAAGGTTAATGCGGCAGCAGCTCCACAAATGGGTATCCTGGAGCCCAGCCCAATCCTCTGTCCTTCCTATCTCCTTTCCATGGATGTATAAATTGTAGACAGGCAGTCGAGGTGAGGAGAGCTGTTTGAGGCTCATTTCTCTCCATGTTGCACTGCAAGGGTCTACTGCTGGTTATTAAGCATTGCCGGAAAGCAGGAGAAATGGAACATGAGACCAGAAAGCCACACTAGGGCTGCTGGAGCAGCTTTCTGAGAGGTGATACTGCTGTGGAGGATGTGCTGCTGAGTTCTAGCCTGGTGTCTGAAGGATCATTGATGTTCTCCCAGCCTACATGGTACAAAGATAGGGCACAACATGTAATTGAAAACGGAGAGAAAAGGAGGACGTTTAGAAACTAGGGAGATGGCAGGGCCAGCCTGCTCCCCTGTTGGTGAGGACTTCAGCTTTCATGTTCCCTCTGCTTTTCTCCTACTTTGGCCTTTTTGATAAGTAAGCCTCTCATGACTTGGAAGTAAAACAAAGATATCTCATCTGAACCAGGAGATTTACTTTCAAAAGACAGCTGATTGCGAGGGTGCCTGATACTGCAGCGTTGCGTGAGACAAGGTAATCAGGCCTTGGTACAAGCACATTTTTCTGCAGCATGGGTCAAAGTTGCCAGGCAGACATGCAGTGTTGATGAGGAGAACATCCATGGGCAGCATGGAGCAGCAGGAGAAAGACAGTCCTGCAGGTGGGAGCTCCATCAGCTTTGTCAGATGGCACACCTATATTCCTCAGGACTTGTTTCACTTCTGACATATTCTGGTTTTTGTTTTGAGCCTTTTTGCTCCAAAGGGATGAAATTAGAGAGCCAGTTCTTTTACAAAACTTATTCCAGCTCTGTATGAGTATGAGAACTTTTTCCTTTCTTTCCTTGGCACTGCAAAGACCTGCATAAATTTAATTACATCTATTTGCTTTGCATTAGCATATCCCTTGTCAAATCACCATGCACTGCTTCTTCATTTGAGGGTTTCTCATCTTTCAGAAATTAACATGGGAAGGATTGTACCTTGCCAAGAATAAAGGGCATTAGAGACACCTCAAAAAACGACTTTCTTACAGAAACATGTTTTTTTCCTTTGGAAAATCTTCTGATTGTTCAAGCTGAAATTGTTACTGAATTAAAGTTTGGGTGGTTTTCTTCTTAAAAACAAAACAAAACAAAACAAAACAAAAGGAAGAAAAATAGAAAAAAAGAGTATATTTTGACTCATTTTCCCCCAAATTTGTTGAAAACAATTGGCATAGTAATCCACCTAGGTACTTAGGTTACATCATTCCAAATGGGAATAAAATATCTCAAAGGCGGACATCTAAATAGCCTAATTGCCTTCTGACAGTGACACTTTACGGAATAAGCCATTCAGCCCACACAACTGTCTTCCTTGCCTTCAAGGAATATCGTTACAGCTGTCAGAGGCTACTAGGCCTGGTAGAAGCAAAGGGTTGTTTGAGGACAGAAGGGTCACTAAACAGACAGTTTTCTGTGAATATATCTGAGACATCAGGGTAGCTGCGATGTCTCATTTTTTGCCAGGTTGTTCCCAGCCTTAGAGGGACACATGATGGATGGGGTACAGAGCAGAGCAAGGCCAGAAGGAACTAGAGTAAAACACGAGGAAACGTGCAAGCTTAGCCAAAAAGTGCTTAAGTTTTCTCCTCTGGTGTTTAGATGGGAAGAGGCCTAAGGCATCACATCCATATAATGGATGTTGGGCCCTCAGATCCAAAGGGATAAAAGGTAGCAAGGCAGCATGCAGTCTAGGTAGGAACTGAGTGGACCTGACAGCACCAAGGAGAGATGAAAGAATAATACCAACCCACTGAAGGCATATTTAAAAATACAATACAGCTCTGAAAACCACAGCTAAATTATGTGTTGTTTTAGCTAATTATATATCAAGAACCTTATTCCCAGAGACAAATGGAGCCTAACTTAAATTAGCACACAGCCTGATAATTTAGAAATTTGCTACAGTGACAAAATAGCTACTCCAAAACAACACTGTGAGAATAACATCATGAACATCATTGGCTGCTTGTTAAGATTGTTAATTTGAGGAATTATGTCACAAATATCCTGTTAAGTCAGCGGTGATATAAAACAAGGCTTAGAAACTGCTGATGAGCAGATGTGACAGAGACTCGACTTTGTGTAAAAGCAGTGAATATTATATGCAGACTATAAAAAAATCAACATATTAATCAGTATGCTGTGCATTCTCCAGCACTTCATCTACTTTCAGTGAGCTTAAATTGATGTGTATACGATAGAGCTAGAGCAGATATTGACTCTAATAGTTTCAAATGAGAGGCATCATACAGCTAAATTCAATGTGGAGGTGGAATGGAGTCATTCACTTTCAGCAAGTCTGGTCCTATTACCATTTCCTTTCATTTCATTAACTTTGGCCTCCCATCCTGGAATATATTGACTTTTTTTTCAATCTATGAAGCCATGAGCACACCAAGCCCAAAAGGCCATTCCAGAGCTACTTTTCCTTCCTTTTTGACTTATTTCTGTACACCTTTGGGGACGGCAGATGGTCCAACAGTGCTTTCTGAGAATGTATGTCCAGATCTGCATGATGCACATTTTCTTAAATCCAGCCCCACTTCCTACTCAGATGATTTCTTCCAGCGCTGACCAGCACAAAATTGCTGTGGGAGTAAGTCCTTTCATTGATTACAATTTTCTTACTTCTTCATGTAAGCATCTTTGTGTTCTTCTATTACAAAAGAGAGTCAAAAGAACAAAATAATCAGTCTGTGTTTTACCCATCATAATCAATCAAGTTCTCACCACATCATTGTTTTCCCCAAAACAGACATTCCATCATTTTGCATTCTCCCCATTGAACTTAATTCTCATACATGTCTAACTTTGTTATTCTTTCTTGGATCTTTTCTGAGTTGTGCTCTTTCTTGAGATTAGAAAAAATAATGAGGAAATGAAGGATCTGGATTCGATGATCTCCATGGGTGTCTTTCAATTTGGGATATTCTATAATCCTATGAATCTAGGAAAACATTCCAGATGCATTACTTATATTTGTATACATACACAGATTCTGTTTGTATTACTCAATGTGGTAGTTTCTGTCTCTATTTAATGATTATTTAATTAGAATCAATGCATTAAGTTCACTACTGCTCTACACTAATGCCCACAAACTCGCCTTGCTCACTTCTCTCATTTTAAAGTTATTCAGAAAATGCTCTCTGCCAGCAGAAGGGTGTTATTTAGTGTAGAAAGCCTCATAAAAGAAATCAAAACATTGTGTATGTTTTGAGCATACACAATGCAAGAGCAGCTCCACAAACTAAATTAGATGAAACCTTAGTCCTAGCAGTCTCCTTCTTGCGAAAGGCTAGAGGCCCTTCCAAGGAGATGTATTCTGGCCATGAGGGGCTCTGCTCTGAGGAGATTCCAAATCCCAGGCATTAGCACAGAGCATGGAAACCCAAAGCTCGGGACAGAGAGGATGCTGAGGCAAGTAGTAAGAGAAGCAGGAAGACAAGACGGCAGTGGATGTTCCAGATGACAGGGTTGTTACCCTAATGGCACAGTGTCCTCAGGAAGTGTTCCTGCATGGGCAGCAGTCAGGAGGTTGCACTGCTGGGCCAGAGCTGCCCAGAGCAATGTGCCTTGTCATTTCTGTTTTCCTCAGCATGATCCATGGGCTCCATGCTGGGATTGCTTTGCTCTGAACCCTGCATGTGAGCAATTGTCTCTCTCTGCTGCTTGAGCTGTGTCCCATTCTTTCTTTTTTGCTTTTTACCTGTGATATCCCCTTCAAGTCTTTCAGATTCATTTTCTTTGAGGATCCAGGAACCTAACAATACCAAAAAATGAATGACCTTGCACTGAGAAGAGTTGTGAATCTCAGGAATCGTCACCAAGATGGATAGTGCAGAGGGTTCACTTTAGTTGAGTGACACAGCCCAGGGCTCTCAACGCAATTCCTACAGGCACATCACTCAAATATAGGTTTGCCAAACCAACTTTTTTGTGTAAACATCAACTTCATTACAATAATTACACTGTAAAATTCATATGCACTCACTCCATATTTGCAAATGAACTGCTTGCAGCAGAATTGTGCTTTTTTTTTCCTGAACTGCACATACACACATACTTAGTGGCCCATAAAAAGACGTGCATCAAAAAGAAGTTTAAATACCAACTGACCCAAGCATTACACACTTGGAGACAGATGCAATTTACTCAAGTGAATTCGTTTCTCCAAAGTATATTTAAGGGTAGGATGTAATTTCAAGGTCTAATGACTAATAAAGTCAACCTGCAGGCTGGAGAAACAAAAGGCACTATCCTGCTGCAGATCCCAGTTTGGACTCTCTCATACCCCGTGGGTGTTAGCGTTAAGCCTGCTCTGCTGCTAAGGGAGATTTCTGCACGCTACATTGTGTGTAACTGTTTTGTTTGTATGGATGTTTCAAAGGCTGAGTTTTTTGCTAGATTCTCCTGTCTTTTTAATGTATTTTGCTTAAAACACAAGTGAAAACAGTCATGAGGGCAAACATCCATTAAAAAGTGTGTTGTTTCCTCCACTAAAAGGCCTTGCAGCAGGAGCAGGGGTGTGTGAAGGCAGGGATCAGTTTCTGGATATCATCTCTGGTGCTGTCCTGCAGCCAGGACACTCCCCAAGTGACGCACAGTTGACTGCTCCGCCTGGAAAGGCCCCATCACTTGAATGTCTCACGGCAATAAAGCAGTTCCCTTTTTCCCAAGGGCACCATCTGGCTTCTTGTTGCCAAAACCTGGGTGCAGATCAGTTTAAAAGCTGAGTTCTGTTTTTTGTGTTCTTTTCTCTCATGAGAATGTCTCTCCTTGTTTGTGATGAAAGCTGGGAGCAGAGCAAACCATGAGACAAAAGGAAGGAGTTGTTTAATGTATTCTCTGGGAGAGAGCTGGAAGCGGACATTTCAGGCCGCTCTTAGCACAAACAATCTGCATTTTGCTAAGCCAAACTGCAGGAGCTTACAGAACCAAAGGCCAAAAAAAATCTCTTATCTTCACGCACTTGTCAGGAATGGGAACTTAGTTTATAAAGTGTGGTTCAGTTTGAATTAAGTAAAGAAAATAAAACAAAACCAGCACTTAAACACTGAGGAAAGCTGCCTTTCAGTTCTGAAGAGTAAACAAATATGAAAAGCCCAATCCCAAGACTAGAAAGAGACCTTGAGGTCTGTGGCACCTGAATCCCAAAGCCAGCTCCACTCAGCTGAACACCGCAGCACCTCCTATGCCACCAGGATGTTCCTTCTCTCATCATTCATTGCACTCATTAACGTGAAAGTGAGCAACTTCTAATCTGCACTCCAAAAAAGATGGGAATACAAATGCATGGAACAAAGAGAAAACAATGTACAAAAGAGGTAACTGGAAGCCGGTGTCTGCTTAGCATGATATAGCTGCTTCTACACTCAAAAGTAAAATGCTTCTGAGTAACAACTGCCCTGGCCATGGTGATGCTCAGCCCCAGGCTTAGTGGCAGTGGAGATCCTTTATATTCACTCTCTTCTGCCCAGCATCTGCCAGAAGTCTGTCTGATAGCATTCTTTGTAATGGATGGAGCATCTCCTTAATCTCCAGAAGATCCCATGCACAAACCAACCTCTGTTTTCCATGAAGTTTCTAGGAGCTATGGCCACGTACATACAGGAAGAAAAGCAACCCCAAACCTCTGCTGCTGAGTTTCACATTATGACATTGCACTACTAACAGTCTGTGGAGACAGTCTGATTATGCCATAAAAAATGTCGTTATAATGTTGGATTTAAAAGAAAAACCCTTAACCCTGGAAAAAAACGCATTAGAATGTCATTATTAGGTGGGACTGCCACAGCAGAAGGAGGTGGGCGTCTGTGTAATGGACCTTGCATTAGCACAGAAGGGCCTCCTGGTGAGGCCATTACGATGCGAGACAACAGTGGCTGAACAATTTCAGTGCAAATCTACCGAGATCCCACTGAGTTGCAGAAATGAAGAAGACTCTGCTGTGCAGAAGTACTTCTGCTGCTTACAAAAATAAAAATGAAAAGAAAAAAAAAAGCATATCATCTCTTCCTTTAATTCCACTCCAGAGATAGCCTGGGAAGCAGCCCTAATGCCTCTCAGAGCTCCTTCATGACAGCAAGCAGCGAGTGCTGCAGGGTGATGTGCAAGCAGGCCGCAGACTGGGCCGCAGTCTGCAAAGCACCCTGGGCATGGTACTGGCTCCTGCCCAGACTGTGTTGATAAAGAAATGTTTACCCTCTCCTCATTAAACTCTGAGCTACCTATAAACGTTCGTATATGGGAAACAACTTCCCAGCATTTGGCCTATGCCCTGTCCCCAAGTGAGGACACACACACACCTCATGGGCTTGAGGGAGCTCGGCGCTGCCCTGTGAGGATAGCCATTTGGATGGGGTGCAGAGCTCTGGGCCATGTCCCCTTTCCCTGCCCTGAGAGCCAGCTCTCATTGAAATGAAATAATATGTTTTGTTGGTGAGTGTGTGCAAGCACCTGGGCTCCAAAATTCCCATATCATTAGACAATAAGCAAATACTCTGGCCTGTTCCTTTTCCTCTCTGCCTTGCTCCCTGCAGATGCAGCAGCCTTTGTGCAGCCCTGCAGTGCTTGGGTTTGGGGCAGCAGCTGTTTTCCATTAACCCTGACAGTTTACATCTATTTAACAGAAAACCAGTAACCAAACCACTGTGGTAGCTGGCATGCAGTCTGGTAAATAATATCCACTTCATGACAAACAAACTGGAGTCTCCTTTGTTTTCTGTTCTAAGCCTGCTGCAGGCATCAGTATGATACTGTGCAAAAGTCTGGACAGGGTTGCTGAGCAGTTCACAACAACTTCTGAACCTACCCCATAGACCACAGTGGCATTTTCTCAACCATTTCATAGAATCACAGAATTGTAGAACGGCTTACATCAGAAAGGACCTTAAAGCCTATCCAGTCCCAACCACCTGCAGCAGGCAGGGCTGCCATCCACCAGGTCAGGCTGCCCAGTGCCCTATCCAGCCTGGCTTTGAATGCCTCCAGAGATGGGGCATCCTCATCTTCTCTGGGCAGCCTGTGCCAGTACTTCAGCACCCTCTGAGTAAATAATCTTCATGAAATGTAACCTAAATTTCCAAACCCCACTGACACGTTCACAGGAGAGGTCACCTTAAATCAACTGCCTACTCACCTGGGTTGCAGCCACCCTAAGCCCTGTTCCCCTGGCAGCAGCACAAGTTTAGGGGAGAGACCTTCACTTCTTGCTTTGCCTCTGTGGAAAAGAATCGCTCTGGGTTTCAGGGGTGTTTCTTGTGACCACGAACACAAACATCAGCCAAGGGAGGAATGACCTAACACCATACGAAAAGCAGGCTGTTGTTCCAGCTTTAAATATATTTATAACACTTAATGAATGGTGCAACTAAATGTGTAATTAGAGCGCAGTCAAGTAGCATAGCTTCCCAATTTAGATTTGAATACAGCCTGCAACAGCTAAATATAGGCAAGGCCTCACTGGAGGAAGAACTCCTTGCTGAGGAGGTTTGCTTGGGAGACTCAAGGCACAGCTGGCCATTTGCCAGGGCTTGTCCTCTGCTCTGGATTCATTCCCAGAGCAACCTCAGGAAACTTCCTGGCCATTCTGTGTTAAAAAAAAAAAAAAAGAAAACACCTTTTCCTATAAAAGCTCGAGACTTAAAACACCCCCCAGGGAAAAGGCTTTGGAAGCAATTGGCTCTAAAGAGCAGTGTTTGGTGGCCCAGGAGGAAAAGGACGGGATGGTGGTGAGAAATAAAACCTCCACATGCATTTCCTTGGGCCCCTTTCTTCCTGCTTACAGTAAATGAACTATTAGTGCTAAGCTGAGACAGAACGCTTGGACTTCCTCTTCAATATCTGGGTTTTTCAGTGAGGCAGGGAGCAAAGGTGCAACTTCAGCCATTCAGTTACCTAAGCCAGGTGTGGCGGACCATTGCCTGGGCCAGCTGCTCTTGGGTCCAAATGAAAATTCAGTGTTTAGAACATCTGGAGTGTAAAGCTGGCTGTGTGGACCTGAGTGCTGCATTCAGGACAAAAGTCCTGATGACTTGATGTTTTTACCACTGTTTACTCAGGAATAAAGGAGAGTGTTACCAGTGCTCTTGCTAGGTTTTAGACCTGTGCTCATTCACCAAAGAATTCCTCACCAAAGTGTGCAATAACCTGGCTAAATTGTGGTTAAACCCACAGCACCTAGGAACCTCAGTTACAGCTTCAGATCTCACCTGCAATTCTTGGCAGCATTAGCTTTTGTGGTTACTGTTAAATGTTAAGGAAAAAAAGGAGTAAATGGGAGTTACTTTCTTGCCTGTAAGAGTGCAGGTGTGGGATAGACATGATTAATACATGAAGGGGGCTTGAGATGCAAATACAGCCCTGTGTTGTAGAAGCCTGAATACCATGTGTTATACTTACTTAAAATCTTTAACTTTAAGGGTTCAGAAAATCATACTAGTCATAAATATCTCAGGGTACTTTTTTCAAAACTTGTGAGATTATTATTAACAAAATTGAATGATTGCATTTGAATTTGAAGGCTTTGATTACTCTGGAATCATATTTTGAGGGCATTCTGTGCTATTAGGAAGGTACCTGGATAGATCAATGGAAGCATGGATCACAGAGATGGAAAAGATGTCAAGGATCGTGCAATCTGCCTTTCATCCCAGTGGTGTTAACTAAACCACTCCTGCCAGATGCCAGTTTGGCCTGTTCTTAACCATCTCCAGCTGCAGAGATTCCATAAAGGCAGCTTATTCCCAAGATATTTGCAAAGATGTGACAGAAGGGCTAAAATAAGTCTGAATGGATGAAAAAGGTCAAATCTAGAAGGGACAAAAGAAACAGCAGAAGAACAGCAGGGATTAATAACCTTGCTGAGTGGGTCTTCATATCTACAAGGAGCTTCTCTGGACACCTAGACTTGGAAAACAAGAAATTACTTGAAACAAGGGAAAGCCTATGAACAGACTGAGACAGCACAATACCTAGTATAAGATTAAAACCCAGTGGCACAAAGCAGTGTGGCAATATCAGTGGCAATTGGAAGTCTGGCATATTCACATCATTCATCAGAAACTACCCAGGAAATATCCTGTCTAATCAGTTCTAAGGAGGTATCAACTTGAAGATAAATATTTCCTTTATCCTATTACTTCTGTATTCAGATTATCCATATGTTGCAAATAAAACTTTTGTTCACACATACTTAGCCTCCCTTCTTGCAAAGGTGCCTTTTCAGTTCAGGATAATTGTGCTAACCTGATGCTGCAGGTGGAAATGTGGTGCTATGGAATAGCTGCTTTCCTTGATGCCAGGCACCAATCCAGCTCTTTCTGCCAAAAATCAGTGATGGGCACTTTATTTTCTACTGCTGTGAGTAAATCTTGATGTTCAGAAAAATGCTGCTAATTGCAGATATGTTTTTCTGCATGTATGGGAGATTGGTAATCACAGCCTGAACCTCTGATTAATCAGCTGAGGCAAGTATGGGGTCAGCTGTGGGAGCACAGGTGAGAGTGATGTAGCTGTGCTCCCGGAAGGGGTGGAGCTCGACTCCATCCCCTCTGAGACCTCATTTAAGGGCTGACTCCCACTGAGGCAGCATCTCTTGGAGATTGCTCCCCAGTGAGGACTGCCCCAGCTTCTTCAGCCAAGGCACTGACACTGGTGAGTTTTCCTTTACTTATTCCTTCTGTACATTTGCTACCATCTGTATATTAACAACCAATACACTGCATTTGTGGGTTCTGTACCTCCACTGAATATTAAAGCCCACACTGGTGAATAACATCTTGGTAGCTTATTTACCGTTACTGTATTTTTACAAGCCACAAGCACTCATTCTATGAGTGCAGCAGATTTCTGCAGTTACTTAATCCATTAAGAGCTGCCAGTGGCTTGATTGCACTGCAGTCTTGTAGGTGATGATATTTCCCTTACTGCTGCATGGCACCTTGCCATGGGTTGCTCAGGCAGAGCAAGTTACTGTGAGCATGGTCACATACCCAGGTTTGCACCCCAGTGCTGCCCAGCACGTGGAATCAGGAGAGAGGTTATGGCACAACACAATGGAACCAGTGTGCAGGCCAGGGCCTTTACAGATGCAGTTGATAGAGGCAGCATGTCTGGTTTCCTCAATAGTGGGCATGCAGCTGGATCTGTGCAGAGGAGACAGTGAGGTGCTATTGGGCTGGTGTGAGGAGATGGCCAGGGTGGGCAGGGTGAGTCCTCTGAAAGGACCTCTGGGAAGGGGACACAGGGGATGTTGCATCACTTGGGAAAGAGTATCTAACCTGCACTCTGCAAAGCAAAATTGACCCCATAGGGTGGATAAGGAAATAGATGGACCAACCCTGTCACTTCTAGTCATCTTGCACATAACCTGTAACCCTCGCAGAAGAGTTTTCAGCTCTCACATTCAAAAGGATTATGGAGAATTTGTATTCCTCACAATATGTGTGGTTTTGTCCTTAGTTGTCATCTGTGGACATGGTAGATGTTTTCCCCCAGATGCCACCAGGTTATAGACTGGGAGGCCCTGGTGGGAAGTTTTCAATATTGGCTAGCATTGAGATGAATAGGAAGTCCCTCACTATGACCTTCCTTCCTCACTTTCTTTGAGGTAGGAGTCACATGTTAAAACTTTAATTTCCAGAACTGACTACACAGTCCTGAAATTTGAGCTCTAGGGAAAAAGGAATAAGCTTAACCAGAAATTGTCAAGAAGGCAGACAACTCCATTTCTCAGCAGACATAGGGAATTCACCTTCCTGCTTGTAAGCACTGATGCAGATCAGGAGTTACCTTTGTCTGTGATCCCTATCTAGATCTTGCTGCTATGTTCCCACTCCTGGTTCCCATCAACAAGCAAAACTAGCAGCAGTGGATGGTCTTGCAGAGCTCCTACAAAGGCCAAAGGCTTTTTGGTAAAGATGATTGTGTAATTTATTCCATGTTCAAATTTTAACCTCAATGCCTTCACTATAATGTTCCATATGGACTTGCCTTACATTTAATACTTAGGAAAGATTTTTTTTTTTAAGTTTGGAAAAGGAACTTAGAAAATCCAGGACTTCAGCAGCCAGGCATGAGATGAGAAGATTTGCAGTCTGTGCAGAATCTATTGCTCTTGGCCTGGCTTTTACTTCAGAAATTAGTATTAGTCTGTGAAAAGGGCTCAGCATCTCCTCCTTTTCTTTAAAGAGCAAACTTTTCTGTTCCTGCTTTAAATTGCTCCTGCACATGCTTGGCTGTCATGTCAGCTCTGCAGCTCTCAAACCAGATTCAGGTGCATAGCTGGAGTGGTCCCATGAGGGACAGCTGCATTGCACCAACTATCCAGCAGTGCTGATGAAATTCAAAGCTGGGCACTGGAAACTTTCCCTGGCCCAAGTAAGGGTAGAGAAAACTAGAGAGAAGTTAAATCAGATAAAAATTTTAATTGGAGGGGAAACATGCAGCTTCTGATGTACAGTTTAATTCTAGCAATTCATTGTTATTTTTACCTCTCAACAGGGCTTTGATCATTTTGGTGCCTGGAGATCTTTCTTTACACATCACCAGGTTGAAGCTCTGACCTTGGGGAGTTCAGGGGAGCCACCAAGCTGTGAGCTCTACGGACCATTACCAGACCTGAGGAATAGGAGGCACTTACCCCCGTGAGCAATGGGCTCTACCAGCTCCTGGTGACGAGCAGAACCTCCTGTTCCTGCAAGATGCATGGTGTCAAGGGCATCTTGAATTCTGAAGTTGAATTATGTGAGATACGTTGCAGACACACCTGACAGGAACTGATCTTGTCTGTGTGAAACCTCTGGTCTTCAAACTCACCATAGATGTTTGTTAAACCTCTAAGATGAGAAGAAACTCTGTCATTTGGATACAATTTTCTGCAGGCAATTTGCCTTTTTAGTACAGGCTCATGATGACTGCCTAACTTTGGACTTGCTGAGAGTTTGAAACGAGATGCCAAAATACCACAATCAGATGATGGCTGTTCTTGCCACACAATACAGGACCACAAATGAAAAGCAGCAAATCACCAAAATACCAGATGGGTGCTCGTCCCACCATATCCAAGCATTTCTGCAATCCATGGGAATTTGTGAACATTCTTAAAATAAGGAAAGATCCCATCCATATCTCAGGCATTAGTGGAGTTACATTCCATGGGTCACACAAAAATAACATGGCCCTGCATGTCTTAAACCAAAGTGAGATGCGCTTTTCTTCTATAATTAATACTTCTGTGTTTGCCAGCAAGACTCCAGCAGCATTGGTTCCCAATGGAAAACTCTGCATAAAATCCTAACAAACAGACCAGTTAAATTGTTATGTTTGCTGTTTTCCATCTCCAGCTTGGATACACCAGAGGATGTATCAGGCTGCACTCAGGCAGCATGCTGTTACAACATGAGAAGCATAAAAACAACACCAAATGTTTTACTCAAAGGCAGCCATTTGTACTATTCTCCTGGAGACAGACAGCTATTTTCTCATTATTTAAATAGGGCCTAAACCCTATAAGAGAAGCTGCAAGTAACTGTCTCCTTATATCTACAAAGGAGGCTTCCCTAACTGCTGGTTCTAAACAAGCTCTTATTTGACAGCCATGCCTTAATTACATCTGGGTCAGGAGGCATCAACTGACAAATTTTATTTGGAAACAATAATTGGGGAAAGAAGCAATAACCAGGCAGTGCTAATTATTTGGGATCCATTTTACACTCCCTCAAAAGCCTTTCACTGGTTAACAAAGGAATTAACATAAAAAGCATGCCCTAAGCAGTATGGGAGAGAAATAGTGCTGAAAGATTAAGCAAAATAAGAAAAATATGCAATAAGCTCTGAAATCTCAGCTAAATGCTTTGGAGTAGGGAAGTGAAGCAGTAGCTCGGAGGTTGTTTCCTTTTCCACATCTCTGGGAGACAGAGCACCAACCTAATCATCCATTTATCTTCGTCTTGGTGCAGTCGGTGCTAGTTTCTGAACTACTGATCAACAAAAGGATTATATTTCTAAAGTAGCTGATCACAAACTGCACCAAGTTTTCCAACCAATGGTTGCCATTCCCTGAAGCCACAAGATATCTGCTGAAGACAATTTTTTGGAGCTTCCAGCAGTTCAAGCAGATTCCTCAGTAAATGAGACATCAATGACTGGGCTGCAACCATGACATGTTTATGAAAGTGGAGCCAAGATGCCAGCAAGGATCAGAAGAGATGGTTATGATGGTATTACCACCTGTTCGGTTCACCTTGCTGCGTGAACCATGTTGGCCAGTCATTTCAGTGCCCAAGCTATTTCAGTGACTTGTATGACAAAATGTAAATGTAAGTAAGTTCAGACACGGAAACAAGGACTTTCAGGGAAGAGTTTCAGACTGCCAAGCATCTCACTCAGCACCTATGCTCCTCACCTCAATCCCTGCGCATACCTGCTGTGAAATGAGTGCTTCTGCCCAGCCCCCAGCTCCTATCTCTCCTTTGGCTTCAGAGACAATATGTAGTGCTGAGCAGGATGATGCCTCCTGTGTGACCTGTGGAAGAAATACACTTCCCAAAAAAGCAGCTCTGATTGCTGTGGCACCATGACTGTACCACAGGAAACAAGTGCTTCAATAGGCCATATCAAGGACAAGCCATCTGCCATCTGATACACTGCTAAAATGCCACGGCAAGCACAGTCCTGGCCCTATCCCAAGAGCAAAGCCCTTCAAATCCCAGGGTAGGAAGAGAACATATACAACAGAGATATGAGAGCTCTACCATTTCTGAGGCAGCTTATCATCAGATGTGTTTGGAGAAAGCCTTGTTTCACTGGAGGAGGTTTGTAATACCAGAGCTGAGGTGCTCTGGTATTTTGTCAGAGAGACAGACAAGACATCAGCTAATAAAAAGGAACAAGAGGTTGTTCTACTGTGCTGCAGGAATAAACAGCACGGTTTGGGTTATTGCTGGGAAATGCAGAGGGCTGGCAGCCACTCACACCAATGCCTTCCAGCCTGGAAATAGGCCAAGTTCTGTCACAGTGGTGAGTTGGTTGGGATCAGGAGTGACCACAGAGCTCTCACACTTCCAGAAGCCCAATGATCTTATGTGGCATGGGGAAGGAATAACAGGCTGATAGTCCACCAATGGTTCAAACACTTTCTAGTGTACGGATTAATCGTCGATGTCTACCCACAAACCATTCCTCTTTCTGCCACCTCCCCTGTCTGAGCAGGGCTGGCAGAGCTGGAGGTACTTACAGCAGCGCTGGCATTTGCACAACAGCAAGGCCATGAAGAACAGTTGGGGTCCTGTAGAGGGTCAGTGTCCCCTGCTCTGCATATTCAGCTGCTGATACTCTCTAGGTACAATTGCCTACATACCACCCATACGCGCACACTCAGCAGCCCACATTGTGAATATACAGTGCCTTGCAAAATCCTTCATAGAGGAGAAAAGCAGCACCTCAAACCATTAAATATCATAAAAAATAAAATCAAATAAATAAATGGTTCGCTAATTACTTGTATAGTTAGAATTATGATAAAAAATTAACCAGATAAGTCTATTTAAGATGGTAAATTACCCTGAACTGGTATTCTTATCCACTTTTCTACCAAGGTTCACGGAAGTCTGTGCTTACAGCAAGCCTCTGACAGAGGTAAAACACCTAATGCTCCTCAAGAGAGAAGAAAACTGCAGTCACCAGTGTTAGGCCAGTTCCCGACACTTTACACCCTCTTTCTCAGTTCCCAGTGTTCATTTCAAAATACTGAAGTTAATATGTTCCTAGAAAATATCAGAAGATCAACATAGAGGCTCTACAACAAACAAGTTTTTGTTCCTACATGGCTTTTCACCCCTAGGGCTACAGATCATTTAATGGAAGGATTGGTTATTTTGAAATGAAGTGTTCATTACAGTATTTTCATTGACAGTTCAGTGAAACTGTCAGCTCTTCTCTCTCTAATTGCTTTTGATCAACAAAAGAAGAACACGAGCTCTTAAAAGAAAATTATTTTGACACAGCTAGAACTGCCCCCTGTTTAAATAAGCCGATGTAGAAAAGAGCAATCAGACAATGGCAGTGAGAAGAGAAAGAAAGAAAGAAAGAAAGAAAGAAAGAAAAAGGTTATTTTCCCAAACAATCTATTGTTACTTTAGTATTTCCATAGTAAAATGGGATTACTCCAGAAGACAAATTCAGGTGTTCTTCAGCGAAGTCTGCTATAAGAATTCACATGGCTCTGCTCCTGCCTACAAAACAGGCCAACTCTTGACTGGCTGTAGTGGAGAAAGTTGTAAGCTCCTGTTGACTGAGTGAGCCTTCTCAATAGTGCCATTCAGTCATGTTAGAGTCTGACTTGGAGAGTGTGGTCAAACCTGCCACGGCATACCAGAAATTGCATTTAGGCTACAACTCCAGTCATAACACAGGTAGCAGCCATGTAATCCTAAACCACAGTGAAAAGCGTGATCTGCTAGTGCCTGCATTTAACAGATTCCTGTCAGGCACCCTGCATGAAATAACCTTGATAATTCATTAAGTATTAATATGTCACATGGAAAGCTAACTAATAATATGCTCCTTTAAAACTTAAATACAGATTCTTGCTCAATTTTAGCCCTTTTGTTTCCTCCAAAGGCTGAAATATGGAAGGGAGAGGAAAAAGAAAAAAGAATCATAGAATCACAAAGTTGGAAAGGACCTAAAGTCATCTAGTCCAACCATCCTCCCTTTACCATACCTACAGAAAACCACTAAACCATATCTCCTAGCTCCCTGTCCAGATGCTTCTTGAACACTGCCAGGGATGGCGACTCCACCGCCTCCCTGGGAGGCTATTCTAGTGCCTGACCACTCTCTGAGAGAAAAAGTTCCTTCTTAAGTCCAGTCTAAAACTGGAATTTTATATCTTAGAATCAGAATAGAAGGAAGAACTCACACATTCAAAAACAAACAAACAAACAAGAGACAAAAAGCCTCCAAACATTGAAAAACCATCAACTCATACATTCATTACATCCCAGGTTGATCTAGGCTCATGGGTCTCAGCACAGCTCAAGGAGAAGATTCAATTTAGGTCTCCCTCAACTCACCTGCCTCCTGCTCTTCTGCAGTAGTTGTTTCCTGAGCTCCAGTGCCTCCTCCCTTCTCCTCAGAATACACCATTCGCACAAATGCACTGGAAGGATCCAGCATCCACCACCAGCCCAGTCCTCCCTCCTGGCTCAGGGCTCCCTTCTCAGGGCTTGGAGCACCAGCATTGCTTCCCTCAGGGAAAGCCCCTGTGAGGAAGCAGAACTTCTACAGCAGTAATGCTGTGCTGGAAGAAGATACTACTCAACCCCAACTGGAGAAGCTAAATCTGATATATGATATCAGAAAAGAAAGTAGTAACATCTGTTGTTGAGCACATTTGGTTCAGGCAGCTGTGCCATGCTCTTTGGAAAGGAGACTGGTGTCCGGGCTATGTGTTGTTGTACTCCTTAGTCTTCACAAGAGCCATGATTTCTCAACATTTAAGATTAAAATTGATTTTGTTTGTTTTAAAAACCCAACCATTTGTAAATAGCATGCAGGGCTATTTTTTTTTTCTTTTTTAATCTCCTAGTCAAAATGGTCACACTTGGGATTTCAGGAGAATATGTGCTCAGATTTTCCAAGCACATATTCCAAGCAAATTGCTCAGACTAAAGTACCTAATTGTGGATTGAAAAACTTAAATTCTCACACACTGGTTTGAAAAATGTGGCTATGAGTATGCAGCAGCTGTGAGAAAATCAAGATAAACAGTGAATGTCCCTTAGCCAGAAAGAGCTGGTCTTGGTAGACAAAACAGAATCAGAGGAGAAAGAAGAGATCTGTGTTTAGCTGAGGTGAAGTGACCAGGTGTGAGACCAGGAGGATGGGAATATACCTTTGTCATGTTAAATCCACATGTTGTGTGAAATTCCCATCCAAATGTAACCCATTATTTCAAATAGTTGGTCCTGGGGCACACAAGTACCATTGAGGCTTAACTGCAAACTCCAGAAGAGCAGAAGGAAAGCAGGAACACCCAGCTGAGAGCCTTTCTCTGCCTCATCTAGCCCATCCATTTCACAACACATTTGAGCTGGATAAAGAATTGTTTTCATCATTCTGCAGAAAGATTGCAGTTTAGAAAATCATATCAGGCTTCACACAATCCCATCCTCTCCCTGGTCTCGAAGAATGAGGCTGCTCATGCAGATAAAGACCCACAGGTTCTGCCAGACCTTTGACACGCTGCCAGGGCACAGCCTATGACTAATCAAGTGCAAGAGCTGGAGGAGCCCATGCACCCCAAATGTGTATATCTGAATCCTTCAGTGACAGCAAGCTTCTTTTACTTTCTGATGGTTTTATTTTATCCTCCTTGATCTATAACTCCCCAAGAAACCTCCCAGCCAGATTTCTTCTAATTTCACCTTTTTGTCTCTATCTATCAGCCATTTTTACTCCAATGTTCCTAATGTAGCTTGAAATGAATGCAGCTTTTTTATTTATGTATCTGCCTCCTCGGTGATGTATGCACAGTTTGAGGAGAGAAATAATTACAGGCTGCTGCAGAAGAGCACAACAGGCTGGTGTCATTATGTCCCAGGCAAACTCCAGCTTTGTTTGCAATTCGCAGCATATGGGATTTCTTTTCAAAAGCATTTGGTCTGGATGTTGTTTCTCTAGACAACATGATAATTTAAATCAGATCAGGACGTGGGCAGTTTCAGGCTGCTCCTAAGCAAAGTACGCAGAGCCTTGTAAGGAAATCACAGGGAAAAAAACAGGCTGAGAGTGGGGCAAAGGGGATGTATCCCTGCCGCCTGCTGGACAGGACATTCCTCATCAGTGATTTCCGAGCTTAGATGGGGAGTGATTTGACTTCAGTTTTAATTAAAAGTACTCCAGATTAATACATATAAAAACAAGCAATGTAAATACAAAGTTCAGAAGAAATCCTTTGTACATTGTATTCAGAAGAAATATTCCTTTGTACAATGAGACCGCTCTTGGATGTCTATTACCAAACCACAGATAATTCTTTTTTTATTTTTATTTTTTTCCAGAAAAGCAAAAACAAAAAACTGGTGAATGTTGAATTAAGAATTAAAACTTTGCTTGAAATAATTCAGTCCTGAGGGGCTGGAATGGAGCAGTGCCAGCACTGATCCCCTAGGTACTTAGGACATCTCTGGTCTTTCTACCAAAAAAGAAGTCAGGTGGAAGCCCAGAGCAGATACATGAGGACAAAGAAGAAGAGCAGAACAACCCACAAGCTTTCAAAAAATACAATTTCTAAACAAAATGGAGTCCTATCCAGAGATGCTATGTATCTTTGCTTTAGAATCATAGAATCATAGAATCACAAGGTTGGAAAGGACCTACAAGATCATCTAGTCCAACCACCCTCCCATTACCATTGCTACCACAGTGGTAACACAATTACAGGAGTGATCAGCTTATGAAAATGAAGCATATTAATTGATTTTGAATAATATGCCATTTATATGATCTAAATAAGGCTGGTCTTTTTGTTTAACAATTTTACAAGGAAGAAGTTTTGTTAAACAAGTTCTGAGTTCCAGTCCATGTGCAAAACCAAGAACATTCAGAGCATTCTCAGGGTGAGTACTCTCTGGACAGTGAGACTTCACTGCTTCCTGGTTCAGATGCTGAGCCCCAAGCCCCTTTATAATTCCTAACAGCTTGGTGACATTAATACTTTTAACTCCTTGGGCTAACCTATGACAGTGGAGCCACCACAATGCAACTTCCAGGTTATAACATATCGCTATCAATTTTACAAATAAGCATATCAAAATAGGGAATAGAGATATTTTCATCGAAACAATTGCAATGCTTCAGCTTGGTGCCCTAGCACGAACCTGGAAGACGCTGATGTGGTACCATTCAAGTTTGTCATGATCCACAAAGTTGTGAACCAGCCAGGACAGCTGCAGGCCTACACTCCCTCCAGTGCAGAAATGCATCCTCTCTGGACCCATGGGATCTCTCTGGCTCCACGTGACCCGTGGAATCTGCTGTCACAGGAAGCCAACACTTGTCAGGCCTAGAGCAAAGCTTACTCCCCTCTTATGCCTGCAAAGTAGAAAAAAAAGGTGAAGAAATATTCCATGCTGATCAGCCACAAGCACACAAGGGCTGTCCGCCAACCCCGCTGTGCTGCCCAGGCTGATTGTCTGTACGCCCCACAGCCCCCGCACAAAGCCCCTTTGTTTCTGGAGAAGAGAGTGTTGAGTTTTGCCCACATCTCAATGCAAAACATCCTCTGCCATGTTTTGTCTCTTCTCACTTCTGAGGTAAAGGACCAGATTCTCCCAGGCTCTTATCCCAAGCTTGCTACCCAACAAATGCCCAGTAGAATGTCTGAAGAGGAAATACTGAATCATTTTGAATGCTAACCCACCCTAACTAACTCCTTACTGAAACCAGCACTCCTAGCAAACATAACTGTATTTCAGTGTGATGTCTTCAAAATGGTAATGCTGTGATGACCGTCTGACTGCTGCAATGGCTGCGTAATTGGGTGATTTAGGATGTGCAGAGTTTTTGAAACACAGTGTTTTTGTTCCTTTCAGTAAGACTGCTAACATTTTCTTTTAAGTCATTCTTTTTACATCGATGCATTCATTTTACAAAGCTTCCTCTTATTTCAGTACTAGAAGAAAATTCACTTGGGTCAATTTGCTCTCTCTATTCCCATTGTTTTTTAATAGCCCCCATCATGTCTCTACAACCATCTCTCCTTTAAATGAAAAAATCTATTATTTTTCTGTTGTTTCCTGGAGATTTTTTCTTCCTGCTATCATTAATTTTTACTGCCCAGTTCAAGCACTCTCTGCTCTGTTAAGCAGCAGGCAAACAGAACAGGGAACAGTGTTTCTGCTAAGGCGGACAGTGAATTCCTGGAGAGTGAAAATAATGGTCCCACATAATTTTTTTTCCACCCCATCCCTTATACAAACTTGTACTTAAGCTGTTATGTTTAAACCACTAAGTACATCAGCTAGAGGTTCACTGTGATCTGTCAACAGTCACATTGAGCTTTTCCCTTCTGTCCCTCCTGCAAATTAATCATGTGTCCCCTGGGGCAAACCCATCATTCAAATCGTGCCTGTCAGCAGCTCCTGGACTCCTGGCTCACCAGGGCAAGCATTGGTCCCAGCCTCCCCACCTCAGCGGGGACACAGCTGCTCAGTGCCATGCCATCCCCAGCCAAAGCCAGGCCACCCCGAGGCACGAACTGCCCTGAATGTGGTCCAGCAGCAGGAGGCCCGCTTGGGGCTTGCTCTCTTCCATCATTCAGGAAGGGCAGAAGTACTACTTCTCACCTCTGCTGCTGTGCTGTAAACCAAATGGCTTGTGCTCCCCATCACACACATGAAAACACAAGGCATTAGCTAATTGCTCTTGCTAATCTGCATGCTCCATGCTCCAAGAGGAAAGTCACTGCCAATGAATAATAAAGCACACATTTGCATATTTTCTTTTTTTTTTTTTTTTCCCTAACTGAAGCACAGCTCTGCAAGGGAACTGATTATCCCTCTCTGCTCTATGTTTGTGCAGCCACACCTCAAGTGCTGAGTGCAGTTTGGATGACACAGTGCAAGGACATAAAATATTAGAGAGCATCCAAAGGAGGATGTCTACGGTGAAGGCTCTAGAGGGCAAGGCTTATGAGGAACGTCTGAGGTCCCTGGGTGTGCTCAGCACAGAGCAGAGGAGCTGAGGGGAGGCCTTATGGCAGCTGCAGCTCCTCACAGGGAGCGGAGGGGCAGCGACAGGGCCTGAGGGAACAGCATGGAGCTGTGTCAGGGGAGGGACAGCTGGGGGTGAGGGAAAGGGGTGGAGGGCATGGAACGGGCTGCACAGGGCAGTGGGCACAGCCCTAAGCTGCTGGAGTTCAAGGAGTGTTTGGGCAACACTCTCAGACCCAGGGTTTGATTTTGCGTTGTCCTTTGTGGAGCTGGAGCTGGATTTCATTATCCTACAGGGCCCCTTCCAACTTGGGATATCATATGATTCTATGGTTTGTCTAATTTTCCCACCTGCTCTGTAGATCCCTGTTAAGAAGAACAAACAATCCCATGGCTCACCTCCTGTAGGCACTGCTCTGCCAGGTTCAAACCTGACTATCTCCTCGCTCCCTTGGTTGGCACATAAATGTGTGAAAGTTTGCTTTGCCTACTGCATGCTTCCCTTATTTGAGGCGAGGACATTGGAGGCACCAGAGCTGCTTGGCTGGGCAGGGACCCATCCTTGCATGGCTGGCAGGAATGACAAAAGCAGTGAGGAGCCCTTCCCCTTGTGAGCACCAGGAAGTGGCAGCTGTTGAGAGGCAAATATCAGGCTCAGTTAAAGCCTCCAAGTAGTGACTTTAGGCAGCATGGCTTCTGGGAGGCAAAGGAAATCTTCACAAGGAGCTTGAATCCTGCTCACCCAGCTGGGAGCAAAGCCTGAGGGAAACAAAGTCCTGATCACTGTTTTATTTACAGGACTGTCACTGAGGCAAAGCCCAGCTAAATAACGCATAGGCTTGGCATCAAGTACAGTAAAATAATAAAAATGTTCTTTGCTGGGAATTTCACATTACTGGAAGTATTTTAGTACTGAAGATTCCTCAAGCTTTGTTAGATACTCCCACAAGAAACAATTACTCTTAGTTGTGGGGCTTAGAAATTGTATTCTTCTCTCTCAAAAAGCTTCTTAGAGGGTAATGTCTAATTCATTCTGTAGTATATCTGCAGAGAGCTTGAGTACAAATAATTGTGTTTTACAGTGCTTGAGAGAATCCAGAAAGCAGCTCAATGTCAACTTTTCTACTGAGGGGATCTTGTGTTGCAGATTAAAATGCTATTAAACATACTGAAGATGCATAACTCGGTAAACTTGGAAGCTTTACTGTAAGGGTAATTTCTGTGATGACTATTTTGTCACTGATTGAAAACCACATCTGACATTTGTGTTTGAAGTGCTGAACAGGCAGTGCTGTGAGCTAAACTTCTTAATTCAGGGACACCTTATAGAGATGCAAGCACAGCATCAGTTCCTGCAGACTGCCTTGTCCCTGTGTGCTCAAACCTGGCTGGTGACTGAATAATATATAGAACAACACACATAACTAGCCTTCCTCCAGACTGTCACAGCTCTGGGTGAAAAGTTCCCGAGTCAGCAATCTTTGCCTCTAACCCGTCCACAGGAAGGCCCATTCATAATGGAAACTGAACTTGCCCCTACAGCTGTTCCACCTGCATGCAGTCAGCCCTGGGTTTGCCACATTCTTCACCAATGAAGCATATCCTTACCGTGGTCCTGGAGGGATCTGGGGCTCCACTCAGAGCCCTGCCACAGCCCTGCACCCCAGGCAGTAGCCCTGGGCACAGCCAGTGGAGCTACTCACACCGCTGGCCACCAGCCGGGCCTTCCCCACCAGCAGCACAAAGCACCTCCGAGTCTTCACAGTTTGCAGTCACATAACTAATACAAATTTACTGCTTAATTACATCCCAGTGAGAGAGCCTTTCTCTCCACAGAAAGTATTATAGATATCCGACAGGGCTAGTGCTGGAGGGAGGGCAGGGAGGGCAGTGGAAATCTATGCTCTGAGTCAGAAATTCTTGGAATGGGTTTATTTTACCCTCTTCTGTTTTAAGCAATCAATAGTTGTTTAATTAAAATTCAGCAATTGTAGTGCAAGTTTAAATACAAGGTAACAATTGTCAATTAATTAATAGCCACTTGATTCAAAGCATCTGAAGGTTGGTAACTTTGCGACTAATTTTATGTTTCGTAATTCCTGTTCTCCAATATTGTTTGCAAGAACCAATTGACACTTAATTAACCTTATGCCGTTGTCCCATTAAATCAAAACAAAAAGTACTTAGGACATTCAATTCAATCTTTTAACAACCCTGTTAAGCAAAATAGCCAAAAGCCCCAACCACATCTTCTTAATGAAATTTCTTGAAGGCACATTCTGTCCCCAACTTCTGGTAAAATGCAGATGAGTCAGATGGATCCTAAGGGGAAAGAGAAGGGCACTGTTGTCTCACGAAGCAGCTCCAGTGCAGTTTGAAGAGTTGTTGGTTGTGTGCTGGAGAGCTTGTTGCCATGATCTCTACAGAGCGGAACAACACTCTCCGCATCGGCTGTTGAAAAAAGTAAATTCCCAATGGGCCATCTTAGCTCTTACTCTATGTGCTGAAGAGCAAAACCAAACATTGCCAGCCACCAGATTCTACCTTTAAAGCTACAAATAAATAAATAAATCTGAAGTCCACTAGAGAATGGGAAGAAGAAGCCATGACCACAGCAAGGGTATCGCAGCCAAGATTGTCTCACTTACAGGACACTGTTTAATAACAAATTAAACAAATCTCTGCAACACAAAATGTAAGTAGGCAAATGTAACATAATTCAAGTTAAGGATAATAAAAGATGTTGAACCTCAGGCATGATCCCAGAACATGAGATCTGGCAGCCATCTGACCTCACATTTACATTTGTCCACTAAAGTATATGATGGAAAATTTGAGGTGGTCATGGGGACCATGACTGAGCTGCTGGTCTGGAGACAACCTGCATGGTATATTTCACTCTTCTCACTTTCACTGCGGCCTGGACAGCAGTCCCACCAGGCACATCTAGAGGATGAACAAACCGTCTGCCCACCCAGTTAAAATTTACCCCTATGCGGGCCCCTGCATAGCTGCACTACAGCTCTTCAGCATGACCCAATTTCTCTACAGGGAAACTCCTAATTTCTGCACCATGCTTCCTTCCTATGAGCCATGGTCACCGAGGTCAGAGGAGAAGGACATCACCTCCATTCAAGTGTTGGGGGTAAGCAGTTCCCATTTCATTTCAAGCTGAGGCTGACTTAGGGACAGATTTTAGCCTCAAGTCTCTGTCTGCTACTTCTTCCCATTTATCTTGACCTGGTGGGATGCAGCTAGGTTCCACGCAGGACAAAGCTGACAGTGCGCCCATGCATAAAAGACTCTGGGAATACAGAGGACCATGTACCAAGTAGTAAGCCTCATTACAGAGGTGCACATATCTTCATGGTTTCTTTCATATAAGGATATGAGGATATCTGGAGGCATTACTTTAATTGGAGAGAACAAAGTGTGCTCAAAAGGCGCACCTGAAAATAACATAATTGTGTTTTTCAAGTCATTTGATTCTCTCAGCATGAATGGCAGAGACTGGGATAGCTTTAGATTAATTGACCCAAACCTCTTCTGTGCTGTATTTTGTACATTAAGCACATATTAAGGATTAATCATCATTAGCCAAGGTTTAGGCAATACATGTGATCTAATTCTTAACAAATCTGAGTACACCTTAAATAACGATGACTTAATGAAAACATCCTTTCAAATTCTATTTATTTCCACTCATCTATAAAATAATGGAAGAAACACCTTGGTGTCTTTCTTTCAGTTTTACATTTTGGATGATATCTCAGTCCCTATTTATATTGTTATTTTTCCTTATTATATCAGGCTTATCATGCTTTGCTTAGACACATATTTGATTGTCTCTTTTTTCAAGGGTATACATATGATTACAAGTTTATTTTCACAAAGTATATGGAGTGGTTATCCCTACTAAATACCACAACAGCATTCAATCAGGAGAATTAAGCCTGTGAAAGAGATGCTAAGCCAATGTCAAAGATCTTCTAGGAAGACAGAAATTCTATGCAATAACAACATGGTTGGATTAACTTTACAACAAAAGGAAATTAGACTGGATTTCTACAGAGTCAGTTTTGTTATTCTAGCTAACAATATGATTAACATTGAATGAATGGTAAAGGCCTCATTCATGCTTCACTTAGCCCAAATTAATGTGACTGATTACCCAGTCCTTCTGCTTTGGCAGAAATTCTCACATCTCCTAGGCCTTGATTATCCAAAGCATCTCATTTTTAAGAGGACTGACCCCAGCAAGAAGGAAACAGTGGCTGAAGTCTTTGAAGCTTTTGCACTTCATTGCTCTTTCCTCACAACAACCAGCTCCAAATTCTTCCTTATGGGTGTAAAAGTCTATGGCCCCTGTTAGTGTAGAAGATCCAACCAGACTCTCTCACAGGCACATGGGTGTTATTACAGTAATGCCAGGAAGCGTTCCTTCATCAGGGTTGTTCATTTTGTCGTTAAATTATTCCCACACTCCGTGTTGCCAATTACCAGACCATCCTAGATGGATGGTAGGTCTGTGCTTGGGATTAGCTGCCTACCCTCTGAAAGGAGTTTGCCTGAATCCCCCAAGAGCTGTAAATTAAGCTGCTGAGGAGTAACCCCTTTTTGCCAAGCACCTGAGGAACCTGAGAAGACCATATGGGCTGTGAAAATGACAATATGCAAATCAAGTGCTGTTTGTGTTCACTGTGAGAAAACAGGTCGGTGCAAACTGACATCAATTTCAGCATGATGAAGGCTGCAGGAAAAATGCAAGACACGCATTTACCTTAGGAGGCAGAAGAGTAGGTAGAGGTAGATAATCCCTCACTCCTTCCACTCCCCCTGCCCCTGCTCTCTCACTGGGGCCAAAACATAACATGGAGTTCCCTGACTTTTTCTTCTCTTCATTCTCCCCTAGTTCTTCTAGGTACACTGTGGATCTGGTAGCGCTTGAAATCAACAGCCACCCCAACCAAAAGAAATATTTAGATGTATTCATGGAACTGGACTTATGCTGTAATACACCTGTTTCATTTCATGGCACATTCACAAGAAAGATGCTACATACACAGTTACACTGCACTGCCAAGGTGCTCACCAGGGTGTTGGCATGGACTGGTGGGGATCTTACTGACCACACTTCAACTTCTGTCTCTTTAGCCATCGAAGTACTGACCATGCTCTCTTAATGGTGAATGAAGCTGCCGGCACATAAAATAGCACAGTTAGCATCTTAGTTTTAATATAACTTACAAGTATGCGATATTTATTACTTGCTATAACTTACCTCAAAGTAGACGCTCTTAAATGTGGATTCAAAACACTTGATTTTTTATTATTATTATTATTCCTACAACTGCCTCTAATCTACAAAAGCACTGAGAGCACCAAATGTCTTGCTCAACCGAGGGCAAATAAGCCCTGGGCTCCATTCCTACCAGCCTTACATACCTATGCAGATAAATAAATGTCAGCGCATAATCTCTGGCAGGATCAGCAGTGCCATGTTGAGGGCAAAACAAGAGAGGTGTCTGACCCAAGCACCACCTGGGAAATGGAAGCGTATGCACTGAGTCAAACAAGCTGCAGCTTACCTGGCTGCCAGTACTGCCTGGCAGTCCCACTGGGATGGGAGCACTGGAGATACCACTTCAGAGCCAGGGAAGACACTGGTGGGAGACAAATAGAGCAGGACAGATCTCCACAGTGAAAACTGAACACAGCTATGGAAGTCCCATTGTTGTCACATTACTTCCATTCTTAAAGGCACATGAGGTGGTTGAATGCCCTGCTTAGTATCACAGAATCACAGAATTGTAGGGGTTGTAAGGGACCTCTAGGGATTATCAAGTCCAACCCCTCTGCCAAAACAGGTTCCCTACACCACATCACACAGGTAGGAGTCCAGGTGGGTCTTGAATACCTCCAGAGAAGGAGACTCCACCACCTCCCTGGGCAGCCTGTTCCAGTGCTCCGTCACCCTCACTGTAAAGAAGTTCTTGTGCACATTTGTGCGGAGCTTCCTATGCTGAAGTTTCAGCCCATTTCCCCTAGTCCCATCCCCATGCACTACTGAAAAGAGACCAGCATCGCCACTATGGCTCCCACACCTCAGGTATTTATAAACCTGGATCAAATCCCCTCTCAGCCTTCTTTTCTCAAGGCTAAACAGACCCAGTTCACTTAGTCTCTTCTCATAGGGGAGATGCTCCAGGCCCTTCACCAAAGGAGTACAAGGAGGTTTGAAGTTTGACCATAAAGCAAAGGCAGCCATTCTGTTTTCAGTAGACTTGCCCCAGAAGAGTTGCTGAAGGAAGTGGTTTAGATTGGTCATTAGTCCAATTGCTTCTAATATGTTCTAAACAATGTAAACTAGGCAAATCTTAACTGCTATGTTACTTCAGGTGGACAAAATGCAAGAGTATTCTCACAGTGAGGCTAAATATAAAATCAGTTATCACTGGCTGTAAAACACCTACACATCTTGGAGGCTTTTGATCTTTTAAATAACTTGGCTATGAGGCCATAAGGCTTAATATTAGCACGTAGTATGGACCATTTGACTTAGAAAGAGAGTTCTATTCCTGCACTGATCACTGGTTCAATCACTGGAAACCACTGTTTTGGTTTGTTTTCACCAACTTGTGTCAGAAGCACAAAAGGAATTAGTGAATGAGTTCTCTAAATTGCACACAGTCACCAGTACCAGGAGCTACTCATGAGAGTGTGGGAGTTCCCAAGAGGTCCTTCTGGCATCTGCAGTGTGTGCATCTGGCAACAGGAACTAAACCAAATTCCTCTCCCCAAGTATTCTAGAATCAACAAGAGGATGGGTACACAGGGTACACATACTAATGTCCTTCCTGACAAAGTCTACTGTAGCTTAATTTTTATTGACATCATGTAGCTTCTTTCTGCAAAAGAAAACAAGAAAGAAAGGAAAAACAAAAGGTTTCTCCAAGGAAATGCATGTAATTTTCATAGTAGAATAAGTCCTTGAGTTATGCAAAGAGCACAACTGTGCAGCTGCTAAAGCAGTGTGAGCATATTTGTCAGCCCTACAAGCTGAAAGGTTTTACATCTAGCAATGTTTATGTACATTTTAAAAGGTAAAAATATGAGTTCTTATGTCATAGTTTGTCCTTAGTAAAGAAAGAAAGAAAGAAAGAAAGAAAGAAAGAAAGAAAGAAAGAAAGAAAGAAAGAAAGAAAGAAAGAAAGACCAGAAAATGGACAAAACCCACTATTAATTCTAAAGATTCTTCATTGGAACAAATAAATGCAGTCTGAGCAAGAGATGAAATTTGATCAGAACCTGTTTGTTGTTCTATCTTTGCTGTTGTTGTTATTCTGTTAGGCAATTCACTACCGGTTAATTCATTTATAGATTTAACTATGTGCACAAAATGTTGGGTAGAGCTGAATGAATTTATGCTTTTTATAACTACCTCTTTATCCAAAACAAGGCATCATGAAACCACCAGTGTGGTGCACCACTGTTTAGAAGCTGAAGCTGGAAGTCAGTGAGATAGCTATCCACCTACCTGAAAAATAGTGCATTGTTTTTATTAGCATCTGTAGAAATGGGACAACACTAAAATGGCACTTGGACACCAAAACAGTGGACATGGAGGGATGATTTTCTAACAGAATATCAGTGAAGGATTTGAGTTTGAGAACTTAACTCATGATGAGATAAACGCTGTGCCAGAACATAGGAGAGATTGTATATAGAACTGACTTCATAACAAGACACACCTCTGCAATCACTGACATTGATCAAACATTACACATATGCACATATATATATGCATACTCCGTATGTACATACAGTAAACACCCAGGGCATTATAAGCTTTTTTTTTTCTAACCCTGTTGTGTCTCCCTGCAGGTTTTTCCATGCTGGCAGTTTCAAGGGCTGAAGCCATACAGCCAATGTCACCCTGTCAGCAAAGCTATGGGGTGGATGAGGGGCCTGAGCTCCTGCCCAGAGCCCCTTGGCAGCCCCCTCCAGGAAAAATCTGCATCTGTAGTTCCTGGCCAAGAGAGCACATAATTTGTCGGAGGGAAAACCTTGTCCTAGACTCCAAGCAAGCAAAACAAAATGCCTCCTGGCAGGATACAGATGAGGGATTTTTCACACACAGCAGATACAGGCATCAGCTTGCAGAGTCAGGGCTGATCAACTAACGAGACAAGTGCAGCTGAGAGGGAGGAGGAGGTACAGATGGACCCTGGGAGATCTTGTATAGGGAGTGGAGGGATACAGATGAAAAAATCCTCCTTTGGGAGCTGAACATACTGCTTTTGGCAAAAACATGATGAAGATTTAATTACTAGGTAAGAACAATCTGGGAATCCCTGAAGAGGAACCTCATGTTGTTCAAGACAGGAATAAAACATCATATTTATTTTTGTCAGCACATGTATAATCCAGGCTGAGGTGGAACTAATATTTGACTTAAAATTCCTTGTAGAATGAATCCTCATCTTATCCAGACAGGGATCAAATATCCACAAGCAAGTTCAGTTGGGGTATCACAAGCCAATAGGATTTCTGGTGGGACAAACATATGGAATATGTTTTGCAGAGCTCATTTCACAAACCAGACCATGCAGGAAACTTGGAAGGACTGGCAGTGGACCAAGTCTTGCAGTTTTGCTTTGGGGGATGGGGGGGGAAGGGGACATTTTGAATTCCTGGTGGGAACATTTGGCTACCACCACCAGCCAGTGCTTCTCCCCATGGCCCCGTTTCTCCCCCAAGGAAAATCCAGCATCCTGTGTTTCACATGTTCTCACAGGGGACAGAACAACAGAGAGAGGCAAGTTTGCCAGCTAAACATCTGCTTGGATAGTGTTCCCCAGCAATCACAGCACACTCAGTAGGCCCTGGGGTGAGCTCACTGAACCTGGGTCAAGTGCTACCACCAGCTGACTTCAAGCTCAGCACTGCTCGGATCTCAAGCAGTGAGCTGAAGTGCTGTCAGACATCTGTTGTAACATCTTGGGCTGATTTCCAGGCAGCGCAGAGCTGAAGAAATCAAACACAGTAGACTAAATGGCAGGAAGACAATCCCATCTTCCTTTAAACCCGTGGTTTTTTGCTTGACCCCTGCTCTTTTAACTCAAAACCAGAAATGATTCCTAATTTACAGATTGACATTGGTAAATCCGGATTCTTTCATACAGTGCATGTGAACAGCCAAAAGCTTAGTAAACTATTAGGACTAGTGGAAATTATCATGAATTATCAGCCAGCCTGTTGTCAATTCTAGCATAGTTTCTCAACTATGGGAGTGGGGAGATGATTTTTTAATCCTTTGCTTTCTTCCTTCCCTTATCCAAAGAAGCTGAAGTCAGTGTAAGGGCAGAAGACTCATCACTTCAAAAAGTTAAGAATACATGCTGGGAAGTTGATTGCAGTACATTTCCATCACTGAGTTAGGGAAGGGGGTGATTGGGAACTCTGGAAAGGCCCACCTGACTAGGAATGTAGTGCTTGTCAAAATGATTCCTCCAAAAACTGTTTTCTTCGGCATCAAAGCACAGTAAGCTTTGTAGGTCTTTGTGCTGGCAGCATTAATCATAGAATCGCTAAGGTTGGAAAAGACCTACAGTCCAACCATTAGCCTACCACCACCATGCCCACGAAACCATGGAAGTTTCACACCAGTTTTTTAAGTTAATGAGCAAATTTTTAGTCATCCTCTTATGGGCAAATTTCAAGGGCAAGTAACTGGTAGAGAGAACAAAGGGCAGTAAAACATTCGCTGGAAGTTTGGGAATTGGATATTTTCTTGTACATTCCTCAGACCTCAGGAGGGGAGCAGAAAGAAAGCTGTGGGCAGCAACTTGAGGTGCTTCTGCTGCAGGATGCACAGAATTTAGCTCTTCCTTACTGCAAGCTCCATGTCAAGAGCTTGTAGGATGTCCTTGACAGAACAGCAAATAAAACAGTAAGTGTTAGAAGGAAGGATAGAAAAGTTCTCCTTTACCAAGCTGCCGTCCCCAGCTGATTGTAACTGCAGCTGGTTCTACACAAAACCCTCCAATGCATCTGAAAGGCAGTTGGACTCCCAGCTGTGCTGCATGAGCCATCCAAATTTAGGCAAGCAGGGACAAAACTTGCAGCGACATTATTTCAGTAGAACCAAGCCCCTTGAGCCCTGCACCATTCTGTGTCCTCAGTTGAGTTCCTTCCCAGTGTAAAATTACACCGAATGGCTCTGTACACTGTTGGTTGAAATTTTCACATGGAGCTGCCTCTGCCAGCATGCAGCCTTGGCTGCTCCAGTATCCTCCCATTCCAAGTACATACCTCTGGGAGCAACACTGGTGTCATGTCAGCTCTCTTCTACAGGTCCCAGCCACCTCCTTGGGTCCCAGATGTCAGCACCAAGTTTGGTCAAGCATGTCATGGTCACCATGTCCTGACACACCAAAATGAGCCAGGATCGAGGAGGGCTTTTTGGATCTCCAGATGCACGAGGCCAGAGCTGTCTGCCACTGATGACATTAACTTCCAGGCTTGTTTAAATGCACTGAACTTATTCAGCTTTCCCAGTTTTACTCCTTCTGCTACACTCAGTCATACACACATCACAGAGAATGTCTTCACACCATTTGTAAGTGAAGGAAAGGAGAAACAAAGTCCTGCAGAAGATCAAAGAGCAAGTCAAGGGAAAGGCCAGAAAGATGCATCTCCTGACTTACCACCCAGAGCTCTATCCATCAAACCTCACCTCTCCACCAACACATTGCCGTATCTGCCCCATGCTAACAAAGCTGCACCAGTTCAGAGTTGCTGAGTGTGCAGTCAGAGCACACACAGGATTTCTATCCAAATGAGCAGTCTCTTTGTTTGCAGTGCGGCTGCTCGCATGGATAAAATAAATACATCAGACATTCCACAGACCCTGCTTTTATAAATATAAAAATCTTGCATCTCAAATTCTGTAAGAATGAAAATTTACTAAAATATAAAACATGAAAGGAGACTTTGTTGATTTGCACAGCATCTCCTCCTCTGCTCTGAATGAAATGCACAGTTATGCCCAGTGGCACCTTGGGCTAGGTCCAGTGAGACAATCTGGCCTTAAGGAGCCATTAAAATGCAGAGCAGTGGCACAGGACTAGAAAGAGGTCAGAGCCCAGAGGAATTCAATCCTATAGCCACACTGGTGATTCAGAATTTCTGACTGGAGCCAAAGTTGAAAGAGTGAAATCCTTTCCTCCCTTGGGTCAAACCTGCCAGTTTTCTAATGAGCCAGAACTTCAAAAAAATGCTGAATCATCTAAGCCATTCGCAGCCAAGGGTGCAGCATTTCTCAGGCTGGACTGGAGTGGTACCCAGGTAAGCACTTGGGGAAAATCCACAGTATAAGAAACCCTTCTGAGTTCAGCTCTCGCTGGTTTCAGATGGGGATTGTGCCCTTCAGCCCCACAGATGCTGTGGAACATCGACTCTACTACCAGCATGGGTCTTTCTTTGTAGGCTGCACACAGAGTCCCTGGCCCTTGGTGCTGGGGAATGCCAACTGCTCTCCCACCTGCTCCTCCAGTGACCACGGTGGTGCCATCCCTGGTGCTGAATCCCCGCACGGTGATGAGATGTAATAAGGGATTCTGCAGAGAAGCAGAGGGGAGGGAGAGCACTTACCTCATTTCAAATCAATCAAGAAGCAAGATTATCTGCATTCATCTGGTCAATATGAGAACACCATAGGCGGGTTTCTGTACCTTTTGGCAAGGCTTTATGAGAAGGTCGGGAAAGCAGAAGCCACTTCTACACAGCCAGAAAAACTATTAAAGGCAAATTCAGATGTTAGACGGCCTTTAACTCTGAAGAGTTTCTCTTATTCTAGCTCCTGCTTAATATTATATTTTAATTGCACACAGCTGTTAGCTGAACATCACCTTAATTGTGTGCTCTAGCACCATCTAGCTTGCATTTCAGGTAACTAAGCTCCATTATTCCCTCAAGCAGTCAAATCTTCAATCCTGTAACTTCTTTTGACCGTGTGTGCTTCGGTTTTTATGTCCTTTGACATTATAATCCAAACAGAAGCAAAACCAGCGAGTGCAGAGCAGTCTCAAAGACTGGTTAAACATTTGCTGCTGCCTGCATAAGCCATCCCCACCTCACAGCAAGCCTGTATTACTGTGCCTTTAAATAGTTTGCAACTAAAGAGCCATCAAGCAGAAGCTCATCTAGAAATCACTCAAAGTGACTGAGAATGGATAGGGCTTCCTCAGGCAGCATCCTTGTCCACATGTGGGTTCCTCTCTTCCCTGCCTGCTGTTTTGAGCCCTACCAAAGATACATCAGCACATTAAATATCTCTAATATTTACACTTCCAGTTTTGTTCACTTAAATAAGGTTTCTTTGAGGAACTCATTTAGAAAACCAGCAAATAGCAGGACAAACAAAATCAATACAAACCCTTGTTCCAAGGGATAAAGCATCATATAATAAGAAAACCAGAGTAGAGTTGTTGCTTGCTGGACAAGCAAGATTAATGGCTGGTACTGGGAGTAGGTTTATTTTGGGGGCATTAAGGAGGCACCTTTGTGCTCCATAGGAGTCTCCCTGCTGCACCCTCTGGTTCCCATCAGCTGTGACGTATGACAGCCGCAGCCCGTATGTCATTCAGCAGACAGGGAGCTGGTGCTTAGCCCTGGCCACCCAGTAACTTACTCAACATGAATGCATTCAATAATTGGCCTGACGTCACCTTGCCTGCCCAGATCCTTGAAAGAGGAGTTCATCACCAGGACAAATATCTGAAGGTATACAAACTGTGATAACAACTACCATCAACCTGTAGCACCCAGCAGTATATGCAACCAAGGTAATGACTCATATCAGTGACAGCACCTCAGTTTTACAGTGCTCACTGCAGAGATTGGGACAATATCATCCAACAGCAATCATTACTACATCTTTCTTGCATGTGAAACAACTACAGACTTTGAGTAGCTAATATGTATCCACTAAAACAGTTACAGAAGGAAAAAAAAGCCAAGTCTCCAGGTTTTCTTTGGAAGATGTAGTATCCACTCATTTACACAAATGGGCATCTCCCTGCTCATACATGCTGTGTACTTCCTGCATAAACAAGAAAGGAAATTAGAAATGTTTACTTCAGAGACATAAAGAGCTGGATGTCACTGTCCACATCTGGACCAGAGCAGTTTAGCATGATGCAACATTCAGTAGAAGCAAATTCACATCACTCCTGCTCCGTATTCACAATTTCCCTGCATTTGTCACCAAAAAAATAGGGCTTGTCTATTGAAGAGAAAGGATTAATAATCCCCAGCATGCTGAACTGTCGCATCCTCAGCATGACCATGCCTGCCTGTCTGAAAATCCTTATCAGACTCCAGATCTCTCTGACAGTCTACACAAGTTCACTGTTTGCCACTTACTGAAGTGTAGGCACAGAGCAGAGCTCTTGAATGTGTTCAGGAGATGTCCATGGGAGAACAAAGGTGAGCAGCTGCTTTGGAGGTGTTCTGAAGTTTGGAAGACGTGGTTCCTGCTCCTTGTTCTGATAGGGCCCCTGTAGGCAAGGTCAAGTATTTCAGTCTGTCGTGTTGTTTCTAGTTTAGCTTGACAGCGCATTGCCTTGTCCCCAATTCATGGACACCAGAACTGCTTGTCAGTCAAATTGGCATTAGTTTATTGACATTTTAAGCTACACCACCAACAGTGTGCTTCTCTCTATGACATTACGGTGTTCTGGCATGAGCCATCTTCATATTCTGGGCATTTCTCTCAGTTGCTAAGATTAAAGACCTCTAATTGTCTCAAAAGCTAGAAAATGCTATGACTTAGTTTGTATTTCCATTAGAAAATGATGCAGTTGCATTTTTTTAATGCTTAAGCGATGCAGCCTATTTGTATCAGGTTGGATGCTGTTCATTTCAGCTGAGGAAAGAACCCGAACACAAAAACTCAATTCTTGTTCCAACCCTTCAGTTTAAAAGCTCTGTTAATTTTTCACAAACCATCATTATCCAATCAAGTCAAGCAAGCCCAGCAAATTACTTTTGGAAATAGCCCACACTGGGAAAATGTGCTACCTGGACTAGACAGAGTGGTCTCATAAGTAGCAGCAACTGAGTGAAACGTCATTGCTCAGGGTTTTCTAGAACCCTAAACACTGTATTATTTATTGATGGAGACAGCACATCTCAAATGCTGCTCAAACTACATTTGTAAGCCATCTCATCACCAAAACTCAACAGATCAGCTCTGAGGCAAAGACAACACCACTTCACCAGAGCTTCAGGACACCAGAACCAGTAGATTAGCACTATAGATGTTCTTTGTTTTCTCTGCTGGCATAGTGGGAAGAGCTCTGCTGTGCACTGGAGGCAGAGGGTGAGGCTTGCTGACCAGCTTTCTGAATTGGCCCTGGGGTAGGTCACATCAAACCAGTGCTCATGTTGTCTCCTGCCTGAACCTGAGCAGACAGACCCTAAGGCCACAGTGCCTTCCATGGCAACTCTGCCAGCCTGAGGCAGTCTCAGCTCCTTCACTGCAAAGGATTATGTTTAGCAAAAAGGACTTGGGACAGACACTGGTTTGGGAATTGTTACCATTTTTGCGGCGCTGTAGATTTAGGAAGGGACTTACCTGGTTTGTCTTCCTGTCACCAGCTTCGGTGCTAAATTAGCTGGTGAGTTACAAAGTTGTGATGCAAAAAGCATAGCAATGGGCAAAGAAGCCTGTTCAAAATCAGTTCTATCTAGACACTAAGCAAAGCCCATCCCTTGCCCTACATTTCTGTCTAAGCTGCAATATAGCTTCACTTGTTTGTGGGAAAAACTCTGTCAGCCAAGAGCTTTAAAAATAATTTTGCTATTATGGTTAAGTCTCCAAGACTGGTATTTTTTTGTATAAGTTGATGAAAAATACAGGAAGCAGGCTCTGTAGGGACCAGTGCCTGCCCTTCACAGCATCCCCTGGCTCAGCACTGCTCCAGGACAAACCATTCTCAATAAGTGCCTGTTCCTGCCCAGAGCTTACGGTACACTCCAAAAGACAGAGAGCTTAGTATTGGGCCTGACTTAAAGCTGGTCCCCCCATTCCATGTCTGCCCACAATGCCCACCCTCGGTGTTCCTGCACCTCTCCAGCCCCAGGCATGTGTGAGAGCACGTGCCCAGGGACATGCAGCTCGCCTGCTGACAGTGCTTGGCAGAGCTGCATTATTTCACAGAGGAAACTCCATCTGTCACCATATTCTGCAACAGAACCTGACCTCACTAGCACTAAGGAAGCCCCATCAGATTAACATTTAATGATGCTTTCAGTTTCAGCCCTTGTAGTTTTTCATTTTTCAGAGGGCAGACATAGAAGAGAAAGAAAGCCATATATTATGTACAGCATGTGGGTCTTCTCGCAACCATTTCCTTAAATATGCTTGACTTGGTCAGGTTAAGATTTCTTTTCTTCTTTTTGCAGTGAAAAAAGGTCTCTGCAGACACTTTATTCCAGAAACATATCATCAGCTTCCACTTACTTATACAGACAGGTTTTTGATTTGTGTAACCACAATGCCTAACTCAGCTTAAATAAGTAGAAACAGAGGGTATGATTCTTGGTAGCTCTCAGAATAGAAGCAAAGAAGCAAAGAAACTCAGTATTCCTTTATCTCCAAGATTTGCTCCAAACTGAGGGAGATATACATGGAGCAGCAGCTGAAGGCAGCTGAACCCTCCCCAAGCACAGAAGCCCACTGAAGGCTATGCAGTGGGTCTGGTAGGACAGCCCAGACTGGCAGTTTACTCCATAGTCTTCTCTGTAGGGCCTGGCATTACTGTATCACAAGAGAAAATTTACATCTTCTCTGGCCTGACTCTGAAAGTTCAAGCCTTCATCTTAGTCAGTGTTTCAATGTAATGGTCAGAGCTGATGGTTCATCCTCATTCCAGGCAATCTAGAAACCTCTTTTCAATCCCAAAAGACTGCATATTATTGTACCTGTGGAAGGCTGTGTCTTGTGCTTCTATGGGGAATTTGCATCACTGGATTGACAGCGATTGACTGACATTTTGGTCCTGGTTGTAGTGATGACACCATGTCTCACCACCAATAATGATGGGATCCATAAAACTCTCACTTTCAGCTTCGTGTTCAGTCGTGATCAATAGATCCTGACAAACCTGCATATGGTGTTCTTTCTGTGTGTGCATTAGTGGGACCCACCTGGCATAGACTTTGTGTTATTCCAAGGTTGCCACCATTGCTTCCAATGCACTGAAACTAATATTCAGCTCCACACTGTTCCCTGGTCATAATCTGCCAGTTCACATGGATGATCTGCCTGAGACACTCTTCATTAAATGGTGTGACAGTGCTGCATGGATGTCCAGAAAGTAGTTTGTCTTTCACATCACTGTTGCCATTGCTGAAAGTCACCACACTCCACCTCATTGCACTCACATACTGTTTGGCCTCCATAAATATTCAGTAAGTGTCAATGAATGTCAGTGGGTGTCATTCTGTCCACATAGAGGAATTCAATGGCACACCTTTGCTTCATATGCACTTTCATGTCGGATGTGATCGTGTCAGATTGCCCTTCTGCTGCCATCTGTCACACAGCAACAAAATGTAATGGAACATTGCTGGGAAGATTCAACCTCCATTGTTGTACCACAATGTCTGCCTGTGATGTCATGGGCCAACATAATGAAATGGGAGGCATTACTTTCAGAGCAGTCCTTGTGGTATGAAAGTTCATTAAACGTGCATTTACAACCTATGAGAATCTGAGCTAGCATTTATGAGAAAGAGCAAACACTGACAGGAACTTACATGACTGTTGGCCCCAAAAGAGGAATAAATATAAAAGCAAAGCACATTGCAAGCTGCTGAATATTTCTGAAGGATAAGGGCAGGGATTTTGAATTTGACATGATATTTACCAAGAGACAAAGCAAAAGCAAGTAGACAAGGCAAAAGGTTGATCCTTAAAGCAAGTAGGTCACAAAAAGAAAGTGATAACTGTGAAAAGGATTGTTTGAACTCCTTCAGTCTCTGTGCTAATAGGGAGAAGCAAGACAGGAATTCAGGATGCTACAAGGGAAGTTATCAATTGAAAACTAAGATAGAGCTTAGCCAGTTTGTGCTATGTTTCAGAAAATGCCTGAGAAAGCAAAAGTCCAATTAAAACAAGAGCTGTGCAGCCATGAGGAGAAAAACAAATCAATTAACCTGCCCTACCCAGTAATCTTTTGGTTTTGGTGGTTTATAAGCGGTGCACACAAACTGTCTGTATCCAGTCGATGCCCACCAGCATCCTATTGCTGGTGACAGCAGACAAAAGCGGAGAGTGGAGGCCAGAACTGACATTTTTTCACCCAAGACCCTCCAACGTAAGAGACCAGGAACACTGAAGATGAAAACTGCAGAATTGTAAGGTTGCAATAGACTCCAAGCCAACCCAGAAAATGGGAAACAGGTCTTCAAGGTAACAAAAGTGTGAGGGATTAGTATGCATTATTATTTACACTGTGGCAGCGATCACAGGCATCCACCATCATTCTGTGCTCACTCTGTCCCTATCCTTACTCCATGTTATGCGTTGACACAGTCCCCAACAGCAATACACCATAGGAATGGAAAAGTGCAGCTCTCAGCCTGTGGAACATTCTCACTGCCTATTTATCCTTAGGAGTAGTGTTTTGGCTGAAGTATAGGTGGCATAATTACAGGATACAACCATGTTAACTACTCCTTTACCCAAAGATATTTAAATACCTCAGCAAGAATATTGGTGGTGTACATCATCCTTGAGAGAAATCAGGAAAGGATAGATTAGACTGAGTTACTGCCTCATTTTGTTAATGAGAGATAATTGAAAACACACATGCTAAAGTGATTGCCTAATCATCACTTCAAATTAGTTTAAAAAAAATCAATTCATCGTGCTCAAACAGTTATTTACAAAAATAAAACTTCAACACACAGAGCACATTCATAATGAGTTACACTCAGGAATGCCAGTTGTTTAGGATGAATCTTGTCTAGTATGGAGAAACAGTCTTTGTGCAAGGAACTTCTACAGAGCAAGGAGGGCCCAGACTGTGTCCCAGCAACCACTGGATATATTATGGCAGATAGAGCTGCTTTCCCACGGCTCAACTTCCAACCTCAGTGGTTGGACCAGGTGATCTTGTGGTCTTTTCCAACTGCAATGATTCTATGACTTACCACTGAGGAACCCCTGACACCCGGATCAGTGCTCCCCTTTACAGCAATACCCTGGCCCCTTCCATTCTCCTTTGCCCTCAATGTAAAGGCAACAAGGCATCCACATGAGGAGCTCTCAAGACTCTACCCCTCTGAAAGGCAGGATTTGGCCTACTGACAACAGAAGTCCTCAGTCAGCCCTATCCCCAATGACATTCTCTTAATCAAGGTTTTCACCGAGGACACATGTCAGCCAAATATATAATGAATTATTTGTAAGTAATTTAATCTGAAGAGCTTTGTTCCAAACTCATGTAAGGCTCTCTGTATATAACAAAGCATTCGGGACATGACTTACTTTAGGAATCAGCAATATGCTTTGGGCAGAAATCTTGATTTGTAAATATTGCATTCTGCTCCAACAGATTTCCTTTCTGACAGACCATGACCACTCCATAATTCTAGGGCAGAACCATGAAGATTAATAAAAAGCAGAAAGAGGATTTTAATCAACACAGCCAGCTGGTCTGTGGTTTAGATTATGTTGTGGAAGGGAAAGTGTAACACTGAGATTGAATGAAAAATGCAAAGCAGTGATTACCCCGCAGAGTATCTCTGCAAGCTAAATTAACATTAAACTCAAATTTGCAAATCCTGTGTTTATATTACTGTGTGTAGGCAATTGCAATATATTTAACATCAAGTAGAAATTAAAACATCCGCCTTGAAAATAATGAGTTTTGCTTTAAATCCTGTTCATAAGAGTCAATTTCCCTTCTACCCCTTGCTAAGAAGATGACCTATTTTAAATCTCATTGATTACAATTATTGTAAAGCTCCCTGTTTGGAAGGAGTAATGCAAGATGTCCAGGAAGCAGCTAGTGAATGGAGAGGAGAGGGAGCCCACTGAAAGCCCACAAGCAGAGGGATGAAGGCTTCCCCAGCTCGGAGCAACCAGGGAAACCCAATGACAGCAGCTTGTTATGGAGATGAACCAGAGAGCTGCCAGGTTGCTCCTCGCCAGCAGACATAAGCTGCTGCCAGCTGCTGAGAGGAGAAGAGGAAAATGCTGGCTGGATCCGAGCCAGGTGGCAACAAAAGGCGCACGCACCATACCCACATCGCCAGGCTGCACCGGCCACCCGGCCTGCATCAGCACCATAGCAACCAATGTTAAAATTGGGTCAGGATTGCCAGTGTGAAACTGGTTATTTTGAATATAGGGCTTGTACTTGCACTGAAAATGTTCACTCAAGTGCAGTCTTGACAGAAAACACGCTATCTGGAGAAGATGGAGTGAGGATAAGAGACTCTACGAGGTGGTCAGGATGCCTCATGCTACAAGTGCAGCAATGCTTTCATCCTTTAACCAATACTGGACTTGTGCAAAGACATACTGGGACTAACCAAAGTGCCTAAACACCTCTCTTACTGTGCTTGAACCTCCCCTGCACCCAGGATGTGGTCCAGAGACAGCTCAGGGCAGCCTATATATCTGCCTAAGCCCTCCCCTGAAGGCAGCACCCACAGGGCCCACACGACATCACCCATGCATGCAATCACTGCAATTAGTTTAAAATACTGCAACTGGTTTCTAAATTATGATTATTTTTCTATGTATCTGGGATCTAGTTCCTATATACAGTGATTACTTCTAAGGTTCTGTAGCACTAAGTTCAACACTGAGAGCAAGAGTAAATGTGATACAAACCTAGTTTCAATTTCCAGTTGGACTGTCTCAGGTTCCAATGGATTTTGTAAGCTAAGAAGTGAATGATTCCTGAATGAGCAACTTCTCACTCTGCAGGTAGAACTTAAGCTGCTAACGATTCTTAATGCAAATATGTTTCTGATTTCAGAAAGCAAGCTACAGTAGTGCTGAAAAAATACAGATAGGGAGGACTTTTACTTCAGCCCTGTTCTGTGCTGGACTCTAAACTCAGTTTTCAGGTTGCTGGGTTCTCACAGTAGGTTCACATCATCTGATCAGCGCAACAGGAGTACTCTCCTCACTGCTCACCAGACCTCACCCAAATGAAAGAGAGCATTATTTTACGAGACCTAAGCTGCAGGCAGAGAGCAGAATGATCAGCATACAGCTTCAGCTCCGGTTGTGCCTGAAGGCAAAACAGTTTTATTGCCCTTTCCAGATGGAGACTTACACCCCAGAATCACTCACTTCGCTCTTCTACCTCTTTGTTTGTTTGTTTGTTTGTTTCCATAGAGTAAACACACAGGATTTCCCATCTATAGCCTCTTAGCTCACCAGGCTTTCAGGTGACCTCAGTCCTCATTTAAAATGCCACTGCTAGATTAAGCTGACTGAAAATCAGGCTATGCAGTTTGCAATAAAATCAAGTAAAAATATGAATTGTTGTATCATATACTTGGTATGAACAACACGGTCTGAAACACAGCTCAGATTGTACCAGACTGCCCTGTTCAGATCTGGCTCCGCCTCTTGCAGCTTACAGACCCGAGTCACTCAGGCTGGAGTTTGCTTTGCCTCAGCTCCACCCCTCCCCCAAGTTAGCAGAAAATGTTTCAGGGATGTCTGAAGTTCTCTGTAATTCAGCCACATCGTGCTAAAAAAAACCAGGAGGCTTCTTGTTCCAGGTAGAGCGTATGTAAAACATTCCTAACTCATTAATGACAACATTTGTTTCAAATTACATTGTAACGCCCACTATTAACAGCTGTTGCAGCTTCGTCATTGAGAAACAGAAATGGCAGAGAAACAAGACTCTGGAGTGCTCTAGAACCAACGTTTTTCATTTGGAAAAATCAGTCTGTGTTTTCTTTTGAAATGCACACAGCATCATCTTTCATATGAGACTGCGTGATGTTTCTTAGGAATTGCCGTCAAGTATGGACCATAAAAAGCTACAGGCACAAAGCAGTGATGCTTTTGGATCTGGAGATTCAAAGTACAACAGAACACGCAATCTCCTTTGTACACACTTCCCAGGCTAAAAAATACCACCAACAGAAACACATAAATCTAAAAAAAAAATCATTAAGATCATTCTGAAAGGAAATCCAGAAACAGTGATAAAGGAAATACCAAACGAAGCCACAGAAACAAATTAAACTCTCTCTGCCGTTCCATTGTCAGGCAAGAAATATGCAATTAAGATGCATTGGTGTTTACAAAGACTCTTATTCAGAGATTAATTTTTCTTCCTAATGTTTCCTTTCCACTGCTAAATAAAGAATCTCATGCGGAGCAAGGTTGCCCACATGTCAACTATTACATTATAAATCTTAGAAAGCCTACAGTCACCATTATATTTACTTTCCCTTCTCCACACAAAATGAATGGTTGTTCTAGGCATGCCCCACAACACTACGCGTACTGTTTTTGGTCATTCCATCTGTGCTCCTTTTGTCTGAACAAATAACGTGAAACTGCATTCCACTTTCTCCCATGCAAGTGTCTATCTACATCCATCTTGGAAAGCTGTGCAGGCAAGTCATTATTCTTCTCAAGTACTTCTCTTCTTTCATCACACTAGCACAAATCACAGCCACCAAGAAAATTAGGAGTAAGCAGTTCATTTTTCCTGTACATTTTTAAAGAAAAGGTACCTGAAACGCATCTCGTCCAAACAACAGCAGCTTTGTTAAGTCACACAGCTGTAAAGGTAATGATAGCCTACTTTCTGAGAGGGAAATATTTACACACAGTGGAACCAAACTGCTGTTACTCAATTTACAGCACTTAATTTGGAGGACATTTACACGGTGCTTCACTTCTCCCTGGAAGTTTTGTTAGGTTCTGATACAAACAAAAGGCAGCAGGTAATAAGAGAACTTAGATTGCTGCAGTACAGAAGCACGTCTTCTAACTACAAGTAATATTTTACTATCTTACCATCTTCTGAAGGCTGACGTATATCCCAGTTCAGCAGAGCTCCTACCCATTTGTTTTTGTCTGCTGTATGTATACTATCTTGAAACTGCACTATTGGGGTTGTTTGTTTACACACCATGTACTCCATTGCCTCATGACCTCTTAGAAACAGTTCCTGGAAACGCAGAGCTACAGATGTTGTCAAATATTTTATTTTATTTAAAAGCAAAACAAACAAGAAAATGGCATACAACTCAGTAAAATGCTTATAAAAATCCAGGGCCATACATGAGTCTTTCTTTCGTATCAAGAACTTCATTATTTCTTTCCAAAGTACAGAGCGATCGGCAACATTTTAGTTACACTTCCGATAAAAATAGAAGTAGTAATCAGTAAAAAACACTCCAGCATAATAAGGATCTGTCGAGCAGCTTACAAAACCCTGCAGAAGAAAAATAAAGGAGATTCATATGGGATACTCTTCTTTCAGCTCCAATGATAATTGTCGCTTGTTGCATTCCCATTTGAAAAAGGCTTACCGGTGCGGCTACGCGGAAATAGTATGCGCTGTCATACAGCCTGGCAACTGGGAGAGTCCAAATATGCCGACGTCCCTAGATGGTAAGTGAGAGAGAGAGATTAGATAACCTGATTTCACATGAAATTGCTGAGGATAGGCTCTGGAAACATTTCATTGATGAATGCAGTGCAAAATAATTACGATAACAAGACTCGATGGCCGCAGGCAGAGTATTTAAAGACAAAGTGCTGACTTTAAACCTTGCAAATCCGGGTTTCCTCTGATCAGCTCTGCATAGGATCTGACAGACATCTGGCTCCCAGCAGCTCTCAGCTGGCTCTGAGTAACTGTATAACTCTAGTTTTACAAGCAAATCCCACAGCAAATAGGGATTGTCCCCAATGTGCCATGTGGCCCAAAAGCTTTGAAGCATAACAGCAGCAAATGGCAATTCTGCTGATTTTGAAGCAGCCTCAGAAGGCTGTGAAAATTCCTACACATATTCTAAGGATAGGAGCGGCACTTTTACTCAGTGCTTCAAAAAAGGCTGAAGGGAGGATTTCACTTTTCTTTTGATTCCAGTGTCCTGCCAAGTATAACTGAAATAACAGATTTTGTATCTGAATTTTTTATGCTACATAGAATAAAATTCAATCTTCACCTCTTGTTGACCTAGTGATCCATTTAGGTATGCCCGTGATAACTCATTTCCTTGGTTTCAAATGTCTCCTTCATCTTTCCCTTCTTTCTGACACATTCTCTCATGTTGAAGATGGTGTGTTCACACGATAAGACTTATATATATATTGCACGGAATCTAAATGATTGCCATCCTGCCCTTTGGTAAAGAATAAGCCTTCCAGTCCTTAGAAAAATCCTCTTGACAAAAATTATCCAACCAGGCAGCACTTCCATTCTGAGTTGCATCAAACTTAATGCACACTGCTGCTGGAGGCTAGTTAGCTTTAGTCTTTTGATGTAGATTTCAGGTTGACACAGAAAATCTCTTTGACCACTTTTGGCAGTAAGCTGCAAGGATACTTCTGCATGGAAAAACTCTCAGGGACTGACTTAATTTCAAGGACTATTAGAATTACAACTGACAGATCAAAACTTGGACAACTTATTTACTTCAGTCTGGTAGGTTGCAGCAGTTGCTTCTGTAACTTTTTGTTGAGACATTTGAAAAGTTTATCAGAAAGTCAACATAAGGACAGACATATCCCAAATGCTCTGAATTGTCAAAGTGCAAAAAGAGTAATTTAAAACTAATTAAGAACTTATTGTGAATGGCACCATGAATCAGAAATCTAAAAACTATCTTCACAGATGTTTCTTCTACTACATTTAGAATAAGTGTTACTCTCCTTGCTTCAGCCTTTCCCACTGTTTTAGCCAGGATAAATATTTCCAAGCTATGGTGGACAAAACTGAGGAACTGGTCGCATGGAAGAGTCCTACACCTCCAGAGAACTGGAAGGGAATTTAAGGTCTTCATTAATTTACTGGAAACAATCAAAAGTTTGCAAGATCATCTCTCCTGGGAAAAGTTAAGATGTTTTAACTTATATTCCCATAATTCAAGAAAATGACAGAAAACTTTTCTTGCTTTTACACTGAATAATTTTCCCTAGAGAGGTTTGCTGGCAAACTCCTGTTTGCATGGAATGAAGAGAAATATTACCATTGCTTTCAGTGAATTCAAAGCTTAGAAACTGTACTTCACTACTCATAAGATGATAATGGAAAAGTACAGAAGATGAGAGGTTAGATGACTCTGTCTCCTAAGACCCTGGGTGAAAAGTATTCCTATTTCTGAACTATCTCTGGAGTTAAGATGAGTTATAGCAGTGAGCTAGGCTGGCATATACTCTCAAACTGTAGAGTCTCACTAGACAGACTTTTATGAATTTCAGCAGAAAACTGATACCTACTGAAAGACTTCATACTCGTTATCTATTATAACCATGCCAAATTTAGCCAGGACTGGTAGACTCAAAGCACCATCATGATTTCTAATACCTTAACCAAGATCTGCGTTGATCATACATGAATTTAATGAATCAGGTTCTAAAGGTCATCTTGACTAGCTGAGATCTTCATGGTTTATCACCTCATTCATTCCTAACAACCAGTAATGCATAAGACTACTGAGTAAAATTAAGTGTTATAACAACTCTTATCCACTTTCCACATCTCCTTCTACTCCAGAAGGCATCCACACAATGTTGCTTGAAACAAGGGATCATGACATCTTATGAATGAGAAACTCCAATGCTTCTATGAAAAACAAGTGGAGCTGATAGAAGGGAACAGCATTCTGGAGGGCAAGAGAAGATATGAAAGCTAATAAAATATTTAAGCACTGTAGGATTTCAATAGTCAAAACCAACAGAAAACTGAACACTTTTTTTCTACAGGAAGCTCAGTTTTTTATTCAGTATGGCACAGTATCTTCATGAAAGAGATGAAAAAACAAGCATGTGGTGGGCAGCGTGTAAAGCTGATTCCTATAAGCCAGAGTATTGTTTAAAGAATATTACCTGTGTGGTTTCTTGGAAATTCTTCCCACTGTTTCGGCTTGAAGAATAATGGGAGCAGTAATTTCCAAATGTGATTTTGCAGAGAAATATAATTAATGGTTCTGTGGTGCTTCAAGAAAGAGAAAAACAAGGATCCATCTCATTGCTCTTAAACAGAGGAATCCTGAATATAATACAATATAATCACAGGTAAAAAATTCAAAGAATTGAATTCTGGAGAAATAAAGCAAAGGATCTTACTTCACTGGTTCATTCAAAGGAACCTGAGCCACCAACCTCTAAACTTATCCCACTCCCTCCTACGAAGGGGGGAGGCTTTGTATTTGGAAACCTGGGTGGTCTTTGCAGCTGTTAAGATAGGTTTAGAAATGTACACTTAACTTTCTCAAACCTCAAGCACATTCATACCAGAAGTTATCATGTATGACTTTTTTGTACAAATTAATTGTTATGACATGCCTGAATTGCATGGCTTATGCCATCCACAGGCATCGCAAACCCATGTCAAAGAGTGCTCTGGCACCTAAACACAACAGCAAACAAACATTAAAAAAGCCATAAAACAGATATCTATATAAATAACTTCAATTTGTCCCTGAACACACACAAATATATCATGAAAAGAAGTAAGTCTCCTTGTCTGGGTATACAGCATTAAACAGTATTTCATTCATAATTCTTCAAGAGCAAAGACTCTGTTGCCATATCTTCTCCAAACTATCCCTAAAGGTTGAACAACACTTCCTATCTTACCAGATGCCTCCAGAACAAAGATACTCTGGAGATCCAAAGGAATTCAGATATGGCAATGGCTAGCAGCAGAATAAAAGCAGACGTGGGCATCAAGAAGTTAGCATGAACATTTACAGTTTTTGCAGAGGGGAGCAATGAATTCATGTATGACGCACCCTCTGTCCTAGAGGAACTGTTGGTAGCATGTGTTAGTTTCATTTGATTTTTTCTCTGTGGGCATAAAAGTTTCCCAAATTTGTAGGTACACACAGTTATCTTACAGCACTGAGACACAGCAGTGATCTAGTAAACCAGTCTTCTTTGGTTTTTATTGGTTGTATGTTGTTCGGTTTGTAGCTATTTTTAGTGAAGGTATATATTGGAAAAACTCATCCCCCAAATCAAAAACCAATATCCAAAATAAATTCAGCAACTGTTTCACTAAAACTCTGAGGATTGTGTATTAATCCCTACATGGGAACATTGTGTTATTAGTTTATAATGACATACATTCAACAAACAGATTTTCAGTTGTATGAAACAAGCAGTTGCTTCAGGACTACCACTGTATTCCAAAATCAAAAGGCTGGGCCTAGAGGCCATACATAACTTCATAGAGTACTATCTTGAAGACAAGGGAATTATGAAGTGTCACCAAGCAGTCTTTGGCAGCTGTTCTAGCTATTGATGACCTTTATCAGAGATGATCCCCAAAAGAAAGGATTTGTTATTACTGGGAGAACACAATGGAGCCAGATTTTTGTTTGAAGTGAAAATAACTGCTTAGAGGTAAGTCTGCTACTTCTTCCTGCTGTAAATCGTGATGTTACATGTTGCCAAAGATTCCTGCACAAGAACTTCCCTTTGCAGGGACACAAACAGGCCAAAAAGACAGACTTAGTTCCAAAGACCCTTCATGTTTAGGAAAGGTGTTCACATGATTACTAGATTCAACCTGAAGATTACTGGATTTTAATACCTACACTGATGAGTGAAATTGTCCTTAAACTGAGATTGGCACTGGGTCTGTGTTGCAGCAAAGGATCAGCCCAAGAGTTTACAAGTAGTATTTGCCTGTATGTGAACCCAATTCTCTGAATATGGACAAATTAGTGCCACAATAGAAATAATGCAAGAATTACTGTCAAAAACAAGCTACTATTTCATAATATCATCGTGTATTTTATCCTTAGTTATACTTACTTGATTTCCAGTGAGATTTCTACATTTATGGGTGTGTACTTGCTAATGGGAATAATACAGCTGTAATTTCCAGACCTGAAAAAGGTGGCATTAGTGCACACAGGATTTCAAAATGGATGGTATATTTGAAAAACAAACAAACAAACAAACAAAAAAAACCCCATGAAAATAATATTTAAATTTGAAAAATTACTTAAAGGTAGGAAAAAATGCATGGATACAAGAGGAAAATATAGTGAGAAGGAGACAGACAGACTGCCATGCCACCTTAATGGCATTCTATTCCCATACAATGAAGCATAATTAAATCATTTACTTACCTGCACTGTAGATTTTTACTACAGTAACGACTGTCAATTAGTTGCTGTGTTTCCAAAATCTGTATAGATCTGATTGTTGTATCAGTCCCTGAAGATACAAAATAAATAAATAAATAAATGTTTTCTTCTTTTGTTTTGTTTCCCAAAATCTTAGATAAAACCATAATCAAACTGCAGTTAATGCAGCAGCAGCTATTCCCTTGCATGCAACTGCAGGAGTTGCTAGAGGTCTAAATCAGCTTTCGGTAAAAAGACTTTGGTTGATTGCCTTCTTTCTACAGTTACAGGGGAGAAAAAAAATGCTTGTCATATTCTCCAGGTAAGTAATACTGTAATACTTTCTTTTGAGCAGACAATGAAGGCTATTTTGATGACAGTCCAAGTAGGATAGAAACAGGGTGCGCTGATTTCAGCTGGGATAGAGTGAATTTTCTTTCTTGTAGATCATAGAATTGCAGAATCAGAATTGTTTGAGTTGGAAGGGACCTTCAGAGGTCATCTAGTTCAACTCCCCTGCAATGAGCAGGGACACCCACAACTAGATCAGGCTTCTCAGAGACTGGTCCAGCCTGACCTTGAGCCACCCTTTAGATACTGAAAGGTCACTCTCAGGTCTCTTGGAGCCTTCTATTCTCCAGGTTGAACAGCCCCAGCTCTCTGGGGGGGTGTTCCATGCAGTGGATCATTTTTGTGGCCCTCCTTTGGACATGCTCCAACACATCCACATCTCTCCAGTACTGAGGACTCCACATCCGGACACAGTACTCCAGGTGAGGTCTCACCAGTGCAGACTAGAGAGGGAAAGGATCACTTCCCTCGATCTGCTGCCCATGCTTCTTTTGATGCAGCCCAGGATGCAGATTGCTTTCTGGACTGTGAGGGCACATTCCTGGCAATGTGATATTATGGTGTGATGCTTTGGATTTAGAATGAGAATTATTTAGAATGAGAATAATATTGATAATTCACTGACGTTTTAGTTGATGCTGAGCAGTGTTTACACAGAGACAAGGACATTTCAGCTTTTCCTGGTACACTGTCAGCAAGGATGCTACAGAGGAGTACAATGAGTTGGGAGGGGACAGAACCAGGGCAGCTGACCCAAAGGGATATTCCATACCATGTGGCATCATGCTGAATGAGAAAACTGGCAGAAGTTGGCTAGGAGGGCTGCTTCTGCTCAGATATTGGCTGGGCACTGGTCAGTGGATGGTGAGCAACTACTTTGTACATCACTTGTTTTGTATATTCTATAATTACAATTATCATCATCTTCCTTTCCTTTTCTGTCCTATTCAGCTCTCTCTATCTCAACCCACAAGTTTCACCTTTTTTTTTTTGTTTCCCTCCCCCATCCCACTTGGGGCAACTGAACACACAGCTGCACAGTGCTGAGCTGAAGCTGGGTTCAACAACAACAGTCCTTTCACTGCTCCATGTTGGAAATAGGAAGAACTAAAAACAGCACTGGCAGGACTGATAACTTCATAATACCTACATCCTAAATTTGGCATAAGATAACAGTTCAAGAAATGGGAATATGGAATAAAAACCTCTACCAAAAAAGAATCACATTCTGAAATTAGCTCAACATCTTATGTGTAAACAGATGTATATAAATTGAGTTTACGCATATGCATGTATATGTAATATTTTTTCTGGGCAACACAGAATGCAGTTAGATGTTTAGATCCTGGTAATAGAAAACACTAGTTTCTAGAGGGAAAAGAGACCTCCAAAGCGCAGCTGGTGCACTAATTACCAGGAAAGATAAGGAAAGTAACTGATTATCGGAGTGATTTTGCTCCTAACCAGGATGGACCAAGTAGTAGATCTCATTGAAGAAGGCAGCCAGAATGTCTACAAAAATCTATTGAAGATGCGAGAATTGCAATAAGAAAATTAAAGTCAACCGCAGATATTTAACAGATTCCTAAGCTCTAATTTCCTACAGTGACCAGTAATAATTTGAACGTCTCCATATTCCAGCAGTAAAATTCCAACCCGAAAGGCCACCTTTCAAATTTGTACAATTACGCATTTGAACAGGTTTTGTTTTTTTTTAGAAGAGGACTTACAGTCAGTTCCAAGATCAGGTCTCCCGTCAGTATTTCCTCCAAGTATCACGTCACATTTGTTTCCTGTAAGAGGAGTATTTACAAACATCCTCCAAGTTAGCCTTGCATATTATAACAGCAAAATATGGATACAACTCCACAAGACATTTTTGTTAATTATCGCTCAGATAAAGGCATTCATAAGCAACAGGAGAAACCTTTAAAATGCAAACCACCTCCATTAAGAAGAAGACATCTACAGACAAAAGATGTCTGTAAGTGACAAGAAACAGACCTCTGAAATTCTGCAGGATATCTCAGACATTAAAAAAAAAAAAAAATAGCCTAACAAAAAATATTTCATCCCACGCTGAGAATATCACCAATAATTATAATAAAAAGACAAAGTGGAAGGTAACATCCAGGCAGGCACTTCAGCACAAATCTGGGCATAAAGCAACTCTTCCTCATTAATGACAAAATGTGGAAGTAGGCATCTGCCATGCAAAGGTAGGCTGGAGGAATAACTCAGCTTTCTGAATTTGAGATGTAAGGTGCTGAGGACTGACCCAAGACAAAGTGCTTCAAACACAGAGGGATGAGTCATTTAACTAAAGAAACTAACACAGATCTCTAACAATATCAACACCACAGTCACTGTTTGCCACCTCTGTAATTTCTGAACTAGGCTGGGAAATTTCAGTTGTTGAATTTTTCTTTTATCTCTATTAATTTTCTCAGCACTCAGTACTTATCCAGAAAAGTGAACTTTAAAGTATCGTTTGAATAACCATTGTAAGTACAATCTGAGGAGAGCAAAAAGCCTTTCAGGTCCATGGAAGATGGTTTAAATCTGTTCTTGTGCTTTTATGCTAATTGCCAGCCAACTCTCTGTCCAGAGAAATGTCACCAATAAATTGGCACTCAGGAATGCTGATCTTGACTAAAAAAGGAATCTTGCATTAATAGAATACTGAAATACTCCATTTCCATGTTTTCCAAAGGAAACATTCTGATTTAGAGCGACTGTTTAGAACACAAGTCCCTATTTCACTACATAAAAAATATGCTTTCAAAAATTAAGGGTCAAAATGCATCATTTCCACAAGACTGAAACAAGACAGCTGCATTGACCTTACTCTTTGCTTATTTATTCCAGATTTTGGCTTTTGTTTTACTTCATTACTGGGAAATAACCAGAGATTTCCAGCATTTTTCTGTTTTGCTATAAACCAGTGATACTGCTGCTAGTTATTCTTTGCATCCATTTTCTATTTACTTGATCCTCATACAGATCTGCCAGTTTCACCAACCTAGATGGTAAGTGCTACATTTAGAAGTCATCTACTGTCTGGTGTGTTAGCAGCGTACTGAGTGTTCCCTCATGTTTTGCATTTTCATTAACTGAAAACCATTCCATAGGAAAACCTATTGGTAAAGGCAATAGATTATTCATCGAAAGAAAGATGTTTTCCCCATGGGTATAATACTTAGGCTATGCAAGTGCTGGCAGGAATACTTATTACATATTCTGAATTACTAAACATTTAATATTGTGATTTCTTGTCTGGCAGATTGTGGAAGAAGGCAATAAGTGGGTATCAGAAAACTGTATAAAACTAGGAAGAAAACAGATTTTCATAGCTGAGATTTCTACAATTTAAACTGAGTCAATTACCAGTGTCTGTAGAGTTCAGTAAATGGTGATATGCTTCTGCTCTACCCTCTGCAGTAAATCAGATGTCTTTCTCAAAGATCCATGTGGGGAGGGAAGTTCTACTTTTATTCACTAACAACTACAAAAGTATAGGCATGACCAGAACGAAATGATAACAGCCTCACTCTCCAGACAAGATTCACATAAACTTATCAAAGAGTATTCATACTTCCCACTTCCACCAAAGTCAACAGAAGTTGGAAAGTCTAAATACTGCAGAGAATCCAGTTTTTACAACAAATCAAGTATGAGGGAACAATGCCATATTGAGGTAGACTACACAAAGATGTCCTGGATTTTTGCTTACTAAATTTTATCTTGCTTACAAATGCTTTCCTTTCTAGCACTCCTAACATCTGCCTTCTCAACAAGTTTGGGAAGTTGGAAAGTAGGATCTGCAATGGGCGTGCCCAATAGTAGTCTTCACCCTCAGAATTCAGGTGTTGTATGGTGGAACAATAAAAGGTCTGATGAACATGCACTCCTAAGTTAGCTCGCAATTCAAATCATTTTAGCTTTCCATGAATCAGAGCAATCAGTTGATTACAAAACATTCGCTTTTTGTCTTGGTTATTCCCCGTATTTAACGCTCAGCTTTTTCTTCTTTTTTGATTTTGCTTTTCATTTATTTTGGCTACAGCTACATTAAGCAGCTTGTTGGTTTTCCTTCTGTTTAGATTTCATATTGACATTCTTCTGTCTGGGGATAAATTCAGCTTCATTAAACTTGGGCAGCTCTGAAATCTTCCAGTAGCTTGTGTACTGTGTTGATTTTTCACTCTTGGATCTACACTTAATGCTATTTGGAGCATAAGACCTTGAGAATGTAATGCTTTGTGTTTATTCTTATCTTCTCTTTCCACCTAATATCAAAAGCAGCCAGCTGGGGATAGAAAGTTTTCATATTTCATTTTCATCTGTCTACAGTTCCCTCATTTGTAAATGAGATTAACGTCTTTTTAATTAATCAACACTCTTTCAGGCTTCAGACTAATACAAATCACTTAGATATATGACCTCTTGAAAGCATTGTACTGAACTATATCTGCCACGGGGCTTACTGGGACATTAATCACAAGAATAGCAGGGACCACTAACATGCAGCTTGTCTGCAGACAACAGCACTTTGCAGTATAAAAAATGGCCACTGAGTGAACCTCACTGATGCAGTTCATGAGGCAAGAGTTTCACAGCAAGTGGCAATGCCTGTCCTTGTAGAAATTTGTGCTTCAGAGGCTGAACTGTGTCTGTCCCCAGTTTCACCTCAACTCATCAGCTGTGGTTGATGCAAGAATTTTTGCAAGACCAGGAAAGGAGAAGTGTGAATACTGAGTTTAGTAAGACTAACACTTTTCTTCACATTGGTAATGTGAAGAAGGCCTGCAACTGAGGAATACAGACTACAACTGGCACATAACTTTATGTACAAACTCTTTCTTATAAATGTCTTAAAAGTTGTAAGCAATACACCTACTCGTATATTACACACATAATATCTGGCAGACAATATCTGAAGGTGAATTCATTCCAGTAAAAGTAATTTATTTCATAGAGCTCTGCCCTCAAATAATATTCCTCTGCTCGAAATCACTGCCTGAATGATCAGTTATAACTGGAAGTTTTATGTTTTCTGGCAGTTGAATTTCTGTTTCTGCCCACAGAACAGATGCAATATGACCACAGTGTGACACTATTAATTGCTTTGGGTTTTGTTTTAAAACTGTACATTCACCCTTCACTATGCTCAATGAGTTCCTGGCCAACTATAGCCAAAGGTTAATTAAAGGGATTAGTGACTTTCTGGTTCACATCAAATCATTTACTGCCAATGGCCAAGAAGAACAGTGACATCTGACAAAACATTTTAGGACCCAGATCTCTTGAAGGTAACCAGGCCAGAGATTTCAAGAAATACTGACAGCAGTGATTATTAGTTCTATCATCAGTTTTGAAACTCTCTGGAGTAGGTCCTATCTCAGATAGCTAACTACTTCCAAACATTCCTGCTTCTTCCCTCACACTCTTCCTATAAACTGTATTGAAATAGCAAGTAACAGAAATTCACATTTCAACTTACCCATCTCCTCTGGTTTGGTCTTCTCATAACTTCGATATTTGACTACTGCTTGATGAATTGGACAACAATAAACTTTGTCACAAGGCAAAAGATCACAGAAGTTCACTTCAGGAATCCTGCTGATGGTTTGCGTGCTCTGAGAAATTGTGCTTTCCTGCAGTGCTAAAGAAAATATGACATAATTCTCACCAGTGCTACGTGTCTATTGGAATTTACAACAGCCTGTTATTTGAGTGCAGACTGGCAAAGATACAGTACCTGCCGTAGTGGTAGAGGGAAAGGGTACAACAGAACTTGAGGTATTGCTGATGGAGAGAAAGAAAAACAATTCATTAAGAAATGGTCTTCATAGCTGTGGACCAAAACAGATCGGTCCACAGTCCAATATTAATTCTAATACTTGTTCAGCCACTTGCCTGGAAACAAAATGTTTCTCGAGATGTTTGTCATGGATGCTAAGCAAATAAAGGGTGGATATTGTCAAGGCACTGTAAAAAGAGAATTTCTCTGTAAATTCACATCAAACTTCTAAGCAACACAGTGTTCATAATATCTTGATAACACCTTGCCCAAATGCAGTAATGTAAGAGTTATCTAGCCAATTTCTTCCCCTTTAGGGAGGGGAAAATCTCATTGAATTAAGTATTTTTTAAATGAAGCACTTGTGTACAGATAAATTCAACACAAAACATGGTCAGTTTTCCACTGCAAATAGAATCCAAACATCAGTTCAAGATACATGGAGAGATAGTGAGCCACAGCTTTGGAACCAGAAACGGAAAATGGCAATGTATGTCAACGTGCCAAGTAAAATTGTTAAATTTTCAGAAGTTAAATTTTCAGAGTGATAGAACTGCCCATTACAATGGGATGAGTAGCTTAATTTCACACAACAGAATCACTCTGTACATCAGAAGTTGTACTTAGACAGAGAACAATTGCATAAAATACACAGAGCGTCATGAGTCTGGCTTTGGACCTGTAGCATGAGCCACTGAGATGCATTCAAGGTGCACCACGCATTTTTACATGGACAGTGATTAGTTGTATGAGTGCCACACATAGACCTTACTTTCCTAAAACAACTTCAACCTTGTCATATTACCAGGTATGTTCACTATTAATTTTAATATATTGTATCCTTTAAGTAGGAAGACCGATAGAACAAAAAAATGACATTTTTTCTTTCTGATGAAACCATTAGAAAGGGGAAGGGAGAAACAAGGCAACTGTTGATAATTAGTTGTTACCATAGTGCCATAACAGCAACCAAAGCTAATATAGTCACCCGGAAAATCTTCCTGGAGCAAGACTCTTTCCTCTTCGATATACAGACCTAGAAAGAACATGCTTGGTCAGGTAAAGAAATAAATACTGCACTAGTCTGACTTAAAGTTAATTTCTTTTCCTTTCAGAGGGACCATATGCACCATTCTTAAATGGTGGCCTACTTCTAAAGCAAATCACCTGAGCAATGACAGGCTCTCTAAAAGCATGAATGTGCTGCACACACTCCTGGGGACACAGAAAGAAAGAATGGATATAAATGAGAGCTCCTTCTCTTTTCCTGCTGCCATTTTTCACGTTCCTCAAGAATTTAAAAATTAAACTCTGTGAGCAAAAGCCACATCTAAAAGTTGAGCAGCTTTCAGTGTGTGTTTAGACCTCATTAAACCAGGGCTGGTGTAAATGCAGAGGAAAGGTACTTTTCAAGTAAATAGAATGATTTTAGGTCATGGAGTATTTGATTGTTCTTATAGATCTATGAACATTCAACCTATTATTTTCTCTCACTCTTTGGCAGTGTCAAAAGCAAGACAGGTAAATGTGCACTGAATCACCTTAAAAAAGGACCTAGCATCATAGGAAGACTGTCGTGAAAAAGATCAACATATATTCCCTAACTCATTCAGTCCCTATTAAAACAGCTCTCTTCATTCTATCTCAGGACTGGCAGCTTACAATCATGTAGCAATAGGAAAGACATCCTATTGCTTCAGGTTGTCTTTATCACCTGAAAGATAGTATTAACTAGTACAAACAGGAGATGCAAACAAGCCACAGAGAAAGACTCAACCAAGAAACTAAGCTGAGAAAGAATGATCGCTGTACGTACTTCCAAACTGCAACTGAATCATTTGCATCTAAGGCTGAACTGCATCATGTAAGTTCATCAACCAGCTCAGCAGTTCTCTCCTGATGGTTTCTTCCTGCATACCAATATGGACCTGCCCCATACACACAATGCATATGCAAGAAGTAAAAGTGTCTCATACATTTTTTCTATCTTAGTATAGGAAGCTTTTTTGCTTCTAGTAATTCTAGCTAAGGGATTTTATTATATTTTTAGAAGCACAAAAACTTTTATCCATATTTCAGCACATACAAAAACTCTCTTGTCGGCATCTTTCACATACTTAGTTTCACTCACCTTGCTGGATTTTAGCTGGACTGATTTTCTTGATGTCAAGAGACTAGTGGCTCGACTATACCTGCTGTAAGAGACAAAACCTCTTTGACATTCAAATACTTCAGTAGGCAGTAAATGAAAAATGTGACATTTTTGACTGGGGTGTTAAGGCTGCTTGCTCTGCAATTGCAACATGTAAAAAGAGAAAGGCAGAAAAATCATCAGAATCATTTTCAAGAACAAAAGCTTCCAGTTAACTCATTCAGATGTGTGTTAGTAGATGCTATGTTGGATTTCAAAGAAAAGTGGTTTAGAAATAAGAAATGATCATCGCTTTCACCGGAGCAGTACTGAAGATATTTTATTGCAGAAGAGGCTCTGCCGACCTCTCTCAGCACCAATTTCCAAGTCGCAGGGCTGCAACTGGACAGACTCTATCTTTGATTTACACAACTGAAGCAAGTACAGAAATGACTGCAATTTAACTGCCGTTTCACACATTAATTGCATCAGTGATTTAAAACATACAAGAGTTTTGCAATTTTTTTGTCCAGCTTTATTGCTTGAAAAGAGCTGAACTCAACTGTCAAGCAGAAGCAGTTTTCATTTCTTCCACAGAGACTATCGTGTTCATTTCTGTGACAACCATCACAGAGAACACCCCAGACTGAGGTACCTGACTGTGCTCCTTTCACTGACTGTTGACTTTAAACTGCTTAACCGTTTCAGCCTGGCCAGTTTTCTGTTCCACTGTTCCAATTCTTCTATTCTGACTTCAAGGTTGTTGGTTAGTTTGCAAAGCTGTTTTACTGCACCTACGTTTTCCATGAAGATCTGATCCTGAGAAGCAAAATAGGCGAAATAATGACAAAAGTAGGTACAGAACATTCATCAATTAGATGCAACAACAAGCAGTAATGCATGCAGAATTCACCTATGGAAGGACACACTGAATATTCAAAATACAAACACAATTTAAGCCATTGTAACTGGGAGGTCACTTTGACTACAAAACCCATTTGCTAGATTGAAAAATTGCTTGGGCTCAATTTGCAGTAAATTGAAAACGAAAAACTTGAAACTAAAGGGTTTTCTAGACCAAGGATTTAAACAGTGTTTTGAATTCATACAGTGCTGAATTTTAAACACTAAAGCTGTCAAAGCAAGACTTTGCTATTTGATTTGTAGTGTTGCAGCTGAGCATTGGTTTCAGAACCCCACCAACAGAACGTTTATCCAACCATTTACCTACAGGACAGACAAGCTGGGATCTTTCCAAATATAATATCAATTATACAGAAGCAGTAAGACAGGGAAAGATCCAAACCAGAAGGTTAAGCTGCGATGGCCAGATACTGCCTTCCCCTCTTCTGGATGCCATCTTAAACAATGCTATTACTGGCAGTTAATGTTTCTAACTGTCCCAGTTAGATGGAGCTCTTTCTCAGTCTACCCCCCCTTACATCAAGGTCACAGAACTGAATATTCACATGTTCTGCCATAGCTGTTAGGACTAAGAAGATAAAGCAAAGATGGCACTGCAGTAATTTACCCAGCCTTGTTGAAACAGCAGCAAATCATAGAATCATAGAATGGCTTGGATTGGAAGAGATCCGAAAGACCATCTAGTTCCAATGCCTTCCTGAGGACAGGGCTGATACCCACTAGATCAGGTGGATCAGGGCCCCATCCAACCTGGCCTTGAACAGCCCCAAGGATGGGGCAACCACTTATCTGGGCAACCTATGCTATTGCCTCACCATCCTCTGGGTAAAGAAATTCCACATACCTAACAGAAATCTCCCCTCTCTTAGTTTAAAATTATTTCCCTTCATTCTATCACTATCAAACCATGTAAAACGTCTAATTCTAGTTCTTTCCTGTTAGGATCTATAAATCAGCTAGGAAGGCTGCAAATTTTCTAATCATCTTTTCACTGCTCTCTCCAGAAAGTCCTTTTCCACACCTGCTCTGGAGTCCAACCCTTTGGATCAATGCTATGAAATCACTATCCACTTTTTTCCAGTGAATTTAAAGTTTTTTGTATTTTCTCTGCTACTGTATGATGATTTATTATTATAATGATGTTTTAATGCATGTAAATACTTCCTGTTTTTAAAAGAATCAAACATTTACTAACACCTGATGCTTCCATTTTTCTCAATAACGTGCCACAAACTGGCTTTGTGCAGACTGACCTCTTTGTATAAAGCATTGCACGTATTCACAGCATCACGCATGAAAGGAACAGTCTAAAAACACATCCCCACTTTGTTGTTGGAGACCGTACCTTGTCAACCATGAGGAAGTTTTCTATTTTTTCGCCATCATTAAAAGCGACGTCTCCAGCTTCTCTAACAGCCTGAGGTAAAAGCTCCTTCACTTCCTGCGCTATTATTCCTGTTCATAAGATAACAGAAACTAAAGTCAGGAAGTGCAGTGACACACCACTGATCATGACTGTGTGTTTAAATTGAGTTGTCCATCCTGAAAGCTACAAATAGGGTCAAACATATTCTAGAATGTTTCTATGGTAGGAAAATCCATGATTTCACTTTATTATTATTATTATTATTCTATTCTACAGAAAACAAACAGAAACCTTCAAAATTCCCTTCCTGTTTCTCTGCCGTAAGAATAAGATTGTTTCTGATTTTGCACTTCACTGTTGTTACACCTCTGGAAAAATTACCACCTGTCTTTAATCATTGAAATAGCAGTTGGAAGAACACCAGAAATGCTTGATTTCAGCACTTCTATCTCACAAGAAAAACACAGAAAAGTAAGCAACTGCAGCACTCCAAAAATGAGGATGAAATAGAAGAATTTGAAAAGACATTAGGGCACAATGACCAACAGTGGATGTAAATGAAAACTGGTAACAGAACTGACTGAATACCTGTTTCGTGAGTATTTTCTATTCCCATAACAGATGCAAATTCAGGCTTGTAGTCATACTCCACCAGTCTCATTTGTGTTATTCTTCTTAACTGCTCATTTGTATCGACCTAGTTGGACAAACACCAAGATTAATGCGTTGAAGCACCAAGAATAGTAGTGGCCTCTAGGACTTCACTGACATAGCAACAAGCCGGATATGGTCATTGGTCCAATCTCAGCATCAAACAATATGAACAGTGTTCCCACTCCACATTAGCAGAGTGCTATTTGTATTTGTATTGCCAGCTATCCTTCAGTCAAAAAAATGACATTTACAGACACCCCCAACTTCTACGGTCAGCCTCCCAAAGGCCACTGGTCGTGGCTCTACAGAGCACAGTGACATACTGCATCTCCTTAGGGCAGAATTTCAGCACACTCAAGTTCAAGGCACTGCTTCACATATCAGAACAATATCCATAAACATGCTATGGTGCAAACACAAAAGCCCTGAATACTCCACAGCCCTCACCTCCCGGATATTCTCTTTTGCTCGGCTGTCAGATGGATGCATGACTCTGCCCATAACTTTTGCATTTCCACAGACAACCAGTGCTTCGTCTGGTGCATCTGTGTTAATTCCTACTCGACCGTGACAGACTACTGTCTCTGGAACATGTCCTCGCTGCCACAACACATCACTGTCATTCTCAAACTGCCCTGGGTTAGATGCCTGCAGGAAAAAAAGAAAAAAAAGGTATTTAAAAATACAATATAGCATAGACATAGTATTGCTGTACTCCATTGCTTTGAAATAACTAACCTTTAATGTCTAAATTGTATTCATGAGGGTTTTTCAACACATCAACATAAAAAACAAAGTGGAGTCAGTTTTAAGTAACTATTCCTGCTCATACAGCACTGTCCTCATTGCTTTGTCCCCCGAGTTCTGTTTTATTACCACAGTAAGCTAAATTATCAACATTTAAAGCTCTTCAAATTTTAACACAGCGTAGCCTTCATGATTTCACAAACATATTCAGCACATACTGAGAGCCAGTGCTGAATAGATCAGAGGTGATCTTGTTTGAATTCATGGGACCCGTTCTCATAGAACAGATGCTCCAAACCATAAATGAAAAGTACCAAAAACCAGCAGCCCAGGAGATGTTTCTCACTGTGGACATTTTCACAGTAAAATACACAAATGCACAAAAAAGATCACTAAATCAAATGTCTTTTGACATTTAGAGCAATGTCTTACTAATATGTCTCAAAAGTAAAATGGAATGGAGAGATATTTTTTAATTATTTGTTGTTTGGGTTGGTAGAAAACAAGGCTTAATGAAATAGGCTGGAACAAAATTGCTTTCCAAGAGAAGTTTCCACAAGTTACAGCTACCAAATGAATTCTGCTTTCATTCAGAAACTGAACTACTAAAGTGTAAATTACATTCAGACCGTGTTTGTTAGGCTCTACAGACCTGCGGTCTATAAGTAGCAGTTCCTGGAGAGGACACCATCTGGAAATGCAAATCATGACAACTATCCAGTTAACCAATTGTCATTTTCAGTGAGGGATACGAAAGTAAATGCTCTCAAAGATCCTCTAAAATACTCCATAATGTTCAAAAGGAATTCACATTAGAAATTTCATGTCTTTAGAAATTAGAAATTTCATGAACCGGTGTCTTTCAAAGAACACACACACACACACAGAAATAGGTATAATTAGAAAAATCATTTGCTTTCCGTAATTAATTTTGTTGATTTATTTATTCCTTTTATTTTTTAACGTTGAATTCACTCTTTTAAATTTGAGCCTGACTAGGGGATGACTGTGGCAAGAAATTCGGGTGTATTTAAAGAAGCCCCAGTTTTTCACAAGCCTTTGACATCTACAATGCACTGTTTTGTGTGCACTTATCACTGTTTGCCTCAATTAGAGCATGACCTGATACGCCTGATAACCACTATTCAGATGGTAGTTTAGTTACGTTATGTTATGTTCCAGGGTACAAAGGGACAGAACAGGAACCACTTTCTGCAGCAGTGCATTTATAGAGCTTTCCTCCATTAAGGGAACCACCGTCTAGCTCAGGAGCCACAGAGTCACTCCAGAAGCCCCTTCCCACTCCAACAGATGCAAGAGCTCTTGGTCTTACAAGACTCAAAGACAAAACTCAAAGCCTATTACTAGCATTGTATTACTAGCATAAGCAAAACCCCAGAAATGCTCCATGAACACAACAAGAAGTTCCACGATGGGTCCAAACCAAAAGGTTTTCTGGATAGCATTATTCTGATGGTACTCATATTCCTTTCCTCGCCCTTAGGACTACGTTTTTGCCTCAGTCAAGGCCCTAAAATTAATCTCCACAGTAAAATTAAATACACTTCAAGATAGTGCCCAGATCAGATGTGAAATTTAACCTACAAATCACAGTTAAAAAACGAGTGAGAACTGAAAGGTTATGGCAGTCCTCACCTTCCCCCTGCAGCTCCATTGTACTCACCCAGGCTCTTCATTGTTACCACTCAACTCACCTAATCTTAACTGTAGCTAAATCTACATATTGCCCAGATCTGACACAGAACACCACCTTTGGATAACATGAAAAATGGGCTAGGACTGAAAGCTTTTGGCAGACCTCACCTTCTCTTTTCAGGCCCTTTTCAGCCCAACTAATAGTGGAGCTCTGGACATTTTCTCTCAACAAAACCTAAGCCTAAACCTAAAGCTAACTCTAGTCCCACTCCTAGGAAGCACCTAGGTGCAACATAAACCTCCACCTAAGACTTGCAAGGAAAACAGGCTAGAAATGAAATCTGTGGGAAACCTGTACCAATCTTTCACAGCACCAGTAGAATCCAACTCAGAGTGGGGGCTCTGGGCATCCTCTTTGAACAAACTGTAACACAAACCAGAGAAAGTGCCCTGGTCCAATGAAGAATCCTATTAATGGCTCAGACAGAAAAAGAGACAGGACCGGAGGGTTTTTCGGCCTTCACCTTATCTTTGCTTTTCATTTTCAGCCCAAATCACCCTGAGGATCTAGGCTTTCTCCCTTTACAAATCCTAACCATAACACTAGTGACTAGGTCCAACACAGACCTACACCAACACAGAAAAGGGGCTGGAACTGAAAGCATTTGGAAGCCCTTACCTTCCCTTTGCAGTGTCATTAAAACCCCATTCACAATGGAGCTCTGTGCTTTCTCTCTCAACAAACCCTAGCCCAAACCCTAGATGGGGCCCAGATCCAACACAGACTCCCATGTACAACTCCCATGAAAAAGGGGCCAAGAATAAATGTTTTAGAAGCCCTAACCTTTTGTTTGCAGGGTTACACTAACACTTAGTAAACACTAAGGTATTCTAGAGCTCCGTGGTACCTCAGTTTTCAAACTTTAACCCCATCTTTAGTCAGTGCTCAGGAACAACACAGACCCCTCAGATATGGCTCACACAAAAGAAAAAAGACCTGAAAGTAGTCCATGTATTCAGTTATATCCCTTTATTTCTCTCTCGAACACCCAACTGGAACCTTAATCCAAAATGCTGAGAGAAGCTAAGTGCCTGCATGGCTTCTAGATTCCTTGCACAGCCCATCCATAGTTCCTGTTACATTATACCTATGACTTTTTGATCTTTTCCAAGCCTCAACGAAGGCTAGGGCTGAAGATTAAAAGGGTAGTTTTTTCAATCCCCTTATCCATATGAAAGTAAAAAACGATGAGAGATGAATTTTCCCTGTTACTGTTTTGAAACGCATCACAACAACCAACTTAGGAGCTCGTACACACAGGAAAGTGCCAGCAACAGGTCTTAATATTTAAGAGTCACTTGCCCTTCTTTGCTTGCCCTACTTCTAACATTTCAAAATCCTGGTAATTATAAGATAGCAATGTATTCATATCATATGCAACTGATATTTTTTTTCTCATTATCTTTTATTCAGTGGTAATTTCTTTATGCCCAAGGATCCCTCCCAACAATCTTCTGTCAAAATAGTAAATGTGAAAGCAATAGAAGTTTCTACCTACCCTTACAATGATCTTTTCAGAGATATTTGCAGATAGCAAGTAGAATTGGTCCTGAGAGACGGCATACAGTCCAACCACCAGCATGAAGTATCTAATTTGAAATTGATTTAATGGAGAAAATATTGTCACTTTGCCTGCCTTAAAGCAGATACCCAGTATCAAACAGTTTGAAAGCAATGAACCACAAGATTTGGCAACACGGAGATGCACAAAGTTCAGTTCCATTGTAGAGTGGATGTTCTTTCCACTTCCCGCACACTGCCCTATCAGCTACAACAATACCTTTGGTCAGGATTAGGTTTCCCCTTTTTTCTCATGTTATTTGCTGTTGTTTCACTGAAATGCAGTCTTCCCAATGTCACTTTGGTTATCTGATCCCCCGTCAGATCAACTCTAAAACAGGAAAAGAAACAAGATCAGGGAAATAAGCGTTTGGAGACCTACCTGGCTCTACCCAGATTTCTTCAAACTCATTAAATCAGTCTTAGGAGAAACTGACAAATGAAAAAAACAACAGAGGAACTCCAGTAAAAATGCAGCAAGCCTGCTTTTGTGAAAGTGCTTTAAAATCACAATGATTATACCAAATAAACAGAGAAAGGACAGAGAGGGAGAAAATGCTCTTATTAGTAAGAATCGTTGTTTCTTGGTCTATTTGTACATAATCTTGAACATAATAAAACCACAAGAAAAACTCTTTTACAGAAAGGGCTGTTTAGCACTGTAATAGGCTCCCCAGGGAGATGGCTGAGTCACCATCCCTGGATGTGTTTAAAAATCGTTTGGATGTGGTGCTCAGAGATATGATTTAGCAGAGGGTTGTTAGTTAGGGTAGTATGGTTGGGTTGCGGTTGGACTTCATGATCTTTGAGGTCTTTTCCAACCTGGATAATTCTATGATTCTATATGATGAGAATCTATTGCCTGATAAGGGCATCATTTCTTACTATTGGATTTGAATTTACACATCAAAATAAAATAAATAAAATAAATTAAAAAAATAAATTTTACTACTTGACTTTGTTTCATCTGCATCTGATTTGTGCGTTTGAAAGCATAAAATGTACACGCATGCCTCAAATGCACTGCAGCACCACTCTTGTAAGTGATAAATAATGACATTAAAGAGTTTGTATGGGGGAAAAGAAACAGGCCACCTTCCATCTTTTCAGCTGCTATGGGTGAAAACTGCACCATCATCACTCATGAAACAACTGACACGCACCCAGATGCATCACTTTTCAGAATGTAAAAAGAATGATAATGTTACCGCAGTTATGCAAAAATCCAGTATTCTGTCCCAATTCAAAATTCAGTTTTGCAGACTGCATATTGCAGCCTTTGTCACAGTGTCGTCCTGTCAAATTTGACACTGGCTTATCTGTTTTTTTGGCTTTACGGCTTATTCAATTATTTATAAAGAACAGATCAGCTCCAACAGGAGACACACCACAAAATAAATAGTGATTCTGCCACTAAGATGCATAAGAATGGCAGACAGTTCCCAGGAGAAGCTGCACGCATGTTTCTAGCAGAACCGCTCCCCCTTAAAAGCACTGCAAACACACCTCATCCTTGTGTAGCCTCATGTCCATGTAGCACAGGAACAGGAGAACTACTTACATTTCTTAAGATAGGAAATGCATTCACCACTCAGCTTTGTGCCACAAAACAGTGCTGCTGGCTGAGTACAAATACTTTGGATGGATATATTTAATACATTTGTAAAGCTGCCAATTTTCTTCCTTAGTGAAAAAATACCAGGTATATATCTGCAATTCTATCTGCTCACCCAGAACGAAATGGAATGAAGATCAGAAGACTGTTTTAGAGATACTGTGAGTTTCCGAGAAAGAAATGTGTCAAACTGAAATAAAATGGAATAAATTTCTCAGAATTCTTACCTAACAGGATTGAAAGTCTTTTTGCTTCGATCTGACTGAGATTGCTCAATTGCAATTGTTTGATTTGGAGCTTCCATCTACAAAAACAAACAAACAAACAAACAAACAAAAATGACAATAATATTAAACATGAAATTTGTAATATTAATCAGTAGGAAACTGTGCCCAAAACAGCACAGTCTCTCTCATTTCACATCGAACTGCAGAGAAGGTAACGTGGGAATTGACACCTGCTCAGATGACAGCTGATCAGTGCTCTGTTCCAGGTAGTCTACACAACCTAACTTGAAAAAATTAAAACAAAGTAGGAAAAAATCACCTATTAATTTGCGAAAGAAAAATTGCTTTCTGAATCTTGCTTGCTTCTATCCCAAACCATAGGTGTAAATATTTAACACGAGGACTGAGCTATGTTTGGCAGCCCACTAAGTTACTTTAATGTAAATGTCTGAGTCTTTCTTGGATGGTGCCAGTCAGCACTTTGCTTCATATGAGAACACACAACATAACATTCAATAATTTCTTCTGCATTAATACCTTAGAACATACTAATCAAAGCAGGTACAGGATTTTTTTTAATCACTAAATTTTGAAAGGAAGTGAAAAATTGGTAAAATCTGTTAGAAAGAAGAAAATGTCACACTAATTCTCTCTATATAAGACCGTGGACCCATAGTGGCTGGGAACATTTTGGTTCTTAGGATGAAAAACTGGCAAGAAGAAACATGGGCACTGCATTGTTTTTTACATGTGAATTGTTCAGGGGAAAAAAAAATGAAAAATAAAAAATAAAGATTTGATTCATCTTCTTTGATTTTTGAGCTTTTCTTTTAACACTTCAATTTGGCCAGTGGATAAACTGGCCACCTACACACCAACTGGAAACATTACACCACCCACAGAGGGAAGAAAATTCCAGACAGTGAGAGGGATGTGACTGAAACCACGAGTAAGACAAACGTTATACCTTTCAGTATGTATCAAGCACAAGCACCCACAAAACATCACTCCCATAACATTCCACACAGAAGTCATTAGAAAATTGATGAGTTGTCTTTTATCAGTTCTTGGTCAAACATGTTTACAAAAAGGATTCGTTTATCAATCTTACTCTATGGATAATCGTGTATTAACATTAAAAGCAGTGCACAAAAAGAGGATAAATACTTGCCCTTATTCCAAAAGCTTTCAAGTAAAACTTTTCTATTGGTTTCACCCCCAGCTGAGTTTTGACATATTTTGGATGACCAGTGATTCTAATATGGACTGTGATTTGGAAATGATTCTTCTTCTGGCACACAAAGGCATCATCTGTTGCTGAAAAATTAAATCCTTTGTCTGTGACGATGTGATATCCTATGGCAGGTCTACAAAAACATGAAAGGATAGCAATTTTAAGTATAGGCATGTTTGTATCTTTAGTCCCTACTTTTTGCATGGGTTAAAAATTCATCTGCTTTTATGAACAAATCGGGAGTAGAAATACATCACTCAGTCACCAGTTCTACAGTTGTTTTCTTCTTAGCTTCTTCAAGGTGTAAGAATGAAAATGCATGTAAATGTACTGTAATTCTCATCCGACACATTAAATGTTTGGAAAGCAGACGTGGGGAGCTTACATAACCTTCACTTATAAATCTGAAGATGCTATGAAGGAAAACTGTTCACCTACAAGCACAACAAAACATTTTAGTTTATTCAAGTATTCATTACAACATTTCTATAAGCCACAGAGTTGAACTACTGCTGCAGACAGCAATGTGCTAATGAGAGAACAAGATTCCCTGTTCTGTTCCTCACTTTCCATACCAAGTTCCTCTGTAGCCTTTACTCAAATTAACAGGAAAGTTATAGAAACTGACCCTCTGGGCTGACCACTATAAAACTCATTTATAATGCTGTAACATCCTACCTCAACTAAGAAAACTCCATTCCATTTATTCTAAAGGACCAATCCATCACCCAAGGAGGAGTACTCTGTCCTTATGATTAACAGCAGACAAGGGAAGATATTGACAGATCTTTCTAAAACAGTCAGTGAATTCACCATCTCAACAATGCTTCCAGTTCTCTGATTTAAGTGATGGATAATTCTGAAATAATAGAACTACATGACAACACTTACTTACATGGGCATTGTCCTTTCTTGCTAATAAAAGTTGGATAATCACTATCTCTTGTCTAATGCTACTGTGAAACTCATTGCTACAACTACTGACGATGGCTTTTCAGAACTCATCTATTTCTTTGCCTGTTGGCAGAGTCAAACCGTACAGACTTTCCAGGAAATGCACAAACTTTGTTATCTTTTTATAAATGATGAATAAGTCCCTTCCAAACAATCACAGGTTACCTGACACAAGGAAAGAAAAGTTCTTTAAAACTGTTTCAAAACAACATAGCCATATTGTTGCTAATTTCCGTTCTTGTTTGGAAGCAAAAACTGTGCACTGTGCCATAAATTGCAGCACATCTCAGAACAACAGCTCTACCACTGATCTCACCTACGTGAAATAGTGATTTCTTCTGCTAATAGTATCTTAATTGCCATTAATTGTAATCACATGTGTTTTTGGATTATTTTTTTAAAGATAAACAACACATTGTGTTATTTCTGTTGATACAAGCTACCAAGAAAGGTGAGTCTGGAATTTCAGTTTTAAGTCTCCAGAAATTAAAATATACAAGAGGGCAGGCAGCAGGTGAGAAGTCTCCCACCATCATTTCAGAGATCTATTGTAGCCACCAGTCGTATGTATAACAATTAGAGCCCATCCAGATGGACAATTCATATCCCAACAACATCTGAAGCACTGGGAGGTTTCTTACAGTTCTGCTTTATACAGGAATATTCTTAGTTCTTGACTGAACGTTTTACCTACGTGTCTGTAGCCAGAAGACTTCAGTTATGTGAGCCCAGAAGTAAAACAGGTATTTTCTACTTCCACTTCTTTAATGCTTCGGGCCATTACACGCAATATGCTCAGTAAGTATATTCAATAACACGCTTGACAAAATAAATAAATCTAACAGCTATTCAGGTTAAACTCATTTTTCTTTTCCTCTGAAGGGAAATCAGAAAACCTAACATGAATTTCAAGCAGCGCTTGAAGTTGAGCTTATCTGATACATCCAAAAACTCACATCCCACAACTGCTACACCTCCTTCTCCACTCTTATATTCAGGAAGAACAAGGGATGACAAATGTGGCATTTATTCACATACAGTGCCAGAAAAAAAGAAAGGAAAAACTTTTTTCCAAGTGCTTACAGCTTTTCATAATTAGAGTTCAGTAAGCTGTTCCACTGAGAAGTTTGATATAGTTGCCATGTCAGAGCTTGGCAGCATTTTTCCAAAGCTGCATTCTGTCCATCACTGTCATAGTCTTGCACTTCAGCAGCACAGTCCTTGAGAATTGCTATAGAGAGACAGAAATCCCGCATTAATATTTTTATATAATTACATACGTAAAGCACAAATTATTCCAAATATATTTAAATCTTAAAACTTCCTTCACAGCTATTCCAATAGACCTTGTCCCAGAAAATACATTTTTCTGCTTGCCTAATTTGCAAAATATTACACAAGTAGCATTTCCTATTTTTATTATCTCCCAAAGGATGCTAAGTTCCTTTGGAACTGGGGGAGGGGAGGAACCAGCCCCAAATGGAGAGCTAAGTAAGTAGATCTGTAAGAAGCTGTGCAAGAAACAAAGTGGGACAAAGAAGTTCAGTGTAAGTATAAGAAGCAAAAGAAATAAAGACATTTCCTATTCTCTCCACTACAAGTTTAAACTGAATATATTCATTGCAATACATTCTTAGCTCCAGAGGTAGAGAGACAGTTTCCACTGTGGTTACCTGGTTAATGCTTTTTGGGTACATATGACAGTATTATGAGGCAAACAGTGTCAGCTGTAATTCCTATAGGTGTTTTACCTTTCATGCTGACAGAGGAAAATGCAGTAAGGGAGACAGATAAATGGGGTGCAGTAAGGATGGGAGAGAATATGTCAGTAGGCAGATAAACAAAGATATTTCTATGGCCTGCAGCAGCACAGTGAGACAGAGCTCACCTTGACCAGAACAATTTCAGACCCAAGCTTCACTTGTAAATCCCCATTTCTGACACACAAAAGGGGGTGAACACATTAAAAAGTTTAGAAATAAAAATAAAAGTAAAATAAATAAAAGTAAATACATTCATACTTAATTTCTAGAAGATTCCCATGTCTTTTTTTTTTTTTTCTTTTTTTCCAATGGTTGCATTCTTTTTCCCACTATGTGTGGATCTGTGAGATTTAATTATCACAGCCTCCTAAAGATAGCATATTTAAAGCTGTGTCTTTGAAGTATTAAAACCAGCAATAACAATTTTAGATACAGCGGTGCCTGCTCTGGAACTGCCTCTTTTCTCCTTCCAGCAGTGGCAGACTTAGAGAGCTAGTCACAGTCAAGTAACACCGATCAAACAAAAAGAGGCACCAATGGCAAACTACCCAAGTAAACCCACCTGCTGCTCATTAATAAAAAATCTAAAAGACTTAAGCTTAGAAATAACTAAATCTAAAGAAATAATATGCGACTCTCGCATTCTCCATGAGGCTTAAAGTTCCTCAGGCAAACTGCAGAAAATGTATGGAGCTGATAAATTAGATCAAAAAGAGAAACTATGATCTGTTTTGCTCACACACCAGATTAATTCCCTATTGGACTGACCCACATTTCTTTGCCCATTCTATTTAGCATGTCAGCAGAGTATGGTATCATCTGCAGGCTCACATGTGGAGAAGGGCACAATGTTTGGAGGGCAGGCAGTCAGAGAGAATAGGCTTCTAATATTTCACCTCTCTTTGCCAAACTTAAGTAGGTCCTTATTTTCAAAAACACTGAAAAGATGAACAGCTCCAAAGCTGGTAGTAGTAAATGGATTGTTAGTATCTCTACCATTTCAGAGCCACTGGGACATACGCTCTTTGAACGCTCCAGCCTGCAGTATAAAATATCAAATTGTGTTTTCAAGGAGTTGCTTACCTTGGCTGGAGCTGTTACACCAGACCTGAGGATCAGTGCTATCTCCCAGTAACTGTGAGAGCTTCCTTTTTGTGCCTGATGCTGCGGAAGTGCTTTTAAAAAACACATTAAATTACTCATTCCAGTCTAAACACAGTTATTAGAGTCACATTATAAGCGAACACCCCACTACCGCAATCTAATCGTACCGTCACCCTGATTTTGATTTGCTGGGACGAGGAGATTGCTTATGGCTTTTAAAACCTGAATTACTCATTTTTCCTTCTAAAAGATAAATGAATATATTTTTACATATCATGGTAATGGAGAACTTAATCTCTTGTAAAGGTTTACAGGGCGCAATCTGCAAAATCACAATATCCACATTAACAACATAGCGTTTTCTTGAATGATTTTACTCCACTGAGTGGGAGCTCATTTTTCTTATAGAGAAAACAAAATACTGTCAGCTGTTATTAAACCAGTCTGTTAATAAAGACGTCTCAAGGGAAGACTGGTTGAATGTAATTTCTCAGAAAGTGAGATTTCAATGTTTTTTTCCCTTTCTATGAAGGGGAAACCTTATTTCAAAACACTGATATTATAAAATGGAATCTGGGTCACTCCTTGTGGCAAAAAACAAGCCAGTCTCCAGGTCTCAGGCAGTCCTAATAGGCACGGATGTTTAGGTTTCTCCATAAGTATAAGAAAAGCCTGCTTGACGCACTCTTATTCTTTCTCTGGATTTGTTCAAAAATTCAACACTAGGTTGAGAAGTATTTTGTATCTTAAGTTCCAATAATGAAAACACTTCCTTCAAAAATGACCGTGACTAAGTGGAATCTTCTACTGCAAAGGAAACAGTTAAAATATAACCAGCTTCACCAAGGGACCGAGGCCCAGCTTCCTTTTTTCACATCACCAACATAACATGCAACTGACTTCCATGCAGAGGAGGAGAAGGAGAATCAACAGCCCCAAGACTAACAATGATGAATTCCTATGATCTCCCAGCAACTGCACAGGTCCCACTCTGGCACACATTGGTCAATTCATTCTTAGTAGGTATCATGGTTGTACGTCTGCACTACCCAATGTATTTTACACAGCCAAGCGTCCAGAACACACTAGTAGATGAACATGGCAGATGGTATATGAATACCACTGCACTTGCTTACACAGATGTGATGTTCTTTTCCTTGCATGCCATGTGTCAGAATACTTCCAAGACCCTTATGTTTAAGTCCCTGCAATAAGCACTGCAAAACCCCTAACTGTTTTTATAATCCAGTTACCAGCTACCTGTGAATTCTTCCTTAGCCTTGCATCGTTCTTAAAACTGAAATGCATTCTAGGCATTTTAATCCCAATTTTAATCGAGGTGTTTAAAGAACCCTCAACCGTAAGTTTCTCAAACACATCTAAACACTGCCATCCTGTGGAAAATTCTGCACCCACAGGGATGTTACACTAGGTTGTCACATCTTCTACCAGCTCCATTTTTTTGTACTGTGCCTCATTCCCTGTATAAAGCCTTTACCTAGAGATCTGAGACACGTTTGGCTGAAAGTATGAATAATTAAAACCCAAAGAGCTGGAGGATGTAGAGTTATTCCACGGAGTCACAGCATTATCTCTCTTCATACAGCAGCCCTGCGGAGTGCTGCAAGGATGTCCGCTGCTGTTGGGATCAGGAGAAGTCTCCAGGAACCTGTAGGGAAGCTTGCTGGGTGCCACAGCTGATGGACAAGGGAACGGAGACTGCTGCCCACTTGGCCAGGTAGCATCGCCCCACGTGGCTGCAAGCAAACAGACAAGACAGTAAATCGTAAGAAAAATTGAGCTGGAGACCTTCTTTACCAGCTTGGGGGAGCCAGAACTCACGTCACCTACTCTTGAGCTGTGGTGGAGAATATGCTTCTGACCCAGAGTCTGGTGGAGAGTCTGGCAACTGCCTTTGCCTAGGAATGAAAAACAGATTTACATTTTCACTGAGAGAAGACATAGAGAACAGATCTCTCCTCCTCAAGGAAATAAGGCAAAGCTAAAAGCAGCTGGAGAGGGACCACAAGGCTACTTAGAATGGCTTTCAGGATACATTGCTTACCAAGGTTGCAGCCCCTTCTCACAGATCAACAATAACCTCCTCTTGCAGGGACACCCCATCGCCACCAATTCTTGACCAAACATCCCTCCAAGGCAGGGGACTCACACCCCGCTTCCCTCCCATAAGCTGCTCTTCAGTTACTTCTGGGCACACCAGAACACACGGGCTCACAACAGCTCCATTCTCTCTAGACTACATTTTAAAGATATTTAGCACCTTTCTCAGCAAACAGTGGATAACGGCTTAAGAGACTGGTTTGGGCACAGCACCCGCAGACACCATCAGGGGTCAGCAGGTCACACTGCAGCACCAAAAGGCAGGCCAAGGGAGGAGGGAAGCAGTGAGAAGCACATTGGTCCTATTTGAAGCAAGAATTCCTTATGAATTCACCAGAAGGGTCCAGAAGCTCAATGTGGGATTTCCCTAGATTGCAAGCTACTTTCCTTCTTCATAACCCTACATAAATTTACTAGTTCCATTGGAAAACACTGAGGGGGACCAATACCTTCTATGTCTAAATGGTGAAAGAATTAAAAGTAAAGACAACTAACAGGTCAGTCCCAGCAGCTCCTCAAAGCAAAGATTAATTTGAAAAGAAAAAAAAAGGCACAAAAAAACCCTGGCTACCATTGCTGATTAGTTGCATATAACACTCGGGTTATCAGCTGGCAGAATCTTGCCACGTACACTTGAAGGAGGAATAAATTTCAAGGTGTACTGGAAAGGGTTTAAGTGTTTGGGCAGCAGGAGCTGCAGGCTGCATGAAGAGAGGCAGCCATGAGCTGCCCAGTGCTAATCCCAGCTGACTGCAGGTAGTCCTGAGTGGTTCCAGGCAGTCCCAGTGCTCACAAAGTGCAGCAGACCATGCAGCACCACATGCAGCACCGCCGCCCAGCAGCTCCCATGTCACACCTGCAGGACAGCACTGCACCACATCCAGGCAGAGCTGGGCTGCCATCTGTGTACGGTGACATGAGCAGAGGTTCATTTCCCACTTTGTGGTACATGAATAAGGAAGCAGGAGCACAGGAGGAACCCTCACACCCCTCTGTGAGGAAAGGTCTCAGCTCCTTCAGCTGCTGGTGGTCAGCAGCAGGGGCCGTGGGCAGTAAGGTGCTCTAACCAGAACCAAGCACTGGCAGCTTGACAGGGGAATCCTGACTGGGGACTCAGATATTCCACATGATCCACAGCAGCCTCTGTGCCAAACCCCATGGATAAGCAGGAGAGATTTCTGTTTTAGCAGCCCTGCTGGGAGAGGTCACCGAGAAAGCGAAGCAGCTAAGTGTGCTCTTGCCTAGACTGATGTTTATTTAAAGTGTTTGCTGCTTTTTTGTTATCCAAACAGATACATCTATGAAAAAAAACCAACAACCTGGCTCAGTCTAAAGAACTTCAGGAATGCTGTTCCATACATGAACAAGCTTGTCCATGGTATTTTACTGTGCAGCTTCCTTTTGATTTACAGGTGGAAACGGAATGCTTCCTTGTCTGCAGCTGGTATGAGGAGCTTTGCTCTGTTTATGGCTCAACAGATACCCAAGAGCTCAGCCCCACTCTCACGCTTGAGGTTTGAAAGATGTTTCTCGATTATTTATTCTTTGGCACATTTATTTGATTACACTGTGATACCCCCCATAGAATTTGCTGTAGTATATACTCTGTTTTACTTTTGCTCTCCTGGAGTTTCTCCTGTCAGACAGCATGAAGGATTACTTCCTTAGAGAGGACTGTGGAACCAGACTGTGATTTAAGCTAGGGCGAATCCCTCCTGAGTTGCCCACAGCACAGCAGCAAGGTGTTCCCACACAACACAGCAAAACCAGTTCTTCCGTGCTGAAAGTGGGAGCAGCCTAAGTCACCAGCAGACTGCTACAGAGGCTGGACTGCTGGCTTCAGTCAGATGAGGGCACAGGTCTGTCTCATCTCATAATTCTTTTAAGTTTTTCAGCTCTTCACAATCGTGTTTTCAAAGCAGTTTAAGGGAGAGAAAACCCTATGCCACCTTGCTGCTGTTTGAGCACAAGGAAGAAGTGCTTTACAATAAGGGTGACAGAGCACTGAACAGGCTGCCCAGAGAGGCTGTGGAGTCTCCTCCTTCAGACATAATCAAGACCTGGCTGGACACTTTCCTGTGCAACCTCCTATAGGGAACCTGCTTTAGCATGGAGCTGGACTGGATCATCTCCAGAGGTCCCTTCCAACCCCTGCAATTCTATGATTCAGTGAAAGGACATAATAAAGTGATCCTCAATCGCATCAGGAATGATGGAGGTTCAGAAATCGGCTCTTAACCCTTTCAAGCATACTTATGAGCTATAGGTTCCAACACTGCCTTGGAGCAGATTATTTGCTTGCACATGCACATAGACAGAAGCACTGCAACTGCAATATCTATGTAACGTACCTAAGCTGAGTGACAGTAGATATTTACATCTATGCAACTGCTACATGCTTGTGTGTATGAAAGCAACAAAATCTCATTTGAAAGTTATTGTGAAGGAGTTTGATAATCTGTTTAATACACATTTAGACACTTGAAGATCAAATACTATGAGTATCTACAAACAGCAGACTCTTCCATTTTTACTTTACGACTATGGCCAGAGAAAGAATCAAGTCATTATTCATGATTTAGAGTAGGTAGAAGCCTATTTAGGCGACTGTGAGTCAATACATACAATAGCAAGTGTGTCTACAGTGAGAAAACCTGCAGGCTGCTTAGTTGCCCTATAAAAACATCCACTGCTGCTTTGCTCTTGGCAAACATCAGCACATTTGTAACGTTTTGAATCTAACCACAGTCATATGACAGTTGTCTAGATGAACAGTTTGGGTCTGAAGTCTTTGATAGATCTGTGTTGCACAACCTTCCACCCTTAACCATGACCCCTTATATTATGTAGCCTTTGTAACTCTGAAAACAAGTCTCAGAAAAGATTAATGGTGAACTTCTCTGCTCTGAAGGGAGCATTAGGATAAAAGCAGTAGCCCTGTTTCCCTTAGACTGGGAGGTTTGCATTAGTATCTCAATTTATTATACATTAATCTCATTTACATCATTTATTCTGCATATAAACACTAAACTAGCACTTAGTTACATTAAAAAATAACAGCTTTGCATTTAATGCCATAATTAGCATAACAGTTGTGAATTGTCCCAGACTTCATTACCATCCGTTCTGTTGAACTGCAAAATAACACAGTTCCATTACTATCTGCAATTTATATTTCCAGCTTTCACACAGTTTCAAGTATGGAAATAAGCACTCCACAATCCTATTGAACCTAAGAGATTTCAGGTCTGACTGCTGCTTTCAGATTTTAACCAGGGCACCACCAAAAACAATGTAATTTGTTGCTATAGTACTTACAAGGTTCCAAACTCTAAGTCACTGCTGAGGAATTCTTCCAACATACTTGTATCCACCATGGGGTTCTCCAAGGCTCTGTGAACATCTTGCCCTGCAACCAAAGATGTCACTCTTGGAATCCGTCTTTTTGACATTCGTACACAGTTGTCAGTACTTCAGACTAAGGAATGCTGCCCATTATCTCACACAAAGGAAAATAAGATCAATCCTGTCCTACCACAGGTGAGCATCTCATGCGTTACAGATAAGTCACATTTCTATTTGGAAGTATGGGCATATTCACTGAGGGAGAAAAGATGACAGGAAATGCAGGGTTAAAGAGAGAAGGTGAAGATGACAGCACCAGAAAAACACCAGTTTGTGCCGGTCATGAAGGCCTCACAGAATTACCACAGCAGGAGGAGGGGCTCCTGGTTTGCAACTACAAAACTAAGGTTTTGAAGATAACTTCATACTCCTTTATGTTGGGATCGAAACAGGCGACCAAAACAAAGTCTGATGTTTCACAGAGACCCACTTCCCTGCACTGGTACTACAAGCGAGTTTCTGAAACAGTTTTAGAAACCATTATCCCAAGCTTTAATTAAGAAAGCATAAATAAAGCTTTTGAAGTACTAAAGGAATTGGAGGCTTCCAATTATTTTCCTAGGGGGAAAAAGAAATAAGTCCAATAATGTGCTAGATGTCTTACTGAACAGGAAGGTTCAGTACTTTGTCCTTTGCTGCTTGGTTACTGAAGGCTATAAACAGATTTGATGATTGCAAAGTCTGTGGAATTCACGAGTTCTTCTGTAGAAAGGCAAGCAAGTCAGCCGGAACTCTCCTTCAGAAAAAGAAACAAAAGCAAACAAAACTGCTGCACAGGCTCACCACCTTTCCAGCAAGCCTTCTATAAATATAGGAGTGGCCAGTCAGAAAGAAAGATAAGGAAGTTCAAGTTACTGCTCTCTACAGTCATCTACCGGAGCCGGCCAACTCCATTCCATTGCTGCACAGGACAGAGTGGTGCAGCTTGAGAGCTGCAGGGCTCAGCCCAGAGCAGCTGACACCAGCTACTTCCCCTTCACCCTGCTGCTACCTGGGACACAAGGTGCATAGCAGAAGTTGTACTGTTTCTTCTGTATTCTGCTATTGTCTCTGTCCAGTCTTGAAATGGTGGTAAGCTTCACTGTCTGCAAAAATGGCTTGAAAATACACAAGGCTCTGGCTTTCTTCAGCAACCTTCCTCAAACATGAATGCCTGCTCAAGGCACCTGGCCCTCATGCATAGTTAAAAAATCGTTGCAATTAATGTGTTTTTACCTGCACCACAGAAGCAAGAATTGTTTATTTTGACCAAGGTAGGAAACAAGCTTTTCTGGCCATAAAAGGACAGGGCCTTCAATATGGGCATCCCACAGCTGAGAGAGTAGGCCTCTTGCAGTGCAATGGCAACAACAGCAGTACACCTCAATCCCTCTTAATCTCTCCACTGTGCATAGCAGTTAAATAGGCAGAAGGAGAAGAATGGAAAAAAGAGGTAAATCTATGCTGGGAGAAGAAGGAAGCACACCAGCAAGCAGACAGACTGCCACTAATGAAAGTTTCATGGTACCAACCCACTGAATAAACAAACTACATTTGGCTGCACTGCAGAGCATAGCTCTAATAATGTTTCTTTCTAAATGTACTTCCTTTCCTGTACTTGCATTGGCATCTGTCTCAGCAGAGGAGGAGCTGTTGGATCACGTGAAAACTTATTCAAAATATATCCATCTCACAGACCTTGATCATAGTAAGCACCTGAAAGTTACAGGCTTTGGGATAAAATACATTGATATTTTGACTGAGAATTTGTTTGCTGCTCTTTCTGCACCCTGGTAGCATGCAAGCCAGCTACCCAAAGTCACTACGAGGGCAGAGAACCACACGTGTGTGCATGGAAAAGGGGACCCGCAGTGTCAGCAGCCTTTATCAGCATGCTTGGGGATCTCTGCTCCCAGTCCACACTCCACACTACAACATGCCCTGGGCGAGTGCTGTCACTGCAGAGAATTGCCAGAGACCCAGTTAAATAAACAGTATTGTAAGCTGTCATCTGTGAGGAGCAAGGGAAGATGAAGGAGCAAGGCTGTGTTGTGACACAGCTTTCATACACAGCTGCACACAAAACAGCCTGCAGTCATAGGCAACACAGGATCATATTTTGCCAATTTCTCTATCAAACCAGTATTCTGTTGCTCTTCCCTTTGAAGTCCAAAGCCTCTTTTCTACATTGGCTTCCATTTCCCTGCCCATTCTCCCCTAGCCTTTCCCTGTTTCCAGCCACAAGCACCACAGTATGCTGATCACTGTCCTACTTCATCTCTTTTCGGCAACCTCCAACCACCAAGTTCCAGTAATCTGGCTCCTGAGCTCCACTTTACGTGCTCCTGAAGCCAGCAGCCCCAGGCTCAATCCCTGAGTCACCTGCCTCATTAATTCTCCCAGCACTTCCCTGTAGAAGCCTTATGTGCAGCTGCATTGAAACCAGTTGCCTTCTTTCCAGTAACATCTAATGCAAAGTGAAGGATAGGGGGGGATGGTACTTATGGTGTCTTCCTCAGAGTAGACATCTCAGAGCAAGTCAAACACACTCATGAATGTGGTTGAAACCACAGCCACCACTTTTAAGAGGAGCCAGCAAATAACCAAGCTATTTGTGCTGTTTGTGTAAATAAATTCAGTTCACAACCAATAAAACATCCTCTCAAACAATTAGTATTGACTAAAACTGAGTACTAAATTGATCATTACATGTCATTAAAAGAGCTATGCCAGGAAGTTCCTAGCCAAGTCCAGCTATTTGTAGTAAGATTTCTATCCCTGTATACAGGGAACAATCCTTAAATAAAGCTGGAGATATAAAAAATGACACATAAAACACATTCAGTGCTAATTATTACCTGTTTTATGGAGGACAAAATTATCAGGTTTGCTACAAACTCTTGCAAATTGAAGGAAACATTTTCTTAAGAATTAACAACTAATCTTCATCTGAAGATACTTCACCTCTAAAACGCTTTGAGCCACTATTGAAGCTCAGTGGGAAGTCAAGCAGAACTTCACCAACTTACACTGAGGTTAGTCTTACACAAAGGGCTAATTAATAGTTCCTTAAATTCTTTCACATGAAAGGACTCCGGGTATTGCTCACTATTTAAGTTGTGCAACATAGTCCTACTCACTTTGACTGGAACAGACTAGAGTCATTGATAGAAGCTGCTCATCCATCAGAGCCAAGGACAGAGAGCGCAGGCACATGGCAGCAATAAGTAGGGAAGGATTTAATTCAAAACAGCTTCTACCTGGCAAAACTACAACCTGTGGGGACATAGCACAGACCGCAGGTATTCAGACGTGGGAGAAACTATAGCACTCCAAAAGGTAAGGAGTGAACTTGTGTCAAGAAAGACAGATTTCCCCCAAAATATCAGCCTTTTCCAGACAAACAGTAATCTCACCGTGAGTACACAATTCCTCTTTAATTCCTGTTTTTAACCTCTCATCTTTAAAATAGTATAAGTGGCCTTTGCTTTTTTCATGTTTAAAGTCACACTTATTCTGTGGCTTCATTCATTTGCCAAGAGCACCAAACTATACTCAGTGTTATCCAGGCAGGACAAGGACTATAAAGGGAGGGTGTGATTCCACAACCAAGAAACGTCTTCAGATAGCAAAGGGCACTGAGGCCAAACACACACATCTCAGACACCAAGAATACCTTCCAGCAATAAAAAAAAAGGCTAAATTTAACAGTGTAATTAGTTTGGCCTTCACTGAGTGTCTCAGCCTACTGATAGCGTCAGCAGTAAGAGATTGCTCTGCTATGGAGGGGATGGCACTCTCCTTGGCAAATAGGGAGTTATGGAGTCGAGAATCTAAACATTTTAATAAGTATTAATTTTAACAGAAACAATAGAAGAGTTTTAGGTCAAAACTGAAGTATCCAGTGTGAAAGGAATGAAATGAGGCAGAAAACAACAGGCATACCAGAAGAGAAAAGCCTTTTACTTCAATAAGAAAAAGCCAGGGTCAAGTCCCAGTCAGAGTCATATCTAATCTGTCTACTGAATACTGAAAGTAGGTATTGGTAGGAAAACAGCTATTTCATTATGTCCTTTTTCTCGAGAACTCCAGACTGTCCTCTCTCAATATCATAAAGGCAAGTTGATTATACAAATGACTGTCAAAACAAACACACAAGCCAAACCACCAGCTGCAGTGCTAAGCAGGTTCAGTGGAGCTAAGCCCTGCTTCAAAAGAATGCAAATCATGCTTCAAATCAGGCCCTTCCCATATACTAGAGTGGCACAGCAGAACTGAATGTTTAGGAAAGGACCACAACCTTCCAAGGTATTTCATCTTTCCTTTTACTTGATGAAATTGACAGAGCTTCTCCTTCTCTCCCCTCCCTATGCAGATGTTCTACCCAACAACCTTCTGCAGTTAAATCAGTCTTTCTAGAATTAAGGTTATAAATTACACTTAAAGAGCTCATACAGCTAAAACCCCTATCACACCTCCTACCAAAGTATTGATGTCAACATGACCCAGTCCACGCTCCCCAGAAAAACCTGTTTCCCAAGTCAGGTTTTCAGGCGTTTTAGGTAATTCATGTCCAATGCAATTTAGAGTATTTAACAGCTGTGCAATACTGCACTTGATAAAAACAAACACCTTGCTGAAAGCAAAGCCAGGAAAGTCTACTGACTTGTGATCGCTGTGGCTTAAAGTAAATTTAGGAAACATCAAGATTGTAAAATATAGAAGAAAACACATTTGTCTGCTAGCAGCCAGAAGCTGTGGGTCGTTGATTTCAGTTTCTTGGCTTAAAAACAATTCAGCGGGGACTGCAAGCAAAACTTTAATTTCCACATCTGAAATTTGAGGTCCAAAGTTGGAACTGCTGCCACCTTTCAGTTAGACCACAAGGGCCAGCCAAAATAATAGTAGTAGTAATAATAATGTTTCACCTATTTAGCATAATGGGAATTAAATGCAGATGAAGAAACAGTGCCCAGGTTAGCTGATCCCGAAAAGTAGCTTTTCTAGATAATACCAGAATCACATGAAGAACGCTTGGACAAGTAATAGAATGAAAAAGAATACAGAAAGAGAAACTTGGAATTGCAATGTTAACATGGCAAAAAATGTCAAGGTGAACACTGCAGCAAGGAAAGAAAGATTTAGAACGTGAAAAAATGCATCACCCTTTTAACGGTCATTTTTAATTACATTATGGCAAGGTCTGAGCAAAGCACTTTGATCAAGGAGTCTAGTAGAGATTGTTTGTGGTAGCAGAAAGAGAAAAGACTTGTCTGAGTGGGAAACGTCTCAGGGGAAAAGGCAGGACAGATCCCAGCCTAAGACAAAAAAACCCGGCAATTATAATCACATACAGGAGTGGAAAGAACAACCCAACAGGATGAGCTGCAGCAAGGAGGGAGCTCCCCAACCTCATGAAGGTCAGTGGGACTTCAGAAGCAAGAAGTTACCAGGTGCCCTCACCCCCTTCCCCATTTTCCTCCCAGCAGTCATCAGCACTGTCCCTCCGTGGGCTCAGCCAGAGCCACCTTCTTCCTTTTGCTGCTCTCCCTAAAGGAAGAATGCACTGCAGTGCATCTCTACCACTGGTACTGTTTCATTACAGGATCACATTACATGATTGCTTTGTGTAAATAGAGCTTATGTTTGGGGGGGGCTTCTGTCTTCCTCCTTTCTTCTTCAATTCATCTCAAACAACCGGTGTACTTTTGCTGCCACAATAGATTGCTGAGACTCTTAAAACTAAGCTAAGCTCTTACCTTCGAAGAACTGCTGTAAGGCTTCATTTTCTCCCACCACATCCATGATGAGCCACTGGAGGTCCTTTACTTTCCTGCTGCCAGCAGCGTCCTGCAGAGGAAACACGCCGTCCCCTCCCAGGCGATCAGGAACATGCGAAGGAGCACATCGTGCTTCCAGCAGAGCTTTCGGCTGACTTCATCCCAGCTGCTCCTGTTCCTTCATACCAGCATCAGGAAAATACTTCAACCCTGCTATACATAAAGAATTTGGAACGACGTCTGAGGCAAGATGAAGGCGATGTGCTTTCCTCAGTTCAGTGCGCTCAATGCTCTTGTTTGAGGAACCTTTGGTCCCAATACTGATCACAATTACACATGCGCAAAAAATGCGGCAATAAAAATTACTTATCTTGTCTCTGTACTTTCACATGGGTGATGCAATTACAACTCCTGGTGAAAGACCAACAGCTCCACTGGCTGCAGGAGCAGCTTCGCCATATGCACTACATCCCACCTGAGTGGCTGAGCACCAGGCTAACCCAATGGCTTTAAAAACAGTTTCATCTTTCAGAGAAGATTATGGAGAAGAATTACATTATTGTAAGGAATTTAAACTACAGATTAGTCTGTCAGTCCCAGGCAAGCCTATGGGAAAGCTGAAAATTCAACTAAGGTGCTCAAGGCTAACAGCAGGACTCGTTTCCCTCCATCCCAGTTGGTCTTTGCACACTGGAGTTTGCCTCTGTTCTGTCAGCTATAACAAACAGGAGAAAAATAGTCAGACACTTTGAGTGGAGATCTGTAAGTGGCCTTTGGTTAAGAACAGAAGATCTGATGGAGTCAAGGAATGTGGAAGGCGACCATTCTCTAAAGCAGCTGCATTCACCAGACATGTAAACACCATGCGGTTGTTACCAGTCCCAGACACTCACAGCATCATGGGTTTCTCATGATGGGAGGTTCATATTAAAAAACAACAAAAGGGAATAATTTTGGGAAAGGGACTTACAGACAGAAGCAAGCCCAGTATTTACAAGACATCAATGTAATCAAGCCGAACAGCCATTATCACTTGTGGTACATCTTTGTAGTTCTAATACATGAAGATAGTCTCTGCATAATAAACTTTAGATACCTTTTGTCTTGACTCTATTACATAGGAAAAATAAAATCTCTCCTTTAATGAGCAACACTTGTAAAGGATTACTAAGTCAGAACAGCAGCAGCTATGAGCTATAATTTAACTACTGTTAGCTAATCCCGGAAACAGTTTGCTTTCATTATGTTAACCACAGATTAACAATCCTTCAGGAAGCACTTATGAGCCTAACATAACAGCAATAAATACAGTTTGTTTTCTTAGACAGAGTAAAACCAGACTTCCTTAGCTCAACTGAAATAAGAAATAACACCTTCCTCGAGCGGCTGCAGTGAGAACTCTTCCGTGTTTCTGCAGCAGAAACTTTATCTGCCACTGCCTTATCAGTACCTGTGATTGATAAATGGCTGTCACAGTCAGGACTCCAGTGTTTTTTCCAGGTCTTTTACACAGCAAATCTCCCTGTATCGGGTTAACGTGGTAAGGTTTTGGTAACTGGGGCCTGCAGAGGGGAGCTCTGTGAGAAGAGCTCTGGCCGCAGTGGGGCTGTTGGAGCAGCCTGAGCTGCTCTGATCAAATCACAGCGCCCATTCTCCTGCTCTGCTCAGGGAGAAAGCAAAAAAGGTGGATGAGAGGAAGGTGGGTTTAGTTTGCTTTTAGTTCTCATTGCTTTACTCTGTTTGAGTATGCAAAAAAATCACATTAACCTCCCTTATGTCAATTTTGTTTTGCTCACTAGGGTAACTGGTGAGCTATGTCCATGCTCACATCTCAACTCATGAGCTTTTCTCCATTCTATTTCCTCCCCACATCCTTCTGAGAAGGGGGAACAAGACCAACACAGTGCTGCTGAGCCAGTGTGAAACCACCACAATACCATACACACACATCTGTGTTCCACATAATATCCTACTGAATTTTCTGCCTTCAGCTTACACTATTAACTGGGGAAAAAGGAGTAGCACCTGAACAAAGGACATATACTCCTTAAAAAGCCACGATCCCTTTTTAGGCTGTCTTTGGAGCAAGCTGTGCGTGTGAAAAAGCCACTAACATTACCTGTAAACTAAAATCAACATGTTAAAAAAATAAAAAATAAAAAAAAAATCATGTAATGGATATTTTGCAGATGTAAGGAGAGCTGTGGGAAATGGGTGTATAAAACAATGGAAACAAAATTGCAAAAGAAAAGTAGAAAGATTCATATAAAGGCATTAAAGCCAGAAAGAAAGAAGGTTTTTAGTAGTCACAGAGGGCTCAGGTAGATTTCTAACCAAAGAAAGACCCAAAGAGTGTTCAAGGTTATCTTATTGTTCCTTGATGTCTGAAAAGCACTCCTCTTTAAAGAGAAAGCCAGATTTATTATGCTGTTGACAGCATAAATGTTTGCCGTATGCAGTTCTCTTGTATCACTTGGAAATGAAAAATACAGGAATGCAGCATTTAAAAGAATATCAAGAACTTCTAATTGTTAACTGGATTGGCACACACACACACACACACACACACACACAGATGATGCATACACGCATCTTAACACTACACCATGTCAGGCATTCATTCCCTCACCACAAAACCATCTTGGTTTCCAGTCTGAAATTGCTTAGCTTCTCAGGCAGGTTCATATCACTCTGCTTCACAAAGAACAGACAAGAGATGCTGCTTCAGACCAACGTTTATTTAATCAGAAGTCTTGTTTGTAAATGTAAACTACAATCACTAATACACCTGCAAGTGCTTACCACATTTGTTCAACTAGGTATTATATGGACACATATACAGCATAGGTCAGTTTAAAACAATCACAGTACTTCTTAGTGCAATCTGCCAAAGGAGAAAGATCTTGGACCCACTTTGTGGAAATAAATATCAAGTGACAAAAAAGATTCAGCAAATTTAGAGTTGTGTATCTTACATGAAGTTCATGCATGCCCAAGAGTAAAAAGATTTAGAGTTCTTCCTTGTAATAGCCAAGTTTTGCTAGTGACATCTCTCTTCTCAGCTGCATCACTTCCCAGAACATCTGATCCACTGAAAAAGACAGAAATACCACTGGATGCAATGAATTCAGCTGTGCGAGCTCTTGGTGCTTGGTTTTGGGGGAAAAAAATAGTTTGAAAATTCTAGAAGAAGGTCATAGTAAAAGACACTAGGTTTTAATTTATTCTTTTAAATGCTGATGTTTTTATCTAACCTGGGAAAAGAAATGCATCAGTGCTTTCAGTTTCAATTAATTACAGTTTCTGAATTGAACTGTTCTGCTTATTGACTCATTTTCTGTATAAAAGACTGCAAAGAGAACGTAGAATTTGTCAGATAAGTAAAAATTGAAGGCCCCTCAGTTTTATTCTTTTACCTAGGCAGAAAATTTTAGCTAAATTAATTGTTTAAACATTATCAAATCATTATGATTTTTTCTTATAGAGCGATAATAGCAAATGAAGAACAACCTCAATTCTGACACACAGTCTGCTTTTCAAATTCAGAATTAAGTAACACAGATGAGCAGTGTTTGCACAACCATCTTTTATATGGACTTACTGAAACCAAATCGCACACACACTAAAGCAAATTTCCGATTTACTGCCAAGATAAGAGTCTAAATAGGCAGCTGGTGGATATGCTGTTCTGACAGGAACAAAGCAACCAGGTAACTGGGGAGGAAGAATAGCAACAGAAGTAAAATCACCTTTCCCTTCTGCTGAGGGGGGAAAAAATCGTGCCATACACTAGCTAATACATTCGTACAGAGAGCCCTCATCAAAAAAGCTTGCAATGTCACAATGAAGATTAAATGCTTGATTTTCAGCTGTTTTCAAATAAAATTACAGTCTGGTTTAATGATTTAGGGTTGTTTTTTGTTTGTTTGATTTTTAATCAGTTCTACCCGCACAACCATCTGACAAAGAAGGGTTGCCTGACTTTTCAGTGCATGAAGCGAGGAAAGATGTGTCTATGCATTAAGAATTGCCCAGGTCAAACCAACATAAGATTTTTTGGGGTCTGTAACAAATGTAGAATTTTTCTTTATTAAAATGTCATTGCTGGTTATTCCATGCGTTAGAATAAAAAAATAATAATAAAATAGAACTTGCTTTGTTGTTGTTAAAGTCTGAAAACAACGGGACTGGAAGGCTAAGATGATGTGGAAAGATCACAAGCAGTGAGTGTGACGGAGCACTGGGACAGGCTGCCCAGGGAGGTGGTGGATTCTCCTTCTCTGGAGATATTCAAGACCCACCTGGACTCCAAGCTGTGCAACGTGGTGTAGGGAACCTGCTTTGGCAGGGGGGTTGGACTCGATGATCTCTAGAGGTTCCTTCCAACCCCTACAATTCTGTGATTCTGTGATTTCCATACTTTGCCATACTTTATTTTAAACGCTTTGTAGAAAATAATCATAACTCCTCTCATCACAGAATTTGTCTTGAATTTTCATATGAAGGTTTTTGATTTTTTTTAAGATGGACAGAAAAGCACTGTTTCTTTATTATTTTACTGAAAATTCACCAAAATCCCACCAATCACAGCAGTGACTATCATCTGCAAATTTTAGGTACATTCACTATAGATGTATTTTCTTCACATCCCCCACAAAGACAGGCTGAGGGAGCTGGCCTGGAGAAGGGAAGGCCATGGGGTGACCTCACTACAGCCTTCCAGTACCTAAAGGAGGCCTACAGATAGGAGGGGAGTCAACTCTTTACAAGAGTAGTTATTGGCAAGACAAAGGGATATGGTTTGAAGTTGAGGGAGGGAAGACTTCGGTTGGATATCAGGGGTAAGTTCCTTACAGAGAGAGTGGTGAGGTGCTGGCACAGGCTGCCCAGAGAGGTTGTGGATGCCCCATCCCTGGAGCCAGGTTGGATGGGGCCCTGGGCAGCCTGTGACAGTGGGGCTGGAGCTTCACGATCCCTGAGGTCCCTTCCAACCCAAGCATTCCATGATTCATATACCCAAAATGCAATTTGTTACTCACCATCTTGCTGCTTCAGCAGTCCTTGCTGGATGTATCGGATATACGTAAAGAAGTTGCACACAGAAGTTATCTAAACCCACATAAAATAATGGTGGTTAATATCATTTTGCATGATGGTAGAAAAAAGCACTACTTAAAATGAAATTGTGGTAAATTTGCTTACCCTGTACCGACAAAAAGGAGAAATGTAATAGTAACTGCTTGAATCTCCTAATTTGATTCTATGCTTGCATGACTTGCTTTGTCCGCTCAGAGCACATTTCCTATAAAACATGAAGTTTGCATAATTTAATAAACAATCTGACATTAATATCTCACACTCTAAACATACGCAGGTGTTAATGTAATTACTTCCTATCTGCATAGGTACTCAAGTCTCTGCCTTAATAACTGAAGCTTACAAAATGATGTCATCAACTACTCTAGCTTGACCAGGACAAATTTTGCTCCAACATTAGCACATCATACTATATTCCCATTTTTATATCTTTTATCAGCATTGGTCAGGCGCTTTCACATTCATGGCTTCACGTGTGACAAGTCTGGAACAGCAGGAATTCTTTAACTCTTTATATGTGGAACAAGCGTTGTTTGAATGATCAGCTGATCCTGACATTTAAAATGATTTTTTTTTAATTTCCCTGTTGTTGCATACCAAGAAAAAAAAAAAAAAACAAGCCCCAAAGAATAACAGTCAGCGCACAAAGCCTCTGTCAGATGCATTCTATGATCAGCTTTGTATTTATGCCCAAACTGAAATCACATTTTTACATTCAGAGTACAAAAGAACTTGAGGTGAAGGAAAACAGGTTGCCTGTAATAACTATTTCCATTACCATTACAGAAAGTGATGGCAAAATAATTACATTTACTTTTTCCTGGCGTACTGCAAATAATACTGCTCACGTATGATAATACATGAACAAAGAAAGGTCAGTAGTCAGAAATTCTTCAATTCCAAATAACTCTTCCAGTATTCTTTAGAAAAACAGTTTTACATCTCTCTTGAAGAGGAAGCTGCTATTAATACTGTCATAATAAATGTAAACACAGCAGGAATTTGATTTGGAATTTCTATATCACAGCATCCCAGATGAACTGGCTTGTCAGGTATCTGCTGTTCCACTGACTTGAAAAGCTTCTGGATTTCCTCCCATCTCTATCTCACAAAATTAGGGAGTCTTAAGAAGCAGCCACCTTTCAAAAGTGAAAGAAAAATTACTAAGCTCACACAGTCTCAATAGCGGCCTACAAGCCCCTTTAATAGTCTGCAGCTGGTCCACAGAACCATGCAAGACAGAAGAAAACTGAAGAGTGTACATGATTTTCCACAGTAATTTATGAGGACTGACATTGATCCAAGAAATTCTATAGTAGCTGAAGCAGGCTGATCACAAATGCAGCCAAGCCTTTGTGAGCAAATAGATTTTTAGTGCCAAGAAAAAAAGCCCTCTTTCTTCTTCCAGCAATAGATTTACCTTCTATACGGTGCGTTGCATCACACCAGGTTAAATGCTGGAATGACAGCTACTACTAATGACTCGGTTCTGCACTGTACAGCACACATGCTGCTTAGTGCTTTGTTCCCCATGGGGACAATTACTTGAATCCTGTGGGGAAACCCAGCTGTATTTCATTACCACACACCACCACTGGCACTACTCAGTATCTTTTGTATGTCAGGAACCTTTCTTTACTACATCACAGCTCCCTGACCTCCACTCCTTGTTTTGTTGTAGGGTTATTACCCACTAGTTTATGCATCCGTTCTTCCCGTCCCCCAGGCAACTGGGCAATAACATTATTCCTTTAGGAGCATTATTCCAGTTACTGTTATTATTTATTTATGCTGCTTGTCTGTATTATGTTACCTATTAAAGGACATGGTTTCAATAAAAACAGTGATTTTCACCACATAAAAACAGAAAATGCAAAGCCGCTATTCTGATTAAGTGAAAAGTGAAACAGCTGCTTCCCATCCAGTGCCAGTAATATTTAAGGCAAAGTACACTTGCTGTCAAATTAAGCTTACATACTGCATATTCCTTACCTATTACTTAACCACAAGCAATCATACAGAAGTTTTTGTCACCTCATGACAATTGTAAAAGAGAGGAAAGAGTAAATCTTGACATTCAACATACCTAATGTAACTAAATTACAGTTTCGGCAGAGACACCTCAAAATGTTAATTCCTACCCAGCCAACTACTGAAGGATTACATTATTGGAGAATGCAATACAGCTTCTTTAGAGAGAAAGCAAAAACTTCTTTTGACATGTTAAATGTATGTTCTCTGCCACTCAAAACTGATGAGGAAAAATGAGAATTGAAAAACAGCAGCAATGAAGAAAAAAAAAAACTGAAGTTGATCCTGATGTTCACATTCTGGTTCAAATTTTCTATCAGAAAACTGAGCTCTAACAAAAAAAAAAAAAAAATATTACAGAGAAATATTAACTCTGCTAAACATCTTTTAGACAAGAAGTCAAGACTTCCTATAGATGATCTTGTAGGTCCTTTCCAACCTTGTGATTCTATAGGTTTGGAAGGCCCAGGATTGTGATTACTGGCCTTACTTGCTTAACCATGACATACTCTAAAGCACACTACAAATTCCTTCCTCTTCACATTCAGAGCACCAGTGCCTCAGGCAAGTCTCTCTCACTTTACCTTAACACCTACATCAGTATCTAATGCAAGTCTTGCTTCAGATTCCTCTAGGACCATTCCAAACTTTCTAAAGCAATCATCTTGCCATTCAACCACATTTCCTTCTTTACTCACCCTCAAACTCACCCTCACCTTTACTCCCTCTTCACTACATTCCTTCTGCTCACATTCAGAGGGTTTACTTTACATACCTCCTCGCAAATACTTCAGCTGCCTTTGTGAGTATGCTTTGTACATCTTAGGTTTCTTATCCCACAAATAACTCTAGCTGTCTGATGTTGATCCCACACGACTTCTATACCTTTTTCACGATGCTTTCCAAGTGACAGCCCCTAGTTCAGAAATCTGCTTTAAGAGTCAGACTGATCTTCTCCAAGGAAGAGAATGCTACTTTTGCAAACAATGCATCATAAGCAGCTCTCCCAAAAAGGGAATCATCTTAAATAAGGTTAATATAAGACAAACCTTTAACATTTGCATTATTAGTTGCTTACTTCCCTCATAAAATATTGCAACAGTCCTGAAGTCTGATATTAAAATAAATGTTTACAAGTGTAACGTGTACAAATTTCAATGAGGTGATCAGTTGATAACTGGGATTGAGAATACAGTTATCTCAAATGAGTCCAGATTTCCCCTCTGTCTGTTAGCTTAACATACTTTGGTCCCCCACATTCAACTGCAGAAGCTTTCACAAATCGAACAGGTTGCAAGCCGACAGGTTCAATGCTCAGAGTGTTGTTTTCGACAGCTTCCAGAACAGCTGAGGCCAACTGCAAGAGAAATGTAGAAAGCAGTTAAAAACAGCTCCATGTGATCCACTGCCTCAAAGCAGCAACACATTTCTGTCTCTCTTAAGTTAGGAACACTGAAGAAGTCAACTAACAAAACACAAATTCAATTACAAATAAGATTTTGCTTGCTTCATACAGAAGAATTCCTAGGCTTCAGTTTAAATTCTGCCCTCCAAATAACCCTCTCCCACCCCTCAGGCAAGATGACTGCCTCTACAGCAAGGAATGTATGGTTAGCATGCTAAGTATATATTCAGTTAATCCTCATACACCCGAGCAGCACACACATTTGCACAGTGCTTTTACCAGATACTGGACATGGATCAAACTTTATGTATTTAAAAACTGCTCTCATTTTATTGTGTTCTACAGGAAAAGAAATATATATATATATATATACACACACATACATACATACAGATATATATATATACATACATATATATATATACACATATATATACACACACCAGCAGGCAACTTCTGTAACTTGTAAAACAAAGTAAATATTCACCTATTTCTCAGGCAAAAATTACTTTAGAAAGACATTCAAACATGTAAGATTGAACAACATATAAAAGAGACAACAGGTTACTGTAACTTCAGAACACTGGTATTGTTAAAATATCACCTTCATAAAGAAAGTGTAACTTCCCTCAGGCTTTTTTTATGTTAATTCTTTATAAACACACTAGAAATACGCTCATTTTGCTTGACTGAACTCAACAGTAGCCCAAGATTAGTGTTTAAGTATGGACAAGTAGTAGTCATTACTTGATTTAAAATAAGGTGCTATATATTTTATTTGTTTAATAATTCTTTGTCCACGTTCCTTTGCTACTGAGTAATAGAAAAATATTTCTACTGTACTTTCAGCATTTCAAAATTAAAATCTTGCTACAAAAGTGCTTCACACAATTCTTCCCAATACTATGCACTAAAAGCAAAGCAGAAAGCTACACACATACACAAGAGGCTACAAAGAGCTGAAGTATTACTTCAACCATCAACTGCATTTTCAATTATTCAAAAACATAATACGTGTCACTTATTAACTACATTGCAGTCTATTGATATTCAAAGGAAAGCACATCACTGTGCACAGCATTTGCACACCTTGACTCATACAGCTGACCTGTGCTAGAAGCCTTACTCTCTCCTTAGAGGAAATATAAATAAAGTAACCGTACTGCCACTGAAGTGAAAGAAAACAAAACCAAGTTGCTGGGAAAGACAACAGGATGGCCTACTTACACACAGTGCAGAAGTAATTCGAATTCCCATAGTAAGTGAGCTAACACCTTAGTAGGAGAGTTTCATACAATGCTCTACACCAATCACAATGAACTACCATACAATTAACTACAAGATCTCTCATGCTTATTGCCAGCAGGTAACAGCAAGTGAAGAACATGGGAAAAGTGTACACACTGTGTAAAAATAAGAGACAAATTTGAGGAAAATATACCACTTTTCATATTTGATTTACTTAATTTAAGTGGGGAAAAAAATTCAAGTCTGAGAGCTTTAAAATTTGTTACTTTTAATCAAGATGCGCAATCTTGATCTCCCCTTCCCCCAGAGACAGATACTGCAACTATAGCCAACAAATGCTGCTTAAGAACAAAGACCAGGTACTGAAGCTGCAGCTGGAACCAGTTCCATAGTATTCCCAGCATGAGTGCAACACCATTACTTCCTCTGCACCAGGAAAGGAAGACGAAATGGAAAATCACACAAAGAAAAAAGCCGCATTGTTTGTTTTATCTGAAACCACATTTCCAAACTGTCCATGAATTACTTCAAATCCTAAAGTATAATTCTTGCAACACAAAACTCTCTTCAAGAAGACACCTGTTCTGATTAATCAGAGAAAATAGGTCCAAAAAAATAGGTATGTTGGTCTGTACTGCTTCCTGAATAAACACGGGACAGTGACAGGACACCGTTTCTACTATATGGGACCTCTGACTTAGGGGAAAACCCATCACTCCTTCCTACACTTACCCTGATAGGCAGTATTAACACAGAAAGAGGTAGACAGCCTCCACCTAAGAAAGTCACATCTAAAATAGGAAATGGAAAAGAAAAATCGACCACTTCAATACTCCAGACCAAACTTGGGTATTTCACTGTAAACTTTCATACTCCAGTGAAACAAAAATGTTTGAACTTCATACGTAAATTAAGATAGTCTACTGGTTCCATGTAACATATTTAAATAAAAAGCATCAGTGACAACACTTAGAGTACACACCTCACTTTTTGAGAAGGTTAAACATGGAAAAATATCTTCCCGATAGATTTTGTCCAAGAATGGGCATGTTCTGTCCATAGTAGGTTCATCCTTCCATGATCTGAATTCATTGTACAAAGACAGGTCAGCCTAAAACACACAAAGAGTCACAGATTTTAAATACTGCAATTATCACACTAGCATTGACCATCTACAGGTATCCACAGGTAAACAATGATCATTAAAACTCAGTTTTCTACCACGCTGTGAAAGAATACTATATTAAAGCCCAGCAACAAACACTTTCTCCAATTCACTTTCCCAAGATGCGTGGTACCACCTTGATTTACCCAAATTGGCTTTGAGATTGTTGACACAGACTTCAGCACCTTTTCCCTCCAACTGGCTGTTAAATCCTATTCTTGTACTGTAATAGGTTTGTATTCCCAAAACCAAAACCTAGAAGTTACATGAAGGGAAAGGCACTGCAGGCCAAACACAGGCCAGGAAGGTTAGAGGCATCAAAGATACCACACAACAAAAGGAAGGAAATGTCATGTAGAAAAAGTGCCTCTAGAAATGGCAGACAGTCATGAAGAATAAAGAAAAAAACACTAAATGCGCAGCCAAAGCACAGAAGACAAACAAAAAGGTTACTAAGGTGGAAAAATGAGAAGCAGATCCTAATGCTGCTCCCTCTGCGGGCTTCTTAGGTTGCTGCTCCATTCCAGAGTACAAAGAGAGACAAAGAGAATGCAAAAAGAGCAAACAAGAATGAAAAGCAGTATTTCAGAAGAGAACATTTTCAAGAAAACACTAGACACCATCAACAAATACTGCTTTCATAATATGTATCTCCATAAAGCCAACGTGAAAGTCTTGGAATATCAAAAGCAACTAATACAGATGGGAGCGTGAAAAAGTGAACATGTATGCTAGGAGCTGAAACTGGTTTTTAATCCATTTTAAAAGAGCAAGACACTGCTTTGAACCAGCCTCTTTCAGTCTTTTATTCTTTACCGCCCTTTCTCTGAGCTCCCAGCACTTAACCATTCTTTTACGTTTCAGGAAGGTTTTTTTTTAATGTTTTTTTCCCCCTCCCCCCTCCCTCCTTGAAAAAGAACCTACAAAAATTAGACAGGCAAATTTGTTTTCCATTACAGCTACTTGTCTTGCACTCAGGTACAATCAGGAACAACCATCTTAATTAAACTAGTCCATAACTGTTCTGGTTGCTAAGCCACCAACCTCACTGCACAAATGAAACTCAATAGGTGTAACTTGCTCCCTGAATGAACATTTCCTATACCTTAAAACACACCTCGGTTAGGCTTTAAAATAAATACAACCAGGAGACATCAGCAGGAAAAAAAAAGTGCTATTTTAGAACTATACAGCAGAAATCAAGTGCTAATGCATTTCTTAGTAACTACTGATTATTTTCTACATCTAACAAAACTTCACCCAAATATACAATTTATAAAAAAAGCTGCCTTGAAAAAACTGCTCAGTAACCATAGCTTCATGCTCCTTCTTTCCAACCTACAGTGTGCTATGTGCATATCTGCACTCTGTCTTTACTTGCACTTCCACTAGATCCAAGTTTTGATTACCTGCAACAGAGAAACACTTCAGCTTTTGGAAAAATAACAAACAAATTGACGCATTTAGCATTTACATTGGGTATAGATGTTCAGTTATCTAAATCCTGTTCATGAATTCCGAATTAGTTAGACACATCCACTTATCCTTGAAGTTACTCGTGCATAATAGGAACTATCTGTCTGGGATGTTGGTACTGTTGGAATGGAGTTCCTGCACTTTATCCTTTACATTGACCACTTTCTCTCCATGGGAAGTCGAAACAAAACCAGATTTTTCCCTATTCATGCTCGTGGCCCAACATTTAAAAACTTTATTTGGTCAAAACCTCAATGTGATGCTTACAAAGTAGTTAGATTCCATACCAGTTCTCCCCTTTTGTTATATCTTTCTGAAGAGCAACAAGATCAATTTTAATAAGAAAAATATCCAGAAGACCATTGAAAGTAAGTAAGCAGGATTTTGGGTTGTTGGATTTTATTTTGTCACTGGAAACATAACTATGCCTTCTTCTCTAGATCTTTAATGAAAAGACAGATGGTATAAATGCACTTAATAATGACTGACAAAACAAAGTATAAAAATGACCATTGTGAATCATATTATAGACCTAGTTAGCTCATCACTCTCTCTAATGACCTGCAGTGACTGAGGGCTGCCTGCAGAATAGCACAGAAGAAATATAGCAATGTGCATTCCTTATATATCCTCCCAACTTCTAGCAATTTGTAATTAAAGAAGCTTCCTGATCCAGAAATCATGTATGCTTGTATGTACCTCAATGGGCTTTTCTGTTGCAACTTTGCATAATTTTCAACACTGTTTTCTGTCCTGTTGTCACTTTGTGACAATCAGTTATTAGACTTAGTTATATACTGACTAAAAATGATTTTCCTTCTAGTTTCCAGAGTGTTCTCATTACAGGAAATAATTACTACTTGTTCACCATTCATCTTCCCCATGTCACTTGCGATCGTATACATTTTTGTCCTGCTTTCAGAAAGTCTCAACATAAAGAGTTCTAGTCTCCCCTACAGAGAAAGACTAATACAGCTTTGATCACCCATCACATCTATTTGCATTTTTTACTGTTTTATTTCAGAGATGGAAGTACAGCTGTGTGCAGAACAGGATGCATATATTTACTCCATGTTTATAAAGCAGCATCATTCTTTTTTCATTCATTCCTTTCCTAACGAGTCCTAAGGGTTTGTGGATCTTTGACCATCACTAAGCACTGACACAGTACCTCAAGAGAATAATCCACAAGCACACTACATTTTTTCCTTCATCATGTAGCCTACTCTAAGTCAAAAAACTGCATACACTTGCTAGAGCTGCATTTTATTTTCCAGAGACATCATTTCTCATTTATTTATTTTGAAGTTCACCTGCAGTTCCACTACTCATTCACCACCAGGACATTCAGCCTCATCACAACTCTCAGATTACTTTCACCAAGCTGCTGCCTCAGTATTTCCTCATTCTTAATGGCATGAGAAGATAAACCCAAGGCCCCCGAAGGACTCCAGTGCTAACTCTCTCCTATTTTCTAACAATCTACCATTGATTCAGTTTTTCTCCACCCTCTTTCATCCACTACTGGCTTATGAAAATGACTCTTCCTCTTTTCCTGTGGCAGCTGGTGATGAATTTGGCAAAAAAATAAAAAATAATTTAAAAAAAAGACACTAGAATTTGCCATTCAGTTATACCACTGAGTTTTGCTACTACTTTTCCCTTCTTTGCTTTTAAATTCCTACATTAGCATTAGTAATTCCAGTATTTCAACTTTTATCTCATCCTGCCTTAAAGATTTAACTGTAAATACAACCAAAAAATCAACACCTAGTGGTACATAAGAAAAACTCTTTTATTAATGGAAAATATCTCTACAGCAGTCACTACTAGAAGATTTAGTATATACTAGATTGAATGCGAGAAAAAACAAATCAATTAAATTGGCTCATCAGCAACAGAAGACAATCCTCGTACTTTTACCTCTTTGCAGTCTTTTACAATTGGCTGCATCATAGTAAGGTCCTGATGACTTCCACCCATAGCACTACTTGTACTCTTGTTTCTTGCATGACCTTTCTTAAAAGGAGTTTTTCCTCCAGACTGAAACTCCTTAGTTGGAGATGTCGGAGAAGTAGACAGTACCAGTGTTTTCAATGCTGCTACTTCAGCCTGAAGGACATCAATCTTGAAAATAAAAATATAAAGTCATTAACAAAAATATCATACCCATAGGATGATATTAAATCATTTAATGACATTTCCAGTAACCTCTGTTCAAATCAAGACTTCATTTTCCAACAGTTCTAACACAGAGATCTCTTAATTACTGCAGTAGTAACTCGTTTCTTGCACACCTTCCTAGTTATCTAATGTGATGCTGAAACAGACTGCATCCACTGGTGTTAGCTAAGAATGCATCAAGGCAACACAGAACAAGTCAGTTTATATTTTGATAACATACACACCTTTCCATCATTCCCATTTCAGCTGTAGGACCACATAAAAAGACAAAACAAGCAAGTTGGAAAAAAAGCTCACCTTTCCCTGTGCTTCTCTTAACTGTTTTTCTGCTGCAGCTTGTTTGACATTGGCTTCTTTAACCATTTTGTGTGCTTCCTGTAAAAAATGTTAAGCTGGAGTAAATATCCCACACCAATTTACAAGTTTAAAAAAATAAAAAACTAACGAGTTGCACCATACTTTTGCTTCACTGAAATTACTTTACATAACTGTGCAACAAGCTGCTGAATCTAAATAGTTACAAACCAAAAAATAGCTGCAAATCTATCATCTGAATCCCTCCCTGCACCAGCAAGTTCTTTCTCCTCTGTCCAGAGCCCAGATACAGAAATTCAATAACTCCACCCACTCGCAGCCAGCCCCCTCCCCCCCCCAACAAAAACAATACCTGTCATGAATGCCAGCCTCTGGTCACACTTCAGCAGCTGACCATTGAAGTTCCTTGACCCCCAGGAGAAAGACTCAACCAGTAACAACAAAAGCAATAAGGGCACAGTAACACATTCAGAAGAATTTCTCTTTCCTTCTAGCCAGAATAACCAGTTTTACTCAAATGCATGAAGAAACTGGTCAAACAGCTCCAGCCTGAAGTGTCACCATTAATAAAAATGCAAAGCAAAGGATTAAAAATAACTTATGGATTAATAAACATTTCTTAAGAGAAAACGCACTAGAAACCAATCTGAGTAAATGAGCAGGACTAAGCTGATAACAAAGCATAAAAGAACTGGGATTTTTTTCAATTTATTATTTTTTTCTTTTTCCAAACATCATTTTATATCAGACTTTTAAGCCTTTTGTCTGGGTAACTTATTTGTTTGGGCTCTCATCCAGCAATTTGCACCCAGGATCCAATTTCTGTTCTTGTTTGTTGCCTACTGAAGGCACCAAAAAAAAAAAAAAGAAAAAGGAAAGATCAGGGCCACCAACAAAATTACCAGAGGTAGGACCCTTCTTATATCTGTAAAGCGCCTAGCACATATCTGGACACTATATAAATAAAACAAAAACTTCATACGTAGTGATACTAAATGATCTGGCTGCCATTGGCAGACAACACAGCTGTGTAGTATGGATCTGTAAAAATTCTCTCAAGTAACATACACATGCAGGAATGAGAACATACACATTCATACAATGTGTACAAATACATTTAACATTGACCATGCAGTTTCTGTTTAGTGATGTATCTTGGAAAGCAAAGCATGGAAAAATGTGGGAAAATGTAACATATACAACCAGCTGTGTAAAACAAGTCTTCATCCTCAACTGAGATGCATTATCAGCTCCACTATACTTCGGCAGCATCTTACACGTTCACTGAAATTAGTGGGATTCAGAATAGAATGTGAATCCAAGGACTGTAGATATCCCACTGTAAAAGTGAAGAAACTTCAGCACTGTGTTTTACTAGAGACTCTTGGTGAAATCATACCACAAGAGAGAATTTAAGTGACATGCCCACAACAGCTGGGAGTTCTGAATAATTAAAACTCATTAAATAACCATTACTAATGTGTTATATTTCACATGTAGCTTTCACAAATTAACTGTTTTAAGTTAAATGGATAACATAATTTTTATTCTTCCGCAGTTAAAAAGACTGCCCAGCACTTTTGTCCCCCCAGTATACACAGATATTTATGCTAAAAAAAATAGCCTTCCAGTGTTCCATTTATGCTGGTTAATATTTATAACGCTTAATATTTTTAGTAGCTTTGCACTACAGGGATGATGAAATAAATTGCTCTGCCAATCCACAGAGCAGTTTGCAATTCCATTTATGAATGCCAATACTTCCCAGGTTTTGACAGCACTTTTGTAGCATTACAACATCAACAATACTGTTTCTAAATGATGATGTTTTATCTCGATGCATATGCTGAAAACCAAGACCTTCAATTTGGTAAGCAGAAAGTATAACTCATTTATGAAATCTATGCCAACAGGTATGCCTCCATACATCCCATGAGAAAATAATAACTAATCTTGTTTCAAGTGTGGATTGAAGATTTTGGTTTGTTTAATGCAAGTTCACAGTCTTTGCTGGCATCACTGCCATTTTCTCAAAAAGATAAGATCCCACTTAAAGTTCAAGGCTTTTTGGCTTTTCACTTTGCAACCAGGTGCCATCCCGGTGCACTACTCAGTTCGTCTTCAAACTTGTGGGTGTAACATGCTGCCAGACCCAAAACTCAAAAGCTGAAAGCATGGTTAAGTTCTACACTCTGTTCTACCCTCCATTAATCCAGAACTATGCTATTTTGTATTTAATCACCATGACAACCCCAAATTTAGCTCTTATCTAAATAGCGTCGTTGTCAGACACAAGCTGCATCAAAATAGTCATGCCAAAAAATAAGCCTAAATGCTTTCAAGCTTTCTGATATATTTTCCTTATTTTCTTCATTTTGTGCCAAGGCAAACTGACAAGCTCAACAAAGTCTCTCACCTGATTGAAAAGTCTACTACTTGCTCTTAAGTTCTCTACCACCACACCCAGGTCTTTAGAATAGAAATCCCTTTATAAGCTTATTGCAGAAAAATTGCATGAAAAACACTGATTCTATATAAAACATCTGGCTCAGCTTCCTTTAAGTATATCACATCGAAGACTCCAACAAACCTCAAACAGACTAGCTGTAAGTTCTTCCAATTCCTGTCCAAGTTGATCTCGCACTTTAGAAAGCCTTTCACATTCTTCATCTTTTAACTTCAGCTCCTATGGAAAATTAAAAGTTATTTATTCTGACTTAGAGAAGCAATTTGGCCTCTTAAAGCTAACACCGAAGAGAATGAGGGGAAAAAAGGATAAAAAATAAAACAACGAGGAAAATAAAACCTTTGCTAATCAAAGCCTTTCAGCATATTCATCTTAAAACTAGAAGCAGTTAAATTAATGTTAAATTAATGCTGTATGTACAAAGCTATTTTTTCCTGCTATACAGCAACATCTATAGCATCTCTAACCTCAACACCAGCATTTCTAAAATTCTAAGAAAAAAATGAAAAAGCAGCTTTCCTTTTCCTGAAAGTATAAAAGACTTAAAGATAGGCCAGAATATCAGTTCTAGTTACCTATTCCTTAACAGACAGTTAATACATAAGTACTTGATTTTATTGGGTGTGGAGTTCGTTTTGGGGGGGGATTGGGGGGGGATTGGGGGGGTTCTGTTCTGGTTTTTATTGAGCTTTTTGTTTGTTTGTTTTATTTTTCAAAATACCCTCATCTGAAGATGATTCCCAGATCCCTTACAATCTTAAAACATGATGGAAGTATCAACTCCCTTGTAGGTCTCCTTGTAACTAACACAATTACAAAGTCACGCTGTAATTATATCCTTATTCTCATTGATACAGATTCATAAATCAAATGGAAGTAGCTTATGAAATTCAAGCTATGTTATTTGTCCCTGATATCACTTGAATGAAAAGGGCCTGACCATGTATCACTTTCAAAGTAAGATCTTCGCACAGATTTGGCAGCATAAGGGTTACACATGCCCAATCTTATCTGTATTTTCCTAAGACTGAGGGAAAAGGGGGGTATTTTTGTAGAGGAGTACAAAAAGCTGGACAAGTTTGGAAGAGTTCCCCTTTTTCACCCATTAAACACTGAAAGCTGTAGCAGGAAAGAGAAGGACAGGGAAATAAATAAATAAACAAACAAACCACAAGGGAAAGAAAAGCAGAAAGCACCCAATTCTGACCTTTCAAGCATTCCTTTCGCCCACAACTCCTCTCCCATCCCCAGTCCCCATCTAGACCTTTCCCCTCCTTTCTCCTGCCTATCTTGCTACTACTACAATCCCATCACACCCAAGACATAGATCCAAGTATTTGATCCACATTAGAGTTTTCAAATACAGTCAGCAATAGTTTGCTTCCAAGACTGCAGAAACAATTAAAGAATACACCTGACTTCAGTAGAAACTGGCCTGCGAGAGGTTTCTAAGGTATAAAAAGGCATAAACTTCAGCTTTTGTATTTTCCTGGGAGACATTTCTCCCAAAGTTATCATGACTGAGTAATGTGTACGCAATAATGTAGGAAACTAAATCTTGCCTTGTAACAGGTTCTTGATTTCTGCAGTGAAACTGGTAACAATTTTCCTCTGGGATGAAGATCCTCCTGTCAAAACTTGAGCTTCTAAATTTGACAAGCATTTGGGAACTGTTCAAGACCCATGTAATATAAAATACATTATTTATTCCCTTTATTTATTTTCACCTTTGGACACTGTGAAATTTTATTCCAGTTTGCTATTCTGATTTTTTTTTGCTTTCCACACACAGTCTTTTAGCTGTTATAAAAAAGCACCACTAAAATGCTGGGGGGGAGGATCAAATTTCTCCAATATTTCTCACATAAGGTACAGTTGCTAATAGAGAAATGAAAGATTCCGATGCAAAATGCTTATAGGTCAAGTTTCTCATGTTCCTATAAATACAGCAAATACATCAATACTTTTTAGCTCTTTGGTTTATTTCACTGATCTATTAGGAATACACTACGTACATCTTAAACACAGAAGTACTACAAGACAATGTAGAAGAAGATTGGAATAAGATTCCGGTCAAGACTTGTCAAACTCATGTAGGCAGAACTACCCTTGCTCTGTCACTATCAGTATTTTAGCTGAGACTGTTTCAGCTTTGCTTGTAACTGGCAAGATTAGTGGGAGGCTTAGATTAAAATTTAGGCAGACAAGTAAAGCTACTTAATGAAAGCAAAAAGGAGACAACAGCATGCAGCCTATTGCACTTAACATCTTTGCTACATTTCTCAAATATGGGGCAAATTCCTGCCACATCATTCAGGAGGAGCATAATATAGCACCTTATTTTGTCAAATAAGTTTAATAGCTCAGGCTGATGTGTGTTTTTTTTATGCAGGGAAGAAATAAAGAGAGCTCAAATCAAAAGGTACTGGATCCATTGCTACCACTTGTGCCTTAAAGTCACTGCTGAACACTTCCCAGCCATACAGAACACAGACAAACACGTGCACTAAGTTTATCATCATTCTGCAGTCCTTCCATCGTTGCTGTTCTGAAAATGTAACTACATGAAAAAAAAAAAAAAAAAAAAAAAAGGGGGGGGGCTATTATAAAGCAGAATACAGAAGTAAGAAAAAAACACCTTAAATTTATATATATATTTATATTTTTTAAATATATATATATTCCTATATCAAATATTATTTCTTATTTCACTTTGACCTTCACGGTCAGAATGCAGGTTGGTTCTCCAGAAAGAAGCAATAAGAAACGCAAATTACTGCTTCAGAACAAGTAACGTTTTGAATTCTAGAAAGAAACAGCCTGGATCTAGTTCAGCAATTTAAGCAAGTCACCACTAGATGCAGAAGGTCAAGAAGACAGCAAAACATTTCTATAGACATCACCTAAAATTAGCTGCTTAATACTGCTGAAGCAGCCAAGAGGTTAAGCTGAACTCTGGGATGCATTAGCCTCAGCACAGTTGAAAGTGGTGATTCTCTATATATTCAGTGTTTGTGTGGCCTCCCTTGGAGTACTATGCACAGTTCCTAGCTCCGTGATTCAAAAAGAGGTGCTGATAGTCAAATGCATCCAGAGGAAGATGAAAAAGGTTTATAGGCCAGAAGGCACATAGCAAGAGGAGCAGCTGAGAACACTGGGTTTGGTAAGTTCAGGGAAAAGGAGGCTGAGAGGTAGTTACATTGCTCCTGGCAGCTTCCTAAGGAACAGTGGAGAGAGGGAGGCACCCAGCTTCTCCTTGGTAACCAGTGACAAGATATGCAGCACTGGCTTAAGCTGCATCAAAGAGGCTCCTGCTAGATATGAGGAACAGCATTTTACCAATAAGAGGATAGTCAGACACTGAAACAGGCTTTCTGGAGTTGCTTTGTGCCCCAGTACCTGTCTGTAGCATTCAAATAACACTCTTTAATGATATGCTTTTAACAGTAGGTCAGTTGAAAAGTAGTCTGCCAGTCAGGCTCCACCCTTACAGGGTCCCTTCCAACTGAAACAGTTATGTCTGCAGAGATACAAGGACTTCACAGGCTCCTGAATTATTTGGTCCTATGCTGCTAGTGAAGATGCTTCTTTTGCTTGCATGTTGACTTCCACTTGGCCCAGAAAAAATGTTACCTGCAGCATGACGCTACACCAGGTTAAGACAGAGGTATGGAAACAAGCCTTTCAACACATAAAGACAGCAATGAAGAGCTACAACTCATCTTTAGCAGTCAAAAGCTAGTAGTCTTTTAAAGTGTTTTAATAAAGCTTGAAAACACTCTTCGGTGGAGTTCTGGGATGTTATTCTAGAGCCCTCTCATTTTTATTCTGAGTTTACGAGCAAATGATAGCAGAAATTTGAGAACGCAAGATGTTTTCCTACCATGCTACGAGAGTTCCTTGGTAGTTATTGTGAATATACTTAGTCATTAACCCATGCAGAGCTTTCAAAATAACACTTTTGTCTACGAAAAAAATAAAGAGATTTAGCCACCAGCATTAGTCCACTCAGAAACACTATAATAACAGCAGTCATGGCTGCACTGGATTCTTTGACAACAAGGGTGGAAAAGTCTACTTCAAACCCTGTAATACGTAAGATCTGAAGACAAAACTGAGTACTTTAGTTTGATCTTATGACAGGAAGAATGCATACAGAAACTAAAACATCTAGAACAAAATCCAGATGAGTACCATGGTCAAAAAAGATATGTACTGTTACTATTTCATGAGAGTCACTTTATCAATGCAAGAAAACCTCTCAGTTTCACTCTTAGTATGGAGATATTAGGAAATATCAATAATGCAGATTTCTGCTATAGAAGTCATAAATGGCTCTACTTGCTGCCAACAAGCCTACAGACCTCATTCTAAAGACAGTGAGAAGCATGGAATTCATTCTCAGGGTATGATATTTACAGTCATCAGCTGTGGTAGATTGCTCTTCCCTCAGCAAGAAGGACCAAACTAGTCGTAAGAGCTGGAGATTTCAATGTTCCAAGAGAAAACAACATCAAAACCTAAGTTTGTCTCTGCAGTTATGGATGGCATCATTATGCTGCTGGTCAGTGATGAATTTCATGGCTAAGTCACACAGAAATTGAAGGAAGACGTGACCATGAGCTGCCACAGCTCAAAAACTACAAGCAAGCAATCTGAAGCACAGGCAATGAACTGGTTACTTCATACAAAAGACAAACAGGTGTCCCGTTGCACAGGCTCTACTAAACCTGCAAGTCAAGAAATTCTGTAATGCCAAATACCACCACTTTTCTTTCAATGTTATCTAAAGGTGGTTTATTTACTTTCAATAACCACGGCATTTCAACTCAGTCGTAGCTGAAAAAGAAAAATAAGGAAACGTACAGAGACTTGAGGAGATGCACTCCCAGGCATTGAATCATTACATATATTTTAACACCTCAGTTTTCCTGATGCTATTTTGAAAAGAGGGGCAAAACACACAGAAAGGTTCAGGTCATTTAAAGTGGGCTCTTCAGCTCCATTTGATAGAGTGCAACCAGAACGTAAACCTACACTGGAAAAAGAAAAAAAAAAAAAGTGAAGGCCTGAACAGGCTCAGCAAAGGGTGAAAAATCTACCAAGTTTTAATGACTAAAAACTATGTTCAGGTCAAAGTGCACCCAACCTTACTCACTGTTACTGCAAAACGCTGCCCTGCTGTTACCCTGGCTTGACCTTTCTCACAGTCTTATGATATGATTCAGTCCTGCAGCTTATCTAGATTGACACAGAATATAAGGGATATACACACAGCACATTTTTAAAAACAAAAAACCAAAACAAAAAACAACAGGGATGAAGGAAAAAAGCTGCATTTGAAGAAGCAGAGACATTAAAAAAGAATTCAGATAATGGATTCCTAAGCTTCAAAATTCCTACTTCACTTCTAGTTCTCTTTCCATTCACAACTTCAACTAATTCAGATCCATCTGTCTTTAATACATGGTACAACTGCACACATGCTTTGGGTAAAAAAAGAGTTTGGAAGGAATGAAATACCTAAGATTGCAAATTGGTGCTCACTTTATTAATTCCTAGAAAGTCTATATGCTTTCCAGTATGAATGATTTCATTAAAATCAAGTATGAATTGCCATTCCTGTTTTTTTCACTGCTCCTGACAAAGCGCATAAACCTGAGGGAAACAAGAGTCTTAAAGAGACTTTAAAAGCAAAATGTAAAAAAATAAATAAAAGAAAAAGAAAGATATAAGCACTACATATTAATTATATCTCTGCAGACGTTTAAACTGAGTGCTCTCTGTCAAAGCTGAATGTATATTCAAAGACTGCGTGACACTGAATAACGCAGGGGGACACAGCCCTGCATGAATAGCCATGACTTTTGGGAAAAAGCAATCAGACACAAAATTAAGAGTACAAAAAAACAGTTCTTATTACACACTGCAAGAACATACTGTGAAAGGAATAGGGTTTGTCATCGTGTAGTCTGTGAAGACTCCTATGTTACTGAAGTTTATGTAGACAAGCAAACGTTATCCATCTAGAGGAATATTGTAAGAATCAATGTAAGGTGCTGAGAATTAACAAGACATCAACATTTTCAAGTTTGAGTCAAATCTTTTTTTCCACTATTATTATTTTTAAGAACATCCAAACTGTTTGAAACTACTTAAATTTTTCATTCATTTTCTTTTATGGTCTCAATAGCTTTAATGCTGCTTTACAGTGAGTAAACGTTTTCAGATAACTCAAAGGTAACAGTAACAGATGTGAGTTGCTGATTTTAAGTACATTAGTTATAATTTTGTACACTGTCAGGAGCTGGAATACCTTTTCTAAAGTTTAAACTTCAGTTGGATCTTACTTTCTAAGGTTCCAAGATTAACTTCTCGGTTTATATATTCACATGCAAGGTCCTCAAATTTAGCTTAGGTTAATGTTTCCTTTCTGTGGTCAAATACTGAACACACCTTGGCAAAGGAAGCAACTATTCAGTGACAAAACAACCAACAGAAGCAGCAATATCAAAATCCCTATTTAAGATTCGCACTGACAAGGGCAAAAGCAACTATGACAGAAACGATGACTACATTCAACAGAAAGAGGCAGCAAGCAGAGAGGAAAAGTTCAAACACAAGGAAAGATGAGCTTAAATCTAACCAGGAATGAAATAATGTAGAGGAGAGGACACAAGACAAAAACAGCACAAAGTCTACTAGGAAGTTTAAGCACAGAAGGATGTTGGAATGGTAAATAATGAGTTTGCATTTATATAGCTCCATCCATCCAAACAAGACAAAGCGCTTTACAAATATTAACAAATTGAGTCACAGTGCCCTCAGAGGTGCCCACATTCAGTCTGAAGTGCAGTGTCACAGTACTCTAAAGAACCTCAGTGACATCTTTATTGCTTTTTTCCTAAGAAAGCATTCCCCTCTGATACCTCAGAAGCATACATGTTCTAAAATACTCCTAGAGTCCACAACACAAGCTACATTTTTACCCCACAAGAGAAAGAAGATTTGAGAGGTATATCATCAACATTATAAATGGTTAAAAACTAACAACGAGATGACAAAATAATTACTCTTATTCTCAACTGTCAGAATGAAGGGCTGGCCTAAATTGTAAGAAAAAAAAATGTTTAACCAGAAATGAAGCAAAAGCTTGACATGTTATATAGCAGCAGCACTAGGGGAAAAAAAATGAAAAAACACTGTCAGGGAATAAATCTCAGACATCAGCACTGCAGACATTCAGAAATGTTTCCAACAATTACACTGTAATAATTCTAGTATAAATGAGTGCTCAGACAGCACCTTCTGGCCCACCTATCACATTCTACCACGTTGAAGAGACAAAAAGCAGGAGGAGACAAGACAACAAGCCTTACCCTCTGAGCTTTTGCAAGTTCTTCTTTTAATCTTTCATAGCCCTTTTCTCTTACTTCCAGTACAGATGGGCTCCGTAAGTGAGATAAACTGTCTGTACTCAAACCAAAAATATCTTCGTTTCCTTCAGCAACATCTGCTACTGTAGCACCCTGCAAACACTCTTTCTCTGCATTATTGCTCTCCTTTCTGGAATTATTGTGATTGAGTGACCCACCCTGGGGTCCAGAGGTAGAACAAAGTACTGCGTCGGTAACATTGATGCTGCAAAGAAAGGGATAGGGTTTTTTTAATTTATAATATAAATTAAAAGTATTTTAGAAACAGCAGTAGTAGTGCTGGATGCACTGCTATAGACACAATTTAATATTAGACACCATATTAAAATTCTATCTTTAGTAAAGCAAGTAGTCCTACAAACAACAAAAATACCAGTAAAGAGATGCACAAGGCTTACCTGACACCTGATACTTCCCCACAGTTCAGCTGTCTGGGAGATGAATAAACAGGTTGTGTGGGAAGGTCAGAAACATTCAATGCATTGGGCTGGATTGGTGTGGAGGACACAACAGAAGGATGTGGTCGGTAAATAACACTGGGTGAGGTAGTTTGTTCCTGAGTTCCTGGCTCATTTACTCCAAGAAGATCTGGTGTAGTGGGCGAAGCGAGGTTCACTTCATGAAAGCCTTCCAAGGGATCACTGGCCATAATAAATGCCTCATCATATGAAGCCCTAAACACAATAGTCACATCATGAGAATGCCAACTGGAAATAGTTATATCTTCATAGATATCATTCTATTACTTGTTACAGTCATTTGAATTTTATAAAGCTAGATAAATGTGATCGGAATAGTTCATGTTGGAATGGAAACAAGTATCAACTTCAACATCCACGATTTTTTTCTTCATATTGGACCGTGCATTCAGAAGATCTAAGAACAAATTCCAAGTCTAAAAAATCAATACAGTCTAAGACTGTGTTGTATCAAAACACACGTTATATTCAAGAATGAAAACCAGCAAGAAAAGAAAAAAAAAAAAAAACAAAAAACTAGAGTTCCCACTTTCAATCTCAGTGAAACAAATATTCATAGAATCATAGAATGGCCTGGGTTGAAAAGGAGCACAATGATCATCCAGTTTCAACCCCCCCGTTACATGCAGGGCTGCCAACCACCAGCCAGGCTGCCCAGAGCCACATCCAGCCTGGCCTTACTGCCTTCAGGGATGGGGCATCCACAACCTCCTTGGGCAACCTGTTCCTGCGTGTAATATTCTAGTGACAGAAGTCAATATACCTTTAAATACATTATAGTCCGTAACAGTTTTGGTTAATTTCTGTCTAACCTTGTAACACTTAATTGGAGTGACAGAGCTAGTCAATAAGACTTCTCCTGAAGCATGATGATGTGTGCTGAATACCTAACATAATTAAAGGATGACTGTGTATTTAATAAGTATCACATAAAATATGAGCTCGCTGCACATAATACACATAAAAGTGTACAATTAATTGGTAATTTGGACAATTTAACACTTTTCTTTTTAATTTCATTCTTTTCATAACAATATGGTACAACACAAATTACACAAGCTCCAAAGAAGCTCCTATTTTCCTCACAGTTGATCAGACCTCATAAAATCTCTGCATGATTCAAAACTATAAACTGGCAGTTTTATGAGGATAAAATTAAGGCTTCACAAGGGTACCTAACCTGAAAGAGAACTGTAGCACCATCTAACTGACAGAATCCGTTTTGTTTTAGAGCAAATCTGTTTCACTCTTCCAGTTTAAAAGTGCAGGTAAGGAACAGACTAGAAACATGAGGATGATAACCACAAAAGAGATGTCATCTACTTATTGCTGCAACATATTTCCAGATCATTATCTGTTTCATAAAGCAAAGGAAATGCCATGAATGGAATCTTCAAGTTAGTATTCACACCAGTTCTTTAGTTAGATCAAGGTGTTCTGATCACCTTGAACTCAAAGAACTCTGCTCAGAACTTGTACTGAGTGAATACACAGCCATGTTAAACAAGTTGCTTTGCCTCATATGAGGTATATTTGGAGCAAAAGTTAGAAATTAATTTTTTACAGACAGCAAGAATAAGTCCCCTACAGTGTTGTTGTCTTAATTACTCCCCCCAAAACCAACACTTGATAAGAAACTGCCAAACAAGCACAGAGAGGACCCTACATAAATGAAAAGGGACACATAGTGGCTGGCAACTCTGCCCACAGCAGGGGCTGGCACTGGATCATCTTTAAGGTCCCTTACAACCCAAACCATTCTGTGATTCCATTTTCCATTCTACACGGGAATCTGTTTTACTTTGATCAACAGAAGCCACACGAATATCATTTATAAAGAAAACTGTCACAATTTTGTGGTAGGGAGCTTTTCTAACATCGCAAACAAGAACAGCTTACTTTTGAGCTCCATTCAAGTAAGCTTTACAAATATTCTTGTTTGCTTTCTCTACAGCTCTCCTTAGCTATTAGAAACATTGATTATATGCTCTGTGTGACGACAAAACCTGTTGAGCCAACAGATTAAAGTAAAGGGACTGCCAAAGTGAAGGGACATTTCTTCAAGGTTAAATGTCAAAAACATTTTCAGGTCAACAGTAAAACAATTCCATGTTGGCATTCAGTATTTAATAAGCTAAACATTGCTATCTTGGAAAGAACTGAAGTGCCAGAAATTGTCCTTTAAAACTCATTGATGAAGCTGAAAATTTCCATATCCTGAGTCTCAAAGTCAGGCTCACATCTACAGGAACACATCTGCTTTCACCGCTGCCACCAGCCTCTTTTTCCACTACCAAATACACCATACCCAATACTATTACACCAATTACAAGCACCACTAATGTCTCTTCCCATTTCCAGCTCCCTTGGATTCCAGCCTTCACAATTAGCACAAGATCAGGAAGACACGGGCTTCTGCACAGCAATGCTGGAAGGCTGTCTGTGCACTTTGCCTACAGCACCTAGGAAACTATACCAAAAACCAGCTAGCAGAATCAAAGATAGAGAACGCAGATGAAAGCAAAATGGGAACAACTACTCTTTTACTTCTTCCCTTCTGGTGACTCGTTTCCATTTCAAGTGTTTCCATTTCTGCTCCACTGAAAACAGCACAACTCAATGCCCAGCAGCAGCGCCCCAGCAGTGCTAAAGCACAGCCCTTCAGTTAGGTTCTCCACTGACCATCAGATGGGCACTGCCAGGCATGTCATCTGTTGAACACTTTCCATTCGCAACTTTTTTCCTCCCCATGCTACTTCTCACTTTGTAGGGAGAGACAGAAGCGAGGCAAACCACCTGTATCAGAAGTAGCCTGTGTCAAACAGCTCCATTCCCAGACCAGCCACTGCCTGAATGCTTTTGCCAGCATGCCTGCTGAACATGTTATGCATGGACAAAACCAAACCTACATGCACAAAGCTTAGTGGTCCTAGAGAAAAAAAGTCTGCGTTTGGCAAAGAGCTCTACAAAGTAATGGTTAGCACCATCACCACCACTTACTAAATGTCAGCGTTATTAAGTACGGGTTTGGTTCAAGCTTTGTGGGTTTTCCCATTACTGACAAACACATAGCCTTGCTGTGAAGGCATATAATGACGTGCACAGCAAGCAGGGGCGTTCACCAGGAGCTGTGCTGACAGCGTGTAAAAAGCCAGTGTTGACACAGTGCTCTATCTCACTGCTACTGCGAACAACAGCCGATATCCCGACACATTTCAGGGCAGCACATTTATCAAACAAACAAAATCATGAATACCCTTCGTACTTTTTTTGTTAGATTAATATATAGTGAAAGGTTAGAATAGCATTTGTGTCTACCCAATGTAACCATTTTTGTTTTAGGTGACAGTATGCAAGCCAGATGACGTACAAAAATCAAGTAATTGCCATAAACCAGTATGAAAGAACAGCATAAGTTAATTTCCTTATATTATTACCTGAAAATAATGCAAATTTGGCGTACACTGTCACATCTTTGCCCCTTCTTCCTACCTCTCTGCTGCCCCACATCACTTCCCAAAGGAACCACACACAAACCTGCTGTTTTATCTAAGATTTATTAAAAGCGATTACAAAGAAACCAGTTAAACAACAGTTCAACATGTTCTTATCATTTCTAACAGGAACCAAGAGCTGTGAACGCTGCGAACAGCCAAATTAAAATGCTTCATCTAGCTTTCAGAAGGGGTCAGCTCCTGGTCCAAGTCAGAGCAGTTAACACCACAGAGCAGTAACTTATCACAGAGGAAAGTTTTCTTCAGTACTTTTGTTTAAGTCTGCCTGCTGCAGGCTCTGGAGTTTCTCTTTTAGGGTCTGCTTAAAGCTGTCATTTCAGTCTGTTGGTATTTGAAAGCAAACTCCTAATTGCTGGAAAAGCCATTTGCTGGTAGCATTGCTCTCCAACATTTTATACGTCAAACAGCTCATTTTTGAGCTTTAATAGTCAAGAGCACAACAGAACTGTTACCTGCTCAAGGAAACAGGAGGGGAAAAAAACAAGCATAAGGAGTCACTGATGACAAGAAAATTCTAGTTGGCATTTACCAAAAAATGTGCATATTACCTGTAGTGTTTTAATATTTAGAAAGGCCTTCTGTGTGGGGATAATGAAATCTCAAAGGCCCCATTTATTAGACTCTGGAGCCTGCTTCCATTGGGAGGGGAAGCAGGACAGACAAGTAGGTTTTCTGTACCGGTTCCTCAGGACTGGCATTTGCCCACCATAAGGCCTGCATTCTTCTCAGTGGGTTCTGAAATGTCTGGCATTTATACAGCCTGGAATGTGAGATGCTTTAAGCCCTAAAGAACTCAATGGGGAATTACAGTAGTGGACTAACAAACACATACCTGTTAAAGAAGCAGTCCGATTACTGCAACTCCATATCCAGCACTGTTTGTAAGGCTCACATGAACATAAATTTAAGGCTCAGATCAGCAAATCAACACATTATATGAGATGTTCATCAGACGCGGGCACTCAATAGAGAGGTCTGGTGATTTTTTTTCCCCCCAGGACTAAACTGTTTTCTATTTCTGCCTAGCCACGAGAACCAAACAGATTTAAACATGGTTACCCATGCCAGCTCACTGCACTGACAGCTCCAGATTTGACACTGGAATTTTCTTCAGTTTGCCATAATCATAAAAGCGAGAATTTTTTGCAGAACTTTTCACTCAGGGAAACAATTTGCAACAAGTTACTTGGAGGGCAGGAAGATACAAGAGAAACTACTGACTCTTCCATTGTTGTTACTGCTTTTCATAGAATCATAGAATGGCCTGGGTTGAAAAGGACCACAATGATCATCCAGTTTCAACCCCACTGCTATGTGCAGGGTCACCAACCACCAGAACAGTCTGCCCAGAGCCACATCCAGCCTGGCCTTGAATGCCTCCAGGGATGGGGCATCCACAGCCTCCTTGGGCAACCTGTTCCAGTGCATCACCACCCTCTGTGTGAAAAACTTCCTCCTAATATCTAACTTAAACCTCCCCTGTCTCAGTTTGAAACCATTCCCCCTTGTCCTAGCACTATCCACTCACATAAACAGCCATCAAACAGCTTTCATTTGTGAGTGATACTAGATGATATATTTACCAGCAGACAATAAAGAAACAGGCAAGTCTGCAGAATTCAAGACCTAGAAAAAAGGAAAAAGAAAAGAAAGAACCGCTTGAATGTGATGCTTTTCTATCGCATCCCCTTGTTTGGTGATATCACGCTATTACTCAGTCTTCTTCCATTCTTTAGTCTGCTAGCCAACCAACCACCATTTCACACAGTTTTGAAGAAGTATGTAGGACTATTTAGTAGCGAGATCACATAAAGTTAAAAAGAACTTATGTTTTGCTGAGCTGCTGATTGAAAAAAAGAATACTTTTTAAATGACTGTTGGGATATCTCCAACTAGAAGAAGTTGGGTGCAGACAGCAAGTGTTGCCCCTCTTACTGGAGGCAAGAAGTAGCACACAAGATTCAGAGAGACACATTTATAAAGCCCCTGTGAAACTTACAAATAAATAAGGCTTAGAGTCTGATGCACAATATACCTCTTACTCCAGAGAAAGATCAGCATTCTGTGAGGTAGAATCCCTCAGAACTTACTGTAGACATTCACAGTACAGCGTTCAGCTGACAAAGCCTCTCTAGACGCAGTGATGTGCCCGCAGATAGTATTCCCTTTCCAGACGTTGCTCTGAAGGCACAGCATGGTTCTGCCTTACCTCGGGAGGAGCCCGGCAGCACAGCTCAGCTTGGCTCTGGGTCACACCGCCACAGTGACATAACTCGTGCTAAGACTTTGGCTAAAGATAAACTCATCTCCAGTTAGCACTGGAAATATTTAATTAGTAAAAGCGTTGAAGTACATTAAAGCTTTCTAGACGTGTGTGCATCTAGCCTGAACCAGGTGATCGATAGGAGCCCTTCCAACCCAAGCCATTCTATCATTTCATATTACTAACCTTAACTACAGAGTCTAACACAACTTCTGGTCCGTTTACCGCAGACAACGCTCCGTGAGCCTTATTAAAAGAAAAACAAACACCTCAAGTACACGTTTATTCCCTGGGAAATCCCATCGAGCAGGACGAAGATCGTGGCATTTTCCACGCATTCCGCCCGGCGCTGACAAAGCGCTGCAGCCCGCCGTGCCCCCGTCCTGCAGAGCACCCCGAGCCGCACCAGCTCCGGTGCCTCCGCCGCAGCTGGGGGTGCGCACGTCTTTGTTATTTATTAAAAGCATAACGAGAGCGGTGAATTATTGATGGCTCTTCGCTGGCCGGCTCGCTCGGTAACACGAACCAAGGGCAGCGGATCGGCTGCGAGGCAGAGGCACGGCAGGCCCGGCCCGAGCCCCCTCGCCGAGCAGCTCTGACAACAACAATAACATTACTACAGCAGCGGGCTTTGCCCTGCGTGTCACTGAGGAACGCAAACACTGAACAGATGGCAGCCGCCGATGCAGCCTCCTAGACCGAACGACCCCACATCTGCCTGAGAAGAAGAGCCGGCGATGGCACGGCCGGTCGGAACGCCGCCCCGACCGCCCGAGGGCAGCGCTGCGCCCCCCAGTAGCGCCCACAGGTGAGCGGCGCCCGGCGCGACCCCGGACACGGCGCAAGACGGAGCCGCCTCTCCGCGCCCCGCTCCGCAACGCCGGGCGACGAAGGAACAGACCTCCGGCGGCCGTCCCGCCGCAGCCGCGGCTCAGCGACGAGGAACTGACCCGAGAGCCTCTCGCTCGGCTTCCCTCCACGCCACGCAACAAACTCAGCGCTCGCCCCCCGCCACACATCCCCTGCCCCCCACGTCCCACGGGGTCCCGCTCCCGGCTCCGCCCGCTTGGCGCCCCGGCGGCACTGCCCCGCGCTCCGTACCTGCGCCCCGCCAGCCCCAACGGCCGCCGCCGCACCGCGTCTCTCGGTCAACCTGGGGGGCGGGCGCTGGGCCGCAGTCGCGCATGCGCCCCGCCGCCGCCCCGCCCGCTGGGAGGGGAGCAGGTGCGCGCCCTCCGCTGGGCTGGGGTTGGCTTCCTGATGGTGGCGGCGGCCTCCAGGGGGGAGATCCCATCAAATGAGAGGCACCGCCCTCACACCCCCATAGCCGAGCGCGCTGAACACGGTTTAGTATCGCGCTGAGAGGATTGGTGCAAATAGTGGCGAGCGCTTCGTGAGGAGATGGCCCTGCAACTTATCCATCGGCGTCTCTGTGCTCCTCATCTGGAGGATGCCTGGCTGAGGCACTGCTCTGTTCAAGGCTGCTCAAGGACAGGGCTACTAAAGCCTGAATGCTTTTTTACTGTGACAAATGTAGGGAAATTGACCCTGCCATAATGCCTCCTATTTATTTCCATACATACTGCAACCAGTGCAAAGAGTACGATAACACTATTTGGTAAAGCAGTTTCTCAGCTGCAAAACACTATTTTTGAGCAGTCACCACCATTAGCCGTTCATTTTCAACACTGAGGAACAAGAGCCTGCATGCCATCCACTGCCTCACCGTCCTCACATCCACTCTTTGGTCTCCATAAGCATTCAGCAAGCATCGATGAATGTCAGTGGGTGCCATTTTCCCCACACGGAGGAATTCAAGGACACACCTTTGCTCAGTCTGCACTTCCATGTCAGGTGCCATTCTGTTAGACTGCCCCTCTGCTGCCATCTATCACACGGCAACAACACGAAATGGGATACTGGTGAGGTTTGACCTCTACTGCTGTACCACCAACATCCGCCTGTGGCATCATGAGCCAAGATAATAAAATAGGAGGCATTACTTTCAGAACAGCCCTTGTAGTTCACCCATAAGTGCTTCATGTAACAGCAGTATCTGTTTCACTCTGTGCTTTGATCGTGGTTAGTGCAGCTGAACTGAAACATGTGCCACAGTGATGAGAAACTCAAGCAAAAAATGCACGTAAACAAGGTCTTGTCCCATTCATCAGTCAAGAATCCAGGCCGCGTTCTTGTCAATAATTGAAATGTTAATTGTCTTGACAGCCTTCCACTGAATGTGAAAGAATCCTGTTTGACCAGTCCTGCAGGACACAGGACAAATCATATTCTTTGCGATGCATTAACTACTGCATCCAACAGGCAAAATCTTCACTTAGGGCAAAATGAGATGACAAGATGAGAAAGACGATGTCAAAGGAGAAACACTGATGGCATTCATCACAAAGTAGATTTATTAACCATAAATGGCAATATATTCCAAACCACTTTTCAGTATGTAAATCTACACAGGAGGCTCAGACAGCAAAAATGGCTTTGGAGAATCATCACCCCACAGCTTTTCTGGATGTAATTGGAAAACAGCAGTGCAAAGAGTAGGGTACTCGAATAGCATATAACCTGAAGGTTGTTGCAAAAAGCCTCACAGAATGGAGATTTTCAGCTTGAAGAGCTCCAACCTTTAAAATGATTTAATTTTCTAATATTGCCATGCAATAGAACCCACGCGGTGCCATCAGAGCACAGGTCTGCCTAATTAGAAGATGCGGCAGGAAGTTCATTAAAACAGGATTGCAAAGGAGACGTGACAAGTGTAATCAGAAGTTGAATACAATGTATTAAGACATAGTAAACGGACAAGAGTCTATAATTAGGATCTGTAATCCTATAGTTCTTAATCCTGTACATGACTGTACTTGGCATGACGATCTGCTGTCTTAACCAGATTAGACATCTTGCATTTCAAGAAATAAAAGCAATACTCTTCCAAAGACATTTGACTGCGCTAAAATTAATCACCAACAGATTTATTTTGTCAGGGCATTCCTGTATTATGCTGTATGTAGTCAGACAGCATCAAACTGCAGAAACTGTGGTTAAAATTAAAAGCTGAAACCTTTTTGATTAAATCCAGAGACAGAAAAAGAAAGAGTAAATTCCCCACCACCCCCCAGAAATACCTCTTGGTTTGTTCCCAAGCTACACATCTGTAGGTCTGAGGTTCAACCAAGGCGGTAACAACCAGCGAAGGCTGTTTAGTTGAGGCAACCCAAAACAATAAACAAGCAAATCCTGGTGACCTGGGAGCTTAAATGGAGCCCCTGAGCCTTTTCCTATATGGGGAGAAGGTGCCTGGCTAGGAGCTCCAGCTAAGTCTGATCAGGGCAATTAAGTCCTATTTGTTTCCATAAGGGGCTTGGCAATGAGAGAAACTAGAAGTCCTGTTCAAAATAAAAGCACACATCCCCCTAGTTCTCAATGAACAGAGTTGCTGATAGAAAGTGATGAGTGTACTGGTTAAGTTTTGGTTGGACAGTATATGCCGTGGATGCTGTCTCTGATTAAAAGATTTAATCTGACAGGACCATTCAACAAAACCACCCAATGCATAGTATGTGGAAGACAGACTTTGCTGGAAGTGTGTTGTTTCTGAAGACCACTAGTATATGCTGCTCCCACCAAATCTATTCATTCTGCTTATTAAATCAATTCACTTGCCCCAAAACTAGAAATTCCCATTCTCCAGCTGGGTAGAAAGCTGGATAGGTATGTTGGCACAGTCAGACTTGGCCACAGCAAACTGTACTGAGAAGTGATAGTCTCATTAGTGCAGCTTCTGTTCATTGACACTTTGCAAAATGCGGCAAATATCACTGCAAACAGTTCCCCTCGCTGCTCAGAGCCCTCATGAAGTTGATGCCCTCGTCTGGTCAGAGCTTCTCCTGCATTAAAAAAACTAACTCAGAGACTGTCTTCCCAAGTGACTGTGTGCTTCTCTGGTGGCTTCAATCCACTGGACCTAAGCAGTTTGTTTCAGGAAGGAAAAAGCAGGAGACAGGTATATCACAGAAGCTAGGCCCAGGCCACCGCAGTCTTCTCTTTTGAAGGCAGGAATTGCTGCAGGACTTTAAAGAAACCACGTGCAACATTCTCCTTTGGTCTGACTTGAATTAGTTAAAGTTTCTCACATGCACATACAGACACTACTTCCAGACAGTGAAACCTTTCCTCCTCCAGGCTGGGAGGCAATTGGTCTCTTAACAGATTGGTGTGGTGTGCAAGGACGTCTCAAACATTTCACAAGTAGATAAAGCAGATAAACTGAAATAGTATTTTCACTCTTTTGTGGTGCTCCTTGCTATTTTCTTTCATTGGTTTTTATTATTGAATAAACTGTAATCATAACTTCAGTTTCAAACAAGATGTCATAAGACAATCAAAACAATGAACTCAAGCAAACCAGCGGATGAACCTACTGATAGAAGTCTCACATAATTCTAATCCCATAGCACGGTGAAAAGGAAGAAAGTTCTGCTATGTACAAAAACGGTATGGACTACAAATATTCTCTATTGTAAAGATTTGTTTTCCTTCTACTAGTTCAAATGAAACAGTGCTGGCAGTTTTGCAACCATGGAACAGTGAAGAACTCCCCAGTATCTCCTCAGTATTTGGAATGCAGGTGTAACTGGTACACTGGCATAAATAATATCAAGCTTATGGAGCCTTAAAGTGACTTAAATGATTATGTCTTTGCTACTTTCTCTGATTCAAGTGGTATAATGTGATGTCCATAATTTTCTTCAAATTTAAACACGTACACACAGAAAGAATAGCAGCAAGTAGACAAGGTGGATGCTAAGTGTTGATGCTAACTGCTGCTGAAGCTTTCTTCAAACTTCCAAGGGCAGAGATCACACAGCCTCCCTAAGCAATGCATTCCAGTTCCAAACTATCCTCAAGTTAGAAATATTTCCTGAAGTTTAATCTAGTCTCCTTTGCTTCAGCATGAGACAAGAGATAATGGGCTTATCTCAGTGGTTAACAGAAACATCAGTCTTAGTCAGTTTGATGGCATCATCCATCCTCTATGTTTTCTTGAAGACTAAACACAGTTATTTTAATCCTTTCTCATGGCTCATCGTTTTTAGACCAGCAGTTGTTTTTATTATTCCCTCTGAGCTTCCTTCTGTTGGACATCACTGTAAAAGGGCAGTGCTCAAGTCTGTGTACAGCACTCCAGCTGAGGTCTGAACAGCACTAACTACTATGTCACGTCTACTTCTATATCCCAGCAAAAGCCTTGCTTTTACCCCCTTTGGTAGCAGAATGCTGCTTAGCCAGTCCTCATCCTGTTAATGTGTGATTGGACTTATGAACACACTTCTATGTCTATCGATTCCTTCTGAACCCTAATCACATTCTGAAACAACAAGAAAACATTTTCAGACCTTCCTATCTTGCAAATTTAGTAAGTGCACTCCCTATTCCATCAGCCAAGTCATTAATTACATTATTGCATATTATCAGAGCTAAGATGATACTCTGAGATGATGTGCTCTAATAGCTAACCATTCACAACTGAGGCTTGAGCATGGTTTTTTAAAGCAGTCATGTCCTGTCTTGCAGTAGTTTATGCCAGACAGATTTCTCCCTTCCTTCTAGTGACATGTCACAGGAGGGAATTTCAAAAGCCTTTCTATATCACGTATATTCCTTCTTTCCAATTTCTCTTGGAACTAGTCAAATGGTTTGATCACATCAGACAATAAATCTGTCGCAGAATCAAAACCCCAAAACAGTTCATAGTCCTCTCTGCTGAAATTGTCAGCTGAATCGGCATGAGAAATAAGGGCTTGAAATGGTGTCTTAAAAGTAAACGTTCATTAAGGACTTGTATTCCTTAATAGAAGTTGAGAATTAAATACCAAAAAATGCAACACTGGGAAAGAAATTCTAGGCAGATGTGCTATGCCTCTATGTACAATCTGCAGAAAATTCATTGGCACAATAGAAGAAGAATGGCAAATTCTTGGCCACGTTCAAAAAAAAGAGATGATCATACTTCTATACGACTACGCAGAACCCAACCTAATCAAGGAAAATACAAAGGAATGAATAAAGAACCCCAGTTCTCATTTTTAAGGGTACAAAGCAAGTAATAAGCAGCAAGGATTACAAGGAATTTTCTCCTCTGAGCAGTTTGCAGTTGTCCACTTTGACCATAAGGCTGATTCTGCAAACAAGTTCCTGGGCTAAGCAGATTCTTCTGTTGCCTATAAAACAAATAGTGCTTGTAGGTTTTTTTGAAGGTGCTTATAAATGTAATTCAATACTAAACGGAAGGAATGAAAAAGCTGTAATGGCCTCACCAACTTATGTAAGGACTGACATGTGGTCTCATTTATCTTTAGAAGCAAGCCTGGGACAGATCGTGAGTGCAATTATAAATAGTAAAACATGTTCATCCCCAGTTGGAAAATGGCAAAGATGCCAAACCTGAGCTCAGAAATCAGACAGTAAAAATATGAAGAGTGTTTTCACCTGGAAGTTTACCCTGTGAACGCCTAACAGACTTCATAGTCCTGGTAAATCATGGAATCGTAGAATAGATTAGGTTGGAAGAGACCTTAAAGCCCACCCAGTTCCAACCCCCTGCCATGGGCAGGGTTGCCATCCTCCAGATCAGGCTGTCCAGGACCCCATCCAACCTCGCCTTGAACACCTCCAGGAAGGCATTCTTAGTCTCCAGTTCATTCTCTGAGTGTCTTCTGTCTCATCTCTCTCTCTCATTCAGTCAGACATACAAATCTGTCTGCCCAAGATGCAACTGAAGAAAATCCATCCTTACACTGGCAGTTGCATTTGGTGGCAACATGTCTACATTTTGGTTTGAGTCCTCCTGCAGTGAAGAGTCTAGTTTCACTCATCAGTTGCATCAGTGTGGTTCAGTCACACATCTACCAACAGCAATATGTTGCACCAGTGTTGCTTTACACCATTCATTACTGCACAGTGCATTTCTCTTCAGGTTGTACACTAATCTGGATCTCCATTCTCATGAGTGATTTTTCACATACACAAATCAAAATACATTCATAAAGAGTTTTGGTTTTGGTGTTTTTTTTCAAGAATCAGTAAAGTTGCTCTTTTAAATTGGAGGAATACGAGGGTTCATTTACACTATTAACCATATGGTTCATTGTTACATCGTATTATTATTACATTTCCATGTGGAGAACAGGAGTTTCCATTTGCTGCTCTCAGGGACTTAGCACCACCCACTGAGAACCTGGCCTCTTGAGCCATATAGTGCATAGAATCATATAGTCACCAAGGTTGGAAAAGACCCCCAAGATCATCCAGTCCAACTATTCACCCACCACCAGCATTTCACACTAATCCATGGCCCTTAGCTCAACATCTACACATTTCTTGAGCAACTCCTGTGTCAGTCACTCCACCACATCCCTGGGCAGCCCATTCCAGTGCCTGACCATTCTTTCAGAAGTACGCTTACATGTTACAACTGTTCCTCTTGCAAAGTAGAATTGTACTGACTTCACAGAATCACAGAATCACAGAATTGTAGGGGTTGGAAGGGACCTCTAGAGATCATCGAGTCCAACCCCCCTGCCAAAGCAGGCTCCCTACAACACGTTGCACAGGTAGGCGTCCAGGCGGGTCTTGAATATCTCCAGAGAAGGAGACTCCACCACCTCCCTGGGCAAACTGTATTAGCATTCATTGACCAACCCACACAGCCTGTTCCAGATGAACAGCAGCACTCCTGAGCAGCAAACCTGAAGTCAAGAAAAAGCTGACCTATTCAGTCCAGGTACTGGATTTTGAATCCAATTCCTAGTCACATTTCTCCCAGCTGCTTTGTCAATCCCATCTCTGTCTGACAGCTCCCACACCATGACATCAGTTTGCTTTTGTGGGTGTGCACCCCTCCTAGGAATAAAGGGATTGTTGAGACTGATAGCAATCTCAGTGATAACAATAATTCTCATACCAAACTCAGCACTACTACTTAAAAAATGTTTATTTCGTTACAAGGAGGTTGCAAATAAAGTGTTTCTGAACATGGTTTTGTGGGACTCAGAATTAATCTGTCAGGGCAGACAGCTTTATCCTGCAGACAAATTCATTTGTAATCCTCTGAAGTATTCTACCATGTGACTTCCAGAGATAAAACAGCCTGCTTTATAGTGTACTTCCACAGCCCACACTGAGTGATGCTAAGTATGGCGGTATCTCTCTCACTAGATTAACTTTAATTATTGCCATTTCTCTCATGAAAGTGACTGTACGATATGAAAGCAGCTCCCTACATGTTCCTTCTAAGGTCAGAGGACATTTTATGTTAATTTGTTCATTTGTTCATTTGTTTAAGACAGGAATTCTAGCAGCTAGTGACAGTAAGTAGAAAAATAAAGCAAAGCCCAATCCATTCTCATCTGAGAAAATCTGACAGCAGCTTCTTTAATATTGCTCTCTTCCCAACTGTCTAATTATTCACTTCCTTTCAACGAAAGGATTCTTTCATGTCGTTCAGACCACATTTTCGCCTAGTTATTATGGCATTTCTTTGGATATTGGCATAACGTGTTGTTGTTACGGATACTGACATGTTTGCTTGAAGATTCACTAACACACGACATGAATCAGTCCTTCTTGCAGAAATGTTCCAATCTAGAAGCAAAACCAAAAGGAAAGCAGTGGGAAAAAAGGAGGAGCAGAAAGCACAAAGAAATGAGACAATTGGTATATGATAGATTTTTACCATCTGCTTCACTGGCCTTGTTAAACACCTGCCGGTGGTATCAGCAGAAACCTGTCTAATTATGCAGTGCAAAAATGTTTTTGACCCTGCATGGTTTATGTACATCCAAAACACATCAAGAGAACATGGATGTGAAATATATCATTCTTAGTGACTGTCGGTGGAGCTGTACATTTAGAAGAGCTTTTGACAATTGTTATTGCAGGTGAGACACTCAACTTTTTGTCTACCGTGTATCCTTTTAAGGCCAAAGGACACCTTATGCTTGTATTTGGGAATAATGCAAAGGATGCCCATCAAGAAAGATCTCAAAAAGCACAAGAAGTGATAAAATGAGTCCATTCATTGCAAATGTGAAATACCGTTTCACACACTTCACAAATCCAACAGTTTTTGATAGTCTTTTAGAAACATGCTGTATTCAAACAGGATTTCTTCATGCCATATGACATCTGTTAAAAACTGAAAAGGTGTGAGTATCTTAAACGAAGTATTACACACTAATCAGCCATGTCCTGAAGGTATCTTCATTTGGACTAAAGATCTGTAATAAGACACCATATCGGTTTTAAAAAGTATGCAAGGTTTGCAAAAATCATTTCTTAACTACATAGGTGAAACACTTAGTGGTTTCAAGTGTAAAGATCACTGGAACTCTAGCAGTAATTGGCAGGTCCTTACTCATTATGATGAGATGTTAAGAGTTTGCTATAAAACTTCTTCATCTGTTGCAGTGCACGCAGCTACACTTAGAAATCTTATATATGAAGATGAACACCCACATATCCTATGGCGGAAGCAGTTACACAGTAGAGTGGGGACAATGAAAATACAAATCCTTACACAAGTCTTCCTTTTTTATTCCTCTAAATACACATATGTATTTATCTCCCGTTACTTTGTACACATCAGCAGCCTGATAGCCAGTTAGTTTGCAGCCTCTCTGAGCACACTATAACGATTAACAGAAGAGCTGAAGTGTAAGACTGCCATACGATTTACAGTAAAGTTAAGTTCCCCACTCACTCGTGCTGTCACAGATGCTGACAGTGGCAAGGGAAGAGTGAGTTCATTAAACAAGGGCTCTGCAGGGGCAGCCGCAAGCAGCACTCTCCCCTTCTTGCCTTCTTCTACATTCAGGCTGATTGAAGGAACCCTTCCAGGTCCTAAGCAACCTGGGCCAGGGGCAGCCTCAAGGTGTGGCCTCACCAGTTCCAAATATGGGGGGCAGAGGCTACCAAAATATTATGGTCAGCAAAAACAAACAAACAAAAAACCCTCCATGTTTTAAGCCCAAGTAATTATCTTAACAGCAACCTTAGAAGATCCCCATCGTTAGGAGTTTTCTGGCAGAGGGCAGTCGCTGTAATAGGATCGGGCAGCATGTTTCCTTATGCCAAGTCACCAAATGCTAAAATGATTTGTCATCTTTCACTGCAGGCCACTGCCTGAAACACACATGCTCCAGTCTCATGTCTCACCCGCTTTGACATCAAAGTGTCTTCCTCCTGCAACTGCCAATGAGAAGAAAGGCAAGCAGTGACAGAGAGTCATTTGCATTCAGAGAGAGTTTTAATTAAATAAGTGCTCTTGGATAGTTTTGTGCCTTATAATGGGGCTGAGGCAGGGGGAAAGATCTTTCATCATAAAATGTATTAAGTGTATAAATCTTGCTTACTCTGTCCCCCTGTGACTTTTTTTATTTATTTCATAGTCACATTATTCCATTCTCCATAGAGATTTATGTCAGAGTTTTATGACATCTCCTGGGCTTTCAGTCTGTCACCTTTTACAGCTGCCTCTTAATGCCACGAGTCATTAAAGAGGGAGTTCATCTCATTTTGCAGAGGGGAAGGGGGCAAGTTCCCTCCAGCCACACAAAGGCTGTTGTGAACAGGTTCGCTGAGCCTGGTAGGACTTCATATAACAGCAACTACGCCTGTTTTGAGGAATGGGTGACTTCTGCAGTGTGCCCGGCTGTTCTGATTTCCCAATTCCAGGTAGCAGGTCAGCAAACGTACAGCAATGACTCACAGGGGTGATCCAGGAGCAGCTGTGGCACAACCCCCATTTTGCCCCATATTTGCCCAGGTTATCCAGTCTTCCTGTTTAGGTGCAGTCCGTACCATTCCCTAATGTTCTCTGCAGGACTAAGCCAATATTTAAAGGTCACAGTGGAAAATGCTCCGTGTCTGTCCCACTCTGGGACAGGAAGTAAAACGAAGAAAACGGGAGGTACCAGCCAAGCCACGGCAAGACTCTGCACCCAAATGAAAGGGGTCCTTCCGACAGCAACCGGCGTTATAATTATAGACTAGAAAAGAGCAAGATCAGCAGCTGCCGCTGCTTGCGTTTGTTCCCTGTGTAACTGACAGGACAGAGGACTTGGCAAAAACAGCCTTCCAGAAGTGGAAAGTCATTTTAACCCCTGTGCTTGTCAGTCCTCTCTTCCCGGGACTGGGTGGAAGCAATCCCCTGCTCCAGGTTACGGAAAGAGCGCGGGACGACAGCAGCCCAAGGGGATCTCCGTGTGGGACATCAGAACAGGAGGAAGGGTCTGGGATTTGCCTTCGTGCCTAGATTGCCAGATCCACGCAGCAGGTCAGTGGGCACAGAGTGTAGTCGGCGTGCTTTCATATTTGGTCAGCGCAAATCTCTCTCTCTCGCTTGTTTTCTCTAATATAATGTACTCTCATATATCAGATAACACAGTGACAAGGGGTAGGTCTATACAGAGGCGCTATTTATTTATATGTTCTGTAATGTCCCTTTAATGGTCAGTTAGGGAGTACTGACTGCTGTTATTTTTTACTGTGGTTTCTCTCTGAACACTAATGCATCCTGAAATTCTCAGCCAGGCAAAAAAAAAAACATTTACATTTGGTCTCAGTATCAGTAGGAGAAAAAAAATCCTTTTATTTTTAGGCACTTATGGCTAAAGGCTTCTGATGATCTGAGCAAAAGCGAAATGCTTTATAACTCACGTTTCAATCCAGGCTGGAGAAAGTTTCCTGAGCCAAAGGAAAAGCAATGTCACAGATGTGAGCCAATGCATCTGCTGGCACAAAAGCTGTATAACTTGTGTCATGTCATCAAAACCCTCAAATCCAAACCAGCAGAAAGCCTAACCCAGTATCTGCTGATGATGGCAGGGCAATGCGATTGATAGGAAAGTCCATAGCAGCAGTTACTGTGGTGTCTGATCCAAAGCTCTGTCCCTCTGTGCCCCAGCCAAGATAGGCAGGAATGTGCTGGAGGCGTCGGGATCCTTTGCTCTTCCTGTCAGACTCAGCTTTAGCTTTTTAATTTCCTGTTATCATGAGTAACGCTGAAAAGACTCTCAGGCAGATGCTGCCCATGCCCATGAGTTGAGACCACCAGACAGGAGTCAGCCATAGTGCCAAGATTTATATGAGAATTTGCCACATAAATGTGGGTGTGCTTTACCCCAGTGAGAGTAGCTGTTCATGGAGGAAAAACACAAGTGTAGACTTAAATCTGTGCTTTTTGGTGTTGTGAGATCTAAGCTGACAGGCATGTTGCTGTCTGTCATGGCTTCCTATAGTCCAAAGCGATCTTCAGTCACCTAACATGACCTAATGTATATTTTAGGACATTACATTTCACCCTGAATCCCCCGTATGAACCCAATGAGAAATGTTCAGTAAAGCAATTGCTTAGCAGGGACATAAAATGCAGAGTGTTCCAGGTCAGGAAAGGAAAGAAAACAAAGGCACCGCAGCCTGAAACTTCTGTAAGAGTTCCATTTCTATTTGCCCCATTCCAGGGGCAGAAATAAAACTTTGCTGGTATCCAGCACCTCCTAAACTCATGTGAAGATTTTCTGCTCACAGCCAAGGGCTTCAAACAAATTGCTAGGAGAGACGGCAGGAATCTGATTAAGTGGAATGTGGCCTCTGGAATTAAGCAGATACATGGCAGAAAAATCACCTCTCCCAGTTTAACAAAGGGGAAAATATTTAATCTGGAATATGGTTACCATTACAGCTCTGAAGCTGTAGCCAAAATCCACCCTTTAGGCATTTCCAGGTAGGAGCTGCTGCAGGTCCTCAGAGGAGGTGAACCCAATTTGTCCAGACAACTACTGCTAATTTTTGGCACCATGCAGTTGCTGATGCTTCAGAGGAAAGCCAAGGAAGACACGCTACATACACAGATCTTAGTGGTGGGGAGGAAAGTGGAGGAAGAAACACAGCCCTGTGCCCAGTTCAAGGCAGTGGCAGTGATGGTGGTTTCTGACCCCTATAGGCAGAAACAGCTGTGGGTTTGATGTGGATCACTGTCTTCCTGCACATCTGCAGTCCTTTTCCCTCCATGGTCCATGACAGAGGGGAATGAACACAAAATTTCCTAGATACCTTGACACCAGAGGAGACCACTTCCAATGTTCGATTGCCTCCTCTGTCAAGAATTTATCTTTTACTTCAGACTGCATTTGTCTGTCTTCTCCTTCTGTTCCCTGCTCCTTGCAAGGGTACCAGCCCAGCTATAAGTCATCACATTATCAGATATCTTGTCAATATCTGTGCCTCTATACAGTTTCATTATGAGCTGTGGGTAGAAGGGCAGAAGGATGCTTCACTATATTGTTTGAACACGCAGTTTGTCTTTCACAGGCAAGGGCAGAATTCTCCTACAGCTATCTCAGGACACGCTGTGTGCACTGACAATGTTTTTTACCCTATTCCTACCCTATAGTTTAGCCACAGACTTCTCTCCATGCCCATAAAGCCCTGTTTCTGCTCACAAACGGAGATCTCCACTTCCATTTTCTTAAATGTTGCATCCTGACCACAGGCTTCCCAGCAGAAGGGCTGCTTGCTGCTTGCCAGGCAGTCAGCTTGGCTCCTGAGATGAACTTTCTGGAGTTCAGTGGACAACAACAACGAAATTGAAAGGGATGTGCCAAGTCCTAGAAGCAGGAAAGCTATCATTTGGATGCTAGGGAATAAAAGCTATGCTACTCAAAAAGAAAAAAAAACACCAAAAAAACAAAAATCTCAGAGCCCAGGCTGGCAAACTCAAGCAGACATTCGGCACATGGGAACAGACAGTCTGTCAGTAATAGGAGGCTTATGGTGTCTTTTCTCTGCTGATTCCCCGATAAGTAAAAGAAAAAGTGGCACTTTTACAGCTGAATGTTAATGGCCTGTTTTTATGCTCTGCTCTGCATAGGAGATGCAGCCAAACTGCATTAAACACTATCTAGCCATCAATTAACTGTGGGTTCATATTTTGTTCTGAGAGTCAGTGACCTATGCTGGCACCAAGAAAATACAGACAAGAACCACATTTAGGCAAGTGTCTACACAATAACTACCTTGAGGCTTTGCGCTTGTCTTGTTTGCTCCCTTTCTTAAGTGCTGTACAAAACTGCTGTCATCCATATTTGGAGTTTTCTGTAAGCACATAAAAGCTGCTGTAGCATCCCTATGCTCGGTAAGCAAGAATGAACACCAGAGCGTATTTACCTGTATGCTTTTGGCACTGCTCTAATTAGGCTGTGGGCCTGAGCAACCTCGTGGCTCTTTGCACGGCCATGCAATGCCAAAGCGGAGTGGTGAACATGTCTGGCTTCCAAGGAGCAAAATAACAGGGCTCCCCAGACACCCTCAGCTGCTGTCGTAACTGCTAATGAAAGAGGCTGCCTCCAGATCTCATTTGCTTCTCGATGACCATAATTACCAAAGCCAGCTAAAAATAATGGCTGGGGAGGAAGGGGCATTTATGAATTTCAGCTTTGCTTCTGTTGCTGGAGCGCTGCAAAAATTTCAAGCAAATTTACTTTCTTTTCTCTGCTTGCACCAGAATGGAGCAAACTGTGGAGTACACAAAGGCTTTGGAGGTGTGATACATCCCTTCTGGCACTGCTGCTGCCACCCAAGGTTTGGCACAGGCTGTGCTTTTGGCCGGTGGCTGGGGCCATCCCTGAGTGCAGTGCTGCATCCACTGACCTGAAGGTCTCAGCCAGGCACAAAACTGCAACACCTCCACACCTCTCTCTTTTTATATATAGAAACACAGCATGTGTATCTGTATACATCTAGCATTATATGTGTGTATGTGCGTGTGTGCTTGTGTATCTATCTATACATGGCTGCATTCAGGTCAGGATATGCTGTCTAAAATGTTGTTGGTTTCCTGCTTCTCTTCTACTGTTTCTAGGCTCAGCCTGCCAAGACGATGACAGTCACTTATTCCAGCAAAGTAGCAAATGCCACTTTCTTTGGATTTCACAGATTACTCCTAAAGTGGAAAGGCAGCATCTACAAATTGCTGTACAGAGAATTTATTGTTTTTGCTACCCTTTACACAGCGATAAGTGTATTATACAGGTACACTCTTTCCAATTCACATCTCATTAAATGTTGTACTGAAGTTTCACACTTCATAGCGTTAGGCTGATAAGTGAGTTGGGGGGGGGGAGGGTACTACAAAGTTGGCTTTTCCTTGGACGTTTCTGATGTCCTCTCATTTCCACATTTACTTTAAATTTCCATAGGAAGCATGTGGAGTGTAAATAAAATACAGTCTATCCTATTTGAAACGTTTAGATGTACTGAGGAACATGGTTTAGCGGGGAAATATTTGTGACAGGTGGATGGTTGGACTTGGAGGATCATGGAGGTCTGTTCCAACCTCGGTAATTCTGTGATTCTATGGTTTGACTGAGCTCAGTCCTTTGCCTGTGTTGAACAATTCTGATGAAGTTAAGCTAAATAAGTTAGCCTGAATTAGTTAAGACAAACAAATGCCCATAGCTATCCCATGATGTCTACCTGGCCGTTATTGTTCTGACAACAAGCCTGCCTCTCTGCTCTGAGTGATGAGAATAGGCCTTTCATTCTGCTTGTTGTAGTTCTACAGCCACTCAAAGGTAATTTCACTGATGACACAGAAAGGAATAATTTGAAGCAGAGGTTATATTTAGTCTTTTCTCAGGAACTGTGAGGTTTTCCTTCAAACTAGAAGAGAATGCCAAGCTTTATTTTTAAGGACCTAATCTAGCAAGACTGCATGGAACATGGCTGCAGTTATTGCCTGTATGCAGCACAGCACCAGAGGAACAGCCCCTTATTCTACCGAGGTGTGAGTTAAGCAGCAGCAATGCATCAGTTAGTGCGGGGAGCCTTTAACTGATGAAGTGCACTAACATCAGTATCAAAATCATGATTCAGCTCTCACCTTGATCTGTAATTCTAGGGTTTTCTATCTAAGGATAACGAAGAAAATTAGCATCTGTTTGCCTATGTTTAATCAACAACTTGGCAACACATTCAGTGGTCTGTTCCTGTGTACTCAGAAAGAAAATTACAGTGTTAATACATTAAAAAACACCACTGAAGTCTGACATTTATTAAATCAACTAGTTTCACCAAAAAGTTAAGCAATTATAAACCATAGTAAATATGGTATGGGAAGCATTTCATATGCACTTTAGACTTTACTACAGAACCATAAGAAAATGCACTAAATATTTGCCGAGTGAAATGAAAGAGTAGCTGTAATACTCATATATCCAAATAAAATAATGGCTCATATTTTTGTATTTCATTAGATAACTCTTGCTGTGGGAAGAAGCTGCTGGGCTCCTCTCATTTTCTACTATGCAGTGAATCTTTTCCCTGCTGTGAGATAGGCACTGTTGCATTTTCCTTTTGGTGGATAAGCAGAATTTTGTGGGAGTAAGAGCAAAAACTGCTGCAACTATGTGGCATTTTCAAATAACAGCCAGTAGAGACTGGTAACCTTTTGCAATTCAGGCAGACCTGAGCATTTTTATTAAGTAGCTCTCTGGAAACAGGAGAGCAAGCTTTGCTTGCTGACTCACCTCTTACTGTCATCATTGGCCTAGATGGGACAGCATGCTAGTTCTCAGTGTGCGCTGATTCTAATTAGTAGTGCTAGTTGAATTAGGAAACTACAAAGACAAGAGAATACTATTATCTTCTCCAGTTTCATTATTACATGCTACAAGTGTTCAGCACTTTAAGAATCTGCCTGGAGACATTAGCCAAGCTTGCTCTCTTGTATGTGTTTGCACTCTGTAGAGCCAGAATGCTACAAACGGACATATACATTTTATTTTTGCTGCAGATTTTTTCTTACAGGAAGCCAAAAACGGTTCTTTGAAAAATTATCAATTTACTGTGACAAATACGCTGAACAAATCCCAGTAACTTTTGTGCTTGGTAAGTACTGGTTACATGTGAAATTATTCTCCAACACAGGCTCTGTTCAGGCATCTTGTTAATGCTGGTGCATGGAAGCATTGCAGAGATGAGGGTCATTTGGGAGTTTAAAGAAGATCTCCTTAAAGTCAAGTTGCTTTTGTCACATCAGCGTTTATGCTCAGTTCTTAATGTCCCAACGAAAAGTATTTTCATACATATATATATGTGTATAAATATATACAGTGCCCACTAACACTGATACATGGTGCCTGACCTTTCAAAGCACTAAATACACTCAACATTTACTACAGAAGAGAAAATCTGGAAGTCTGTGTTAACACTGTATGAGATACTCAGCTGTAACAGGCCACAAAGTTGCAGTGTCTACTAAATAATAAGTTTTTTGCATACTGTTTTTGACTTGACTTACTGCATTTATTCTGGTACATGGAGCATCTTAGTGATGTGAAGGACACTCTACAATCTAAATCAAAGTAAGCTAAACTGAAGCACTGAAAGGCACTGATAGGCACTGAACAATTTTCCTCCTCACACACAGGTTTCTATGTCACACTGGTGGTGAATCGCTGGTGGAACCAGTTTGTGAACTTGCCATGGCCAGATCGACTGATGTTCTTGATCTCCAGCTGTGTCCAGGGGAGAGATGAATATGGCCGCTTGATCAGGAGGACTCTAATGCGTTATGTGAATTTAACTTCTCTGCTGATCTTTCGCTCTGTGAGCACGGCTGTGTACAAAAGGTTTCCCACCATGGACCACGTGGTGGGTGCAGGTACTACTGCGCCCTTCTCTGAGAATTTCTTACTATCCCACACAAGTGGGGGCACGGGGTAGGAAGGTGTTTGCTTCATATAAATACTGAGCAAGGCTTCATTTTCTCTCTATAGAGATTTGGTGATCTCCTCCAAATAGCAGAAGTCACATTTTTACTGAAAATCTTACATTTCTTAAAATAATTCCTTTGGCACAGATTAGTAAGCAAAGTTGTAGCAAGTTAAATTATGCAGCGTGTATATATATATATACAAATTCAAATGTATGCAAGGAGCTTTGGGTGTTGAAGAAAAGAAATCCAGGCAGAATGCAGAATGCATTTGTCTTACCATAAGAAATCATTTGTGTTTTCACCCCATTTTCAGTTGAATTCAGTTGAAGTTCTCTTCCTTTTGCTTTTCAACAAAATTGTTTACCTGAACCTGCAAGAGGTCAAGGAAGCTTCTGTCACTCTCCCCAGCAATCTGCTTCTAGCACATGCTGGAAAATTACCACATTTCCAACAGGATAATCCAGTTCTGCCTCCCTATTGCTAAAGGCAATCTGTTCTGAAAGAGACAAAATTGTAGGCTGGAAAACAAGAGTTATTTGGGGGTTTTGGGGTTTCTTTTTTTTCCCCTGTACATTGGAAAACATCCTAGTACAAACAGCATAACTAAATATTGACAGTATAGGCATCTTGGTGGATTTCAGTACAGATTGTGTAGACTCATATATACTGTGCCACAGAATTTTTGTTGATGTGGTATTGAACACTTGAAGGTAGATATCACTACTACTAGCACCGAATGATTAAGATAGTACTCTGCAGTTATCCCCTCCCTAATTCCCTATGGGATTATATAACAGGCTGCAACATTTAATATGAACGTTAGTGGCAGAATGTGATACTTACAGAGCAATCATCACTGAAACAACTTGTGCCGATTTTGCATTTTGTTCTCAAACTGAGAACCACCAAGATATATGTACTGCTACACATTGCCCTTCTCAGCAAATGAACTGCTTAAATTCGTAGTTTTAAATCTGAGAGCAGTATTATGATGATCTAGTCTGACTCATCCACAACACGTGGCATAAAAGCTTATTCACCATCTCCTTTTCAAACTGCAAGTTCTGACTGAACTATAATACCTTCTAGGAATCTGAGCAGCCCTGATTTAAAATTCATCTGAGTACAATGGAGAATAAACAGATCTGACATTCACCATTGTGAACTCGGTGTTGAAAAGTGAACTTTCATTCCAAGTCTGAACTTGCATACAGTCATCTTCTAAGTCATTGGATTTTTAAATAGGTTTGGTTGTTGTTGTTGTTGTTGTTGTTTAAATTAGATAAAATCAGTGTTTCCTATCAATAGCTACTTATTAGCAGAGTGTATAGAGGCTTGAGAAAACTTACAAGATTGGACTTCTTTATTCTCTCCTTGACAAGGTATGATCTTCATATCTAGATCTTCCTTATAACTCTTTTCTAATCTCTTCTTCATTTTTTAACACTTGTTATGGAACTGTAGGCAGTAGATTGATGTAGATCCTTGGCACTGAGATGTCGAGTACTGTGACACATGCACCACAAGCACCAATGCCTATTAGTCATGAGTTTACAAATCCTGTTAGATGCATGGTAAGAGAGCAATGTTGGATGATCCAGAGTATGAATCTTGGAAAATGTGAGTAATAAGTCAACATCTGGGCAGAGAGCAGCCCAAGACAAGCAGTAGGGAATTACAAAGACAAACATGAGGTATGAGCCCAGGCACATGAGTGCCTACTGCTGATTGAAATTCACAGACCCAGACCGACCACTGGGACGGAGCACCGAACTAGTCCTTCTCACATAACACAGAAACAGAAAGTAGAACTTGTATCTGCTTAACCTTCGTTAGCACACGCTGGGGAGATGTGGGAGATGACTGCCAATCAGGTCCTTCTTCCTCTGACCACAAGATGTTGTAGTTATTTACGCAGATATCTTGAAACAGCCTTGCCTCAATCCATACCATTTTGATGGGAGACCCAAACATTCCATGAAGCACTTCAGGGAGAGCACAAGTGCATTTTTCCAGACAGGGTTATGTTCTCATTAACAATTTTTCCATAAGATTACTTTGGTTGACATTATTCACATTACTGTCTCTTCATTCTTTACTGGTTGTATCACCTGTAAAGATTTTAGTACAGTTTTTTCCCCCAAGCATTTAATTCCCTGTCATTCCTTAGATCATCCTTCTCAAGATGGATCTTGAGATCTCAAGATCTTGGCACAATATTTGCCAAATATTTCCAGATATGGAACTTCCCCCATCTTCCAGTTCTTGTCAAAACCAACATTTTTGTTCAGAATTTCTCAGTTAATTCTTTGAATACTTTTAAATAAACATTAGATGAACGTATTTAGAAGCCATTTAATTTTAATAAATGAGCTTTAATATAATCCCCAGTAATTTTTGGAATAGAAGGTGTTTCCTTATCCAAGCAGTTACAAGAGCTTCTTTACTGCATATTGGTTTTACTGCAGTAATTTTTGCCATCAATTACATAAATCAATAAATGTTTACTATTTTCTAATGTTTAATATTTTCTACTCTCTATTATATATGTCCATCAAAGACAATGTTTAATTTGTATAAATATGAATGTCTTTAAAAATAATGGCAATTTGAATGCTATTGTGAAAATAATGGTGCTTTGTCTTGGTTTTCTGAACAAAAATGTACCCAATTTAAATGGAAAGCTGAACGGATCCCTGGAGCTTTGCTATTCTTCATGTCCCCCTCAGGCTGTGTCCTCGATAATGACTTCCCAGAGTCTCTCCAGGGAATTTCATGCTCCAGACTGTCAATTTTTTTGTATTCTATCTGTCTATTCCAGCATGATAAAAACATCCTTTCCCATCTTGCAGTAAGAAAGCTGGACAGATGAAAATCAAAGACAGCCTGGAAGATTGGCACTCAGGAGTCAGAGCAGCCATAACTAGCAAGACAAATTGATTGCCCAATTTTTTTCTGTGCAACTCATTATGAGAGCTGGCTGCAAACTGTGAAGGGACCTTTAAAAGCTATATCTTATTTTGCTCCTAAGTTACAGGATTCTGCAAAACTGCCATATCTTACTGCTGAACTGCTTCTTCTAGCTCAATGGCAGTGTGTCCTGTCCTTGTACTCCTTCTTGTTACTTAAAGTATTTCATACCTCCTGTGTAGTGCAGTTCCAAATGTACAGTAGTAGCATCGGTCTTATCAGGGTTGCCTCATTCAACAAACCTGTTTTTGCCTTATTCACATTTTTATATAGGAAAAACAACAGTTTACTGAGTTTGTATACAATTATTTTTCACAGCTTCATCTATCATTAGCAACATTAGTAAGAGCAGGCCAACTCTTAAGTTGGAGTCTAGAAAAACTAATGTCTATTCTCAATTCAAAATTGAATCTTCAGAACTCAAACTATTGTTCAAACTTATAATTAGTTGGACGAGTCCCTTATTTTGCATCTACTTTGTTAGAAACTTTGTACTGTTTCAGACTTAATATCAAAAGAACAAAGGAAGTCTTGCATCCATCTGAGCAAAAACTTTGGTTTCCCAGACCTAAAGGTTAATCCAATCCCAGAAAATCTGGGATGTAAGCAAACGAAAATGTGAAATTCCCTTCATGAAATTTCTGAGGTTGTTTTCCTTAGAGGCGTGGTGGAAGGAGCAAATCTTTTTGACCCACAAAGCCCAAGGGGTTGAGGCATCGCTGCAAAAAGCAGGCTGCCTCCCATGCCAATCCCAGACAGCAGAGACTTTGTCAAACACAGCCCTGGCTGCCCTTGGCGTTCCTTACAACAGAGGGAAGCGGGGCTTCACAAGGCCAAGCTGCCTCTGCAGGAAGCACAGTGCCCTCCCAGCGCCAGGCTGGGCAGGCTGCCAGGCAGAACACAGCTTCAATCTGCAGGCCCAGAGCGGGGCCTGGCCCAGTGCGCCGCTAGCAGTAGAACTTCTCTGCATGGCTCCATTTCCTTCCCCTCGTGCCCCTGCATAGCCCCAAAGAAAATATGAAACCTGGCAAAGAAGCATTTCGTTGGCAGAAGGCACGCTCTCAGCTGAGCTCTGTTTCATACATGAGCTTGTATGCTCCATTTGTTGCTCACTACCTTGCGGATTTACCAAAAAATGATCAGAACCAGAAGGTCATCCGACTGCCCTTAGAACAGATGGTGGCATCCTACTAAAAGCCATAATTGCCGAAAAGTGATACTTCATTGACTGATGTTATCCAGTTTCTTATTTTTTTCTAACAGTAGGATATGAAACTAGAAAATAAGCTCGTGGATTTGTACAAGGCTTAATGCTATACGCATCTACAGTATTTCAGCAGTCGCAAAGGAGAGATGAACCATAGCAAATTGTCACATACATTGATTGACGGGGATTGCTTTTCAGGTAGTCAGGGCAAAAATAGTTGCTTCGATCAAGATTGCTGAGAAAATAAATTAAAAAGGAGGCTGCTAGTTAGAATCATAATTGGTGTTTTGCACGGTTCTCTGCGAGTACCAAATAAACATAATCATATATAACATAAGCTGCACTGTCGATGCAGAATAAATTAACTCCTTTTTGTTGTTGTTTTATAAACAGGTTTTATGACAAGACATGAAAGAAAAATATTTGATGACCTTAAGTCTCCCCATCTGAAATATTGGGTTCCCTTTGTCTGGTTTGGAAATTTGGCATCGAAAGCACGAAATGAGGGTAGAATTCGAGACAGCGTGGATCTGCAGACACTAATGAATGTAAGTTGAAAACATAAACCTCCAGCAGACTAGCGTTAAATTGCTATGCAGTAGCTTTTCACCTACGTAACTTGATTTAGAGCACTCAGCTCTCTGGTGTCATCTAAACTCTCTTAGAGACGATCTATAACACTTTTCTGGTGTGCCAGTGTACACTCACACATAGCAGAAGTTCACTGGGATTGTATTTGTATGACTAAGAAGGAATTACTTGAAATAACAATTTGGTGAGTAAAAGCCTCACTGTAAATTCATACTTGGCCCATTACTGTAGGAAAAAAAACAACCCTCTAATCGTTATTTGGCATTTTGAAGATTTTAGTGTCATTTTCAGGGAAAAGCCTCCCTAAATCTTTTATTAAGTGGCCCAACATTACTTTTATAATAAAATGCACTCCCTCCTATATCACTAAGCTGCATATAAAATAGAAACAAAAGATCATTTGTGAAGAAACAGATAATATATTAAGCATTCCAACTCCATAAAGTAAGTGAATATTCAAACATCACAATGAGTGGCTGAGTATTATTATTCTATGAATTTATACGACTCCATCTTATCTCCCTGTCCTTTGGCATGTATAATAATAGACAGTAACAAAATGTTTGTCATTCAGGATTAACGCCATTTCAGTTTGTTGGGATATGTTTCTTCTTTTTCTCTCTCCTTTTTCCTCCCCATTCAGGAAATGAATAAGTTCAGATCTTGGTGTAGCCTTTTGTTTGGCTATGACTGGGTTGGAATTCCTCTGGTCTATACACAGGTACTGAACTGTTTATTTTACACATTTTCTTTGACATACATTTTCCATAAGAGGGGATGTTTGTGCCAAACACCCATAGACTGGACTGGCATTTCCAAGATGTCTGAGGCTTGTTGAGTCCTACTGGAACATTGGCATCTGGCTAAATATTTCAGCCATGTTTAACATGGAGGTGTTTTGAAATCCTTGCATAATCTGGGAGAGCAAGGAAGCTCCAAGATGTTTTTGTTTCCTGGGTCTACCTCCTGGCAGTGATCATGCATCCTCTTTATTTGTAACATTTAGTTCCAGTTTTGTAAATGATATTACAAAAGGCAGTCAAAGGCCTTTGGGTTTGTGATGCCTTATGCATAAGACTGTATTATTGCATTTCTAATTAAGTTTTTCTCTTTGCAGGTCGTTACTCTTGCAGTATATACCTTTTTCTTTGCCTGCCTGATAGGCCGCCAGTTTTTGGATACTGACCAAGGATATCAGGGACATGACTTAGATCTTTATGTTCCAATCTTTACACTGTTACAGTTCTTCTTCTACGCAGGATGGCTCAAGGTAAGCTAGCTTTCTGGGAAGACAATGGGGGAACCCTGCCTACATGAGCTGCTGAAGGCATCGGTGTCAGATTTATGGCACACTAAAATCACCAAGATTTCAGGGAGTTACACCAAAGCTAAATTCAACCCAAAGTGTCCTTGGCTCTAGCAAAATCTGGTCCCTCGATGTGGATTATAAAGGAACAGATGAAAAATTAGAAAAATCTTTTTCCCACTTGGCTATGTAGTGGGCAAATACTTCTGCAGACCTGGCAAGGGCTGAAAGGAACTAAAGCACAATTTCATCATATGATCACAGCCTGCCTTTAGTGTCTGCTGCTAACTAATACGATGCAGCCAATTTAAGGTCTCCAGTTTCATAAGGCTCTCAAACAGTGATAGCTAATATTGCCTACAGTCTCACTGCATAAAAGCGTTCATTAAAAAGAATTATGGAAGGACTTGGACGCTACCCATCGGCCCATTGATGCCTGATTAGTTAACATATTGCTATTGATCTGATAGATGAGTAATTACATCACACACCTCACACTGGTTCTCTTCTTTGCAGTGAGGATCAGGATGGACTAACTGAAAAAAGTTTTGAGTAAAAAGCAAATTTGTACATAAGGGCCTACGTACTTAAAGGTTTCCCCTTGGGATTATTAATCATAGCTGGAAATTTTCATTTTTTTAGGATATAAATGGTACAAAATTGACCCTCTTTAATGCTCCCATTTTTAGAGCTCTTTTCTCACAGCCATCTTAAAATGGTAGGGTAAAAAAAAACTGCAGCATACCAAGCTGTTGGACTGCAGGGGTTTTGCTAGGGATTACAAAGCTCTTCAGAGGCCTGCAGGGTAAGCTTCTCTAGTCCTGCATGGCAGGAAATTGTTGGGGGGGAAAGGAGGATGCAGTATAGGGGCCAGCCTGGAGAAGGGAGAAGGGAGAAGGGAGAAGGGAGAAGGGAGAAGGGAGAAGGGAGAAGGGAGAAGGGAGAAGGGAGAAGGGAGAAGGGAGAAGGGAGAAGGGAGAAGGGAGAAGGGAGAAGGGAGAAGGGAGAAGGGAGAAGGGAGAAGGGAGAGCATCCTGTTGCAGGAGGAGCTCACTGCCCATGGATGGGGACAACTTCACACATGAGCAAGTTGTAGGATCGGTTCTTTCCTTCGTAAAATACCTCTTTGATTTTCATTTGGTTTTGCCACCTGCTTAATTATGTTTTATGTCTAATAGCAAGTGAGATACCTGCAGGCCTTAAATTTCTATATTTTAAAGTGGGTTTCAGCACCAGTTTTCTTTGAAATTATGGATGTGAGGCTTTGTCCCTAGGCACTGCCTTTCAAGGTTGTCCCAGTGGGTTACAAAACTGACCACCCTGACCAGTGCATCTGGAAGCCATGGGGAGATGCTTTCCTCCCCATCAACATCCATCTTTTCCAGTTACAGGCTTCCAGCCAACTCCAGGCAATAGGTACGGAATATCATTATAACAGAAATCTTCTGCATAAGAAAATGAAGAGGAGAAAAAGCAGCTTTTGAAAAACAGAATCATCAGTGTTCCCTCAGACTGCCACAGAGTGCATGTCTTTCTGTTCTGAAGGTTAAAGCTGTTTCCTGCTGAGTGCACAGGCCTTTGGCTGCCAGTGTATGCACAGGGCCAGCATTATTGACTTCCAGTAACTTGGCAATTCCTCAGAGATGAAGGCAAAACTGAGCTCATTCCTCGGCCTCAGGCCTGATTTGTTATACCTGCAGTACAGGGGCAAAGTTTCCCAACACGTGAGACACTGCTAAATCCCTATTTCATTGCTGCAATAGACAGACCATCCAAATACAGGGCTTAGCTGTCTAGCGTTGCATTCCTTTCCAGACAATAGAAGCCAGTGGCCAGGAAAAGTTCTCTGTCCTAACCCTGCTCACTGTTTTTTTTTAGCTCATGGGAGAGGTTTTGCAGTGGAATTTTGGGCAGTAATTCCTGGGTTAACACTGAGCTGATGCGGTGCCTTCCCTGGAGACCCACAGTGCCATTTGCATTCTGCCATATTCCAATTCCAGCAGCTGCGTAGCTGTACCTGAAATGTAATGCCCCAGGGCACACAAACAAGTTTGAGCAGAGGTGTTCCCCTTCTGCTTCTCACTCCTGCTGCCTCCTGTGGGGTTCTCACAGTTTGTCTCCTCAGCATTTCATTCGTCATCTTCCACCACCAGCCAAGGAGAGTCAGCAAGCAGTTATGTAACAGTGTGGTCAAGCAGTCCTTAAACATGAGGCACATGCGAATAAATAGCCAGGGAGTGGCGGCCTTACTATTATAAGTTATTTAGATCGTAGCAGCCCGTAGTGGTCATTTTGCCCAACACCACGTTGAACCTGGGACCTCTCCACTCATTCTGCATGGCCATGACCATCTCCAGGATCAGCAGTGGCATCACTAGCTTAAAAAGACAAAAAGAAGGGGAAAAATGCGAAGAAGGGGAGGATATTTAACATCAGTTCACCAAGAGAAATAAGTAGCGTGAATTTCCTACAGCTGGTTGTCTGTCTGGTTTTTTTAGCATTCCTATTTCAGATTTTTCTTCTCAGTGATTTCATCCCCACAATGTTTTTTGGGTGATCATGAGGGCTGGGGCATTCTCCAGTTATTTTTCCACTTATTTAGGCCTTAGCAGATAGAAGGTAGGCAAGACAAGGGGCAGTCCAAGAGTTTTCCTTCCCCTGAGGCACTTCACCATGGAGCTGCCTGAGCTCCCTGAGCAGTCGTGTCCTCCACAAAATGGTCTTTACCCCTTAATCACTTCATGTGCAGAAACAGAAACCTCCAGGCTGAATTAAAGGACAAACTCAGACACCATCTCTTGGCTTTGGCTACCATGACAAATGACTTTCACTGGAGCCAACGCTCCATTGGTAGGCTGCTTTCCTCAAACCTTGAGAGAGATGCAGTTAGCATGACCTCAGGTCAATCAGTAGCAGCCAGGGGCTGGTGTCCAGGACTTGGGGATGGGCTGTCTTCCATCCAGAAGACTCCAGCTATGTTGAAATATTAAGTGAGTGGGCCAGTGGAGTATCATGGACCGTAATGCAATGAAAGAGCCTTCCATTGCTAAATCACTAATGTAAGTCAGCCTGAGAAACAGTGAGGGAAGGTAATGATTATCTCATGTGACAATCACAGCAGCCTAGACATTTCTTAGTTCCTGTAGGCCAGGGCCAACAATCATGACTGACAGCACCAACAAGGCACCAGGGTCTGCATGCACAGGGAAAGCAAGATGTTCCTCCGCTTGACTGGCACCAACATCAAGCTGAAGCTCATGTTATGATTGTAAGTGACAGGCAGGGAGAGAGAGAAAAATCAGATCATATTTGCTCTGAGGCAGCAGTCCTGACACTGCATGTTAACCTCTTTTCACTGTCTCGTTTCCCTCTCAGGTCGCGGAACAACTTATTAATCCATTTGGAGAAGATGATGATGATTTTGAAACTAATTGGTGCATCGATAGAAACTTACAGGTTGCTGTTGTTATTTCTGCTTCCAGCTTTGCGGTATCATAGATCGTCATTACATTTAATTCCCTTTCTTACATCGAGGTACAAATTAAGGGCAATGAGTGTCATTAAAACAAACTCTTTCCCTGAAGGAGTGCCCGTAGCTATGATCCCTGGATTGCATTTTCATAAGCTAATGCATCCTGGTTTGGGTATTTGACATCACTTCTTTTCAGACTAACATGAAAACAGCTGACCTCCAACTCTAAGCTCAACTTATTCCGGGAAAAACAAGTAATGTGGGTCAATCCTGCCAAATCCAAAAGCCGTCTACTCCCATTTAGATGAAAACAAGCTTTGCTAATCTGAATGTCTAACAATTGCAATACTGTATATTAATCTTCCTTTTATAACATCTCTGAGAAGATCCCAAAGCAGAGCCCTGAGGCAGTAAGTGGGACCTGTGGTAGTGTCTTCACTAGAGGCCAAAGAGTGATCTCTGGCTTAATGCTACCTCAGGCTACTGGTGCAAGGGTGTTGCAGAGTCCTTTTGATAAGACTTCTTGCAAGGCCCTAAACATTTGATTCTGAAGGGGTTAAAATGTGGAAGAAATCTATCAGAAACCTTCTCAACCAGTGGAACATTCAGAGGAACAGAACACATTACACAGACTGTCTATTGCAGACTGGGATCACAAGTCCATCTAACCACACCATTGGTGACAAAAGGACTTCAGTCCCAAAGAAATATCTTCACAGCACGAGACTCAATTTGCAATAAAATTCAGACTTCCACAGGTGTAGGAAAGTATCGAGGTTGGATTTTAGTAATACTGAGTCTCTTCACAATGCCCAGAGTTCACAGTTTAGTATAAAGGGTCTATAAAAAAACCATTGAGCTGAGGAGTACAAAGCAGGTTACTTTGTATGCTGTAATATATTGAAGGTGACATGATTTATGCAAAAAATCTAAGGTCTCACTTCTGGCGGTGGATGAGATGCACATGAACTTACCGAGAATGGAGAGAGATATTTACTGGAACGATTCTTCCGCCCGGCCGCCCTACACAAAAGCAGCTGCTGATTACTGCATTCCTTCATTCCTTGGATCAACGATTGAAATGGGGTGAGTGGCACAACAGTCCCTGCTGCCACAAGCAAGATTGCCAAGGATGCAGCCCCCACCTTCCCAGCTGAGGGATGCAGGCTGGTACCAGTGATGGCTGCAGGACCTTCACTGGTCCCCAGTGGCCAGTCTTGCCTATTAGCATTCATCCATTCAGCTGCCTCAAGAACTGCATTCTGTAACACATAGTTAAGACCGTTTCCATTGGGGGAATGTGATAAAGAGGCGTGGGGCTCAGGGATAGGATGATATTGTGAGTGGGGAAGGTCAAGATTGGAAAGAGTGTTGCTGGGAGTGGATGGGCAGGCTGGTGTTGATGGGAGGATGTCTTTAGCAATCCCTGTGCTCATACAGATTGCACCTCCATATTGCCTAATTAATAACTAGAGAATGCCTGGGGGAAGTGCTCACAGATGTTCTCTGAGTACAAGACAGCATCTGAAGACAGTGACAGACTTCTTAATAATTTTCCTGTTACTATGTCTTCTCCATACATCACCAAACAGCTATGCCTTTGTTTGTTCAAGCAGCAGATGATGGCTGAAATTAGTCCAGATTTTTGAGAAGATAAATAGGAAGAGATCTTAAATGCGGTATGGCTTTTAATTGACTAATAATCCAGGTGAGGAAACCGGACCGGTCAGGATTTATGAAAGGATAAAGAAGAGGAGTTCTACATCATAACCTTTGTTGTAAAGAAATACTGGGAGTCTATAGGACCACCCAGAGCAGTTGGGATCTGTATTAGACTGCAGCGATGGGCCCGTCAGTTTAGAAAGTGTTGAATTGAAGCACTTGTGACATGCTGTGTAAATATCATCCTGCCTAAGCAAAGGCCAGGGCAAGTCAACATTTTTATCTGCGTATGTTTTGAAAAGCAGTACGGTAGCCTTTTTTGTAACTTTATAATTTATCTCTACAAGTTTTCAGTTTTTCAGAAAAAAAATATAAAAATCCAGCCTTACCAAAACAAAAAGTCTTTCTTTTTTTTTAATTCATTTGGCCTTAGAAAACCAACTGAGGTTCTCTCAGCTTTATTTCTCCTATTTTGCCTCCTACTACAAGGAGCAGTGCTTTGTATTGGTTCCTTTTCTCATACGCAACCTTTACAGAAATGCTTTCATTCTGGAAAATAATAACTCTAAATTACTTGAGAGAAAAGATAAATCCATAGAATATAATTTATTTTACTCTAATTACCAAGGAAAAAATAAAAGAATAAACGTTATTAAAAATTGTTCTCAGACTTAATATGAAGCCAACATCCTCATAAATGCACAGTGAGATTCTCTCTGTCCTTCTGTATCAGCGTTGCCACCCTGCTCTCTTCACCTCAGGTTTGGCCCATGTCCTTTTGCAGTCCTTGCCCTTAGGAAAGCTGGATGGACTTATTTGACTTGTCTTCTGAGATGCACCCAGACAGTAGAGTGTAGTGTATGGTAAGGCAGGCAAAGCAATAACTGTTCTCATTAACCACAAAGCTGGGAAGGGAAAGAGCACCAGCTACAGGTGAGACTTTCAGACACCCTGTCATGCCTTGGAATTAAAGGAGGTTTGAGCACCTGAGTCTTTCTATTTTATTTATTTATTTATTTTTGAAACCATCTCACTCTGCTCTCCTTCTTCCTCTACCCTCACCCTAAGCTTAAGCCAGCTGCATGCAGATGCCCAAAGGGCTGGAGCCAAGTATCAAGTGTAGCTACCTGGCTACCTGGCTCCTGACCCCAGTATGAAATGTAGCTCGGTGCCCAGCTGTGCTGTTCCACTGTCATCCTCAGAAGAGACATCTGGAGATGGAGAGCTTCCTGAGTGACCCAGCTGGCCCAAAGGGAAAGGTGCTATTTCCTGGCACCCTCACCCTTCATTCATCCCTTCCATGCCCTTCTGAGGGACACATAAGGGCTTTTGATCCCTAACATTTCTGTCTACCTGACAAGACAGTGAGATATATGTGCATGCAGACTGCACACTTCCTATGTGTAACACCTACTTACCTACTTTATTTGGCAGGCTGGCTGATACTGAATTCCTCTATGGCGAAGAGTGGCCCTGGGAAGAGGAGAAACACCACAGACAACATTCAGTGCTGAGAAGAGTTAAGAGATTTCTCAGCGTCCATGAGGGCCCTTCATCCCCCTCTCACCGGCGCTACAACCGGCAGACGAGTGAGAACTCAGTGTTCTTCCCCGCAGATGAGAAGGGACACATCAGGCGGCTGCAGGAAATGCATACTAGGGGGAGACATTCCACCTCCAGCTTCAAGAAGAAACACGAAGCAGCTGACCGAAGTAGCAGACTTCACAGTAGCAGGGATCTAGGACCTATAAGTGAAACCTCCAGGAATGAGGCACTGCTCGATGACAGTGACACCTCATCTGAGACGAACAAGCCAGTTCCTGAGGTCATCATCACTGAAGCTGGGGAAAAAGCACCTGACGTGCTGGCCAAGACAGCTCTGCAGGCAGAGAGCGCCAAAGTCATGCCAGAAGAGAAGCTCCAAAGGAGCCTAACCGAGGCAGATGTGTCTCTTATGGACCTTTCCTTATTCCCCCAAGAAGTGACTGCACACCTCCCAGATACCGAGATGCATCAGTCACTGCCTAGCATGACAACGGAGCCCAGACACGAAGCCCACAGTAGTAACATAGCTGGTCTCATAACAGATCATGAGAGAAACCTTCAGCGATGGAGCTTACCGAGCTTCCATAGTCCCAGTGCTATGTCCAGTGCTGACTCTGCACCTCCTGTAACAGATGCTGCAACATCTTCACAACCAAGGACTGTGGTAAGTGATGGAAAAAGTGTTACTTCTGCTGCTGCTCCAGAGACATTTGAAATGCACCACCTCTTGGATAATCTGGATACCAAAGAAACAGCCATAGTAGAATTTTCTAGTGAAAACAGTAAAAGAAATCCTTAACAGCACTTCTGTTTGTGGCTCAGCTTCCTGTCTTTTCTTGAAAGTGATTCTCACAGGTGTTTGTTGAAAGGTCCAGAAAGTCAGACATGATGCTCAGGCAAGCCCTGAGCAAGATCCAACAGAGGATGCAGGCACCTAAACATGAGGCACCACAGTATTCCAGGCCACTTGGTCACTGGTTTCAAATTTGTGACCCTGTGAGGAAAACGCAAACTGAGGACTGAGAGCCTCAAAAATGGATTCAAACCAGCCAGCGTACATGGCAGTGAGATGTGTGGGCTTGCCTAGAGGAAACACTAAGATGAAGAATAGCAGAGGTGGCTTTTTCCGCTTTACATGCACCTTGAATATTGCCACGTAATTTGATGGATGCTCCTTCAGATTTAAATCCGTAACACCCTTGTAAGACAACCAACACTTCTGGTTTCTAGCCAAGGAGCTGGAAGGGGAGGTTTGAGCTCAATTCCCACCTCAGCCCACTAATTCCAATACTTAGAGGAATGCTTGAATAAAACAGGCACCTTACTGTGGCTTGAGGGGGGCAAGAGCCTGCTATGCTCCTGCTGGAGCTATGCCACTACAGACTACAGACCTTTAAGAAGATTGGAAGAGACAACATTTCTGATGAACTAGGCATGGGAGGTACGAGTCTTGGTCTGTGCTCCTAAGAGCACATACATAGCTTACCCAGGGGCCATGGCCCTCTCTCAAGAAGGAGAGCAGCAGAGGTAACTGATCTGAGGCCTCCACTCGTTGGGCAGCTGGCAGCGCAGACATAGGAAGGATTTTCAGCAGATGTGGAGAAAATCTGGTCTACTACCTAGCTCTGTCATTACAGGGTAGGAGTTGAGGAACTGTTCTTCCCTCTGAAAGGAGATTTAAGCCAGAAATTGGAAATGATTCTGCTTTTAATTTAAAACTCCCACAGATCCACGCTTAGAGTTCAGTCCCATCACACCTCCTCAATATCTTCCTTCACAAACCTTTCACCATGGAGCGGGAGCAGCCTGGCCAGCAGGTCAGGGGAGGTGATACTGTGCCCAGATGTGGGGTCCTCAGCATAGGAGAGATGTAGACCTGTTAGATCACGTCCAGAGGAGGGCCACAGAAATGATCCAAGGGATGGAACAAACACCTCTACTACAAGGACAGGCTGTGAGAGCTGGGGCTGTTCAGCCTGGAGAAGAGAAGGCTCTGGAAGACCTGAGAGCGGCCTTACTGTATCTAAAGGGAGGTATAAGAGGGAAGGGGACAGACTCTTCAGCAGGGTCTGTTGTGACAGGACAAAGGGAAATGGTTTCAAACTGACTGAGGGGAGATTTAGATTGGATATAAAGAATATATATATTTAACTGTAAGAGTGGTGAGGCACTGGACCAGGTTGCCCAGAAAGATGGTGGATGCTCCATCCTTGGAGACATTCAAGATAAGTCCAGAAGGGGCTCTGAGCAACCTGATGTAGCTGTAGGTGTCCCTGTTCATTGCAGGGGGGTTGCACTAGGTGACATTTAAGGATCTCTTCCAACTCAAACAATTTTATGGTTCTACGTTCATTCCCCCAGCTCAGACATTAGCTGATCTGTCTCAGCATAGCTCAGCCTGCAGAAGCCTTCCCAGTTTCTCACTGTCCAGCCCTGCTCATCTTCCATCATTTTCTTCTCAGCCCAGCTGCTGCTGAGAGAGCACACTGATGCTATCCACCAGACTTCTGTGCATCTTATGAGCAATGATTTTGCTGCCACTTCCACTCACTCTGCCTGCACTCCTTGCCCCAGTGACAGTGCTCCTCCAGTGGAGGCCAAGGGGGGCCGTACAGTAGCCACTGAGTGGTTAAGCTTCAGTTAGGTCCCACAGAGGCATCTATTAGATACTGAAAGATGTAAGGTTAGGGATGACAATTCTGAAGTCCCACGATCTATTATGCAGTAAACAAAACAGTATTTCACACGTAGCAATCCAGCTCCAGGTTAGTTATGATATTCCATTTGTTAGCTCACAGAGAAGCTAGTGCTGGGATGTTATCAGAAAAATTTCCTCGCATTTAGTCTATCTCACTGTTGCAAACATCTTCAGCCTCTGACTTATATTACATTTTCTTTTGCGATGATGTGCTCCCTTTAGCACTTCTTCTGGTGAACTATTTGCCTTAACACAGCAAAAGGACAATTTCTGCAACCTCAGCAATTCACAATTCATGTTCACTGGCATAAAGAATGTAGAATTATTGCATGAATAAAGGCATTTTGAGAAACATGGATGTCTTGACTGTACTGAACTATCAAGAAACACTTCTGGTAGAAAAGTGAACTACCATGCAAGTCAACTTGATGCCTACCTGGAACAAAGATGCAAACTTACAGAAGTGGGCAAAGCTTGAAAAGACTGAGGAAGTGATGAGAGCAACATGGTTTTCCGACTTCCCCACAAAAAGAAACAAGTGGCAGATGAGTTGCTATTGCTGTCAGCCAATAGCTGTTGAATCAAAAGTCCAACATAATGTAGTTGCAAATATAGAGCTGTAAAAACACACACCAGAGAGAGAAAATATTTCATACCTGAAGGAATGATCAACACCTCTGAGAGGCCTACAGGCAAACCACCCCACTCTGTTAATACTTACCAAGTCTTAAAGCTGAAGCCTTAAATCTCAGACCCATGATGGTAACCCTGCCAAGATCCCAGCAGACACTGTGCTGCCTGTGTGCAGAGCTCATCCAGACACCTCCTCACAGCTGCCTGTCTTTATCCCAGGGACAGCAAAGCTGCACGGATTCCTAGTCACCCTACAGCTGTGCCCAGGCCATGGGCTACACTCAGCTGGTCCCAGTCCACGTTACCAAGACTGTACCCAACGCCTGGTGCTGAGGCTGCTCCAGTACCACCAAAGGTGAATACTATCCATATATACCACCTCTATAGCCTTCCTCTTGGCCCCACCTCACATCAGGCCCAGCTGTGAGGGGAGGTGGGAGATAACACACCATTTGGGCCTGACGGAGAGAATTTGATCCTTCACATACAGCCCTTCAAGTCATGGCCTTTCTCACTAGCCTCGCTGGAGGCTTTCCACACACAAGTATTTCAGGTCTGGGGAGAGAAGAACAGCACAAGCATGTCTTATCTCTCCCCCTGCCCTCAGGCTGCCAAGCAAGCTCTATATTTAATTGCTGCTGACCCTCTCAACCCCTTCAGAACACATGGAGCTGGCATGGCAGGAGCCACTGCAAGGAAACAAAAGCCAAGGCACCATTAAGTCCAAAGCAGATTTCATTTGGTTAAGCTTTATTTGCATGTACAGAGGCAGCAGCGGTTTTAACAATTAAAACAAATATTCCGGTTGGTATCATTTTGGAATATCTTCTTTGGCTCAATCAGCTGTAGAAAGGTCAGCAATTCCTGCTGTGTGGATTGCAGTCTGGCTTTTGAAATGCAAATAGATACCCTGAACCCAGAAGGTCAAAATCAAATGACATTGAACACCAAGACCCAGAGCAGGAGAAGTAAAAAGTCAAGAGAACAAGGGGAAGAGCAGGTTTGAGAGAGCTGTAAGCTGTCTGCAAGGAAGTGTCAGAAAGCGTGGTGGTCACTCAGGGATCAGTCCAGCTCCTCTTCATATGAATCGGTGTTAACTCAACAGATTGTACACGGCAGGAAGGAGACAAGGTTGCCAAAACAAGAACATAACCAAGAAAATGAAGTCAGAGGGGAAAGGAGATGGAGATGGCATACAGGAATAAAAAAAGGCTACAAACAAACCAGACTGGGATTAGCTTCACCCATTTCTAACTGTTATACTCTCAGTCTTACGATGTTCAGCATTTTCATCCTTCCTGCCCTCTTGCAGAGCTGCACAACGTACTGAGATGAGCTCTGTTCATCCAGAGAGCTGTGGTGTTCACCAGTTATTCAGGAAGGACATGTATCTCAGTTGTAAGTATGTAGAGATTGAACCAAACTATATAACTGGGGACAAGGGTTGCCCTGAGCACTAAAAGCTTGAGGAGGAGGTCTGCATTCTGGTTCAGAGTTTCACCTTTAGTCCTTTTTCACAGGTCTGCTCAAAACTGTTATATCAGCATCCATGCTGATGCAGAATGAATGATGTTACAACTCAGTCATAATCATCCGTGTGAGCAAATTTTGCAAATCCCACTCTATCATTCCCACGGTCAAAAATGCAGTAAAACTCAGTCATAAAGACATCCCCTAAAATCCAGAGCAGACCGCTGTGAGTTGGGATGTCAAGAGGCTGGAAGCCACTCATACAGAAGGTTTGGTCATCAATGGACTCCTGGAAAAGAAAGAACATCTCCTTGCAGTGGCTCTTCTGGCCCTGACCAGGAGCAGAAAGCCAGAAGGACACGCACCTTCACAATGTATTGCTCTGCTGTCAGCTTGTATTCGTGGTGCCCGATGGTGAAGCTGATGTGGGGCAAGCTGGACAGTCTTCTGCAGTCTACAAGAAACTGTATGCAATACACTGGTTGGCGTGTGATTGATTTACTGCTTTTTAAGTACTGTCCTTTGCATTCAAGCTTTTTGCCACTGCTAATGGTGAATTTACTGTGGGGGAACTTTAGGCCAACTCATGCCCCAGCACTGCCCACAGGTCCAGCACTGGATCATAGCAGCTGTCCCAAAGCCCCCAGGGGCTCTGAAAAGCCCTGCACTCCCCACAGGGACAAGGTGCGGGGGCATTCTGATGTCCCCCCATGTACAAAACCAAGTTTATGTCCCTTTAAGTAAGAAGAAAAAAAAGGTGTGCTGAGCAGAACCCCTCCAAGTGCCAGGCTGTGGTGGGGTCCTGGAGCTGCCTCCAGCCCATGAAGTACGTTATTGAAGGTAACATCACTGCTTCAGGAGAAAAAAAAAGGGACCCACTCAGAAAGTTCATGATGAACACACAGCACTTTGTGTGTTTATACGTTCGTATATTCATACTTTACACCGCACTGGAGTGGGATTTAAAAAGCAGAAAAAGGACTGAATGCTGGTATGTCCATTAATTTCTATAAATAATGCATGTGCTTACAGTAACCCAGCAGATCATTTCCTGGCCTCCCAGCTATTTCACCAACCAACCAACGTGTGAAATGGAACTGCGCAATGCTCCAAGCCCAGAGGGATCCTTGAGGCAAACTGCAGCATTTAAAGTCATCGTGTTAGGGCCTTCCTACAAGGAAGGTGCTATTTTTGCGGTTCTTAAATGAACTTAATCAAAATATAGCCGTAAACCTTTTGCAAACCAAGCAGGTGTCATGCCATTAGAGCAAGATAAAGCATGGGATAGAGAAGGTAAGGGTAAGAGAGACAGCACAGTGATCTGTAGGATATGAGAAGCAAGACACAATTCATTTACATTGTCGGTACATTCAGAGCAAATTAATCCTTTCTGGAAAGAGAGAGAAGTTCTGGTACAATCACTGATGGAAGCACCTGCTTACACCAGGATAAATCTGAGCCAACACACTCAGCCTGCCCGTGGTTTTAAAATAAAAGTGACATAAAGAATGTCTTTTAGGTTTGTTTTTGACAGAATCTGAGATGTCAGCATTGGAATATATATCCTTATGCTGAAATGACGCATCCCTTGTCTATATAGTATCAAGGCAACTACTTTGAAATTACTGATTTTATCTATGCCCATGAGTACGTAGCGTTATAAAAACAACCTGTTATCAAAACATACTCTTTAACACGTGCCTGAAAACCTTAATGAAAACAAAATGTAAGGTTTAACTGAAAAAGAAGCCCGAAGCCTCATCAGTTACACAGAAGCATCTCCAGGTCTCCCCCTCCCAAAGGGAGGCAGATTAAAGCTCACTTTCTCCCTGAACTTTGCCCCATGCACAGGGCAAAAGTAACACTTAATTCTCTCCAAAGTGCCGTGTTGTCATGATCAAGACAACTGTGGAGTCACCCAGAACTGTAGGCGGTGGTTTTACTTGCAGCACTGGAGCGCGGCAGGGTAAAAATTGACCGTGGGAGTCAGCCAAAGGTCATCAATAATGCACAGAAAAATAAGCTGCTCCCTCCTGGAGCTGTCTCAGATTAGCCATCACAGGTTCACTGTCTCAGTGCTTTAGATATTGGCAGGGCTTGGAAAAGTAACAATGGGAAGGTATAAAGGGTGGCAGAGACATCCCTGCTGAGAGGGCAGTGACCAGCCCAACCTCCAGCAGCCTCGACTCGTGTAACCCCCAGAGAGAAGTGTGGGGAGCTGGAAGTACAGCTTTGTGACTAGAGAAACCATGGAGAGACAAATCCCAGCCATCTCAATTGACTGGAAGAGGTGGAGATGATCCTTGGAGGAACGGCAGTGAGGAGGGGGAGTGCTGGCTGGTGTCAGAAGGGGGATACAAGAGGAAAGAGATACCAAACAATGAGGAAACACAAGAAAGGCACTGAGCAGGAAGTGCAAGAGGCAGCAAGGTTTGTTCTGTACTCCTAGGGTTCATCTACCCAGAGCCGACGTTGTGAGCAACCTGGACATGTCCCTCCCAGGAACCCTGGCATAAAGACTCCTACTCTGCAGACAGAGCAGGCAGTGGGAGGTCCATCAGCAGAGCCATTTGGGATCACAATTAACACGCCTTTCCATTGCCATTTCTTTTTAATGTTGACTGGGATGGCCATCAACTCCTTCCAGCTCTGGAGAGCCCACAGCTATAGCTGGGGACTTGGCAAGGCAGTACCATTCTCATTTTCCAAAAGAAAAATACCTTCAGAAAAAAAATGTGGGGTATGGAACAATTCCTTAAACAGATACCCCCACTGTTTGCTTACACACCATCACTGAAGAGAACCGCAGAGGAGGCAGACACTGGGAGGAGGGCTGGGGCAACAAGGCAGATACATCAAAACCACCACGGCACTGAGTTCAGTATTGTCTTAGAGACAAAACTGTCTCTGAGACCTTCCTCAGCCATTAATCTGAATATTTTCTTCTTTCTCCCACCCTATAAGCTCTCTGCACCAAACACCAGTTTCTCTTTCTCTGGCTGCTTTCTGGTTGCATAGTGATTACCTCTCCAGAACGCGATGGAGTTGCCCCAATATACGCCTGTAATCGCCTGATTTGTGACGAGGGACCGGTGATAAGAGAAGTGCCAGAATCAACGATGGCTTCGCAGCCATGGGAGCAAAATGCCACCCGGCCCTGGATCTTTATACTGCAAGTGGAAAACAAGGCATCTTTAAACAAATGGCATATACACTGCATCTGAAGCAACACACCACTGCTATCTGACTTCAAAGTCAGGGCACGATATGAAGAGCTGGCTGCCAGGCTTTCCCAGTCTGAAAATAAAAGTGTATTTTAAAAATGAGAAACCAAAAGAAGCAGATCTAGGAAGACCCACGTGTGGACTCACTTTTCTCCCAGGACTCCTGCAGCCCCAATCATTTGTTGATGAATGTCCTCATGGGTCTTCATAGCTTTTATGCAGTACAAACAAAGTGAACAACTTTGGCCAAGGTTCAAAAGAAAGATTAGAGCAAGACCTGGGACTGGACTCAGTTCCTTGGTGCCTTAGCCACTTCCATGAATAGCCCACCAAGAGGTAGTCTGACCGTTATTGTATCATATTAAAGCATTCTAAAATGCCCTCACAGAAACCAGCCATCCATGCCACAGCAGATTCAGAGAGCTGATAGTCCTCAGACTCGTCCCGGGAAACCTCCTCTTTGAGACCCACAAAGGGGAAACACTATAGCCTCTTTCATCTGCATTGCTGAGCGTTTCTGCCTCTGTGGACTTTACCTGGAGGAGTGAATTCCACCATGTAGTGCATACATACTTGTTCAGATGTATCTGCCAGTAGCTTTTCTCAGTGACTGGGACCCAGTGAATTGAGCCTTTATAGAGGGAGTGGTCTATGCCCCCCAGGATCAGCTCACCACCATTCTCATTGTCATCTCCCCTGGAAGAAGAGCACACATCAGCAGAGGCACAGGAGTATGTTGGAGTACAAAAACTAGACCTGTCTTAAAAGACAAACCACAGTGCTTTCTAAATTCAAGCATGGATGGCTGAACCTGGTTATTTCTGAATTGTAACTGAATATATCTCAATTCAGAACCTCTGAGCACTCTCTGAGAAAATGTACTGTGAGTTGCCAAGGGCTGACAGCAGGCACTAGGAACACATCAAGCCAGTCGCTCTCTCCACTCAGAATCAAATCCAGACAAATTAGTGGAGTTACAGACGAGTTCATATTAGAGAGCAACATTTTTCTTCTTAAATGCAGCCACTTGGGTGTAGCATTGCATTTCTGTTCATCTCCATTGGTGTGAGGGAAACCTCCAGCAGCTCAGCACGCTTCCAGTCTGAGTTAGGAGCTCTTTTGTCCATGACCAGTTACCACAACAAATGTCTGTCCAAAAACTGGTGGTCCCCCCTCCCCCATACTAAAACGTATTTTCCTTTTCACTCTATTATTTCCCATTGGAAAATCGAAGGAAAACAAAATTAATGAAATGAGAGCAATTACTTTCTGGAACTGAAGATTTACACAGATGCTCCATTGCCTCTATAAAGAACTAAAGTGCATTCGTGTCTTGCTTGGCCCTACCACTGCTAGGACTGACCGCTTCAGGTAGAAGGAGAAGACTGGCTCCTCTACCAGCTTCTGGTTCATGATTCTGTCAAACACAGGCAGAGTGTTGCCCACTGCTAGGGAGGGGTAGCCCAGGCCCAGGACACCATCGAAGTGGGCAAGGACAAAGGTCAATCCTGGCTCAAACACTGACTCGCCGAAGTCCTGTCCCTTGATGGAGATGTTACTGATCTGTTCAGTAGGAGAAAAAGAGATGAAAGGAAAGACACCATCAGTTCCAATGAATTAGGCACACTTCAAACTCAATAACCAAGGCCCAACCCAGCCGGAGGCTCACCTGCAGTGTGTCCTTGGCTGCAACACCCAGAAGCTGCCCAGTGCCATAATGCAGGGAGAAGGGTTCTCCACCATGCACATATGAATGTGACAGAAAGGACTTGAACCTCTGGTGCACCCCTGCACAAAACAGACCACATCTGCACCCCAACGGAAGGGCCAGGCTGTTCACCTGCTCCCCATTATAGAACTGGCTGCGATGCTGGCAAAGCAGCTTTGACTTTCGGTATGAAGAAGTCATCAACAGAGGCACTGTTCCCCTGCCAACACCCCATTTTTCTGCTCTCAGAATACCTCAGGGGTTAATTTTGGTTTGTAACTCCCCGGGTCCATTTTCATGTCTTCTGCTTGAAGCTGCCCACCCTGTCTGCCACCAGCGCAGGGAGGAGCAGGCCAGCAAGGCTTTGGGGCTACTCCAGGCCCTCCCCCCCACGAACCCCTGATAGTTTCAGACAGCAACCCCTTGGCCCTTTCCAAAGTTTGCCCACACATGGCATTATTAGGAAATCAAATGCCAGTTAGATCTTTGCTTGACTGCGGCCAGTTTACCCAGGATGTCAGCAGGACAAGGAACAGGAAGGTTTCTTACTGCATGCTTCGCTGATGCAATAAACAGAAGGGACCCAAAAATTGGAGGAGCCGGTGTCAAACACCACGGTGAAGCTCTGAGGCGGTGTGCCAACGCTGATGACTCCAAAGTATTGTGCCTGGGAAGGACAACCCAGTCAGCCCCACTGCCGAGGTGGTGAACCTGTGATTTCCTTAGGGCCTATTGCAATGAGCAGTTATGAGCAAGTCAGAAACAAATTCTGTTCTACAGACTATATCTGATGTACAGAGTAAAGTTCATCCCGCGGTTAAAGGAACCACTGACCGTCCTTGGGCATCAGCTGAAGATAGAGATATCTGTGAACACGTGATTGCTGAAGTGAAGAGCTTATCAACACACAGCATGCAATTGTCTGAGTGTCTGTATCTGGCCATGAAAGAGCACTTTAGCATTAAGAGACCTATTTATAGGATGAAGCATTTCTGGAATTCAAAGGCACAAGTCTTTTGTAACAGTAAAAAGTATTTGAGTATGTATCTTCTTGTGTATGCTTGTTAATTAACACACACATACAGTTTGTGACCCTGGAGTTTACAATCTTAACAAGATAACCATAACACAGTACTATGTAATAGAATATCCAGCTGTACAGCAGGGAGTTGTTTCTTTCTGTATCAAATAACCTTATACTGATTAACCTATAAATTGAGGCAGCTCTCTGTCACTTCGGTAAAATATATATATATACACTCCAGAAACTTGCAAAAAACCCCTCACAGAATTGTTACAGATGCTGGGGAAGAGGCTTTTGTTTAGTTATTTTGATGTGTCAGAGCAGGCTGACTCTCTGCCTTTGTTCTTCTTCACTCACATCTCCAGCTTATCTGGAGACTTCTTCATGAGCCTCAAATGTCAGGAAGCTCTTTCTGAATGATTCACCTTCCCCCCACTGCCCACAGCAGCCTCTACAGCATCTCTACAACTTCACCTTTCTTTAGGCAAACAGAGCAGATCAACCAAAGAAAGCAGTAGACAGACAAACAAAACCAGAAGGGGCAGCTTATAGGATGGTTGACCTTCTCGCTTACCTGTCTCACATCCAGGGAAATTTAGATTTTTCCTTTCTCAGTGCAGAGACCCAGGTCAGTCTCCAATACCAAACACACAGAAGGCTCAGCAGATAAAGCAAAAGAATAAAAACTCTACTTGGGCCCTCGTTGTCCCAGATTTATGACTGAGGTAATTAAATAAATGAGATCTTGGGGATCTGTTATAATAACAGGTAAACATACAAGATCCTGATAAATCTGAACTAATTAATCAGATTCTGCCTGGTCTTCATCTGGGATTGATAGACGCAAACCTTCCACATTTGTTTGAAGACCCGATGAAGGCTAAAACAGATCTGTACAAAAATTAAACTCATCACAGAACTACCTCTGATGGATTATGTCAGTTTTCTGTCAAGGTCCCATATTAACCTCTATCTGTACATGCTGCATTTTGCAGACTGTTAAACTAATTTTGATGATCTAGTATTTACAAGGAGTCTCCTATCTCAACTCCTGCAGTGGAGAGACTCTATTCCAAGCCTTGTCCCTTCAATGGCAGAGAGCCCACACAGTTGCATTACCATAACCGTACTTACATTCATGTAGTCATACAGCCTTTCTGAAGCAGTTCCTACTGACAAAGTGAGATCTGGAGGGAAGCAATACAGGTGTCTCCGAGCGAAAATATCAGGGTGATGATTCCTCCAGAATTCCTCCAATTCTCCCTTTTCATTAAGTTGTGTCTTGACAGATTTGGATCGGACGAGCGGGACTCTACACAAATAAAGAACTACATGAAAGCTAACTGGATCTCCTTTCCAGAGACCCCGTATGCTTTTCTTCGTGTCTTTTTGGAGATCCCAGTAGCAATAATCACTGTCATGCCAGGATCCAGCTGGAACAGGAGGAGCCGGGGAGGCCCATCACACTCTTACCGTTGCAAGGCCACAGTGAAGGGGATGTAAACCACAGTCAGCAATATGGCCCTCATGGCTTCAGCTGGCCTCAAGTCCAACAATGTTCATTTCCTCTGAAGTCCCTTTTTTATACCCTGCTGGGAGCTGGGAGCTGCTCGCCAGGTCAATCAATCAGAGGAGGTCAGTGCTCTGGCAGCAAGTGGAGGGATTTGTTCTCAGAGCAACCACTGGATTGAGCAAATATTGGTGCCCAGAGAAGCTGGGCACAGATAGCCCAGGCACAGTCTAGACCAAAAATATACTTACTGACAATCATTAGTATCTTTCATGTAATTATAATAAATGGGGGAGCCTTGGCTCCTGTTAGCCCAGGAGAGAGAAGGCAGCCCAAGGAGCTGCCTGCTTCCCTCTGCATAAGCTATTTTTCAAGCCTGCTTTAATGACAAGAAGGCTAGGAGTGTCAAAGGCAGAGAGAGAAGACAGAACACACAACTGACTCACTTCTACATGGAGCAGGTCTGAGCACATGGGTGCTTGGTTGGCTGGTGAAAAGCCATCCTCTAACAGCTGAAGATGAATCCCCTATTTACACAAGAGCTCTGACACAGATATAATTATGATTGCCATCCAAAAAAAAAATAAAATAAAATACAAATGGGTCTTAAAAGTAAAAAAGATGACAACGCAATAAACAGCCAGTAGTTTGCTTGGCTAAGGCTACTTTGATCCGGAGCTCTGTTGTCGGAGCAGCTCACTTGGACTGACTTCCCCACTGTTCCCGGCTGCTCCCACCCCACCTGGCACCAGAGCTTACCTCAGACTGGCAGGAAAGCAATGGTATTAAAAAGAGAGTGATGTGATGGAGAGCAAGGAGCTGCCCACCAACCCCCTGGGAGGGGGCTTAGCACCCAGCCTGCTCCCTTATGGGACTTTTTGAGCCTTTGGAACCTGAAAGCACATGAGAAAGAGTGAATGACAAAACCAGGCCAAGATAAGGAGCCATCACCTGCTCTAGGGGTGATCTTCCAATGAAGAAAAAAGAACTAATGTACAACATGTGTGAGTGAAGAAGGGATCTGAATGCCAGCCATAGGTTTAAAATAAACCTGGATCAAATGATTTGCAGCAATTAGTGCGGACATTTCTCAAAGCTGTCCCTTCCAGCCTCTTGCTTTAATACAGCAGGCTGACCAAAGAGAGGACTTTACAATGTAGAGCCCTCAGAAAGCAGCAGCACTGCTCACAAAGCAGCCCCGCACCCTCCATGCACAGTAGAGCCCTCTGCTGCAGCACTGTCACTTTGACAGGAGCAAGGCAACGGCTGTGCTGAGCACCTTTATCGCTTGAACTTTTCCTCAAATGCCACGAATGCTTCTGGGCAGCCACTAATGCTCATGTTGTAGGGCACGAGGAGCAGCTCCAGAGATGCAAAGTGACTTCCAGAGCACTGCAGTGGGTCTGCAGAGGGGACCATCTCTGCCTCATGCCCTCCATTGAGTCTGTGATTCTCAGAAGGTCCAGAATCGTTCATTTTATCACAAATGCAGGCATTTATTATCCCACTACATGACGGTTATTTTCCCCAAGCACTGATCTCACACTGTGTTCCAAACAGACCTTTGCTGAAGCCAACGGAGGTACAAAATGCAGCAATAAAAGGTCACTGTGACTTTTTTTGATAAGCTGGAATAATGATTAAGCTACAATGCAGAAAATCCCAAAGAAATAGTTTTCTGAAGCTTAAAAGATTCATTAAGTAGGAATAACTCAAGTAGAAAAACACATCTACATAAATGTGTCTATAGGCATAGCATATATTGCGTATTTCTCCCCATATGGCTTATTAAGAAAACTGTATCTAAATCACATTATTGACAGCTTCTCATCTATAAGCTGCTATACTGTGTGACCAGCAGGTCTCAGACAGGATTTGCCTATGGAACGTGTCTTTGTTATGGGTGTCAATTTGACCCCTCAGCCCGCAGTATTTGTACCAGACACCTTTGCAGGTGGTCACACAGGGAGTCCCTGTTCCCCAGCTCCATGTTCCACCTGGCTCCTCAGCACCAGTGCTATGGCATCAGGCTGTAGCACTCACTGCTCTCCATCCCCAGCTGCCCTCTGTGCTGCACTCCTGCAAACCTCCATACACTTTGTGCCATTGCTTCTGCACAGCTCAGACCCCAGGAAACTATACCCTATACCCAACCGTATATACCTCCGTATCACCAGATCTAACATATAACTGCAGATCGTGAGGCCACCTAACCTGTTTGGCATTGCTTTTCTCTCAGCCTCCCGTTTGCCCTGCCTTTTGGTTTTCCAAGGACACACGGCTCCCGGCACTCACGTCTGTGTGTTGTGTAGCACCTGACCCCCAGAAAGAGACTGCAAGTTGCCTGAAGAAAACAGCCTCCCCGAAGTAAGGTAAGTGTGGAAAATGGCAGTGCTGGGCCGGCTGCTTCCCTGCCTCACGCAGCTCTGGGAGGTACAGCACAGCCATGGCCTGGTGTACACACACCCACAACTGCTTCCCACCGGGTCTCAGTCCAGAAACAGCCATCACAGGGTTGGAAGATGGCAGGAGAGCAGCCTTGGGCTGGCTGTGACCGTGTGTGTGGAGCTGGGATTCCGGCAAGATGCAAAGCAGAACCCAATGAGAAAGCCCTGCATGGCTCGGGGTGCCAGGGGCTGTAGTAAACGTGGCGGCATTAGAACATAAACACCGGAGCAGCTAAAGATAGTTGCTTGCCAAGGCTTTGTGTGAAAGGTTCCAGATAAGTTACTGGGTGGCAAGTTACACTGTTCAACTCTGTACTTGGCACCTTGTAAGGCAAGTCCATAAAAGCGGCCCCTCGTCTGCAAAGTCGGTCACGTCCTGACAGGTATTGCAAACAGCAGCTCCATCACAGCCAACATTTCTGCTGAAAATTTAATTAACGGTGTAGCTGAAAAATTCATTCTTCTGTAGTGTTTCCTTTGTGCAGCCAACCCCCAGCCCCGTGCCAGCTGCACAGACCGCACCGCCACAGCGCATCCAGGGGACACTGAAGCAGCGGTTTGATTGCGGCCGGAGGGCAGGGGAGGTGTGCAGGCCATGGGGGAGGGAGGATGGCTGCTGGGGAGCGGAGGGGCGGCAAGCACTGTGGGGCTGGAAGAGGCCTGTGCTGCAGGTCACCACGTCTGCAGCCATCACCAAACACTCGTTCCATTATCAGGAACATTTCAGAGCTCTTGAGATTAGTGGCCGGTGCCATGTAAACAGAGCCTTATATTGGGCAGACGGAGTTACCACCAGGCCAGCTCGCAACGGGAGGAAGCCAAGGCCAGCTGGCTCCGGCCCTCGGTCTCCAAAGGAAGAAGGACTCGAGATGGGCAACAGTCTGAAAGCCATCGTCGCTTTTGTGCCCTCCGATGAGTGCCAGAAGTACCTCCTGGAGGACCTGGAGGAGATGCCCGTGGACAGAATGGTGGACCTGAGCGGCAGGCAGCTGCGGAGGCTGCCCCTGCACATCTGCTCCTTCAGGGAACTGGTCAAGCTGTACCTGAGCAACAACAACCTGACACAACTCCCTCCTGAGCTGGAGCAGCTGCAGAACCTGCAGATTCTGGCACTGGACTTCAACAACTTTCGAGCACTGCCGCTGGCCGTGTGTGCGCTGAAGCAGCTCTGCATCCTCTACCTGGGCAACAACAAGCTCTGCAGCCTGCCCCTCGAGCTGCGGCTCCTGCAGAACCTCAGGACCCTCTGGATCGAGTCCAACTGCCTGCAGCAGCTGCCCGAGGTGGTGTGTGAGCTCAGCCTGCTCAAGACGCTGCACGCTGGCTCCAACGCGCTACGCACGCTGCCCGCCCGCCTGCGGGGCCTGCGTGAGCTGCGTTCCATCTGGCTCTCAGGCAACTTGCTGGCTGAGTTCCCCTCCGTGCTCCTTCACATGCCTTCTCTCGAGGTGATCGACGTGGACCGCAACTCCATCCGTTTCTTCCCCAGCCTGGCCCACATGCACGGCCTCAAGCTGGTGATCTACGACCACAACCCGTGCCGCAATGCCCCCAAGGTGGCCAAGGGGGTGCGCAGGGTGGGGAGGTGGTCGGAGGAGAGCCCTGAGCCCCGCAAGCGCTCCGGGGCTGTGATTGAAATCTCACTCAGTGAGATACCATCACCACCTCCCGCCACCAAAGCTGAGCCAGAAGACTGCTGAGCTCTGCCGGCCCAAAGCACAACAGAGGAAACAACATGCAGCAGAGAGCTCTGCTCTTACAGCTGCCATCTTCTTCCCGGAAGATCTGTGACCACTCTGGTTTTGTGTTCGTCAAGTAGCAGTTAGAATGATGCTGAGTGCAGCTGGATGTGGTTCTGCTGGTTCTTGCGCCTGTAAGTTCTGCCTTAGGGGCAGCTGCGTGCTGAGGTTTGATGCAGTAGCAAAGAAAACCAAAGCTCTGGCTACAATGGGAGAACCACAGCTGCAGCAAAGGGAACCCTGCATGTGGAACCAGAGGGCTGGGAGCCCACCTCTCCAGGATCATTCAGGAGCTGTAGCTGAGGCAAGCCTATGGACTGTCCAGCCCGATATAGCTCCAGCTTGCCAAACTCAGACCTCATCAGATTCCCTTGGAAACGCACAGAACTTCTGCAGTGTGTTTTGCTTTGATTGTATAGCACAGAACAGTGATGCAGTTTCAACGTGACTTGACATTTAGCTTTTGATTCCACAGCAGGTTACTGGAAGGCAGCCCTCTCCCACAGCAGGCAGCAGCGCCGGCTGGCTGCCCCTGAATCCTTGGAGCCAGCGCTGGTTTGTGACTGCTTAACAGCAATCTCAGAACGTTCTCTGAAAATATATATAGACTCCGCTCACACTTGCTGGCTTGTTAAACCAAGTCTGCATTTGGATCTGGCTGGCACCTACCTAAGTGTACTTGTTATATTCATTACATTAAATAAAGCGTTCCGGTCTCATTGAACTATCTTACTTTGTAACTCACTGAGCCCTCCCTTTCCCCAGCCCTTACCCAAACATTTTCCAGCAAGCTATTTCTTTGTACAAACAGGACAAGAATTGGGGGCTTTAACTCAACATCCGACGTTTTGTTTCCTACAGAACTACCTTGGCGCTGTTTATTGGGGTGGTGGGGAATACGTGCTTTCACCTGCTTCTTGAAGGCTTGCATTAAGGCAGCACTATCACTGCAGTCATTTGAAGCCCGTTTGGATTTGGAGGAGCATTCTGTGAGTACATCCCCTTCATTTCAGGAAGAAAAACCATTTGCACAGAGAAGACACCTTCCTGATCTCTGCTTTGGCAGACAGCCCCTGTCATTTGTCAAGGTGCGGCGTTACTCTGGGAAGGGCCGGATGGGTCAGGGAGCCCAGCCAGCTCCTCTCTGCAGGCTGCCGTGCAGACGGGGCGCCGCCACTCGTCCCTATTGAGAATCGCCACCAAACCCTCCGTGAAGGCTGCAGTAGGAATCACAGGCTTCATTGCTGCTGCAGTTCCTGGTGAAGGCACTGGTGTAACAAGGAAAAGCATTTACACCTTTGCACCAACTAATGAAATAGGAAGGAATGCACAGTTCACAACAGAAACGGGGCTAAAAAAGGGGGGGGGGAAAGGGAAAGCAACGCAGTGTGGCACAATTCCCCAACTGCCCTAAGTTTAATAATAGATACGTACAAAGACAGACAGCCTCTGTCTATAACCTAACACATGCAGGCAATCCAGCACGTTGCTACTTCTTCCCAACTGAAGCGTCCTACGTTAAACTTGCAGTGCAATTTAAGGTACTCTTATGGGCACTGACTAAAATCCCTCTTCAGCTTTTTGTCTTCTTAGCATCAGAAAACAAACAGCACTCCACTGTCACTAGAAAAGGATAACCACATGAGAGCCTATTTCTTAGGTTCCGATTCCAAGCCTATCCAGCTTATAAAAAATGAACAGAGTCATCCTAAAGAAGCTGATGGCGCACACAGCAGTGTGAGAGCACAACCCCAGCCTTAGCTGATCTTTCACTTCAAAGTATCCTAAGTGTGCGTGAGGACAGGAAACACAAAGACCAACACAAAGACCAACACAACACTGATAAACTTTGTTTCACTTTTTATTTCTGTGTATCTTAAGTGGAACGTGGAAAGGAACAGAAGCTGTACGGTGTATAAAGCCCGTGTTTTATGTGGAAGGGAATCTTACCCACAACACACATAAACCAAAATAAGTTAAAAAGAAGCTGGAGACAGTTTCTTCTTGCCATTGCCGATGGAGCTGCTCATCTTAAGCTTCTGTTCCGTAAGCTCACAAAAACTAAATCATTAAAAAAAAGGATGACTAAGTGAGATCTGGTCCACGCAGTCTCCGGTACCAGGAGAAGTTTAACAAGGGCGATGGTCTGGTACGCGTTTTCTGGGGAGAAAAAGAAAGATCAGAAAGCTTTCCCCTATGCTGAGGCTGACCAACCTACCCCCCCCTCCTGCCTTTGTTTTTCCACTGATGTTTTGCATTCAGTGCCAGTTTCATCTCACAGCTTTGAGATGGCAGTGCCTTTTGTGCTAAGGCACAAGCTTCGGTCATAGCAAGAAAGAACTGCGAGTCATAAACCAGTGCAAACTACCTCACAGGGGCAGGATAACCTGCCTAGAAGTAAGATTTCTTCCCATGCTTTGTAACATAACACAATGTTGTTCTAGGTGCACATTCTATTCCAGAAGCAGCTGCACATTTAACTGCGCATTCTCCTAAAAGAAAAGCCCCTTACATTGTGGTCAGCCACTTGTGCAGATGTTTTAGCACTCTAAGAGCCATATGAGCAGATGGTGCCTTCAGATTAAGCAGATATTTCTCAGGAACGCAATGCTGAGTGCACTGATGGCTCTAACGGCCTGTTCGTATTGCTCATACAAAAATAATCATATGAAACAAGCGTTGGCACATCAGATGTCAGCCTTCATCTCAAAGAGTTTCAGAATGAGACTTTTTCTGCAGTCACTCTTCCTTGGAAGGAGGCTACTTCATACTACTATAGCTGACCAATGCAGACATCCTAGTTATACCTTGGAGCTGCTTTAATGATGTCATCTACACGAAGAATCATTTCCGCTGCTTCAGCTGCACTCAGCAGAACTTGTCTCTTGACTTGGAAACTTTCTGTTACTCCCAGCACTGCCATGTCTCCAATGGTACCCTCCTTCATATCTGAAAGAAAACACAGGTTCAGAAGTGCTTTGTTTTGTGTCTGGGCTTTTCCCTTCCCTTGCTTACTTGGAAGGAAATTACCAGAAGCAGACAACCCAACAGTTTACCTGTTCAAACGAACTATACTGGCAGTAGGGGAGGTATTAAGTAAAGCAATTCACATCAAGGTCCCTCCTTTAAGTTCAAAATTCCTCTCCAGTTATTATCATTTTTACATCACTGCACTTACTGTGGCATCAACATACTCGGTTCTTCCAGCGGAGTTTATCAGTGACAAACACGTTCACTAAGTCTAACCCTCCTCCCCCCCCACTCAAACACCAATCCAAGAGAAATAACATCAAGCTCTTTACCAAGTCCGTAAGTTGTCTTCCCTTCACTGTGAGCAGCTCTGAGCTGAGCAACCAAGTCTGCACTGTCATAGCCAGCGTTATCAGCTATTATTGTTGGGATCTAGGCAGAAAAACACAAGTTGGTTTTAATTAACACATGGACTGATTCCTATAGTTAAAAACATCACCCACTTCAACACTGCCATCTGACTATTCAGTTTCAAGAAGAGCAGCTAATCAAAAATATTATGTTATCTGTTATGTTGATCAAAAAATAGAACAAAACAATCCCACCACCCTTTTGTTTAAAGCTGTAAGTCAAGAGCTGAGAGGACAGAAGTGCATTAGCAGATTTGTCACCTTGTTATACATGGACAGAAAGAAACATGTCTCTGTTCATCACTTCAAACTCCAACTGGAGGATGTAAGAACACAGCTTACTGCTCAGCACCAACCACCAGATCAGTGTTTACAAACCCTGCACGAGCTGACAGAAGAGATAACACCAAGTCTTACTTGGCTCTTTACTGTTTTGCTTTCAGAGAGATGCTTCACAGTCTAATTCCCTAAGGAGGGGTTTTCCTGATTTAAAATAGAGCAATCAGAAGGCAACCCGTCCCCACACTGAGTGTCTGTTAACACCATCATATTCTATTAAACTTGTTTTCTTGTGGTACTCCAATTCCTACTAAGACGCAGCCTCCAGCAGAAGTCTAGAAACTTCTGGATAGCACTAGAGCACAAATACAATCAAACTGAATACAAGGGCTTTTGGAGAAACAGTAATTTTTCATCCAAGATACATTACTGTATCTTAGAAAGTTAGAAGTTGGACAGAGAAGCAACTGTCTGATATCCAAAGTCAATAAACCAACGAGCTCTCGCAGCTTTACATTAATCCAGCACTCTGACTAACCAGACTTACCATTCGTAAAGCCTTAGCAAAGGACTCCATTGCAACAGATTCTTTGCCAGGAGTTCTCATAGCAAGTTCTGCAACAGCATTAGCCATCAGCATCTCGGAACAACCTGTACATTGAAGACACATAGGTGTTTTATACACGAGTTGAATAGTAATACAAAATGTGTACCATGCCCATAGTAAAGAGAATTTAATACCTCCACCATAAACAGTTCTAGTGTCCTTCACAGTCTGGGCAAGAACACAGAGAGCATCGTGCAAAGACCTCTCAGCTTCATCTAGAATTTGTTGCGTCGCTCCACGCAGAACTATGGTACAGGCTTCACCTACAAAGTTCAAATGCAGGAAGATTTAAAACAAACAAACAATAACAGCAAGATGAGAGCATGGCACGAGATGACGATATCATATAACACTGCAGTGTGACATCCCTGTTAAAACACTCACCCATTGCCACACCAGAGAAATGAATGAGTTTATCTTCTCCAATCATGACTTCTTCAATCAGCTTGCAACTGCCTAGCTTTACTAGCTCGGGGTGATCAAAGGTTGATGCAATTTCACCACCTACAAATGAAAGGTTACATGAAGTCAAAAAGCATTCTCAGTTCTAGCCAAGACCAAAAAAAGAAAAGAAAACAAATCCACATAACCGCACATAGGAACAAATTCAATGTAACAATATTGATAAGCCAATTTTTTCTGATGTCAGTGTATGTACCAGAAGCCTTCTACTGACGTTGGTAAACCCTTAAAATGTCAGCGTTTTGTGCCAGAAGAACTACAATAGCTCTATAGAAATCATTCACATGCATTCATTCTCACATTCACATACACTCTATTAGTCCGCATTAGTTCACAGCACTGCTTTAGTTGTAGCTACAAAGGAAGAGGAAATTTATAGTACAGTATGCATTTATGCTCTATGATTTGATCCAGTGTGGTCCATCGCTGTCCACTTGTTCTGTCTATAAAATCTGAATTTCTTCCATAATAAAGCTTCTCATTGCATCAAGGTGCCTACAGACAGCTGCACGCAACTGCAGTTTTATTAATGACTAAAGCAGGCAGTAAATGTTGTCTCTGCAAAACAAACTTTCCATTTCCCTGATCAGTGACCACTACTGAAAATATCCTGATTGTTCACAATATTTCAAGTCCATATTAAGCTGATGACTCAGGCCCACATTTTTAACATCGGATGCCCCTTTACTCTTCTGTTATTACAGTAAAACATACATTTATAACAAGGCGGTATTAATTGGAGGATTTATCATTCTGCACTTCCCATGGTTGAAGTATCTTTTCCCTAGAAAACAAACTTTTCTAATGCTTATCAAGCACGGACTTAATCTGAAGTATCTTTAAAATACAAAAGACAATTTAACCAGTCCATATTTCTATTTTTCACTTAGTATCATCACCCTTTTCTCAGGGTTGGTAGAGAAAACATCTTTACACCATTATGAAGGAAAGATTCGGAATCAACCATTTTACAACAGAAACGTTACATACTGAGAACAGAAACTGGGTGCTCTTTCAATAGCAGATAACTGAGTGCCAGTAAATCCACGACTTAGTTTTAAAGTTACTGATGGTTAATTTCATAGCCCTCCATACCTGTCTGTAGGCAAGCTGTGTAAAATAAAGCTTATGCTAAATACTTTTCAAATTCACAGATCTCCCTAATAGCTCATAGGAAGTAAAAGCTAGGTTATCAGTCACTGACATTTACTGAAGATCAAACGCTGCCCTCCATGCATCGCACAGTAAGGCAGTCTAACAGTAAGGCAGCCTACGTACCTGTAACGAGAGCCAGACGCTCCACACCAGCGAAGTCTGCATGTTCAATAGCCATGACACCAGCAGCCCCAAAAAGCTGCTCAGGGTAGTTGTAGATGAGCTGTCTGCAATGAAAGCAAGGGCACAACTTCTAATTACAAACAGACATTTTGAAAGATTCTAAACCCTTTGTTACTCTGGTACCAAAGGACAGTCAGTTCTTAGCAGCATGGATGTAGATTTCTGAAAGCTAAAGAACAGCTGTATGTGAGGCCCCAGCCATCCAAAGTTACACTCACACAGAAGCAAGCAAACAGCAGTGACGGGGAAAGAAAGAAAAGCTACAAGAATTCAAACTACAATAGTTCTGAATACATTGCCTCTGCGGACACAATATCACCAATGCTTTGAATTCCAAGTCCTTTGATTCTAGGTGCTTGACAGAAGCTTAGTTGCCAATTCTATAGTAAGGTGTACAAGAACAACGTGGAAAGGACTTTCTTTAATTCCTTACCAACACAAAATCCCAGCAGTACACAACTCTGTGGGCACAGTACCTGGCCAGTCTTTTAACACATCCAGATAGAAGACTACAGAGAATATTATGTGCTTCTTTATTTATACTTATTCTCCTCTCTCCAAAGCAGGGTCAACAACCAAATTATTTTCCCTTCCAAATCAGAGAAGGAGTGCTATAGAAATTCAGAAGCTGGGAGACGTCACCTCATGAAAATAGATACTTATAGTCTATCTTCAAAAGAGACAAATGGCATTTCTGGTTACATACAGAGAAGAGTCTTCCTGCTCTAGACCAATATTGCCTTGATCCATCACACATCTCCTCGGTGGTACTTAAGTGGCAAACATATCAGATGTGGAAGAGATCTACAACATGGCTATAAGCAGAAATCAACTGTATCAGTGAGTAAAGACTTAATATATTGTCACCTCAGTCAGAATATCATTAGCCCGGCTACAGTGACTGATCACTACCTGAACTTCTCAGGACAGCCACCACCTGTCTTAGAGGCACACTGCATAACCACAGGAGGTTGAGAAATCTTTATTACTTTGAAGCATTCTTCCATCAATCCACTCACTGGAGTCCAGACTCTAAAACTCTATACATCTGTACCAGGTATATCAGACAGACCACTCATTATACCTACACTTGAACACAATGAACATGACACAAATCTATGGACCTGAGTCTTTTCACCTGTCACTGGTTACTACAAAACCACAACAACGCTACTTTGACTGCCTGGGCTTAGATACGAATCCCTAATTACGAACAGCCAAGAAGCAGGACAACAGTATACAGGATGTAGGGGGGGGAGGGGGAAGAAAGGTGCAGAGGAAACAACACTAGCCTCACTGAAGTGAATCAACTAAGCATTAGTTAACATCAACTACTTTGACTGGTATAGGTTTAAATAATATTCTTCATACACAGAGTATTAAAACCTCACCACTTTGTGTTTGCATTATACACCCTACCTTTTTTCCATGAAAACATACCTGTTAATAAAGCAGTTTATTCCATGCTTAAGTATGCGCTCTACTTTCTCCTTCATTTTTTCCTTTTCTGCCTGTTCTATTTCTGCAACCTTTGCTGTAGAGTCCACTCTAACACGAGAGCCAAAAATCTAAATTAAAGAGAACAAGGAGTTCAGCCTGAACAGTTAACTCTGCTTATGAAAATAATTGTTTCAAAACAGTAGTTCCATACGTACCTTAATCTTATCTGTATCCATACCAGTATTTGCAATGAGAATCTTTGCATTCTCAATTCTTTTTGGCTGGTTTACACCAATCTTCTTGTCAAGCAAAAAGCCTGTAGTAATAGAAGATTTTTTTAAAGACTTCAAATAAAGAAAGGACAACAGTCCATTTATATTACTGCAAAAATAAAAGTCTTGTACTTTACAATTCAGTTTCCCATAGCAACGTGTAACTTTTAAGTTTCATTTCTTAAGCACGATTACAGCCAAGATACAAACACTTACCTTCATCTAAGTAAGAATCAGCCAAACTTCCACCAAGCTTCTTAATGATGTGGATAGCTTCCAAGTTCCCAGAACCCTTCAATCTAAGAACAGCTTCTACAGCTAGCTTGACAAAGTGATCTTTATGATGAGTAAGTAATTTTGATGAGAGAGTTGTTCCTGCAATGTTCATCAAGTCTTCACGGAACTTCACTTCATCATCACTACAATAAAGGAAGCACAGCTACTTTAGTAGGTCTCAATCTGGCAGCCTTGAGTATCACTAGGCTACCACTATCATGATAGTGTTTGTTGTCCTTTCTTTTACAACATCAATTCAGCCTTACAGTAATTACCTGCATTTTGCTATTTTGATCAGGGACCACGATAGCATGTACTCTATCAGCAACCTGTATATCGTGATGACATCCAAGATTTTTGGCTATGTAACATGGTACAACATTTAAACCTACACTGGTAACTAGAAATGGATGCTGCTTCTTTCTACATCAAGGCTTTAAATATGTATATATACGTATATATATTTCACTGTCCTTGTACTATTTGTACAGTCACTGGACTGGTATTCTATGGTGTGTAATTTCACTACAAGAATATGTTAGACTGATTAACAACAAAAACTTGGCACCTGCTTAGAAAAGCTTGTGCTGTCAGGTAAAGAATTCAAAGATACTTAAAATCAGAGCAAGAGATCTGAAATAACGACTCAGACTTTTGTCCTATGGAGAGAATTACTGTTCATTTTCTGTTTCTGAATACCACAAGCAATTTTCAGTAGTCTTACAAAGCTTCTACAGTTCACCAGACTCAAAAGTAGTCTCTTCCACTCAAGTGTTCATTTATTCTGTTTCTTTCAAACAGCAAATAATTTCCCAGCATTCTATAATTCTCACTGATAAGTTTCAATGTCAAATAGTTTATAAGGAGCTCCTGCAACTATGCATTACTAACCCATGATCCACAGCTGCTTTCAAGAGTGCCTCTCTCGAAGCTTTTGTGGCTGCCCTCCAACCTGCAATGATGGTCTGAGGATGAATCTTCTTTGAAATCAGTAACTCTGCCTCCTATTTGAATAAAATTAATCATTAGCTTTCTTAAACAGAACATTTACATTAACTAGGAAAGATATTTCGGAGTAGTCTGAAGATTCGGAATGCCAGCAAAAGCATCAGAACTATAAAAATAAAGTGAAGACCTGAGTGAGGGAGAACATCCTAGGCACTTTTCCAGTCCTCCATCCCCCCTCCAATCCAGGCAAATATGACTTGCCCTTGGAATTAAGTAACAAAACTAATTCTAATATGAATAGCAACCAGACACATGCATCAAAATAGCCAGCTCTCACTTGATGTTACACACTGGTTCCTTGTTCATTTAAACCTGTAACTGAAGGTGCAGTGGGGGCCCAGAGGAGAGCAAGGAACCCTCAAACTCCCTTTTGCAAGGAAGTTGGCAAACTGACACACCATTTCTCAGATGCTCCTAATCTCAGATCCACAAACTATGACCATTAGATTCCCCAGTAGAGCTTGAGTTCTTCATATCTAGCACCTATTTCATAGTGACTTCAAGTACAGTGTTTGGTAATCTTCAATATGCAGTGTTTAAAAGAAATGTTACAAATTCAGGTCTTGTGCACACAACAACAGAACTCAACAAGGCTGGTTTATCCCCTCCTGGACATTGTGGGAGAGGATTTCAAAGGAGACTCACATTGCATGCACTGCTCAATGCAAAATCCAGAAACTGGCCTACGACACAAAAATACTTTCATGTTTCACTTGTAAAATGAAAGGAGGAGAAAGTATTTTTTAAAGAAATGTACCAAATCAAAATACTTGTGAATTTATGCATTATACAGACTACATAAAAATACATTTTAAAAAATACAGGAAGACGGTATGTGAGGGTTTTTTCCTACCAGTTTAATGGCAATGGGGCAAAGTATTCCTATCCTTTGGGAGCCCACTTCATAAGCATCAACAGCACATCTCCTACTGACATCCCAGAACTACACAGCCTATATAAAACCATTTAAAAACGTTAATACATCACCCTCAGTAACTCAGCTGCCAACACTGTGACAGACGTAGTTCCATCACCGACTTCATCATCTTGAACCTTTGACATATCTAAAAGAAAGCCACTGCATTAATGCTTGGATCCAAAACAAACCGAACACCCCTAGCAGCTATCATCTTCAGCATTTTTATCTCACATCATTCTAAGGAAGAAAAAAGAGGCTGTCAAACTGTAACTCAGAGAGAAACCCAAGATGCAAATCAAACACAGCATCATCCTTCAAATTCCCCATCTTCGTTTGCAACACAGACCTGTTCTAGCCTGTCAGTGGTCAAGAGCCATCCCCCTCTCAACGTGTGCCTAAAGATCATGATCAAAATGAAGTAAGGCCAGACAGATGCTCTCAAGTATAGATAAGCAATATCGCAGAATGTGTCAATTTTTCACACTGTGTAGAATATTTTTCTATGAAGAAGTTACAACTACATAAGAAAGTTACAAGTGAAGAAACTCCATCTATGACAATGACAATTTGTTAGAAACTCACCAACCAAGACCTTGGCAGCTGGGTTGTCAACTCCAATAGCTTTCAGGATGGTTGCACCATCATTGGTCACTGTCACCGTGCTATCCCTCCCAGTACTTAGGAGAATCTTGTCCTGCACGATGCAAGAAATAGAACAGTTTGAAAAAGAACAGTAACTATTACAACTAAATTATCATACAATGGTACGAGTTAGAAGGGACCTTAAAAACCATCCAGTTCCAACCTCCTGCCGTGGGCTGGTTGCGACCCACCAGCTCAGGCTGCCCAGGGCCCCATCCAACCTGGCCCTGAACACCTCCAGGGATGGGGGTATCCACAGCTTCCCTGGACAGCTGTGCCAGGGCCTCTTTACCCTCAGAGTGAAGAATTTCCTCCTTACAACTAATCTAAACTTGCCCCCTTTCAGAGTAAAAATATTGCACCTTGTCCTATCACTGCACTCTACCCAGCTTTCCTGTAGGCCTCTTTACACACTGGAAGGCTGCACTGAGGTCTCCCTGGAGCCTTTGTGTCTCCAGGTTCAACAAGCCTAGCTCCTTCAGCCTGTCTTTGTAAGAGAGGTGCTCCAGCCCTCTCATCATCCTTGTGGCCTCTACTGGACCCACTCCAATAGCTCCATGCTTTTCTTGTGTCAGGCACCCCAACCCAGAGTACTGCAGGCATGCCCTCTTAAGAGAGAACAGGGGGGAGAATGCCCTCCCCGTCTCTGCTGATTACACTTCTTTTGATACAGCCCAGAATATGGTTGGCTTCCTGGACTACAAGCACACATTGCTGGCTCATATTTGGCTTTTCATTCAGCAATCTATCCAAGTCCTCCACAGGACTCCAGTCATTGCCCAGCCTGTGTTCATGTTTGGGATTGCCTTGACCAGGTGCAGAATCTTGCACTTGGCCTGATGAACCTCCATGAGGTTTGCATGGGTTAAAGCCTGAAATTAAGAGGTATGACCACTGAGGACTTGAAGCTATCTTACCATGCCTTTAGGTCCCAGAGTGCTCTTGACCAGGTCACCAATAGCAATTGCACCAACAAAGGATGACTGTAACAAAAACAAATATGCCTTAGGAAATTCTTTATTTCTGCTTTAAAGCAATAAGTAAGTGCTAGGCTCTAACTTCTAAGGGGACATCTTAACCAAACTCTTCTACAGGCAAACTCCTTCCAGCAGAATCTGGTTCCAAGCTTCTTAAGTGCTACAATTCAATTATGTATTCAGTTTTTGCAGTAAGCATAAAACAGAGCCAAAAGGCTTCCAAGGAATAAGAACCTCCTAAGCTGAGATACAAAAGAACACTGTTGATATGAACAAAACATTTCTACCTTCTGCAACAACAAAAGACGATACGAGACTACAGAAGCTCTACATCAGTACACATTGAAAGTAAAGTTAAAAGAATGACTATAATTACGCAGAGCATCATCAGTTCATCTGAGAGAACAAACTCACCAACCGAGCTGTTTCTGCTTTCTCTTCATCTGCCCCTGCCTTGAAAATGTTCACGGGAGCAAGGGAAATGGACGCCTGCAGCAGCGAGAGCAGAGAACACTCCTGGAGCTTTCACAAAACACTCTAAACACAAATCCCCAGCACTAGCAAGCTAAGCAATAGTTTTAATGCTGAAGTAATTCCTGTGTCACGCTTGGTTTCGATAACAAGTACATCAGTACTGAATAGATCCCGACTACGTGTTTGAAATCAATAGTGGGATCCGTTCACTGAGAGATTTCGTGAATTGCGCGGTGAAGAGATGGCGAGACAGACCGCATTTGCTGAAGGATCGAGACGGATCCCCCGCATTACACGACCAGATGCGTGCCGCCCTCCCCTCGCTCCCCAGGGCCGGCCCGTGACAGCGCCAAGGGCTGAGCGCCCACCCCGCACCCCCAACCCGGCAGCGCCCACCCGGCGCCGGGACCCGCCCGCGGCCTAACGGGCGCGCCTCGTGCGCGCTCTGGAACCTTCCAGGCCCAACCTCCTCCTCCACACGCCACGCGCGCCCCCCGCCGCTCCGCGCCGCCTTCTTTCCCTCTCCCCATCGGCTGGAAGCGCCGCGGGCGCGGTGCGGGGCCGGCCGCCGCTCACCATGCTGCCGCGGGACACCCAGCCGCCTCCGGTACGGGACGAGCGCGCACACCGCCGCCACAGCACCAGCGCACGGCGGAACTGCCGTCAGAGGAAGCGGCGGAGGTGCCGCGCGGCGCTCTGGGAGCTGCAGTCCGCCCCGCGGCGGGAGGCGGGAGCGGCCGATGTGGTGCGCGGGGCGGAGTGCTGTGACCGCATTGGATTCTGTCGTGTGCCTCAAGCTGCGCTGCTGGGAGCCTGGCAGCCGGCAGCGGGCTGAAGCTGTGCCTTCTGATCTCTGCTCGTTGCAGTATTTTAATACAAGCAGAAGCTCCTGAAACTGATAACTACTTCTCACCTCCCCCTGCTATGGGATGAGTGCCCAAGAGCAGACCATACTGCGTGTTTCAGCTCCAGAGCTGACTGCTCTGCATGGCTCTGTGCCCCTCAGCTCCAGGTCCAGCGCAGGCTCAGGGAAAACAGCCATCACAAAATGTAGCCCTTTGGGTGCTGCTGTATTGCTGTGCTTTACCTGCAGGGATTTTAACGAGAGCAGTTTGTAGCATTTGTGTTGGCGGAGAATTGGCCTTTTAACATCATCCAAGCCAACTTTTTATTTCAGAACACAGAATATTCTTACTGGTAACAGCAATGGATTATATCAGTTGCATGATATTTTAGTAACTATATACCTTGCATTAGTAGTTTTATTTATCGCTTATTATACTGATTTCCCTATGAAGACAAGATAAAGAGCTGAAATTGCTCAGCCCAGAGAAGAGAAGGCTGCAAGGGGACCTCAGTGCAGCCTTCCATTACCTAAACGGGGCCCTACAGGAAAGTTCTTTGTCAAAGAGCGCAGAGACAGGACATGGGGGAATAGCTGTACACTGAAAGGGGGCTCGTTTAGATTAGACATAAGGGAGAAATTCTTCACTGTGAAGGCAATGAGGCCCTGGCACAGCTGCCCAGAGAAGCTGTGGGTGCCCCATCCCTGGAGGTGCTCAAGGCCAGGTTGAGGCCTTGGACAGCCTGAGCTGGTGGGCGGCAACCAGCCCACAGCAGGAGGTTGGAACTGGATGGTCTTCAAGGCTCCTTCCAACTCAAACCACTGTAGAATAATCTTGTTATATGATAATTTAGTTCTAGGATACGTTTTCAAACTAATCTAAATCTTGCATCATGTAGGACAAGATCACTACATTTCATCACCTCTGGAGGAAAGCATAGAGGCCATGGGGGCAGGGCTTCAACCTTGCATTTTTCCTATTACTCTTTCTGAAATCATTGGTACAATGCTTAAAAAACATAAATAAATACATAAATAGAAAGGATGTTAGGGGTTTTTTAAATCTTAGTCATTTACTACCTTGATGAATATGTGATTTGCTAACGAGTAATCCAGGCCTACAGGCAGCAGCACAGGGCTCTAACAGAAAGGAAACAAAAGCTTGTAGAAAAATTTGCCAACACCGGGTCGTTGTCTTCTGGATTTTCTTTCCACTACTGGATGGGATACTAGGGGAAGAAAACTGCTATTTATCCTTGCCTTCAAGCAGTGATTTACAGAAGAGCAAAAAAGGCTACTAATGCGGTATGTATCCACACTAACAGCGGCAAATATTGAAGTAACCCACACGTTATTTTCAATGTAAAATCAATAGTTTATTGCCATGCTACAATTATTATTATTTTTTTTTCCAAATGAAGTTGGCACTGGTAAAGGGGAAGATGTTGTCATAATACATAATACAGCTTTAAAAATGAACATTTGGTAAGCTTTCTCAATTAGGATCGCTTAAAACAAGGGGGGGGGGAGGCTGTTTGTTTTTTGTTTGTTGGGTTTCTTTTAAGATTAACATGGAATGGCATAAAAATACACTCTTTCTGCATAGTATCATTTTCATAAAAGAAATATGGAATGTCTGTAAAAACAAATTCATCCAACAGGGCAAATTAACTGAAGTTTTATAAACAGTTTGGCAATGATACTCTCACTGTTTAGACCTTTTTATATAAAAGAAATAAAAATCTAGAAAGCTACCTTTATACAAAGTTGCTATATTTATGCCTTTAAGTAGGAAAAAAAAAACATTTTATAATGCAAATTAGGACATACAATAATCTTACAATATCATACAATGTAATGACAAGAAAGGAACGTACAACGTAAGATTTTGGCCTTTGTAGAAACGCGTATTTCTGCATTTAATAAATGCATTTGTGGCACACTGGTGACTGCTGTATTCTTACTCCTACCAGCCAGCATACGTGATAGAACTGTTGTCAGCTGTACTGTAAGGGCAGCTCTGTGGTTTAGATAAATACACAGACAATATTTCATGAGACATTAGGTGATGCTGCAGTGGACTGAGATGTAACACGCAAAAAAGGCAACGCGCCTGCTGGTTGAGACATCTGTATTGTGGGGTACTGTACAACATTACTGTCTTTCATACCAGAGCATTTCATATACATTCAGTTATTATGTACCAAAGTCTTACAAGTGAGAACATTTGTCTTCAAGATTTGGCAAATTTCAGGGAAAATACAAAGTTAGTACCAAATATATAATATATTATATATAAAATGCAGGTGTATGATATACACACATATTCTAATGCAAAAAAACTGCATTAATATGGAGTTAAGTTCACTGATATCCACTCCTAAATAACACAACCATTACAAATACAGGTGTAATCCTGATCTTTCACACACTTTAGAATCACTTCCTCTTTCATACACAATAGTTAAAGCAATATATATGCAGGTATGACTAAGAAATCAAAACTCACATACTAGTCTGAACTCTGACCACAGCAAATAGGATTCCTGTTTTCAGTACATGTAATTAAATATATTTATATTTTTACAGTATTTTTAGACCATTCCTGAAGAACTTGACCAACCAGGTCCTCAGGTGTAACAGAGCTGCAGTCAGCAGAACTCAGTCCTGTAGGAACACACCCAGAGGCCCAGACGCAGATATGAATTAGTTGTTTGGCTTCAAGGGATGCTGCACGAGGCCCGAGCACTAGGAAGGCAGATTCCTTGATGACATCAAAGCTCCTACCTTAGACTTCTTTTCCTACTGCCAAAGGGAAGGACCAGAGCAAAGGACGCACCAACCCCAGGTTCTCTGGGCTGCTGGCAAGTGGTTGGGAGTAACCACACATGGCATGGCCCTGGCACTGGGGAGAGGCAAGGTGAGCTTCATGGCACCTTTGTGCTAAGGCTTCTCCAGTGAGCAGAAGAGCTGCTCCTCCACATTTGTCTCTTGACTGTTAATTCACCACAGGTCTCGGTCGGGAGCTGTGACTGGGACCTCGAAGCATGTAGGGCTTTTGCAGGCATGCAGGAAGACAGTCCCTGTTCCAGAGGGCTCGAGCCTATTTCATGATCATATTTTTACAGAATCTCCTTTGTATATACACATTTGCTACATAAAATAGAATTACACCGAAGTAATGGGTATATCAGAAAACAGTGTCACAATGTATGTATATTACCACACTAAATAATTATTAAAACTGCAAGAAAAAATTCAAAATGCCCTTTGTAATATATAAAAATATAGAAATGTCCAAAACTTGTTTCATCAACTTTAAAGGTAACTTTATCTCATGTTCTATCTGTACACCTACATATTTCCAAACAAAACACTGCGTTAATCTGGAGCAAACACCACATTCAGATAACATCCTCATAAGACATCTGACGACTTACAGCACAACATCACAAGAAATAGCGTACTGATGGTCAGAGTTACACTTGCTGAGACTTTTTCTTTATTCACTTATCTTGTCCAAAAGAGGAAGTAATTTCCAAAGATTGCAAAAGGACCTTCTTTACAGACTTCTTTACAGAAAGGGTAGTTAAGCACTGGAATAGGCTCCCCATGGAAGTGGTTGAGTCACCATCCCTGGATGTGTTTAAGAGCCGTTTGGATGTGGTGCTCAGGGATATGATTTAGCAGAGGGTTGTTAGAGTTAGGGTACTATGGTTAGGCTGAGGTTGGACTTGATGATCTTTGAGGTCTTTTCCAACCTGAGTAATTCTATGACCTTTGCTCATGACTTTGTGCCTTTTCAATGCATGTTATGTACGAAGGACATCGACAGACTTGACTCCATCTTAACGCAGTCTTTTGTGGTGGAATTTCTTTTTTTTTTTTTCTAAATTTTTTTCTTTTGGAGTGTAGATGAATTTAAAATAAAGACGTAAATGAACTTAAGTTGATTTTAAGCGAATACTGTCAAATACAAATGCCTAATTTGCTGTATCAAAGAAAAGATTGGAAAAGATCTTATCATTAAATTCTAAAACCACCTAATTCTGTCCATCAAACCAGAAGGATCACATTTCTTTTGGCTTCTTGGGGGCTCCAGAAAAACTTCAGATCCCAGTCAGCTACCAGTTCCTAATAAATCACTTTTATCTTATTTGCAACCACTGAGTTAGTTTGTACAGTGAAACAAAAAAATCACCATCGAATCCATATTACACAAAGAGGAGAATACTGCTCAGAAATAGAGGTCCGGATCAAATACAGCTTCATATGCTCAAAGTAGTACATGAAGCTGACCAGAACTTGCAGTTCTACTTCCCCAACAGTGAAGACAATCTACCATTTCATGATTCCGTCTCAGTGTGAAGTAGTTACGTAAATAACTGATTCTGAGCAAACACACAGTCAGATGTCCGGCAAATGAGCAGCCCTTTCTGACATTGCTTTGGACTTGATACAGCCAAGACCTTTCCACGGTCACTTCTACACTGAAGCCCTGGTCAGAGGTTTAAACACATGCCAATGTTTAGGTATCTGGGGGCAGTGAGGGGCGGAAAATTAAGCAATTTATGATTTCTACAGAAGTTTTGTAGACTTTAATAGGAACGGGGTTTCAATGCACACCATTAAATTTAACACATATGCAACACTTACTTATTGGGGAAAAAAAACATTCAGAAATAATAGCTAAAAGTCACTGTAAAATTTTCTTCTGGAATCATGTAGAAACAGTACAAAATTAAAACTAGGCTCCCTGTTTGTACCCATCCAAGGAGAAATATTTTTGCTATACAAGCAATGGATTAGATTCTCACTGAGTCTACTTGTGGTACCATCCTTATTACATACTTTTGGTCACCGCTTCAACATTTTCTTTTAAAGATACCCCGATGTCTTTCACAAGTCATTGCACTGAAGGAATATCTTCAGTTAAAGGCTTTCCCTCACTAAACGTGCTTGAAGGGCAGCAGCCAATTGCATGCTACTGAAGAAAAGTAGAGCTGGTAGCGGTGTTGCTATTCTTGCAGGACCTACTGTATAGAAACTTAATGTCTTAGTTACTAAAGAAATCTGTTACCTACTTGAAGCTTCTCACTCTATGCATCTGTGGGGCCAAAATAAATACGAGCTAAATACTGTGGTGAGACTTCAGCTGAAAACTCAGTCCTAAATTACAGACACTAAACCTAACAACACAACCTTTAAAGAGACCGAAAATACATTTACCAAGTCTCAAAGGGTAAAGTGCATCACAACTACATCTACTTCAAGGGTCATAAAATAGAGAAATAAAAAGAATGCTAAAGATGAGCAGTGCAGGTAACGGGACTACCCAGTATGTTTGCAGCTTACACAAAACAAGAAAGCGTTATTCCACCTGTAGAAGAGGATATAAAATATAGTCCTAGAAAATATGGTGCCAGATTTGTTAATATAACTAAGGCTACAGGAAGTTTTCACTTGACTCTGCCTGATGAGTATTTCATTTAGTACATGTTAAAGACAAGAAGAAAAATAATGCCATGGCTATGCATTCAGAAATCACAGAACAAAATCTCAATAAGTTCTCAATTCTGGGGACCAGAGCTAAGAAAATACCTCACATGAAGTACGGTGAAACTTGCATTAAAAATAATAAAATTATTATTCAGACCATCTCTTGTATTTGAGACTAAGATAAATGCATAGGACAGTGCACCAGAACTAAGGGGGGATGTTTCTTGTCATTTTGGCAGCTCACTTTGGATCTGCACTAGGTCTGTTTCCCTATCTGACAATGACGAAGTGTCCTCAGCCTCACAGGTGTGTTTTACGGGTTCAGTTAATCAGAATTGGAGACACCTGTACTATACAGATGAGGACCAAATATTTCTAGGCAGCTATCTAGATCAAACACATTTGCCTCAGAACACATGCTGAAGCAGCAGGTTGGCTCACAGATTTAAGTGTGCTTAAATGTATGTTCTTAAGTTAAGAACAAGAATCACACCAGTATCATTAACCCAGTATTGTGCAATACCTCATAACTTCGGTACAAGACTGGTCCACAACACAAGTTAAAGCAACGGAAAGGAGCGTTAACACTGCAGACCTGTAAAAATCTCTAGTTCTAGGTAGCCTTCACCTTCTTGAGTACCAAGTTCTCCCCACAAGCCAACAAATCTATCACAACAGTTTGCATAGGTTGACAGTGAAATCATTAATCATCTCATTCCAGTTCCTCACAACGGTCTCAGCTAACACCCATCTCTTACTTCTGCAAATTGTATTCTCTGTAACTCTGGTATTTCGATACCACACTGTAAAGAATTATTACAAGTCTTTCAGAGTTAAAAGGTTGCCTGATATCCCTTAATGATGTGGCAAGAAACATGTATTTCAGATGCTACCGTTGCTACCACTACTAAACTGAGAGAAGACCAAAGAAAGAGTTAACAAACTTACAGGGATACACTCCAATTTAAAAACCTGAAAAAATATATATATTTTTAAATAAAACAGTTTTAAATATTGCATGAAGACCCTTATTTATTTTCCAGGTCTTCACATGGCTTTTCTTGCATTTTTTTTCCTCACAGAGTTCAAGGGTTATTTTACATCACACCAGTTCACAAGTGTCAGTTCCTTTACAATCCCCTCCACTGCTGCTAGTACCAAGGTGCACCTGCAATACTGCCAGAATTCTACAACTATTCAGAGCATTGAAAAAAGGAAACAAGTTCTGCTAGGGGCGCGTCTGGCATTTTCAAATGACATTCTGCTTGGATGTACCTGTAACACTGTGCAGCTTTTACTGAGACCAAATTCACCAACTGCAAAAGGAAAAGAAATATACTCATCGATAATACTACCTGCAGATAATTTACTACGTATCTTCCTAAATTATACGATCCACTATGGATGCACATTGCTAGAATGTACAATTTCCTACAAAGAGCTACCAAGTCCAGTACCCTGACTCCCACGTAACCTGTGTCTGAATCTTCAGAGGAAGACAATAACTGCATAATAAACCTTTCCAGTTGTGCAATAATGCATGCTGCTGGAGAGCTGGGATATCTCAGTCAGGCTTAAAAAAGTACAACGCTGGACAAAGACAAACATTTGACCTTCAAGAGTCTTTCTTTGTCAAATGCAGAGAGTGAGACAAACACATACACAACCCTGAACAATAATTAAAGCTATGTACAAAATTCTGACTCTTAACACAACAGATAAAAAGAAACACAAATGCAAAGAAAGGAAGGCACAGTGAACTAAGAAATGATAAAAGAGCCTTAATTCATATAGCCGACCTGTGAATTCCTTCACACACACAAAAAAACCTCTAACAACATTAAAATCTATCTGATTTCACAGGGAACATGATATGCCACTTGGAATTCTCTTCTATCTGAAGTAGCTTAAGGCTGGATTTAGATGTGTTTATAGCAACGATCAATGGACTTTGATTTGACCTCTCAAATGTCACATAACTTATGAAACCTACAGGGAATTAAATGCCTTCTTGCCCATTCGGTCTTTGAGGAATTTAAAAAAAAAAATAAAGAGAAAGAAAGAAAAGTGTGGTGTTTATATCCCTTGAGATGAACCATTACATCTTGTGTACATCAAACCGAGTGAGTTAATGAACTACATACATTTCATTCTGAAGGAGCCACATCGATGAGAAATGAACGTAGATATTTGTCTTGAAAGATTAGGTTTACCTGCTAATAACACATATATCAAGAGGCTTTAAAAAGTGTTATAAATGCCATTAATTGACTATAGGCACCAGACCAGAATATTTATAAATTCAAAACTGGCATGTCACTCAGACTCTAATCAATTTAAAGAGGCACTGTGAAAGGTGGCGATGCTGCTATGCAGTAATTACTACCATAGAATGAAATAGTGTTACCTAAATGAATACTTGCTCTACATTAATTCCCTTTAGTTAGACAAGTACATGAAGTATGCAGAAAAAGTTCTATTAGTCTATAAAAGGCGTTAGTGTTAAGAAATGCAAAGTACTTGCATCTTCAATTTTATAAACTTCACAAAAGGTGCAAATGATTTAATGCTTCCCAGGCTCACATAGGCAGGTCAGTACTGTTATGTCTAGTTTTCCTAGAAGTACCGTCATCTCGGGGCAGTGCTTTTTGCAGGCTTGACATAGCAGCAGTTCTTTCAATGTCTATCACAGCATACAGCTCTGTGCGCCTGGTTGGAGTTTGCGGAAGTGGAGTGGTGGGGGTTTTGGGAGTCTGAGGGTTGTCGGAGTCACTACCACCTTCCAAGTCAACCTGTATGTAGTTGAGCTGCCTGTGTTCTAAACTCGGACGTCTAATGTCAAAGTTAAAGACTGTTGGGGTACAGTCCCGACGTCGTGGAAATTCTATTTTATGAGCACTTGATGGTACTGTTACATTCTCTGTATTGACATAATTATGCATTGGATCTAGGTTATTGTGGTAGCCATTCAGAGATGGGGTCTTTGGTCCTAAACTGTCATCTTCATCTCTACTCAGCTTGCGGGATTCCCAAACAGGAGGCAAGGATGGCAAGTTCTCATAGTTCAACAGCGCAGTTCTCCTCTGAGCAGAGTTGTTAATGTTCTGGGTATCTGAGGTACTGGTGGATGTCAAACGACCTCTCCTGACCCCTGAGGCACTAGGGATTGATAACCTATTTATATTTTCGTACACCAATTTATTACCAGATGGTGTTTCTCTACGTTCATCACTGTCGTACCCAGTGTCCCATTCAGTATTGTTTGTGCTGCTGCCACTAACTTGGTCTCTCCCAAGTTGCTCCAGTTTCTCTCTTTCCATTAACTGCCTTTGAACAGGGGTTGGTCCTAAAACAAACTTGACTCCTTCAGGCTCCAGGAGAACGTGAGCATCTCTGTCATCAGTACACATCTGATCTTCTTTTACTTTAGTTGTTTCAGTGTTTGAAAGCTTTGATTCCAGTGGCGCATGCACACTCGATCGATTTTTTCTTTCCTCTTGTACGCCAGTAGTGTTGACATAAGTGTGCACCTGAAAAGAAGAAAAAAGATAAAATAAAGGAGATGATGCCATTTTGTCACATTTTGCTGAGCTGTGCTCTACTTTGTTGTTGTTGCTTTATTGCTGGTTTTGTTACTGTTACTCTAATGAAAGAGTAGAATTTAGCTGTGCTCTGGTTGAAGCTTTCCAGGTTCTACTCCAGCTCTGCTCTGGTCAGGGCAACCTTGGGCTTCTTTAGCCCAGCTCATTTCTATGCTTGGACAAATTAGTAAAGCAGGGTTCTACATTGTCCTCTCATACAATGACAGTGACCAAAAATTCCAGAGTATTTATCTTTCTAATTTCCACACCGGGAAGGAAATCTGCTGTCCATTAAATCAGGAGTGCACCTTGTATACAACTCGATTCAAGAGCGAGAATGAGATTAGCTTTTCAGAAAGAGCAGGCATTCCTTCTTCAAGAGCCAACAGCTTCCTCATACCAGAAACTGAAACAGAAAAACTGCATTCCCGTATGAACTGTGGCACTCAGAAGGATGAAGCAGCGGGAGTTAACACCAGATGCCACTAAGACAATCAGGAAGACACTACTATCTTATCCATTCCAAGTTCCCACATCAGATCAACATAAGGCTGAAAGGGAAAGACTAGAGTAAGGAACGCCACCTCTGAACTTACACTTTGAGCGCTCAAATATCAAGGGCAGTATTTGACAGCAGAACTCACCCCCACCTTTACAACTTCTCTGTCAAGCTCTACAAACTGAAGTGTTATTTACAGCTCACCTGACTCTACGCTGATTCTTTAAATTCATTTAGTCTGCAGTAACAACTCCTGAGATTTTCTGTGGTGGCTCCAACTAAATTCCCTCCCAAAAGACAGCTCACTGCGCTGCTCACCTTCTTTCATTTTCAACAGTTTCTTATCACCAGATTATGTTTTACTGAATTTAACTAACACTATTGTCAGCATCCCGAATGATGAGAAAAGCCTCCAACTTTATGATAGTGTTCTTTCTCAGACTGGCAAGGTTTCCACTGAAGACCTCAGCAACCCAGAAGAATGACCTCACATAAACCTCATGAAGTTCAGCAAGGCAAACATAAAGTCCAGTACCCGGCATGGAACAATACTGACAATACAGGCCAGGTATTAACTGACTAGAAAAAAGTCTTGTAGAAAAGCACCAGCGGTCTAAGTTGAATGTGAGTCAGCAAAGCGCCCTTGCAGCAATGAATACAAAATGTCTACTGGTTGGTGTTACATAAAGCACAGCCAGTAGGTTTAGGAAAGTAATTATCATCTTCAATTCACTACTGTCGATACTGAATTTGGACTGACGGGCTCCCAGAAGAGGAAAGACACCAATGTACTGGAGAGAGTCCAGTGGGGGGCCATGATTAGAGGGACTGGAACACATGATATACACAGAAAAGCTGAGGGAGATGTCCTTGCTGCCTTAAGTAAAGGCTAGGAAGCAATTTAATAGCTCTTTTCAACTATTTTTAGACAGTTAATGAGAGGACAGAGTCAGAAACTCTTTGGAGACGTTCAACAAAAGCATAAAGGGCAATCAACACCAGCTGTAACAGGAAAAATTCCACTAAGGGAAAAATGCTTTGACAATAAGGGTGACAACAAGCTCAGAGACAGTGTGGGATCAAAAACATAAGCCTACAGGACAAACATGAGAAAAATCTGAACAAATGCTGAACACAAACTACACAAGGAGAAAAAAATACCCACTTGTTCCTCTGCTACAAGCAGAGGATGCGTTGATTCTTCACCAACAGAGGGGAGACGTGCACTTCCAACAGAAGGATGCCTGCTGGAAGGATGCGATGAAGCATCTCCAAAAGATGGATACCTTGGATAGCCATTAGGTAAACTTTGTGCATTGAACCCAGGAGCTGATTCAATTAGAGAATAAGCAAAACCATGTTAGAACAGAACATTTAACTGTATCCAAGTATAACACATTTTATAATCAACTTTCAGAAGAAATAAAAATATGTAAAACTATTAAATAGTCACAAGGTGGATTTGCTGGGGAACTACAGAACAGAACGTCCCAGTGCTTAGTGGGAAAGACATCGGAAGCAACCACCAAAATCGAGGTGTACAACACACCACAGTTTTTCCAGTAAGCTGCCTACCCAGCTTCCTTTTCTACCAATGAAATCATGTCTACTTTCAAAATAAGTAAATATAATTTGTTTTTATATATATTTTTTTATTATATTTTTTTTTAAACTTAACTTTATATTTTTCTGAATCCCTACTTCCAAACATTTTGGTACCTGCCCAGCAGTTTTGTTAAGTCTTCATTCGACCCACCTGTCTGCCCACAGCAAGTTTCCAAACCCACTGTAGATGTGATATCGTTATTAACTTTCCCCTAAGCAAAAGGCAGGAGCACTGACTAATGTTAACATCTCTCTGAAACACTGCAAGTAAAACATGGTGACATATAACAGAGCAACTGAACATGTATGTGCAAAAGAGGAATCCCCAAAGCTTATTTCTTAAAGCTGAAAAACTTCACAGAAATTTTGCTCCTGGGACTTCAAACTCTGTATACAAAATTCTCAGCAGGTACCTCGAGAGAATGTGTTACTAGTAATTAACCTCTCGGCTGAAAATAGCATTTACTTACTTAAAATTTCATGCAAATTAAGAAAAAAAACCAATACCACATTATATTCAGGTATGCCATTTGCCATTATAACAATACTTACTGGTAGGTGTTCGAGGGGTTCTTGGAGCTTCCAACTCAGTTTGATGGTTATTCCTTTCTACTACTGGTTCTTCTACCACATTTATACTATTATTCTGCATTATCTCTTGCAACATATTAAATAGCTCTTCTGCACGGGCACATTTAAAAGCAAAGATTCCTATAAATACACAAGAAAAAAAAAATCTGAATCCTTCACCAAAAGCATAACTTACAATATACATGACTTTCAAGCAAAATAACTGGAATCCACATTACAAACACCTGTTAAGGAAGGAAAAAGGGTTAGGAACTTTTATTGTAGCAAAACACACACAAATACAGTGAGATCCTTTCAAGTGTTTACCTGATAGGAGCATATATTTCCCATGCACCCAAAGTTAACGTGGAACAGAAATCGGTTCCATTAAAAGCAAAACTAAGTTTTGAGGGCTAAATGAGGGGTAAAAAGGAAAAGAAAGAAACACAAACAGCAACATTTATTTTACATTGATAACAAGGATGCCTACAAAAAAAAGCCTAAATGAAATCACCATGATGCTACAAGATCACATTTGTTAAACCAGATTTCTATTAAATTGCTACATGATACCTGCACAAGGGGAAAGAAGAATTTAAGCACTGCAAAAATAGTTAAGTTTCTTTAAGAAGATTAAAATATAAAGCCAGTAGGACAAACTGCATGAAACAGACAGTAACAAACCAATTGGTTTTGGCTAAAGGGATAGACACAGAGTACAAAGTCAGCAGCAATACCATGTGTTTGACGTGTGTATTGTGCCACTTTGCCTTTGAACAGCAGGGAGCACCCCAACTTACCCTCACCAGCAAACTCGCAGCTTTGGGTTATTCTTCCATTGAAAGCATGAAGTTAAAGTTGACATGCTTGTTACATGTGGGTGCAGGTGCTCTTTTTATTTATTTATTTTAATGAGTATCTCAATCTTAAAACACTCTTTGCTAAAAACCACCCGGCTATACTGCAGTTTCTGTTAGCGCAATAATGCAACAAGCTGGCAATTACTATCATCATATATTTATTGATGGACACAGAACTGCAAAAGAAGTACCAGAAATGCTCCATGTGGCAGAAGCTCACAAACCTCACAGGGAATACACCAAATGGGCCGAGAGGAATGTCTGTCAACAATCAATATTCAGCTGGTGCAGTGAATAAGTTCCATGCTTGCAATAGAACAGCTGTAGAGCTGCTTCTACTACTTTTCCCTAACAAATGAGCCAGTACAAATTCAATAGCCTGCATTTCATTTTTGCTGTACTTCCAAAAAATTTGCACCGGATACTTAAACCTCAACAGACCAAAACCAACAATAATAATAACAAATCTAAGAAATAAACAACAAGAACAGTGGCTAGTACAATCGGTAAAAGTGGCAGGGCAGTATTCTTCAGTGTATTCTCAAAGGAAACATTTTTTGGTCATCTCATTAACTGAAGATGAAGTTTTGCAACTGTACCCACAAATGCTACTGTAGGTGTCAGGAACAGCTCAACACTGCAAAATGGCAGCAGGGAGAACATTTTCTGGCAGATTTCTTTTTTCTCAGAATTCACAGTGCTTAATATTATGTAAGGAAGGCAAGAAACGAAAGAGGGAAGAAAGGGTTGCTGCTCACAAAGCCTGCTTCATCTTCTCTTGAAAAGAAAAGGAAATTAGAAGGGTAGAAGAGAGTTATAGAGTCAGTGAAAAAGCCTGCAGACGTGGTAAGAGGCTGTGGAAAAGAGCCTCCAAAATACCACTTTCAATTGAGTTTTATTAGCATCTATTCCATACATTTAAATGAAGCAGTGAATTAAACCTGCAAAAATCCATTTAAGTGCTTTTTTTAAACCAAAGTTCACACTTTTCTCCTCAGAAGTTTGAAAGTTTAGTTTAATGCACAGTATTCTGTAACATTTAAAACATCTCAATTTCTCACTAGGAGCTGAATCAAGAACGCCTTCTAAACTCTTACTGTAAATTAATTGTCTGCCCTCACCTCTGCTTTGACAATGAAGTTTGACCAAGTTTGGTTAGGATCAAGTTTGTTACTGTTCCTAACTTAATAGTGAATTTACAAAATATTTTGCCCTTGCTAAATAACGTGATTTCCTACAAGAGACACAACCAGATACTGAAAATCTCTAAGAAAATAAGAATTCAAATAACACAAGAGATCAATACATGAGAATTCCAAGCACACAGAGCTGCATCACAACATGAAGATGCAAAATGAGGCTCAGACCTCAGCCATTCCTCTATTCCTCTACAGCCATTCCTCTATCAGGGCCTGCTGGTACAAACAGCAACAGAAAAGCCTATATTGGCCAAGATGGGGGTGATCTGAGGGCTGGAAAGGAAACTGACTTTTTCCTGATTAAAGGCACACAGACAATAAGTAGGCATAGCTGGAGTTTCCAGTCTTCATATAAAATTTGAAAAAAATTGAGAACTATGTCACCGATACAAATGAAAGTGATATTAGTTTCAAGAAGAGGATGAAACAAAGGTGTGATGCTGAAGACAATGAAAATAAGGTAGGCAAACCCAGCTCACTCCAGCGTTTCAGACTCTTAAAAATATAAAAAATAGCAAACTTTGTGTTCTGAAAAGATTCCTCCACAGCCCCAGCTTTCCTTGCCGTTCCTTGAAAGCCAACTCAAACTCCAAAGGCAGGGAAATGGCCCTGTGAAAACCTTCTAAGCTGACTAGAGCTATCAACCCAAAAACACCAAGTGCTCCAGACCAAAAACTGTGAACAATTCAAATCCTCATTTTACCATAAGACCATTCCACTTACTTTTTTTCCAGGAATTGCATCCACGTATAAAACTACGTCCATTATAACCCTTGTCAAAGGGCAGGGAAGTACATAATAATGATTAAATGAGTCCTCAGATATCAAATACATTTCTGAAAAACTCCTTATACAAAAATTCGACATACCTTGTCCAGTTTGACACCTTCTACCACTTTCAAAAGAGAAAAGATTTGAGTCGTAGCCATAGCGACGGAGACAGAGGTAGTGCCATTTTACGGAGTCCCTTTTACGGGTGTACAAAATTAGTTCTGTATCTGTAAGTTCCATTATGCCAGAACCCAGCTCATTACCATCATCATCCACATTAATAACCTACAGAAAGGAAGTTAAATAACATTAGGTAAGTAAGTGAGCACCAATACTACTATTATCATCTTAGTGTTTCACTAATGCACTCTATCTGTTCCATCATTAAGAGCTGTGATCCTTGAGGTAAAGTTTAAGAGATAAAACTCACCAAACCAGCTCCTTTGCTCTTCCAACCCAGAATTAAAATTACACATATTTTAAAAGCAACATGAGTGAGAATATAGAACATTATTGCAAAATCTGTGGTGATATTTAAAATAGAAGAGATTTAAGGTTAATGAGGTTTCAAACCGACACTATGTACACATTCTAGTATTTACACAGGGATATCTCAGATAATGAAATCTTTCAAAGTCTCATTTCTAAAACAATTGTTATTTACTTTGTCACGTAACCCCACTTACAGCTGAGAAAAGGACTGAGAAGAGGCTGTAAGATGAAGCTTCCTTCACATACCTGTAGAGCCTTGCACTGTGCTCAGACTGTTTTAGATTGTTCTGTCTGTCATTGTAATGTCAACAAATAATTCACATACCCTATGATTATCTTATGTGAAAACATGATATATTTAGAGCTTATATGCTTATTCCTTCTGCTCTTCCACCAGTTGGAGGTGGTCTGCTTCTTTTATGGAATTCTGACACTGTATTTTCCCCTAGAGGTATTTTATCTCGCAATGCTGCCTGTAGCAGAATTCTTTCTTACTCAGTAAAAAGGTTACAAAAAGATCCCTATGGTATCAATTAATTTTACTCCTTAAAGAGGCATTTTTTACTTGAAATCTAGTCAGTTAAAAAGAATTAGAAATAGTTCCATCTGCCACTGAGGCTTATGTCAAATGTCTTCATTTTGCAAATTACATTCTTTCATCTCTCCCCCCTGCTGCTAAATCAGAGAGACACACAAACAATAGAGAAAACGTACAAGGAGAAAAAGAGGAACTTGTTGCACAAAGTGATGTCAAATACATTAAAAAAAAAAAACAAAACACCCCAAGGCGACAGAAAAATATTTTATCCTTCAGCTTTTTGTACTGATAATATTAAACGTTTCCAGAAATTCCCATTGTTTTAAAGCTCATTTCAGTGTTGCCCTAAGGCAACATATGAATCATTTTTCACTATGGAAGCGTTACATTCCTTTGCCAACTTGGAGAGAAAGTTCAGAGCACAGAAGCAAATCTGAGTTGTGTGACTATGCAAAGGTATGTTTACTTAAAGGCACTCACTTCAGTAGCTTCTTGTTGTTAAGCACATGAACAAGTGTTCACAAGCTTGTAAATTCCAACAAGGGATAGAAGCACACATACACGAAGCTTATTTAAGTTAAGGAAAACAAAAGTTCTCCAAATGATATAATTCACAGCGATCTTCAAGTAAAATCTGCAGTCCTATAATATTTCATTGCTGACCCCACTTCCAGGTTTATTATCACACTTACCCAGTTATGTCTTTTACTCTACTCACATGGTCCGTAACCTCCTGGAAGTAATGGTGTTTAACTGGGCTTTACAAACTGCATGGAGTTGTACCAAAAACATGAGGCTGCTTCTCCACCCTAAAGACTGAAAGTCAGCCTGTCTACAGAATTTCTGTCACTGCTGCTAAGAAATGGTTTTCAAAGGGGCAAGATAAGCCTGTAGACACAGATACCTGCAGGTCTGCAATGCTTTGACCCATCAGGTAGTTCTTCTCCTATTTTCATTTAGGTATTTCCCATCACATACCTACTCCACAAGGAAGCAACAGAATAATTCACAGTGTGCCACATCAGGTGCTTACCTTAAACTTGTTTCGATGGTTATCTGGGACAGTTTCTTTATCTGGACAGCTACAGCAGCTACCCATGACTTCTTTAGAAGACCATGTGATCTCTGAAGTAAAAATTAACAAATCACAACCAAACCCAATGTGACCATCTACATGAGCATCAACAACAGAACAACCCAAAATAAACTACTCCTTCAATTACAGCTTTTCACAATGAATTTTGCTGTCGTAATTAATAAAAGACTACAACTTCTTTATAGGAATTAAATTAGATTTAGCCTCATGGAGTGACTACGCTATGCCATTGAAGTCCTGTCAGTAATTGAAGTTGAGGCTACTACCAAGCAGACCCAATGGACTATCACCTTAATTCCTATTGTAGCACTTTGGGCAGTTGGGATTAAAAAAAAAACCAACACAATGGCTGCAATTCTCATCTCCTAAGCCAAGATCTTTCCACCTGGCTTCCAGTCTCCCTTAACTGAGACTCCCCAGCTCAGACTGCTGAACACAGAGCTGACTGGCTCCTACACCAGCCCTGCATTGCAGGTTACCGGGCACAAACAGCAAACCAACAGGCAGCCCTGACTTGGGGAGCTCCAGCGCTGCAGTTCAATGGAAGGTAGAAGCACACCAGGCCTTGAGATAGCACTCAGATTCTGCACTTCTACCTTAAAACTCTTCCCATGTAGCAATATACATAGAACTAGTAACCAAAGTAAAGGAAAAAAGAACCCCACACATTTTACAACTTTTTTTTTTTTAAATTGCTAATAATACATTAAACTGTCACACTATACACTGAAACTGCCACAGAATGAAGTCTCACAACTTTTTTCTTCTATCACCCCACTATAGATCAATCTTCAACATAATATGGATGGTGTAATATGACTACACTGTAATCACGTGCCATTCTTTGCAATCACCATAAAGGTAACTCAATAGTAAACTCAACAGACAATTCAAAGAAATTAACTGCAGTATAACTGCAGTAAACATAGTAAAAAATACAAGAAACTGAAGTAAATGTAATTTGTGAAAAATCTATAGGGTTGCAAATAATGACATAGTATAAGAAGATACCTGAAGTACACCTACCATATCTCAAGAAAGGGGATGTAATAAAGCAATAATCACACAAGCTTGTTACTTCATCTCCAATATATTCTAATATAGAAACTTCAGAGTACCAAAAACCATAATGCTGTTTCAAAGCAGAAATGGGAACTAAAGCAGTGAGGAAGAAATTGAACAGCTATGGAACCATCACAGTCGAAATCACTCACCTAGATCTGGCCATTAATATTCCCGGCTTCTGTTGCGGCATCAGGGCTTCTGTCATACTTCAAAGTGTCATGCTGTCTTGTCACAGAACTAATCATTTGACCTAGAACTAGAAAAGTACATTAAAGAAATGTAATTTTTCTCATTTGTAAGATAAGCTGCTAAGTAAACTAACAAAATACACAATATTTTATTTTGGCAACATTACATCAAGCGAGGTCTTTGTGGCTACACTGATTCTAAAGTGGAGACTTAGACATATTCTCATCTCTTATAAATTTCCTAAGCATTTTAGTACCGTCTGGTCTTGGAAGAAAATAATCCAGTATTGCTCTCTGTAGGGTAGCCTGTCACATTGGGGACTCCAAACACTCTTTGCCCAACTTATTGGGCAGAAATAATGCAAAACTCCTATTACACTTCAGGCTTACAGAACCAAACTACAGCAGACAAACAGAGAAACACACACAGCTCCCTCTGCTTAAGTCTCTTGTTTATCTGCTGAACATATACAAATTCCAACATGTACGGCTAACACATCACCCTTTCCTCTGCACCCCTCATGATTCTTGCTCCATGATATTAATCATAAATTTCCTCAATTCACTGGTTGTTGCTACAGATTTTTGGAACGACATAAGGGACAATCACTGAACATTCCTTCTTATTATTCCCTTCCCTACATCTGAGGGAAAAATAACACCTGCTGAAAAACAGTGTGTTGTGGCTGAGAATTTGCTCTATCAAACAATGTTACTGTGCTCTTTGTTGCAGTTTCCACTGAAATAAATGGGAGGCATTACTTTCAGAGCAACCTATTTCTACACTATACACTACTCTAAGAAGCAAGATACTAGACTAACAGATTACCTCAGTCTAACCCCCTAATAAAATAATTTCTAGTTAGTATAAAAGGGCTGACAGGATTAAGCATACATTTTTTAGTGCACTGTCGCATTTAGAAAATAAAAATAAAAGGAATAATCAACAACTTGCATTTAAATCAAAACTAAGACCAAGATTCCATAAAGGCACAGAGGGACAACCTCACTGAACCATTTGATGGATACATCTTTGCCCAAGTAGTCATCAGTTTCAGTAACTCACAGCAAGTCACATACCCTTAATATACTAAATTTTCCCTTTAGCCATACGCCTTCTTGATCTTCAGTTGTATTCAAGACCAAACCCTCTGCAACACACATGGGCGCTGTTTCACTTATGGCCCTACCCAATCAGTTGTACATAAGTTTTTCTTGCCAGGTTAGATTTTTCTTGGCTTGGCACACCAAACCATCTCAGCAGAGGGTCCGACACGTCTCCGAAGATACTTGTGGTCACAGTGACCACCTCACCCACCTCTGCCCAATTTTCAGGAAACTCAGCCCTTTCCCCAATTACCAGGCTTTTGTTTAGCAAATTCCTTGCTAAAACTTGCAGAAAGGGAGAGAAATCGCACACAAGAGAAAAATACGACCCATCCTCTCTGATGGACTCCGTTGCATCTCACAGGTAGACACAAATAATTATACCTTTACAGAAAGGGTGGTTAGGTATGGAATAGGCTCCCCAGGGAGGTGGTTGAATCGCCATCCCTGGATGCGTTTAAGAGCCTTTTGGATGTGGTACTCAGGGATATGATTTAGTGGAGGGTTGTTAGAGTTAGGGTACTGGTTAGGCTGCGGTTGGACTTGATGATCTTCAAGGTCTTTTCCAACCTGTGTAATTCTATGATTCTATGATATATGAAACAATAATCACAAGCACGTGCAAGCTACCTCAGTGCACATGTTTGCAATATTTACCCCAATATTTTTCCAGCAGTTTTTAATCCTTCACACAGTTACACAGTATAAGGTAGGCTAGCTTGCTTTAATTATATAAGAATTCTTAAATGATCTAAAGGTAATTTTTAACAGATAAATGAAAGCACACAAAGTAATAACAAAACTCTCCAACAATTACAATCTGGATTTCATTTAAAGGTCATTTATTCCATTTGGAATTTTCTTACATCTTCCCTGATAGCAAAGTATTTACAGGAATTTACGCATGCAAGGAGAGGTAGATATTTTCACAGCCAAAGTTAATGTTTGCAATGTCAGACTTAGGAGCTGCAGTTTCCCATTCATGAAGCATCAGTAGTACAAGTAGGGAGAAAGGGCAGGAGAGTATTTTTCACTTCTTTCCAACACATTTATTAGTGCATTGTAAGGAAGAAATGCCAGGAAAGACAAAGGAAGACTGCACTTATTTACACCTTGTATAAAGGAGTGGAAGTTAGGAACCATTACAGATCCAGTAAGATTTATTTGTGGGATTACTAATGTAAAACACGTCAATTTTCCCTCATAGATTAAGTGGATCCTTAGACACAGAACATCTTAGGGCTTTCTGGGGGAGCCTCCCAGCCAGCACTACCAGCACGATGGCAGAATCAAACATTAACCTGTTTTCTGTTTGCAATTATTCCTAGTACACATCTTACAAAAGTCAGGGAATGAAGAACCTCCCCCCCCCCCCAGTCATAGAATATTTCAGAAGAGGCAGGGAGAAACAGAGGTGTCCTGGCTGGAAACTCATCTTCTGCATGGACTCTCTTCAATTGAAAGAGTGGCCTTTTAAACCCATGAGCTACTCCCTCCAACCCCCACTGCCAGATCCTCCAGATCCTCTGCATATTGCTCTCAGTCAGACCCACAAGCAGGGAGTAAAGAACACAACTTAAGCAGATGAACATGATTTTTAGGTTTGTTTTTTTTCATACCACAAAATTTCAGTTAAAAAAAGACTATGATCAGGGTTTTTCCTTCTCCTCCAGAAGTCTTTGGTAATGTTTGGATTACAGCTAAGCTATATATAACCTCCTTATAGTATCATTTTTGCCTGTAACATTCTAAATTGCATAATTTGGAAGACAATGTCTATTTTTTCCTATCTCAAAGCATCAGCATTCATTGTTTTCAAGGGCTTTGTCTATTAAAAACAAATTGAAAGAACAATCCCAACAAGTAGAACACACAACACCCCTGCGCTTTTATTTCCTACTCTTATTCAAAATGCATGCTTTAAAAATGGAATTAAGGAAAATAAAGGTATTATCAACTCTCTACATCAAACATCAGTTTCTATGGAAACACTGTGTGCTATGACAAAAAAACAACACCCTGAAAGTTTTGGAGGGACATTAAAATCATAAAGTCATTCGGAGATGAGTGGATCAATGCCAACAGTACTTCACCTCTTCCATTCATTTAAAGGATTCCATTTAGCATACTATGTGGAATAATCACTGATTTGAAAAATCCTATTTTAAAAACACGAAATATCGCACAAACTGATGCTGGCACATCTGGCACGTCATATTTCTCTTGCCTTCAATACCAATGCGCAGATGAAACTCTCAGCTCAAATTCTGCCAATTCTTAAAGCATTCCCCAAAATGTGTTCAGTAACCATCCTAAAATATTAGCCGTGATTTATCTGAACCTGAAACAAGTTGGCCAGGAAAGCTTTATCAAAGAATCATAGAAATGGCTTGGGTTGGAAGGGACTTAAAGGATCACCAAGTTCTAATCCCAGCATTGCAGGCAGGGTTGCAGGCTGCCGGATCAAGTCCTATATTAGATTGCCCAGGGCCCCATTCAACCTGGCCTTGAACACCTCCAGGGATGGGACATCCACAATCCCTCTGGGCAGCCTGTGCCAGCACCTTGCCAGTCTTCTTAGTAAAGAAATTCTCTCGACATCTAATCTAAACCTCCCTTCCTTTAGTTTAAAGCCATTCTCCCTTGTCCTATCACTACCTACCCATGTAAAAAGTCAATTGCCCTCATGTTTATAAGTTACCTTTAAATCTTGGAAGGTCATGATGAAGTCTCCTCACAGCTTTCTCATTCAACGTGGAAAAAAGACCAGTTCCTTCAACCAGTCTTTGTAAGAGAGGCGCTCCAGCCCTTGGATCATCCTCGTGGCCTTCTCTACACCCTCCTTAAAAGCTCCACATCTTTCCTGTGTTGGAGGCCCCAGACCTGGATGCAGTACTCCAGCAGGAGCCTCATGAAGGCAGAGTAGAGGGGACAATCACATCCCTCACCCTGCTGGCCACCCCTCTTTTGAATCTGAGATACCACTGGGGCAATTCAGAAAGTTCCAAAACTTCTCATGTCTCCCTGTCCCTCGTTTTTCCTTTTAAAGCCCTATTTCTCCTTCTAAAACTTTACAGAGCAATACTAAAGAAGAGTTGATGTTAAATATTACCTGACATTTAATTACACCTGGCAAATTTAATCTATGAACAGTGAATTTTTGCAGGGTTCATAAGCAGCGAGGAGAACGCAATTCAAAGCAGGCTATTTGTATAGGTCCCTTACTAAAAACACTGAGGACTGAATTACATCAAAGTGGGAAAATATGGTTTAAGAGACACTGCAATTTAAAATCCGATTTAAAGCATTCATCCCAAACAGTGGCAAAAGTTGCACTTTGTTTGCCCAAACGTTTTCTGACAGAACCTGAAGCCTACAAACTCAGCTCCTTTGAAAGCCAGCAGCATCACTGAACTCATGCTTTCTGTTCTTCTGTTTGCCTGAGGACGAGCCATACAGCACACAACCTACCCCTCTCAGAAGCTCATTCCAGTACATCTTTCCCTTCAACTCTCACAACTGGAAATACCTGAAGAAAACACAAACTAATCCCTAGGGACACAACAGGAAAGCAAATGTTCCCAGCTCAGAATTGATGCTAACAGCTATTGCAGAGCATGGAGGAACTCCACTGTCATCACAGAGATTAAGTACAAACTGAAAGCAGAAATCTGACATTTCATGTTTCACAGACACAATTTCTAAGTAACCTGGGACAGAGATGTGACTACAGAAAATCTGCTTTATCTTCTCTACACAGTTTTTTTAATCAAAATGGAAGGCACTGAAGACAGCAGGCAGACTAACAGAAAGACCAACTTACCCTGTAGGAAGACTGCTAGTGAGTAAAATGAGAATTGTTCTATCATCATTTCATTCCTTCCAGCAGATAGGTGAAGGAGGCTGAAATGGTACTGCAATGAGTCCTATGGAGTTTTGCTGACAGTCAAATCTGCCCATCTCAGAACTGGGTAGCAGAACAGCTTCAGTGCATAACCGACTTATCTGATGTGGCAAATTCTGTCTTCAGAGTTGTGATGTAATCCATGGTGGCAAATTCTATATGATTTAAGAATCCTGGTATCCTACTTAAAACTTAAAATAGCCCATACTGTGACCTTCTATTTATTTTGGCTACCATAGATTCACTACCACGAAGCCAAGTTCTTTCAATTGGAAAACAAAACTTAAGACTCTGGAACACGGGACTCCCATGTCCCAGACCTCACATGCACATAAGAAATGTAGCATCAAAATAAAGCATTTGCCCTGAACTAGTGATTACATACTGCGGTCAGCTCCCAGAGACTTGTTCCCCTAACGGTCACAGAATGGATGTCTTCACTTTGTAATTACTTGGAAAAAAAATAAAGATTTCTGTAAATCAGCAAAGACTGACTAATTCACTTTCATGTCTGGAGACAGAACAGACATAAGAGGTGTCAGAGCTGGAACACAGTCCCATGGAAACACAACAGTTTTAAGGGATATGTGTGCTTAACAGGAGTACAAGAAACTTTGCCTCTTTGCCTCCCCACACACTGCCATCCTTCCCATCAGCTCTGCTCTCTCAGACGCCCTGGTTGACTCTGGCCCCTCACAATCTGACTACAGTAACATGACTCATCCCCATGTTGTGAACATATCGAAAAGAGATGGCATTTTAGCAGTAAAGCAAATTGCACTAAGGTCAAACTTAATCTCTGCTCTTCATCCATCTGGAGGGGATAATTAAGAAAATTAATACTGCAGCTACGTGAGAAGCAGGATGAAAAGGCAGCAGCGCTCACTAGTAAAAATACTGGCAGGATGAAACAACAACAGCACTAACAAACCATAACAGTGTTAAAGACTACAACGAAGCAGATCCAAGAAGAGAAACATGCTGAGAAAGAGCTTGGTGCCACTGGTGGCAATTATGGAAAACAAACTATGCATGGTAGAGGTGAAGCTGCAGCATCTGGTTTATAGTTTTGTTTATGCTAACAGGTGGAGTTCTGCCTTAAACGTTGCTCCTGCAAGCCGCCCTTGGAGCCCTCCTTGAATGCAAAGTTAGGAGGGCTGGTAAGGATCACACCAACTGCCCGCACTCACCCAGCAGGGCCCTGCCCTTGGCGGCACTCCTCTCCCAGCAGCACTCCAGCCATAGCAATGTGCCCCTCACAGACTTCAGGCCTGGCAGCATCCTGCTCCTTACCTTCAGGAGTTATCCTCTTTTTTTCCCCTTCCTTCTTTCCCCTTCCCCCCCTTTCCTTCTCAACACCCAGATTTGGATGGGAGGGTTTCTATCTTCAACACTTGAGTGCTCCTGCTTTGCTCACAGGCTTTATGCCATTTTTCACTGTATTTGGATCCAAACCAATTACCAACATTTTCTTTCTCTTCCTTCCTCCTTTCCCTGCACTAGATGGTGCTACATAAAACAATTACCCAGAACTATTAAAAATAATAATACACAAACAAAATTTTCTTAAGAAAATGCTCCTAAATAGCCTGCCATGGCAATGAACTGCCAACTATCCTGAGAAGTCACTACGTACAATTTTGAAACATCAGAATGAGGATTAACAGCTTAGCCTGTGTCGAGGAAGAATACTGCTCCCACAGCAGTGCTCCCAGCAGCAAGGCACGCTCCCTGATCACACCACAGAACTCTCAGATGTCTGCCAGAAGTACCGACTCTCACAAGTATTTGTTGCATGTATCAGTCACAGTATCACAGTATCGTGCGAGTTGGAAGGGACCTTAGAGATCATCGAGTCCAACTCCCGGGTTTCGAGCCCTCTGTGTAGCGAAGCGGCACTTCTACCCCCTGCTCCACAGGGGGGATTCGAACCCCGAGCCACCGGTGTTGCAAGCAGCAATTCTACCACTGCGCCACCGGGGCACACAGTCCTTTTCCTGTTAACCCGCCCACAACACAGAGTACTGACAAATTTTAAACATATAAAAGAATAAATTAATTTTTAAGAAAGGAAACCCAGACAATGAATCGCTGCCTGTCTTCAAGGTTTACAGAGGCTGAAGAGAGAAATGACCATGTCACCACACCTGCTGGTCACTAAAGAAAATAAAAGGTCACCCAAAAGTTACTTTGTCACCACCAAGACCACCATCAAGACAATCTGACAGCCTTTTTCTTGAGAGTCCTGTGTCTCTCACAAGAGATCCTGGCCAATCCACAGGGGTTAAATTTACCTTCCATCACTACATATATCTTCATTCTGATTAACCTCCACATCGGAAAATGCATATTAAGGGGAAAAACATCCAGCATGAGTATTCCTTGAGTACACTGTATTAATTCTTTACATTTATACTCTTCAGTCAACAACACAGGCTGTGCTCATTCCATGCCAGTTGTACTATTCAACTGATAGCAAGGTAGTATCACTTGGCAAAAAGGATTACAAGCATTTCAAGGTACAAGCAGTAGCTCCTCTGTTGTACTTATTGTTATTTAATTTTAAAAAGGCCTCACAAACAAGGAAGAAAAAAACACAAATAAACTCCCAACAGCCTTGGGGCTCTCTGCAGACCTCCATGGGAATCACCAACTGAAGCAGTGAAGTAAGCTGACAAGTTGTCTTGCCAACCATCATATCTCCTAAGCTAGCATTCCTCCAAATGAAAGCTGTAAGTTCATTTCACCTCCCCATCCCTCCTGCCTCATCCTCCACTCTGAGTGGCACAAGGCAGCACATGCTGGTGGTGACAGAGCACAGGAAGGTGCCACAGCAGGAGCGGTCTCAGCTTAATGCAGGCAGGGGATAGGGCAGGCACTGCAGGAAGGAGCAGAAGGATTTGCTGGGCTGCCTAGAAATATGTGGGCACCTCTCAGGAGGCCAAGCTCCTGCTGTCAGGAGGCTACAGGAGAACATAAGACAGAGGAACTGCCACGTGCCCTCCTGTTTGCTGCCAGCCACAGGTGAATGCTTACTCTCATCCATCCCTGTGGTGAGCTGCTTCACGGAGCAAAAGGCCAGTTGAAACTATATTTTTGGAAAGTTATGTTTCAGCAAGTTTAGCTTCCTGAGCTGCCTCCCTGCTGGCCTGGTGACAGAGCTGGCAAAACAGAGGGGAGGCAGGAATGTGCAGGGAGAGCAAAGCTACGGCTAGCTGCTCTCTGAGCTCAGCTGCAGTACCAAGCCAGACCCAAATCTCAGCTTTGTCAGCACCATGAGACCAGAGATAAAACATCCTTCTGCCCTCTTCCAGCTAACAATGTACATCATCTCTGCCTAAATGCAAGTGAAATACCATTTGCTGCTATTGAGAATTAAAATGCAAACAAAAAACTACCAAGGAAACCACTTACCCACCTACGTTTCAGCTGTCTCAGGCTGCACTTTGTAGAAACACTTCTGTAGTTACCCATCACTCCCACACACCAATATTTCACTCATAGCTGATCTGGGTTAAAAATAATCATTATTTTCCTTGCTGGGTTGTTCCTCATGTGGACCAGCTTCCTAATCAGGTTCACCACATGAGCACACAAACACAAGGAAGGAGGTGGCAGTGTTTATACCAACAGCACCACAAACAGAAACACTCCTGATACCACACCCACAGATACACCTTTGTAGTTACTCTGCGCTGCAATTAAGTTATCAATCATACCTTGCTATCAGTGTAAAGGCACAGGAACACAGATGAACTTGATTTAAGCAGGCTTTTTAACATGATTTTAACAGGGAACATTAATAGCTGCAACAAGCAAAACGGATACCAGCCCAACCCAACAGCCTTCTGTAGGGCGACAGGTACCTTCATTTACATCATTTAAAACAGCCAGCTCGCTGCTTCAGGGTATTACAAATCCATCCAAAGCATGACAGGAAAAGTCACACATTTTAACATCTATAGCGCCGTGATTTTGTGGATGAAAACTTGGGCCTCTAACAAACCAGCAGTTCGCTAGAAAACACAGGATGTAAAATGTTTTGGCACAAAACATTAATAAAATACACATAAAGCTTGCTGGCACTTACTTTGTGGAAAAAAAATAAGTTGCTCGATTCTAAGAACTAGGTTTGTATTTTAACTTAAATTTATACGATTCAGCTACACAAAGCAGACATACTACAAATGAGTGAAAGGAGAAAAAATAATTCACACAGAAAACTTACAAACTCCTTTCTAGAGTTACCCCTGAGGTGAAAGCTCAGAGCAGTAACACATCTACCCAATGCACAGACTTCTCTCATTAGTTTTCTCTACTCCGGCTTACCAGCACTTCTGCAGTCAGCTACCCATCTTAACAAGTAGCTGTTTTATGTACAGTAAGCTGCTTTTGCTAGTGTTGATACTCAACCTCCTGTAAAGTAGTTAAAGAATCTGCTCAGTCCCTACAACATAATTCAGCTGCTCAGGAAAGCCTGGGAACAACATGCAAGCCATTGAGCAAAACACCAAACCAGCTTTTTTTGGTGTGTTTCACTGGCTTTTTGGACACAAGACACAGGGGAATGGTTTCCATCAAGAGTCTAAAATAAAAAACATTACCATGTTATTTTTGAGGAACTACAGCATATGCATTTTATAAGCTGAATGCTCCATTACCTGAGACCCATGCTGTTTTGGAACACGGCAATGATTTTTGAGGTGCTTTCTTGCAATCAAGGAAGGAGAGGGACACTGCCAGGTATCCGAGTAAGTGCATGACAGATGGATTAAGATGAGACTTCTGACTGAGAAGTTTTAGTTCAGTAAATATGTGCACCCCAAAATCACTGGTCAAATGGAAAAAAAAAATAGATGGTTTAGACTTCAAAAGAAGATAACTGTTTAGAACCTCTGAGAATGAGAAATCTTTTTCAAAAGCCATTATGATTAAACACACAATAAATACACGGTAGTCAATGTATGCAATAAACTGACAAGAAAACTGGTGGAGCTTTGATCTCTTGAGCAGCTTGAAAATCAAGCTTGGATACTTTTCTGGAGTATGTTATTTAGGTAGAAAGTTAACTGATTTCAGTTCAGGAGTAAATGGGTGAGATGTAATAGCTTATCTGAACAAAATGAAGTCAGAGCAGGTTCTCCGCTTTAGCCTTAAGCAACGTATGACTAAGAATAAATGCTGGCACTGAAAAGTAAAAACAAAACAGAAGAGTCAGCCTTTCTCCACTACTCAAAGATTTCTGAAAGCAAGCACAGAGTAAAATCTAAATCTGAACCCTATGCTCCTCCCAAGAAGAACATTTCAGCATATTATCTCATTACTAGTAATACTGATATAAGGTACAAAAATGACTGAGTATCCTAAAACACAGAACAATGAAAATAATAGGAACGAATGTGTCTGATTGTAAAGCATCTTTAGACAGAAAAAAAATCAAAATATTTGTTACATAACAAAGCTACAAAGTCTGAAGCGCAAACTGTAAGATTTCATTAACATAACTGGTATTTTTGATCTACTGTCTCTGATAAGAAGTTTCACCTATCTTCAGTATGCTGTTAAGAAGAAACTTTCCAGAAGCACACAGATCAGGTAACAATATCACAAGATGTTTGGTTGAAATTTGATTCCTAAAGCATGGTTACCAAAAGGAGACTCCTACTGTTCAGTCTGCCTTGGGACTTTCCTACTCTTTCATCTTTCCTATGGCATCCCATCTCCTGCCACAGGGTCCACCACTGGAAAACACTCTGAAAGCAACAACCGTCCCTTTGGTACCAAATGTGAGGTTTCATGAGTCAGCAGGCTGATGAGCATCACCACACTCCACTTACAGCCTCTGTTTAGCACAGAAGGCCAGCTGGATGGAGCTACACAACACCCCCAGATGACAGGACCAGGCACAGACACACCACTGGCTGACTACCTGCTTCCCACTCATTCCCTTGTCTTTGTTCCCTGATCCCCAGCCCACAAACATACCCAGGAAATCTGTAACATCACTGCTGTTGAAGTACAGTCATTCATAGGGTACGTGTATTTTTCCTATTTTGTGTGTCAATCTTATCCTTATACACAACTGTACAATTTACATTCCCTACAGTTTACCCTTAATTTCAATATAGACAGTTACAAGTTTATACATGCAATCCTATACTTAAACAGAGGTTTTATTTGATATCCTACTCCACATAACTCCTTAAACCCCACAGGTGTAAAGAGATATCAAACATGTGGCTAATGGGAACAGACTTGGAAATGGAGATATGCACAACCTCTTAGTAAACCTAACCTAGGTAAAGCTTCCTAGTGATATGCAGCTATGCCTTCTTTACAGTCAACACTTGGCTCCAACAAATTCGCTTTGTTTCCTAACCCTTTAGCGCAAATGGTCCACAATAGTAAAAAAAAGTCAATATTATAAAATGTAATGGTCAAAAACCATGAAATAAAGGCATTCTGAAGACATACTGTGCCAAGGAACAGTTTGCCCTGTAGGAACTGCATTATAAGAGACATTACAACTTGCAAGTACAAAGCTCCTTATATAGGAACCTAGATCACATGAGACTAAAAGCCTTTCCACTGCCATTTTCAGAGCTCTCTTTGTAAACCAAGGCAAAATAATAATATATATATATAAATATATTTATAAAAATAATATAATATATTTATATATTATTGTATAACATGTTTTATTATAATATATTATTATTGTATAATATATTTATATTATAAATAAATTATATATATATATAATAAGTATAATAAAAATAAAACATATATATATATATATATAATAAGAATTAAAAAAAAAAAAATCACAGAATCATATAATCACTAAAGTTGGAAAAGACCTACAGAATCATCCAGTCTTACCTACCACCAATAGTCCTCACTAAACCATGTTCCTAAGCACAACATCTAAACATTCCTTGAACACCTCCATGGTCGGTGACTCCACCACCTCCCTGGGCAGCCCGATCCTGAGCATCTTGTCAAAAAGACTCTGACAATTCCCTTCTATGAGGGGAATCTATGAGAACCACCCCAAAGATTTCACATTGACCTAAGAAGGGGAAAAAAAGCAATGCCCTAAATGGTCAGGCAATATAACAATATCATGAGCATCGATACCCTGTGCATCTTTTCCCAGTGAGTTTACCCACACATATATGTTGAATAATATCAAAACAATTATAAAATACCAGACGTTTCCATAAATGCATATTTTTTCCAATCTTACGCTACATCTTCAGCTATCAAAAACCGATGTGTTCAAATTCAATGTATTTATCTTTAATTGTTCTTGTTTCTTTTTTTCAT